>NW_022681454.1:104923248-105541214 GCF_009764315.1 Trachypithecus francoisi
CTCTAGTCTGGATGACAGAGTGAGACCATGTCTCAAAAAATAAATAAATATACAAAAAGATTATGTCATATGCATGTTTAATGCTGACTCTAGCCATATAATGGATACTTACAAATCAATAATTATGCAACATTGTCTTCATTAGTATGGAGAAAGGAAACTTTTTCTAAACCCTCTCCATCCATTGCCCCTGCTGTTAATCTTGGGTTCTGTCTCATTTCTCACCTCATTCTCCTTTTTTATAGCCACCTCACCTTTCTAACCCAGGCTTTGGATTTTCCCACAGCTCAGCATACAGCTCAGACTCTATAAATACACATGTCCCTCCTTAGCTCCTTCCAAAAACTGACCTTGTGCCCTCATGGTTATCTGGGCTCCATGTCCATTTGTGACCCATTATACATTAAGTTCCCACAGACACTGATGAAAACACAGACCTCTTTTTCACTGATGTCTCCTGACCACTCTTTTCATCACACGGTGGGCTTCTGCCCATCAGACTATATCATGGCAGGATGATTCCACTTGCGTCGTAAGTTCCTACAATCTTATGAGAGTCATTAGTTAAAAATGATATTGTAAAAGTCATACTGATGTTATAGACAGCCAAACAACAGCACAGAGTTTGTAAACAAGTGTTCTGAAGGATTATAGTACATCAGACGTTCACGATTTGGAGAAGGCGGTCATGAATTCTACATTTCCATACCCATGTTGCAACCACCTGACCACACTCAACAAGCGTAGGAATTCTTACAAAAGCCCGATTTCCTTCCAAAATAATCTGCTTCAAAAAAAAAACTTCATTATTTCTTTTGCTTCATTCAATAGGACTCAAATTATGTTTGTTTTTAAAAATAAGTTTGACTCATTTCCATATTAAATTGCTTGATCATTTCTTTTAAGTTAGTGAGGACTTTCTGTGCTTTGAAGTAGTTTTTGGCTTTCTTGTTTTCCTTTAGGGTATGACAAACTATTACATTGTCTGGAGAATCGGGGACTGGATCAGAGAGGCAGAACAAGTGGAGCTCAGGGACATGATTTCTAAATAACAATTCCCATGTGAATGCTCCTACAATATTTCCCTTTACTCATGTTTTTGTGTTGGTGTTTTTATTGTGGTCTGGACTGGGGCAAAAAATGAAATAGTAGATCCAGATGTGAAATACATCTTTTGAAACTGATGTAGGGGTGTGTGTGTGTGTGTGTGTGTGTGTGTGTAAAATCAAAGGGTACTCCTGTAGTTTAAAACTCTGAGATAAGAAAAGAAAGGGTGAGGTAGAGGGAAAATATTTTACTACTGAACCCCATCCTTATGGATCTAACAGTCAAACAGCTTCTTTCTGAAAGTACATCTTCTCTATTACACAAATGATGACTTTGGCGGGTTTTCAGTTTTAAGATATTACATTGCAGATCTTAATTTATCTGGTTTAAGAGACAGTGTGTCATGATCCCCTGAAAGCAAGAACTCTGGAGTCAACAGATCTGAGTCCAGACATGACATTAGCTATTGATCTTGAACAAGCAACTTTCCTTCCTGACTTTCAGTTTCTCTAGAAATCAGAAACAACAAAACCTGCTTCCAGGGTAATTGTGAGTATTCAATGAGATTATGTACATAGCACAGAATGTGGGCCCACTTGGAATGTTCCATGCCTTGTAAGTAGGTGAAAAGTGTCCTCTAGCCCACCCTGTGCCTAGAGAGCACCCAAAAGGCCGACTTGGCTACTGTCTCTGCCCTAGTGTGCAGTAGTGCCTGCTTCTGGGGAGGCTGCTGACCCCAGGCAGGACTTCATTGCAGCTTCCAGATTTAGCAGGACTTATTACTAAATATCTCAACACCAAATCATCTATATCCTTATATAATACCCTGTACTCCACGGATATTTAACTTTTTAGCATGTCGACAGACTGACTTAACCTAGTTGAGCAAGGTAGGCAGCCAATGCATAGTCTTCTACTAGACCGTAATCTCCATGGTGGTAGGCATTGCATGTGTTCTGCTCACTCCTGTATCTCCAGAACCTAACATGGTTCCCCAAACCTCGTAGTCAGTCAAAAAATATTTTGTTGAATGACTGAATTACCAAATCCAGCCACAACCTAAGAAGATGGCTTGACTTGATCTTTTAAAGAGCTGCCCTGTGAAAGAATGAGAAATTCTCTGGAAAATTCACTTCCCCATTCTTTAACAGGATTCAAGAATAAGACTCTTAATGGCTTTACTGCCCCCAATATGACTGTTGCATTTTTTCCACCTAATGTAATTGGGTAGAATGGGGTTTCTATTTTCGCTTTGAGGCAAGATATAGATTGTAACGTCATTAAATTTGTACCTTTTTTGCCAACCCAAACATCACTATTTACTGCCTCCTGTTTACTAAGGATAAGAACAGTACAAGTAGACTTCAGATGAAACAAACCCTACAGTGGTCACCATCAGAGAACATTTAGTGAAATACTTAGCATGAAGGGATGAGTAGTGAGGAACACTGGGGACTCTTGGAACCTTTTCTATCCTGCACAAGAGAATCACATCACAGGGCACCGGCAAGAATTGATATGTTAAAAAAAGTTCCCTACCAGCCAGGATGGGTGTAACTGAGTCAGAGGCCAGAAGAGCCGGAGGAAAAGGAAGGAAGCAGGGTGTGTTAGCCACATGACTAAAGTGATAGGGCATATGGTTCTTAAGCAGGAAAAGACGCGTAGGCTGGACAAAAATGTAAACATTGGTGGCGTGTGGAGTATTCAGGAGGGCTGGAAATAAAAAGCTTTGTGAGTCTGCTGAAAAGAAAGTGTGGCTTTGATGTGGAGCACATTTTCAACTATAGCAGGATTGCCATCTCTTGTGGTTGCCAAAATAATACTTAAAGGAAAAAATAGGAGGTTGTTCTTTGCTTAGGGGTGGCCTGTAGGAGGAAGAATCACAAGCATTTTCAAATTGAAGAAGGCACCATTAAGACACTTTAATGAAACCAGTAAGTCCAGTCAGTAACCATCAAATGATACCAGATCATTTCAGCAACTACCAGACCTTCAGTTTGATGACTGGCAGCCTCTGCAGCAGCAGATACAGCTGAGGAGTCTGGGAGATGCCACTCTCCAGCTGAAACAAGGACTGCTGGGTGGACTTTCTTAAGCCTCCCTTCCTTATCCTCAACCTGGATCTCATACTGGGTCTTCAAGCCTCAGAGAAAGGATGGATAGTCAGCCCTCTTAGAGCTGATTATCCCTAGGGGGAATGTGGGAAGAAGCATGATTCTGCAGTTAGAAAGTACCTTGGCCAGTGGGAAGTTCTTTTAGGGCTCACTTCACATCTGCCTGAGCAGAAATATAGTCAGCCCTCCATCAGCCTTCCCAGTCCCTGGATCTGCATCTGGATTCAACCAACTGTGGATTGAAAATATATGGGGGGAAAAAAGCAATAAAAATTAACAATACACCAATAAAAAACAACAGAAATTTTAAAAAATACAGTGTAACAACTATTTATAGAACATTTGTATCATATTAGGTATTATAAGTAATCTAGAGATGATTTATATACCTCTAGGAGGAGGTATGTAGGTTATATGCAAACACTGTGCCATTTTCTATGAGGGACTTGAGCATCTGCAGTTTTGAATATTGGCAGGAGGTTCTGGAACCAATCCCCCACCAATACCAAGGGATGACTGTATATTCAGGCCATATGAACAAGGGAAGAAAACCCAGTAGTGGGGATTCAGGGAGCATGAATGTTATTGCAGCTCACTTACTAACTAGCTTTGTGACCTTGGACCAGTCATTAGACCTTTTTTTCTGCACCGCAGTTTCTACACTCAGAGGGTAGAACCAGATAATCATCAAGACCCTTTCATTTCAGACCACCATGGTTCTGTGATTTAAAGCAAGATCGTAAGCTAGGTTCCATTCTTGCTTCTCTATATAAACTTGGGCAAGTTTTTATTCCACCCAGTTTCTCAGTTTTCCCATCTGTAAAACTGAGTTAATCATACTAATTTTACAATATTTTGAAAACTTACAGATGAAAGGTATTAGGCAAATGCTGGTTATCATGAAAGCCTTAAAGGTAATTTTAATAACTTAACTTTTCAATATTTCATTGGAGATTCGATGTGAATCCCTGGAAATTTTCACTCAAATAATTGTTATTTGTTTTTATCTTGCCACAATTTTGACCTGCTCCCTCAAATCTATTCTGGTTAGTTTGGGTTGGTGTGCTTGTCCTTTTCACCTCCTCTTGAAAACTCCTCTCACGGTGACCATTTTCTGCATAGGAGCTCATGGAACAGGAGTTTGAATCAGAAGCTGACATTCTAGAGACACAGCTTCTAGCGCTGGCTCTGCCATTAATAACCTGTATGCTGGGAAGCAGAGGCAGGTGGATCACCTGAGGTCAGGAGTTCAAGACCAGCCTGGCCAACATAGTGAAATCCCATTGCTACTAAAAATACAAAAATTAGCCAAGTGTGGTGGCGCACAGCTGTAGTCCCAGCTATTCAGGAGGCTGAGGCAGGAGAATCACTTGAACCCAGGAGGTGGAGGTTGTAGTGAGCTGAGATCGCACCACTGCACTCCAGACTAGGTGACAGAGTGAGACTCCATCTCAAAATAAATAAATAAATAAATAAAGCCTGTATGACCCTGAGCAAGTCATGTCATCTGTTTGAGACTTTGTATCTTGGTCTTCAAAAGACAAGGTTAGGCCAGATTATTTCAGTGGTACCACTTGGCAACAAAATATGACTTTAGAAAAGTGTCCAAATGCTTGAGGCAATGCGGAAAAGAATGAGGTACAAATAATTTATATGGAGTGCTCAATCCTATAAATCTGTCAGAGTTGAATTTACAATGACCAAAATTGTGGTGCTTAGAATAACTTACCATGCAGTCCTTTGTATGGCAGCATTAAAGCTTTCATTCTCAAAATACTAGTGGACGGCAGTGATAATTATATTTGTGTAAATCAAATCCCAACTATGAGACTACAAACTGTTCTTACTGTGGAAATGGTAAGAGAAGAAGGAATGGGATTTATACATGTCATCTGGCAGTTTGGATTCAGGTGTACCTATATTTAAAGCAAATAAGTTGCACTTAAAATGGAAAACAATCTTGTTTATCTTTGCATGTCTGTGGTGGAGAGCAGCTGTAGTCGGTTTTCTTTCCCAGGAGCCATCTCTCCCCATCTGAGGAGTTGGTCAGTGCCTTCAGCCACTCACTGGCTTTTGTGTTTTTCATAAGTTCTGCCATGCACCAAACACGGGCTTGGTGGTTTCCTTTGGGTTTTCTAGAGTTGTTCTTACTAGTGAGACAGAAAGACCTCTCTTCCCAGCCTACATTTTCAGCTGTAGATTGAAGTTTTTGTATGGGATTTTCTTCCCTTGCCATTAAACAAAATGTCCCAGTATATATGTTTTCTCTACTTGCTGAACTACTCCCCCAAAACATGCACCCCGAGTTTCCCTGCAATAGGGAGCTCTGGGCTGTATCTGTGCCTTCACTCAGAATGCGCTACTCAGGAATCTCTCCAGGGTTGGCCAAAAATCTCCATGATGCCAGATCAAGGCTTCCAGAGCTGTCAACCACTGTTGCTCCCTCCTCTTCCTGCTCCCTTGCAAACAACACCAGTAAAAGGGTCTGTCACCACTAGCAGTAGATCCTAGTGTCAAATCCTACATGACAGAGGACATTCCCAATCCCTGGATTTCACTCTAGAAGTTCTACACAGAGACTTAGTAACTCATCTGATATTTTCTTCTTGCTTAATTTGTCTTTTGGAAAATCAAGACACTGAAGAAGGTTTGAGACACTCTTGTAGAAGAAGAAGTGTATTTGGTTCATGATTTAACATAGCCATCTCTTAAAACTCAGTTCTCGGAAGTTGAAATCACCATGTTTTATAGCACTGATGTAAGTCTATCATTTGATTGTACTACCTCAAGAGCAAAAGGCCTGAGGATCTGGTGACTTTTTAAACTGCTGGAATCATAAAAACTATTTTTTGTTAAATTGACTGAATTGAAATACAGAATATTAGCAGTTTAGAGGAAGATGGAGAATTATATTGGTTAGGACAATTATATCGGTTACAACAACTTTCGGTTGTGACAGACTCCAAACAAAAAGGACTTAAGCAAAGAGGTGTTTTACTCACATCACAGAAAGGCAACCACAGAGCTCACTTCAGCATCATCTGGATCCAGGAACGTGAACACCGTCAGGAATCCATCTGCTCCTTCCCTCCTCTCATCTTGGCCTCTGCCTCAGGCCAGGCTTCCCGCTTAACAGCTCTTGCTCATTTTGGGTAACATGAGGACACATCCTTATGGCTAGCGTTCCAAATGAAGAAGATAAACATCCCTGCCACCTTCTGGATATAGAACCCCAGATCCAGCCCTACTTGGGCTACATGCTCACCACTGGCTTGTCCCTGTGGTCAAGTAAATGGAATACCCAGAGTGGCTGCCTTACCAGAATGACACGTGCATAGTGATTGTTAGGGTGGTGGGGAAAGAAGAGCAGCTTGTCAGAACAAGAGTGGGGGCAAGTGCTGTTACCAACAGAAGAAAGAAAGGGTTCTGGGCAGTCCTAAACAGGAGTTATACAGAGAAACAAGAGTGGAACTTAACTCTGACCTTGCTGTGAATTATAGAATCATGGAAGTTTGAAATATAAGGATGTGTAGTATTATCTAGCTCCACCCTTTACATGTGGAAACTGAGGTACAGAAAGTTCTAATGATCCTCCTGAGATCACAAACCACAGATATCACACAGATATGGGTCAAGGACTGTTTGCAGTGATCCTTTATAGCTTGAATTTAACTTCTGGCTCAATTTTTCATCTGAAACGCATACTGGGTAGATTTGAGTTTCTGTCCATTTCCAGTGTGGCACAAGGATAAAGGAGACAATATGGCAATTCTCATCTACCGAACATTTGTCCACTTACCTCATCTGCAGAAAGATTGCTATTGTCTGGCAGTGGAAATGAATTAGCTAATAAAACTCTCAGGAACTTGAATTCAAAAACAGAATAGAAATATGGGCTGGATGCTGTGGCTCACGCCTAGCACTTTGGGAGGCCGAGGCAGGATTGCTTGGGGTCAGGAGTTCAAGACCAGCCTGGGCAACATACAAAGACCTTGTCTTTACTTAATTAAAAAAAAAAAAGATAGGCATAGTAGTGCACACCTATAGTCCCAGTTACTAGGGAGGCTCAGGCAGAAGGATCACTTGAGCCTGCGAGGTTGAGGCTGCAGTGAGCCAAGATCATGCCTGGGTGACAGAGTGAAACCCTGTCTCAATCAATCAATCAATCAATGTAGGTTAATCACATAGAGGACATAAGCTGAAGTATTTAAATTATGTAATAATAAAAAAACACTCTATTAACCCTGTCATTACTTCAGTAATTTCAGATTTGCTTCTAAGTTGTCCTTTGTGAGAGAATTGAAAATCAAATGTCCCTAGTAAATAAGCTTACAAATTGCTACAAGATTAGTTCTAACCTATGGAATCTGTCTTCATGACTCGGTTATATATCATTTATTTGATTTTTTTCAAATAAGTTGAAATGCTGAATACCTCTGGCTTGGAGATCTCAGATGTCTCACATGGTATACCAGAAATTCAGGCTTGTTACTGGAATATTTTGAGACAAACAGAACTGAGTTTAAATTCTGGATCTCTCACGTATTAATTCTGTGACCTTGGGCAATATTGCCATGTTCTCATCTATAATACAGACATAAGAGCTATCTATTAGGATCAATGGAGGACTCAATTAGATCAGATATGAAAAAGTAACTTCCAAGCATTACACCTTAATAAATGTTAGTTTCTTCCTCCTTTCTCTTAATCAGGACAAAAAAGCCATTAGTTAAGTAAAGAATATGTTTGGAAAATTTTTCTCTCAAATCAGGTATTAGCTGAAGTTTGAACTAATGCATGGAGACAACACCTAATGTCTTGTATGGAGACAGCAAACTACAATCTTAAAAGGTATTTGATACTCTTTAATAGTGTGCTGCATTTGCTCCAAATAGATCAACTATAAAGTTATGATTTAATAATAGCGGGATAATATACAATATCTAAAAACACTTAGAAAAGTAAGAACTATGGGCAAATGTAGTTGATGATGATTATTATTGAAGATGTTAGTACTAGTAAAAGGAAAAACAGTCAAGTAGGAATAAGGTAAAGCAGGTTTCAAGCTGTAAATTATTCCGACTCCATAGGCAGGAAAACAGCAGGTGAAGTGTACTTAATGTGATGAATTGGAATTGGTAATCATCCTACTCATAACCATTGGTCAGGGTAACTTCCTGAGTCTGTCTTTGCTGAAGTGATTGTGATGATAATAAAATGTTCCTTGAGGTACCTGAGGAGCACTCTGGTAAGGCTGTTGGGTTGGCAGATAGAAACAGGCCTGCAGAGTGCAGAAGAGCCTGGTCTAGGCCAAAGATCAAGGTTCAGGCATCATCAGCTACAGTGGTGAATGGACACCATCCTTGAAGACAGTCACTGCACACCCCTCTCTTGGGATTGCAGTCAGCGTCATAAAGCTGAAAACAACTGCTGTTGATTACTGCGCAGGCTGGAGAAGGTTTCCACATCTGCAGAACGGATTGTGAACACATCCTTTTACATCCTGAAAGGCAGGAACAAATAGGGGGCAATGCTAGACCCCTTGTCTTCTAGTCTGAAGTCAAACGATAGTTCACGAAAAAAGGAAAGCTTTACATCTTAGGTTAGGGTGGCAGGAAAAGAAAAGATCGTCTTGAACACTAAATGGATATCAAATATAGGAAGGCTGTTTATAATAGTCACAGGGATTATGTTGGGGAAATGAGGAAGGAGAGAAGTACAGAGAGTGAGGAATGTGTGGCTTCTTCCAGAGAGGTTGTGCCCTTACTTCACTTATTCTGCTTACTTATCACTTGTATTTGATCATTCAGAGAGCAGAGATTTCATCTGAATTGGGCTGCCCTCACCTTTTAGTGCCATGTTACTTGAAGCAGTTAACATGTTTATGAATAATGTCTCATGATGGCCTTTTAAGTCACATTCCAGGCCCCCTACATCACCTCGATAATCACACACCTGTTGGTGTGACTCACGCAACATGCACCCTCTCCGACGTTGTCAGAGGCTTCTCTTCAAACAGACTCCATGGCCATCTGCCTCTGTGCTGATATCATGGTGCCATAAAACATGGTGGTGTCTGAAGCTCCTGCTCCCCTCCCCACCTTCTACCCAGCAGAGTCTCTGCAGCTTCCAGGACCGTCTGGCAGGTGCTCCACCTTCACACAGTTGGCCCAACCTGTGGCTGAGGAGGGCAAGGGCTTGGCTGGAGTCAGTGAAGTCAGTGCCCCTGCCTTGGCTTCAGTGCCTGGTTTAGAAGTTTTATTTCACAGGAATGGTGTGGCTCAGAGGTTTGGGAAAGGGATGGTAAATGGTGCCTCAGGGTATCGTGCTGAACCTCGGTGTCTGCCCACTTCAACCAAAGTCCAGCCCTGCTGGGTAATAGCTGGATATTATCAGCAGTTGCAGGAGGCTATGTACAGAAGGGATTGTGAAATAAAACTGGAGGCTCCATGCACATCCTGGTGAACAAGTGTCTTCCTATGTCTAATAATACTCTCACTCATGTCAAGCGCAACAGAGAAGCCAAAATTAAAATTGCGTTGGAAACCATAGTTCCTTTTTCCCAGGGTAGAGGCCACGTTATAGGAAGAAAATGTGATGGCCCCTAGTGAAACAAACAAACTTACTTAATGCAGGTTCACATTGATTACAATTAGATGAGTCCTGTAAATCACTAAGTAAATTTTAATAAACTACTGCTGGAATATAAATTGCCTGATGAGATTCCTAGTTTCGAAGTACTACTTTGGTATTTTTGCCAAACTCAATAAATCTCTAATTTGCTCATGTTCAATCACAGAAGATTCTGAAAACTACACTTTTCCCTGATGCTCTTTCATCTTGGCATCTACATATAACTGTTCTGGACACAGTGGGTTATCCAAGAGGCTTTCTTTCACCATGTCCTTGCCTCAGTGATGTCCATTTCTGATTTACTTTTGTGAAAGATGGAATGCTGCATCTGATCCATTATGTACTATTCTCAGGCAAATTCTAATGATAATGACCTAAAACGTGTATATGCATATTTCTTGTAGTCCTAGGCTAAGTCTATTAAACTATTGATATTGTTGTTTTAGTGCTTTTCATGATATATCAGAAATTTCACTGTTTTCACAATCTTCTTTGCTCTGCAAATACCCCTTTTACTCAGAGGTAGTTACAATGTATGAAAAAGAATATATTTTAAATACCAATAGTAGTTATTTCTGGATTAAGCTGGAGATTACAGATAACTTTTATTTTCTTTTGTCTTTCTGTAGGTGCTAAAAATTTCCACAATAAAAATAGCTTATATTTGTTAATTGTTTTCTCTAGGCCAAGTTCAGTGATAAGTTTTTAATGTTCGTTATTACATAATATCTTCACAATAGCCCCATAAGAGAGGTCCTATTATTATCTTCACTTTACACTTTTTAAAAAAATCTTTTTTTCCTTTTTGTGGAGAATGGGATCTCACTATGTTGCCCAGGCATGTCTGGGACTCCTGGGCTCAAGTGATCCTCCTGCCTCTGTCTCCGGAAGCGCTGGGATTATAGGTTTGAGCCACCATGCTCAGCCATCCTCACTTTCCACATGAAGTTGAAATAATTTAAATAAATTTGCCTAAACTCGTAAGTGGGGGGTCCAGAATTCAAACCCATGTATATCTGATTCAAGACTTAGGTTACTGGCTGGGTGTGGTGGTGCACACTTGTAGTCCTAGCTATTTGGAAGGTTAAGGCAAGAGGATCCCTTGAGCCTAAGAGTTCGAGTTCAGCCTGGGCAACATAGTGAGAACCTGTCTCTTAAACAAAGAACTTAAGCTACTAACCTCTGTGCTAAACTTTATTTCTTCGGTAATCAGATACACACACACACATACACACACACGCACACACACTATTTTGTTCTAAAAATAAACAACAAACATAAATATTTAGCATATAACTTGCATTACAAATATTAAATGTGCACTCACATGTCTAGGCATATGTGCCAAGGTTAACCTAACAGCAGATTAAGAAAAAAAAAAGGCTGTCATGGTGATTTATACCAACACTTTGGAGGCCAAGACCAGAAGATTGCTTGAACCCAGGAATTTGAGACCAGCCTGGGCAACATGGTAAAACCCCATCTCTATTAAAAATACAAAAACTTAGCTGGGTGCAGTGGCACACACCGGTAGTCCCAGCTTCTTGGGAGGCTGTAGCAGGAGGATCACTTGAACCCTGGAGGTGGAGGTTGCAGTGAGTGGAGATAGTGCCACTGCACTCCAGCCTGGGAGACACAGCAAGACTCTGTCTCAAAAAGAAAAAGAAAAAAGAGATTTATTTAAATTGAGGCTCATCATTTTAAATCAGCTTTAAAATGTTATTTGATCATGATGTTCACTTCTATGTTAGAAAAAGAGAATTAGGAAATAGAAATTATTCAAATAATGAAAAACAAATCTTTAAGAAATGACAATGTAAATTGGGTTGTTTTTGCTTTTTTTGTTTTGTTTTGTTGCCTGAAGAAGTCTGCAGGAAGATTAAACCACAGTTTTGAAATAAAGGAAGAACTCTGGTGTGGTTAGTGGGAGCAGCTGTTCTCCAATCTTAAACCACATCTGGAATATTATGTTTAATGCTGGGTACTACATTTTAAAGAGAGACCTTGATCAACTGCAGTGTGTTAGATATGGGTGAACACGATGGGGTGTACCCAGAAACAGCAACATAAGAGTTACAGTTGCAGAAACTCTGGTTGTTCCAGGGAAAAAGCATAAGGGCGAGGAAAGATCTGGGTCCAAAGCTGTGAAGATCTGTAATACTGGAGAGAGCTTAGCCTTGTCTTGTATCACGCCAGAAGCCAGAACTAAGACCAGTGAGGTCAGATGTGAGTTTAATATAAAAAGAAATTTAGAGCTTCATAGAATAGGCTGCAAGTAGACTAATGAAGGTCCCTGGGACTAGTCAAGCAGAAACAAAAATGTCTGGTTCTTCTTATTATAGTGGAGCTTATTGATAGCTTAGATGGCAGAGTTTTCTTGTTAATTTTAAACAAACGGCAGGCAACTTCTTTTAGGGAATGATTTTAGTGTTTTTTATTTTTTCCTTTCTTAAATCAGAAACCAGATACAGTTTATATAATCTTTTTGCCCTCTTCTGCCACATGTATTTATTCTTTTGTTCAATAAATATGTCTTCAAAATTCTATGCCATTGTTCTGTCCTCTGGAAATTTATTATTAAGCATAACCCCTTTTCATACTTGTTTATTTAACACAGTTCACTAGGTGAAAACAGAGGAGGGGAGGAAAAAATCCCACAAATCTTTGAAAATGAAGATAATTTTTTAGACAATTTGGAACAGATAATATGAGAACTGAACCTGTTCTCAGTAAAATTTTAATGTCCTATATGACATTGAGTAAGTTAAGTTACTTAAGTTCTCTGTGCCTCAGTTTCTTCATCAGTAAAATGGATATAAAAACTCTTGCCTCATAGCTCTTATGAGAATTAACAAGTTAGTGTTTGCTTGGTTCTTTGAGGTCCTTGGATGAAAGGTGCTATATAAATACTAGGTATCATTATTAACATTTAATTACCATATCTATACTTATGATATTAAGTGTCCCAAGTAACAAAAGCTGTTACAGGCCACAGAAAAAGCTTTCACAGGCTGCTTCCCAAGTATCTATGAAGACATAAGCTAGAATTACCAAGAGATCTTTGTGTCCCCTGGAATAAGAGATCTCATTGTCAGCTTAAAAACTGCAGTCTTATGAGTTCAAATTGATATTTAGTAATAGATTCAAAAGATGCCTTTTAAAGCATTTTTGCTGTCTTCAAATTAGTTTTTATTACTACTTTTAAACTAGGTAATTTTGGAAACTTCAAATTATTTCATTTAAATACATTCTCCGTAGAACCTTCTTAATATTTGCATATGCTAAACGTGGTAGTTTTTGTAGTAGTTTTGTGGTAGTCTTGCGAACAGCAGTTTTGGTTGTTGTTGTTGTTGTTGTTTTTGAGACAGAGTCTCACTGTCACGCAGGCTGAAGTGCAGTGGTGTAATCTCAGCTCACTACAACGTTGCTCTGCCTCCTGGGTTGAAGAGATTCTTCTGCCTCAGCCTCCCAAGTAGCTGGGATCACAGGCGCCCACTACCATGCCCGGCTAATTTTTGTATTTTTAGTAGAGATGTGATTTCACCATGTTGGCCAGGCTAGTCTTGAATTCCTGACCTCAGGTATGATCCACCTGCCTTGGCCTCCCAAAGTGCTGAGATTACAGGCGTGGGCCACTGTGCCCGCCAGCTGTGAACAGCAGTTTTTATTCTTAACATAGAAAGAACACATAACAATGGCCATTGACCATGGTGAAGAAATCAAGATTGCTTTGTTTCTTCCTCTCTTCTGCTACTTATAGCTCATGGCTTTAACATGCTGCCTGACTCTTCTCACTCCATTCCTTATAGTGATCAAAAAATGCAGAAGTTGCCAGGGAACTGGAAAGACAGGGGTCCTTTTTTTTATCTCAGAAGACACACATAAAAGACAAACTTTTAGACAAAAGAAAACACAAATCCTGAAAAAGGAGCAATGCTGAACTCTTGTGCAGCCCAGCATTATTACCTACATATCCATTTCCAGATGACTGGTAGAAGAGTTCTTTAGAAGAAAAAGCCAGTTACCCAATAGAAAAATGGCAATAGTTATGAACAGGAATGTCACAAAATAAACCTAAATGGCCAATAAATATAAAAAAGATGCCCCAAGAAATGCAAATTAAACAGTAAAGACACACCATTTCACACTTAGGTTGCCAAAGATTTTTATTTACAGATTATCACATGTGGAGAGAAAAGTAAAGTGACACTGTTAGAATACACATTAATACAACTCCTGGAGGCAATTTAATGCTGCCTAGTAGAGTTGCAGATATGTATCCACTAAAGGTCAACATTTCACTTCTGGACTTACACTCTAGAGAAACTCTTGCACATGTACCTATGGACTTTCCTAGCACCATTTGTCTGTAATGGGGAGAAACAATCTAAGCGATGGACATGATCTAAATGTTCATCAAAAGGAGGCCAGTGAATAAACTATGGTGTGTTCACATAATGAAATACTACACACTATACAGCAGTGAAGCTGAATTCACTAGAGCTACAGATATTCCTCTGGATCATTATGGATAACTCTCAGAAAAGCATAATGTTCAGGACAAAAAAAAAAAGGTCCTATGGAAGCATACAGTAAAAATGTTGCCTGTATGAAGTTTAAAAATATTCAAAAGAAGGCAACTAGTGGTAATCAGAGAAAAATGCAAACTCTTAATCTGCATGTAGAGGCTGAATTTCAAGTCTTGGCAGTTTCTCTCAAGTTAGTATTTCAGCACTTTTTTGAAATTTTGCCTCACTGGTGCCAAACACTTGCTACAATAGTAATTTACATAGAATTCAGTAGAAATGGGCCCGAGTCCCCACACCACTCCAAGAAGAATTTGTTTTATAGTAACACAGAGTTGTCCAATTGAAACACAATGTGAGCCACACATGTAATTTAAATTTTTCTATTAACCACATTTTTTAAGGAACAGATGAAATTAATAGGTAATAATAGATATTAACTAAATATATTTAAAATATTCAATGTGTAATTCATCGAAATTGAGATATTTAAAATCTTTTTTGTACTAAATCTTTAAAATTTGATGTGCATCTTACATGTAGAGTGCATCTCTACTTAGGTGTTAAATTTTTGCTAGAATTACTTGATCTGTATTTAGATCTCATACAATTTACAGTTGCAAATGCAGATTTACATACTCAACTTATTTCAAACATACTTAGAAGTTTCCTAATAACTAAGTGAGGTATTAGTTTGTAAATTTAAATTTTAAATTGTAATTTTAAACTTTTTAGTTAATTAAAATTAAATAGAATGACAAATTCAGTTTCTCAGTCTTAGTCGCCACATTTTAAGTTCCACTAGCCACATGGACAGACTACGTCTAACCTGTAGGACTGAGAAATTGTCCAAATCCACCCATCTTTCCTCTCTGAGATTCGTATACTCACCTGATTGAAATCAAACTAAAAATATATAGAATGGCTTTGCCAGACAAAGGTAGCCCCACAGAGGTACCTCCAACAAAAAAAAATGTGTGTTGACAGCAAGGTCAAGGCTATCTGACGACAAGCATCTCATCTGATTTACACACTCAGCCACCTACTTCTTAAACCTCTCAACTGCCTGTTATAGCGTTGGTCCCTCAATACACAAAGCTGGGGAGAATGCCTCAAGGCTCCATACCTTTGGGTTGACTTTGTGTGTCTGGAATGTCTGTTTTAAATGAAGTTTCCAAGGGATGCATTGTGAGCCATTCAACTTTACTAAAACACCAGCTCCTTTCCAAGTATGGGGCTTGGGTGTCCTCTGGGACTCCTGGGTAACCTCTACATTGGATAATTAAACCCAAGAATAACTCACCTGAGACGAAATATGCAGAGACTTGTGGAGGAGAGAAAGTAGGAACTCAGATATGATGATGATAAAATAATGCTAAAGGCAGGTATAGAAAAAAAGGACATTGGAGTTTTCAAACTGAAAAAGAGCCTGTAAAATTTAATCAAAGGTCAACAGGGCAATTTGGCAGAAAAAGGTGGGAATCAATGGGATACGGCCTTACAACCAAAAGTTGATCAGAACTGAAATGAAACAGATCTGTACTCTCCTCCTGACTTTGCCACTTGAAGTCCAAAGCAGTAAGCAGGGTGCCTTGTTAGGAAAAAGCAACCAGAGTGCCAGTGGTTAAAACAGGGGTGATATTTGATTTTTAAATGCAAGGCTATCAGACACTACAATACTCTAAAGTATCCTCACATTTCTGTTATGCCTAATGCCAGCTTATGCACACAACACATCATTCACATGAACACTCACAGAACCACAGAAAGGGCATAGAATGGTTCCTTCAGAAAATGACAACAACAAAGCCTTTGAAACTATTGATAATTAATAAGCCACGCAGTAGCAATTAATATGTGTAGAGATGGGGCACCTACTGTTCTCTGAGCCATAGCTCATTTAAAATACTCACCCTGTAATTTATGAGCGATATTTAATACCTCAGTGACCATAAACCTCAATGTTTTATTACCACTATTTAGCATACCTTTGATGTACTGCCCAGCACTACACAATCCAAAACAAATTACTTTCAGGAAGCTGGATATTATATAAATGCAGGAAAGTCATAAATAATGCACAGGAGGAACATTTTCTGTGGGTTCTGACATGCCACAGTGGGTCTCTGTGAGTCTCTGTGAGTCTGACTTCTCAAGCATCTCACTGGGCTTGGATGAGAGGCAGGAGGGCGGCCCATCTGAGGAATGGTTGGTTGTCAGACAGGGTGGGAATGCAGAGGGCCAGGCACTGACTGACACCATATTTTAAACCAATAGCAGAGGCAAATGGAAAACAAATGAGGACCCTTTAGGAAGGTATGTTCTACTTAATGAGCTACAGATGTGTAAGGAACAGACCCTTCATTCATATTTTTGGTGAGCTCTTCATATTCCTTTCCTTGCTATCATATGGGCATGCATTGACCTCTCAACAACTGTCCAAAATTCTCTATTCTCTTCAAGGTTTGGGATTCAAGACCCTGATTCCCCACACCTGCTTACATGAGATAATCTCCTACCTCACTGAAGCAATCGAGGTCATCAGGTGAGAATTCCTCCAACTTTCCTCCAACATAATCATCCTTGTCAAACCTCATTCTTACTGAGGTTGCTCTATCGTGAAAGGGGCAATCCTTTCGCAAGGTGAAACCCCTGTGTCCTTTTTCACATTCCCTTGCCCTCCCCTCCAACACCATGATCTATAAATCATCCTCTTACAGTCTTAGTCCTCTCCCTCTCCACTGGTTCTTTTCCATTTGTCCTCAAATAGGACCAAATATACTGCATCCCTCAAATGAACAAGCAAGCAAAATAAAATCTTTTTCATAACCACATTACCTTATTTCTGAAGATGCTCTTCTTCCTCTCTTTGCCCCTACAGCCAGCCTGCCGTCATTGCCAACCAGATTCTGTCCTCACCATTCTACTAAGAATCTTCTGATGGTTTCCCTCCTCCACGACGTCCTTCTGGCTTCGTCTTATAAGACTCTCTGCAGGGTTGAATATTGTTTCCTCTTCCTACCCCTACTTGAAACTTTCATGTCGCGGCCCTACATGTTCCTATTCTTGTTCAGGATTATTTTCCCCTAGGTCTCTTCTACTGGCTCTGCTTGCTTCCTCTGCCCATCGCCAGTTCTCTTCTCTGCTCTATATACTCTTTCTAGATGGCCCAACCTCTTCACTGGCTTTAACCATCATCCAGATACCAGTGACTTCAAGTCCTATTGCTGAAACTCAACTCCCTAAGCTCTACCAGTTGCTCATTGGACAATTTTGCCTGGTGTTCCATAGGTCAGCGTTCCAAAATATAAGTTATAAGGAGAGATAGAATATTTGCAAGGTGTCAAAATACCACCCCACAAACAACTTGATAATTGCAAAGAGGAAAATGTATCTTCAAAATGAAAATAAGTGATGGCCACTACCTTAACCAAGTGATCAAATGTGCTATCACTACTTATGGACAATCTGCCATTCGATACCTGCTGAGGGGATAAATAGAAAGTATGTGGCAATACCTGTACGTTATTCTTGCCAATAATGTTTAACCTGAATGTAATCAAATCGTTTAGATCTAACTTACTGTTTGTATAAGACACAAGCAATAGAGTAAGAAGTTAAAGGCAAATCCAGATTGTGCAACCTCTATAGGTCAATTGGCCTGATCTCTTAAAAAAGACAGTAAGAGTCAATATCATTTTTTAAAATGGAAACTATTCTGAGATAAAAGAACTAAAAGAGAAAACAGTCAAATGCAATGCATAAAATTTGATTGGATCTTGTTTTGAAACAACCAGCTATAAAAGATATTTTGGGTATAATGTAGAAAATTTGAACACAAGCGTTAAATTAGCTAATATTAGAGAAATAATGTGAATTTTCTTAAATGTGTTTATGGTATTGTGTTTTTGGAGGAGGATTTCCTCATCATTCGGAGATGCACGCTGAAGCATTTAGGGATGAACTTTTGTGTTACCTGCAACTTACTTTCAAACGTTCTGCAAAAATAAACATCTGCATGTGTGTATAACTGTATAACTCAAATACAGCAAAGCATTAATAATTTTTAATTTAAGGGGTAAGTGTGGGGATGTTGAATGTACTTTCCTTCAACATTCTTGCATGTTTTAAATTTTTCATAACAAAACAGTAGAGAATATGAAGGGAAAATGAAGATAGGCAAAAAACAAAAACAGAAACAAAAAAATAGAGAAAGAGTAGGCAAAAAATTTAAATATAAATTTAATAATTTTCTTCTGCCTCCCCCTTCCCTTTTTTTTCTATTCCTAATTTATCAAGTAGATCAAGCTAAAAATCTTAGGTTCATCTACAACTTCTCTTTTCCTCTTCAGATCTCCTACTTCCTTCCCTCCTATCATCTGCGCTTCATCTCTCCATATCTTGAGTCTCTGTGCCACCCACCACCATTGCTGCCACACTGCCGTCATGGGTCCTCCATCATGAATCACCTGGACTTCTACCCCCGGGCTTAATTCCCTCCAGCATCAGTCCATTTTCCCTATTCACTCCCCTGATGAAACCTTTCTGCAAACTTCCACTGCCTGGGAAATAAAATCAAATTCCCTGAAATAAAACTATTAAAGGATAACATTGGAATGGAATCTAAAAGTAAGGACAAGAGGGAAGTCAAATTGACATCTAGCAACACCCTCAGGCTTTTGACTGCAAAGCTAGAATTGTGATTCCTAGGCTTCCTCACTCCAGGTTTCATTCTGTGCTGAGATAGCAAAGAAGACAGGCCTAGGAAAAAGTATGGTGTCCTCTTAAGGAACTTTGAACTGTCTACCTGAAAAAAGAAGCATGTATGGATCAGCCAAGTAGTGTTCCGGATTTTTAAGGTCTATAAAAGAGAGAGAGTGCCTTTTAACTACCAAGGCCATGACTTCAGATCCTCAATGAAAGACTCATTTTATTGACTCCAGTAAGTGGTTTATAACACTTTTTCAGTGAAACTGAGGGAAGCAAACACTCTCATACATTGTTAGTATGAAGGTAAATTGGTATAATCACTATGGGGGGCAATTGTTTTTATACTGTTAGATCAGGCAAGGTCACTTTGGAAAATTTGTCCGACAGATATACTTGCTGCTATGATTTTAATGAATCCCCTCCAAAAGTTCGGTGTTGCCAATGTGATAATGTTAAGATATGACGCCTTTAAGAGGTGACCAGGCCATGAAGGTGCCACCCCTATGAATGGAATTAGGTGCCCTTATAAAGGTGTTTGGCAGAGGGAGTTGTTTCTCTCTTGCCCTCTGCCTTCTACCATTTGAGGACATGGAAAGAAGGTCCTCACCAGATGCTGGTGCCTTGACCTTGTACTTCCCTGCCTTCAGAACTGTGAGAAATAATTCCTGTTCTTTATTAATTACCTAGTCTTGGGTATTCTGTTACAGCAGCACAAAATGAACTGAGACATTTGCACATATGCAAAATGGTGTATGGTGTATACAATTCTGAATCCTGCTATGTCATTCATTAAGACATTTTTTCTCAATTGGAAAAATATTGAAGTAAGCCAAATGTCCACCAATAGGGGACTAGTTAAATAAATTATGGTACTTCAGCCTAAAGGAATACTATCAGTTAATATAAAGAATTGTAAAGAACTCTACGCACACATCTCTATAAGATGTACTGTGACATGAAAAATGCAATTTGCAGCACCATGTGTATAGTGCTCTAAACTTTATGGTAAAATGTGAGGAAATAGAGAATAGGTGCTTGAGAATAAAAGAGTCAAAAATAACGCAGCAATATTAAGTATGAAAATTATCCACCACCTCTAAGGTTAGAAAAACTCAGGGAAGATGTTGGTGTTATCACAACCTAGAAACTTGAAGGGCTAACCACATGGAGCTGGGACTCATACCTCTGAGAAGGAGCACCACTGGGCTGGCGCTCATGTCTCTGATGGAAGTGGTGGGAGACTATCTTAGTCTGTTTTGTGTTACTATAATAGAATACCACAGACTGGGCACATTTATAAAGAAAATATATTTATTTCTTATGAAGGCTGGGAAGTCCAAGGTTTAGGGTCTCACGTCTGGCAAGAGCCGTCTTACTATGTCATCCCATGGCAGGAGGCGAAAGGGCAAGAGAGCACATTTGCCAGAGAGGAAGGGGGCCAAAGTCATCCTTTTATCAGGAACTCATTCCCACAATAACTAACCCATTCTGGCAATAATGACATTAATTAATTTATGAGAGCACAGCCCTCATGGCCTAATCAACCCTTAAAGATCCCACCTCTCAACATAACTGCATCAAGAATCAAATTTCCAGCCATGTGAACTTCGGGGGACACATTGAAACCATAGCAATATGAAACCACATTGAAACTGAGACTGGTTTTGGGAGACTGGTTTTGGGAACCAAGTGCTCCACCATGCTTCCCCTTTCTGCCTTCAGCCTTCCTTTATTACTCTCTGTTGGCAGAATCTAACAGAGAACCAGTTGACAAAGGAAAAATGTAGTTTCCTGAGTCCCAGCATGGAGTATAGAAGGATGGGTTTAAAGCTGAGAGGTGATAGCTTAATAACTAGCACAGTAGATACAGTAAGAATGGCCAAGGTGGACATAAGATCATCATGTGGCTGTTGGAATGAGTGCATTTAAAAGTGATCATGCCTTTCCACCACCCTCTAGAGCTGCCCCTGCCCACTATTGCCTGGGATTAACACTGGCACCATGAGTGAAGTCCAGATTCACACCAGTATATTATGTCTTGTCTGTGGATCAGAGCCTCTGTGGGATTTTGGGAAAACATTTTTTTTAAATTTTTTGAGAAAGGGTCTCACTCTGTCACCCATACTGGAGTACAGGGGCACAATCTTGGCTCAGTGCAACCTCCACCTCCCAGGCTCAAGTGATACTTCCACATCAGCCTCCTGAGTAGCTGGGGCTACAGGTGCACACCACCAAACCTGGCTAATATTTTTGTATTTTTGGTAGAGATGAGACTTCACCATGTTGCCCAGGCTGGTCTGAAACTCCTGAGCTCAAGCGACCCAGTGCAAACAATATTTTTACTTACTCTTCCAATATCATTTGTCATTAATAATACTGTCAGTGCATTACAAACAAGAAAGCTGAATAAGAAAAATAAATATTTCTGAATAAAGGATCTCCGTCCTCCTCTTCTCTCCTGTGATTTCTCCCTCCTACTCTGTCTGTCAGACAATGGAGGGTTAGTTGAACCAAACAAGTGGTTTGAGTCACTCACTTGGAAGCACCCATTGGACCTTATTTGGGATGGATGAGGTGGCCATGGCATAGTTTTGGGGGAAATAAATTGGGACCTCCTCCTTAATCCTAAAGTGCCTGGCCTCAGGGAAACTGACATCTCAAATGCCTTCCTGTCTCCACTCTCCAGTTTCCTTTTTCCTACACCCATCTTCAGGTGTCCAGTCCTGAAGGATGGCTCCGGCTCAGCAGCCAAATGAGCTTTGCAACAGGAAAGACAACAGTTCCCACCATCTTGTTGAGTAAACAGCTGTGGCTGAAGGCAAATAAAAAGCCCTGTGGTGCAATTCCAAAGGAAATGCTTAGAGGAGTGGGTTTCACATGTCTCCTAGAAAGGCAGAATTTGTCAATCACAACAAGTTTTTAAAACATGTTTGTTAATCATATCAATGCCTTGCCAACTCCTCCCTGTCCCTTAATGTTCTCTATTGAGGTCAAAGAATATCCTCCTTGCACTGCCCTTCTCCCTGTGACTTGGTGATTAGAGGGAAGACTAATCTAAGTGCATGTCCTCTTGTCTTGAGGCCATATTTCACAAAGGAAAGTCTTAAAAATCCAAGATAAACTTATTTTTACAATAGCTATGATGCCAAATGAATGGCGAGCAGCCCTTTACTGAGTTTCATAGAGTAGAAATATCTTCAAAACAATAATAAATTAACAATAATGAACAATAATAAATTAATCAAGACATAACCTTTGCCCTTCAAGTGTCTCATTTGGATACATAAACAACAGTTGTGCCCTCTTTAAAAAAAATCTCATCATAAAAAATTGCAAACTTACAAAATAACCAAATTAGCAATTGATTACCTGTGTTATGAAGGAATCTCTGTAAAATAACCATAAAAGATCCTTTTGGCCAGGCCCAGTGGCTCACGCCTGTAATCCCAACACTTTGGGAAGTGGAGGCTGGCAGATTTCTTGAGTCCAGGAATTTGAGACCAACCTGGACAATATGGCAAAACCCCATCTCTACAAAAAAAAAAAAAAAAAATTAGCTGGGCATGGTGGTACCCATCTGTAGTCCCAGCTACTCAGGAGGCTGATGTGGGAGGATCACCAGAGTCCAGGAAGTTGGGGCTGCAATGAGCTGAGATTGGGCACCGTACTCCAGCCTGGGCAACCAGCATGAGACCCTGTCTCAAATAATAAATTGATTAATAAAAAAAAAAGATTCTTTCATTTGTTCCTCCAGTAGGAATCACTTTATCAAAATTTCATTTATTCTTAAGTTCTTAGAAGGAAATCAACTTTGTAAAGGGAAGGGCAACCATATTCAATACAAAGCATTTTTATTTTACCAGTGAAAGCTCTGTCTGAGTATTATCACGTTGACTCCTGTCTCTAGGTCTTGGTCTTTCTTACTTTGGCTTCACTTCTCTCTGCTTCCTGTAGAAGCCTACAGCAATTCAAGGATTAATTCAATGATTTCTAGGTAAATTTCCCAAGCCTCTCTTCCATGAGCTACTATCTCGTGGTGCTCTCCTAATCTTCATTCTTCGGAATTCTTTCAATGACCACAGTCAGAGTGGACTTAAGTACTTATGCACTGACCACACTGATTGTAGCTCAGTAACTTCACTTACCATCTAGCATGTTTAAGACAAATTAAATTGTTTCCATTTCAATTGCAATTTTAATTTGGATGACAGCTAAAATCATCTGAACTTATAAAATACTGGATCGCCATTTAAAAACATTCATTTACACTCCCACTTTCTCTTTGCCTCATATTATCTCATATGAAAATGTGTGTCTTGAGATATTGCCACAGACTTCTCTGACCTTTATCCAAACCCACAGGCCTCAATATTGAGCTAAAAATCTAACAAAATTAGGTAGTCTTGGTAGATTTCTAAAGTTTTCAGTTTCCAACCAGGCTAGAAATAGCATTGGGGAAAATGCTTTTGTGTTATATGATTTGTGGCCAGTCCTAAGTCACCCTTTAAGAAGGTTAGAGTTTGAAAAAGCCACAGTTTAAAATGTTAACTATATAGATCAGACTTCCAGAAATGGAATAGAGCTTGGATTGGGTTAAAGATTTGGGTTATATTTTATTTTACTTGAAACAATTCCCCTTTTCCCAACTAATAATAGATTTGTCCAGTAAATGTGGTGCTTCATGCCAGTATCTGTTGATGTTAAACAGCTGGGGAGCCAGTAAGACCCAATGGAGAGGATCAGCTTCTTTCACTTCATGGAGAAGCTCAAGAAGATGGTCAAGTGTAGATTCACTGCTATTTGCTTGTGACAAGAGTAGACAATGTCTATGTCAAATGGTTTTAAGGTAATGTTTTCTACATTTACAGTTTCCCTATTTGTTTCTCTCTCTGTGTGTCTGTATGTGTGTGTGCAAGTGTGTGTGTGTATACTTATATTTTAAAAGTTTACATTTTCTGAGAGGTATTGTTGAATGAAGTCCTGTTATTAATGTGTAAATAGAAATCTGATCATTTAGAAGTAAGAAATTCCCTCTCCTAACAGCTGGGTGCGCTTTCCAAGTTTGAAGAGGCATTTAGACCACCCGAAAGCAACTGTAATGTTATTTTTTGAACGCTCTATTTTGAATATGAATGTAAAGTCAATGTTAGCTTTCCCATGATTTGAGCTTAGCACAACACACAACAATAAGTGAGTCCAGAAAAAGCAAAGAACCTTTAAGAAATTTGCTTTGATGACAGTAAAAGAACTGAGTCTGATATCAGACAAGGATACCAGACTCAGCTCCCATATGGACAAGATACTCGCTTCTTTTAAGTCGGGTCTAACAGCACAGGATGTTGGGAAAGCACTCAGTTGTTCTCTCAACACAGGCAGAACCAGCTAGCCAATGCCAAATAAGTGAACCTCTCTGCAGGTGGGATTCCCACAGCTGGGTTATAGCATTTGTCCTGATCTATTTATTACTTCATTCATATTAATCTGCCTCAACTATCTATTTTCAACCATCCTTTCACTTTGCCTAAATGCGCTATTAACTCCTTCAATATAGAGATCATATTCTTCACTTATCCCTACCCCAACTACAGAACCTATTAAAAAACAGTAGACCCTGTGAGAGCCCAAATAATGTTTGATTCCAACATTAAAATTAACTAAAGTATCAATAGGTTTGTGTCTTTACACAAATTAGAAGAGTGAAGAAAACATGAACTATAGCAGGAAGACTGTAACTGGAGAAATTAACATGTGTTCTCCTTTTTAAAAAAAACACGGACACTCATACGGACTAGGGTTGGTCTTTCACAATGTCAAGACAGTGAACAGGGGTTCTCGGACAGAAGTCAGATACTCAAAGGCTTACAGAAACAACATAAACAAATGGAAAGCAGTCTGGCTGGAAACTGGGGTGAGCTGGAGAGCATATGCTTTGTGTAAGTGGGGAATGGTTACTGTGCTCCAGGCTATTGTTGCACCAATGTCGTTAATTGCTTTTCAGGAGAAGCCAGAGTTCTGAGAATCTATGAGGACTCTCCCAACTTTTAAATGTCAACAAATAATTTTTAAAAACATTGAAATTCTAGGCATGCCAAATGAAACTCTTCTGTGGACTGCCAGTTTGCAATCTCTGTTGTATGGGATGGAATGTCTTGAGGAGCAGAGGCACAGATGGGCAAATATGTCATTGTGGAGATGCAAGTGATATGGGAAGGGGGACTGGGAAGTGCTGGGAGGAGAAAGGTGGGGTCCCTGGTGAGGGTTCCACCCTTGGGCCTGTTCCCATGGACCTACATGAGGACAATCACTCCTGTTTTTGCGTCCAAATGTTGCATTTTCCAAGACCGACCTGGCCGACCAGGCCCCCCATTCTGTGCCTATAAAACCCAAGACCCTAATGGGTACACACACAAGCAGCTGGACCTCCAGAGGAACACACTGGCAGAAGAGCACACGGGCAGAGAGGAGCAGAGGAGTGGGATTGCACACCAACAAGCACCAGCAGACGCCATCAGGTCATCGACCAGCAGAACAATGTGGACACCAAGGGGAATTTGGCTGGGGCAGTTGGAGGAGAGTCCAGCTAAGGAGTGGCCTAACTCTGGGGGAAAACCACTTTCCCACTCCATACCTCTTCTGGTTCCCCATCCATCTGCTGAGAGCTACTTCCATCATTCAATAAAACTGTGCACTCATTCTCCAAGCCCACGTGTGATCCAGTTTTTCCAGTACACCAAGACAAGAATCCCAGGATACAGAAAGCCCTTTGTCTTTGTGATAAGGCAGAGGTGCTACTTGAGCTGAATAACACAAGCCACCTACAGATGGCAAAGCTAAAAGAGCACACTGTAACATGCCCACTGGGGCTTCAGGAGCTGTAAACATTCACCCCTAGATGCTGCTGTGGGGTCAGAGTTCATGCTCCCCATGACCAGACTGTCTGCCTGCTCCTACGAGGGGTTTTGAGCAGCGGGGCACTGAAGAAGCGACTCACACCTCCATAGCACACCCTGCGAGGGGGCCAAGGGAACTTTGCCTGTTTCACAAGTACAAAATGAATGGTTAGACCCTAAAACTGTTAGGGTCCCTTCCAACTCTGAGACTCTTATCTAGGACTGATAACCCCAGACAAAGGGTGACATTTACTGACAACCACTAATTCCATTCCTTATGCCAGCAAAGTATGAGTACCTCCAGAGTACTGCACAAGAGCCTCAATCCATCCCTTGGTTTTCAATTAAAGCATTTCTTACAGGTCTCAAAGAAAGCCCATGCTGACAAAGTTAAGATTAAGCCAAATGCTTTTGATGTTTATCAAATACCCGAGCCACGTCTTTGTCTTCTGTGGAAGAAACTGAGAAAATTGTGATCATAGGATTTCAGCGACAGAAATCATTTACCCAGAATCACTTTCCTCCGCATGCCAATGCAGGGCTGATGATGGTGAAGACTGGAATCACAGGCTTGGTAATGGGGAGGACCTCACTGAATGCTTTACCAGGTGTGACTTGCAAAGCAGCAAGTCACAAATCTTTCACAGACACCTAGAACCAGATTAAATCTGAAGAACAACAAAAATAATGTCATTCTTTTAAGAAAAGGTATTTTATAAAACCAAAGAATCACGACAGAAGACCACAAAAAGGAGAAAGCTGGGAGGGATCCATCATGGTTTTTGTTTTTTGTTGTTGTTGTTGTTGTTGTTTTTGTTTGTTTGTTTGTTTTGAGATGCAGTCTTCCTCTGTCGCCCAGGCTGGAGTGCAGTGGCGCCATCCACTGCACTGTAACCTCCACCTCCTGGGTTGAAGCGATTCTCCCACCTCACCCTCCTGAGAAGCTGGGATTACAGGCACCCACCACCATGCCCGGCTAATTTTTGTGTTTTTAGTAGAGATGGAGTTTCACCATGTTGTCCAGGCTGGTCTCAAGCTCCTGACCTCAAATGATCCGCTGGCCTAGGTCTCTCAAAGTACTGGGATTACAGGTGTGAGCCACCACGCCTGGCCTCATCATCTTTTTTGTGACCAGTACTTTCTTTCTCAAAACACTACCTCCCAGTCCTCTGTTCTTCAAAATCCCCTTGGCTCAGACTTACCAGAGAAAGGGGACCATCTCTCTCTCTTTACCATCATGGGCCACATATGGTGCTTTTGAATAGGGGCAGATAGTCAGAACATGACTGAGACAAGAGTTATAGAGAGCTTCCCAGCAACTTTCAAATTATGAGACCTAAGACATTTGCCCTGGCCTATTCTAAGGCCCCTTTATACCCTGGGGCCACATAGATACAATTTCTATATAGACACCCCTAATTCGTATATTATTGAGAAATGCTTTATTTTTTCATTTCCCCAGAGAAGAAGTGCTCCCTTTCGTTCTTGTTTTTGTTTTTAACTGGCTTTGTTAGTCTTGGACATGAGATGGTGTTTAATCCTTTTATCCACTTATTGAACAAATACATCAGGCACTGGGAATACAATCGAGCTGAACTGAACTGGTAAAATCATTGTCCTCAAGGAGCTGGCATTCAAGTGGCTGACATGATACCATTTTCTGTGTCTCAGAGGATGACCATGGAGAGCTTGATCTAAATTGGGAACTTTGATGATGTATTTCATGTCAATGAGTCTGTTCTAAAAAGCAAAGAAAAACACACTGTGCTATATCATAGTGTTAGTATACAGATCTCTGTGGGGTTCTAAAAAGTCGGATTTTAAGGGACAAATTCAGATAGTTGAAATTCGAGGAGGCAAAGTGATGGAATATTTTACAAGCTTTATGTGGGAGGTGAGGGACTGGATATAATGACAATCTGGCAAAACTCGGTAAATGATCTTCTGAATTGATTCAAATTTTTGCAGCAAGCCCTTCTGTGCATATTTTCGTGACTTCTTTATGGTAATTAGTTTCATGGAATATTGCCAAATAGCATATTTTTCCTACTTCGAGTCACTTTCTAAGCACTCCTGGGAATGTCTGAAACATAAGATAAGCACTCTTAACCCAAAGTTTTATTAAAAAGTTTAATTAACACAAATGCCAAATGACACATTCATTGCCATTAAGTATGTAGACTCTGTGTAAATCTGTGAACTACTGAGCGACTATAAAACCTACTTCCCTCAGCAACCACAGAAGCTTTATTTCTCTTCCTGAGCAGGCATGGGAGCCCTCAGGATGCACCTTGCCATCTCCAGCCTTCCACATCCTCAGGACTCCACTTCATGCACTGAAGCATGGTAGTGGTTGTGAATTCCCTCTTGGCTCCTTCTCTGTCAAGCCCTCCCTCCCACTAGTACTGACCTTACCCTGCCGGTCCTTGCACTTTTAATCTTCTTCCTATTGCCCTCCAGGAAGCCTCAGGCCATGTGCGAACTTTCTCATTGTCTAACATCATCCCCAAATAAGAAACACGCATTTACTAAATGTTCTCTCAAACTTCCAGAGCATAGAGAATTACTTAATTTTTCTGTTGTTGTTCTGAGCACAATCCTCTACTAGAATCTTAGTTCTTCGAAGGCAGGGACCATCTTTTTATACACCCTAGAATCTTCAGCATTGAACACTTTAGAAGCTGAACAATTTGCAGAATGAAGACACGGAGCCATGGTCTTGTCTCTCATCTTCTCTTTGCTGTTTTAAAATGTTTTTTCTGGAGAGAATTGTCTTTTCCCATTATGTTCTCTGAGGTCTCTGTGTTCCCTCAGCCCTCTACTCTCTCTTTAGACAATTCCTTACAGTATAATCATTTCTAATAAAAAATATACTAACTACTCAACATGCAATATGCAGAGTAACTGAAGGAAAGGTCTAAAAAGACTTTCTGAAACTTTAGGTTACACAGGTCTTAGAGTTATCCTACCTGAAGAATGAAGGAGCTAGGATATTTCTGTACCAGCTCCTCTCAGTCAATGGTTGACAACTGGTTGGATGGACGTAGAGCACTCATGTATGGATACTTTTGTACTGCTGCAGAAGCAGAATGGGCTTCAATTAGCCAGGGAAAGTCTTCAGGCAATCTAATCTAAAGATTCTGAAACTTCAGGCAATGGCAGAGCCTACTACACATTGTTTAGCAGTTTCAGCTTAATCAGTGATCAGAAGAAAATATTAATATATTTACAAACACTAGCAGACAGTATGAAGAGGCTATGGCAAAAGGAAGGAAGTGGAAAGAACAGAAATCAGCAGAGCTCACAGCACCTGCATCAGTTGTCTAATTGCCACAAAAGTGCTGCATAGCAGAGTGGTGGCTTACAGGATAAACACTTATTTTTGCCCAAAGTCTCTGGGTTTGCTTGGTTGTTTTGCTGATCTGGGCTGTACTTGGCTGAGAATAGCTGGATTTACTCATGTATCTGTGGTCGGCTGGTGAGTCAGCTAAGGGCTGGCTGATCTCAGATGGCTAGAGCCTCTGAGGAGCTGGGTTCCATATGTGCTTTTAGCCTCCAGGAAACTAGCCTAGACTTGTCTTTATGCAAGTATAAGACCTCTGAGAGAGTGAAAGCAAGAGCAAGCATGAGAGAGCAAGCATGTTCAGAAGCTTACCAAGCCTCATGAAGCCTAGGCTCAAAACTGGCACATTGCCACTTCCACCTCATTATGTTGGCCAGCGCAAATTTCAAAGCCAACATAGATATAAGGAATGGAAAAATATACTCCGTCTCTTGGTGGGAGGAGCTGCAAACTCACATTATAAAGGGTATGGATATAGAGAGGGGTACAAAATTGGAGCCATTTTTCAATCAAACCATCATACTTACCTCAGCCTCATTTTTTTTTTAATTGAGACAGGATGTCACTCTGTCACCTAGGCTGGAGTGCAGTGGCACAATCTCAGCTCACTGCAACCTCTGCCCTATAGGCTCAAGTGATCCTCCCACCTCAGCCTCCTGAGTATCTGGGATTCCAGGCACATACCACCATGCCCAGCTAATTTTGTGTTTATCGTAGAAATGAAGTATCACCATTTTGTCCAGGGTGGTCTCAAACTCCTGGGCTCAAGCTATCCACCCATCTCAACCTCCCAAAATGCCGGGATTACAGGCGTGAGCCACTGCACCTGGCCTCAATTTTTTATTTATCAGTAGCAAGGTATAAGCACAACTGTCTTAGTTTGAGTTCCTGTGGGTTCTGAGACAAGGATCCAATACAAGTGGTTTATTTCAATGGCAATGCTAGCGAACACTGATAGGAAGGTGAGGAGTTGAGAAAGGGAAGGAAGCAGCCAATAAAAGGTTTGTTGTCAAGCAAGTTACTTACCATTGTGGATAACTGAAGCATATTCTTGCTAGAGAACTCACTTGGAGCCAGTACAGAACACACATCTTAAAGTTATCCTACCTGAAGAACGAAGGAGCTAGGATATTTCTGTACCAGCTTCTCTCAGTCAATGGTTGACAACTGGTTGGGTGGACGTAGAGCACTCATGTGTGGATACTTTTGTACTGCTGCAGAAGCAGAATGGGCTTCAATTAGCCAGGGAAAGTCTTCGGGCAAAGAATTTGCTGGAGCTGACAGTTACGAGGTGGGCAGCATAGGCTAAAATGGGAAGGGCAACAAGATATGGCGGAACACTGATAGTGTTCATTATGTCACTCAACAACTTCTGCTGATTGCAATAAAATCTGCCAAAAGTTACAGTGTAGCCCAATGGAAAGATTATGAGCAAATCCTGTTCTTAGCTATGAACAAATTCCCTAACATTTCTGAGCCTCCCTTTCCACCATAGTAGGTATTTCATGAGCATTTTTTTTTTTTGAAGATGAAATTGAGATGGTAGGTTTATAGTGTCTGGTAAACAAATAAGTGCTGGATGTTAATGTCTATCAAGCTATTTTTGTTTCCATTCATTCATTCCTCAAGAGTTTAAGTGGAAATAAGCATATCTTTTAAAATATTTGTTTAGGCTCCCTGTTTCACACTTTGCCCACTGCTGTGACATCCATGACAGACTCCCAATAGCAAAATATATACATTCAAGAACAGAATGGAACTTGGAAGTTTAAGAAACAGCAGCATAATTGACATCTATAGGCAACTACAACTAACCACAGCTGCATACACATCGTTCTCAAACTCACATGGAATAGTCACCAAAACAGATCACATTCTGGGCCATAATATGCATCTTAACACACTTAATAGAAATCATACAGTGTCTGCTCTCAAGACCACAAGTGAAATTCAACTAGAAATCAATAACAGAAATATAACTGGAAAATGTCAAAATATGTGGAAATTAAATAATACAATTCTAAATAACATATAAGCCAAAGAAGAAATCTCAAGAGAGATTTTTAAATACTTTAAGTGAAAATGAAAATTCATCTTATTAAAATTTGTGTGCTATAGCAAAAATAGTGCTTAGAGGAAAAATGATAGCATTTAATGCATATATTGGAAAAGAAGAAATAATCTAAAATCAGTAATCTACATTTTTACCTTAGGAAACTAGAAAAAGAAGAGCAAATTAAACCCAAAGTGAGCAGGATAAACAAGATAATAAAAATCAGAGTGGAAATCAATTAAATTGAAAACAATAAATCAATAGAGAAAATCATTTAAATCAAAAGTGGTTCTTTGAAAAGACAGTAAAATCCATAAACTTTTAGCCAGGCTAATGAAGAAAATGGCAGAGAAGACACAAATTACTAATATCAGAAATGAAAGAGGTGACTGTAGAGAGTATTGACATTAAAAGGATAACAAAGGGTAGTATGAGCAACTGTATGCCCACAAATTTGATAACCTAGATGAAACAGACCAACTTCTTGAAAAACATAATCTGTCAAAATTCACACAATAATACATAGACAATGTGAGTAGTCCTATCTCTATTAAAGAAATTTATAATTAATAACCTTTTAAAGCAGAAAGCACAGACCCAGATTGGTTCACTGGTGAATTAGAACAAACATTTAACAAAGGAACCATTCTAATTCTCTACAATCCCTTTCAGAAAATAAAAATAGAAAGAACACCTCCTAACTTATTCTATGTGGCTAGCATTGTCCTAATATTGAAATCAGATAAAGACGTTACAAGAAAAGAAAGCTACAAACCAATATCTCTCATGAACATAGGTGCAATAATCTTCAACAAAATATTAGCAGATTGAATCCAACAATGTGTGAGCAGAATTATATATCATGACCAACTGGGACTTATCCCAGGTATGCGAGGCTGGTTCCATATTCAAAAATCAGTTAAGGTAATCCATTATATCAATAGGTTAAAAAAGAAAAACCACATGATTATCAACAGATGCAGAAAAAGCATTTGACAAAATCCAACACCCATTCATAATAAAAATTTGCTAAACCAGAAATAGAAGGGAACTTCCACTTGATACAGAGTAGCCACAAACAAAACCCTAAAACTCACATCATAATTAATGATGAGAAACTCAAAGCTTTCCCCCTAAAACCAGGAACAAGATGTCCCTTCTTACCACTTGTTTTCAATGTGGTACTGGAAGTCTTAGCTAATGCAATAAGTCACAAAAAGGAAATAAAAAGTATATACAAATTGGGGAGGAAAAAATAAAACTTTGTTTGCAGATGACATGATCATTTATGTAGAAAATCCAAAAGAATAAACAGCAACAGAAAACCTCCTGAATCTAATATGAAGTTATAACAAGGTTGCAGGATACAATGTTATTATGCAGAAGTCAATTGCTTTCTTATCTACCAGCAATGAACAAGTGAGATTTGAAATGAGAAACATGGTGGGTGTGTTGGCTCAGGCCTGTAATTTCAGCATTTTGGGTGGTCGAGGGAGGTGAATCGCTTGAGATCAGGAGTTCAAGACCAGCCTGAGCAATGTGGCAAACTCTATTTCTACAAAAAAACACACAAAAATCAGGCATGGTGTCGCATGCCTGTGGTCCCAGCTACTCAGGAGGCTGAAATGAAAGGATTGCTTGAGCCTAGGTGATCAAGGCTGCAGTGAGCCATGATTGTGCCACTGCACTCCAGTCTGGGCTACAGAGCGAGACTCTGTCTCAAAAAAAACAAAAAAAACAAAAAGAAAAACAAACCCTAATACCATTTACTATTTATATTAGTAACCTTGAAATTAAATACTTAGGTAGAAGCCCAACAACATATGTAGAATATCTATATAAAGAAAACTACAAAACTCTGATGAATGAAATCAAAGAGGAAGTAAATGGAGAGATTTTTAATGTTCATGAATAGGAAGACTCAATATCGTTAAGATGTCAATTCTTCCCAACTTGATCTATAGATTCAATACAATCCCAATCAAAATTCCAGCAAATTATTTGTGGGATTTTAAAGTCTATATGGAGAGGCAAAAGACCCACAATTGCCAACACAATATTGAAAAACAAAGCTAAATGACTGACTTTCCCCAATTCAAGGCATCATATAAAGCTACAGTAATCAAGACAGTGTGACATTGGCAAAAGAATAGAAAAATAATGAAACACAATAGACAGTGCAGAAATAAATCCATATAAATATAGTCAACTGATCTTTGACAAAGGAACAAAGGCAATAAGATGGAACAAATATAGCCTTTTCAACAAATAGTGCTGTAACAACTGGACTTCCGCTTGTAAAAAAATAAGTTTAGATATAAACTTTATACCCTTCATAAAAATTAACTCAAAATAGACCATAGACCTAAGTGTGAAATGCAAAACTACCAAATTCCTAGAAGATAAGAGAAAACCCAAATGACTTTGGATATGAAGGTAGTTTTTTAAATACAACATCAAAGGCACTATCCCCCCAAAAATGATAAACTCTAGCTTCATTAAAATTAAAAATGTCTGCTCTGTGAAAGACAATATTAATATAACGAAAAGACAAATGACAGACTGGGAGAAAAATATTTGCAAAAGATACATCTGATAAAAGACTGATATCCAAAATATACAACGAACATTTAAAAAAATCAACTATAGGAAAACAAACAACTCAATTAAAAATGGGCCAAAGACCTTAACAGACACCTCATAAAAGAAGGTTTGCAGATGGAAATAAGCAAATGAAAAGATATTCCATATCATGTGTCATCAGGGAAATACAAATTAAAACAACAGCCTGACACCACTACTACACACCAGAATGGTTAAATGCAGAACACTGACAACACCAAATGCTGACAAGGATGTGGAGCAATAGAAACTCTCATTCACTGCTTGTGGGAATGTAAAGTGGTATAACCTCTTTGGGAGACAGTTTGGCAGTTTCTTAGAAAACTCTTACCTTATAATCCAGCAATTGTGTTCCTTGGTATTTACTCAAAGGAGTTGAAAACCTATATCCAAAAAAAACCTGTATGCAGATGTTTAGAGCAACTTTATTCATAATTGACATAATTTGGAAGCACCAAAATTTTCTTTAGTAGGTGAACAGATAATCTATGGTACATCCAAACAATGAAATATTATTCAGTGCTAAAAGGAATTACACTATCAAGCCATGAAAAGTCATAGAGTAAACTTAAATCCACATTACTAAGTGACAGAAGCCAGTCTGGTAAGTGAAAGAAGCCAGTCTGAAAACTACATACTGTGTGATTCCAACTATATGACATCCTAGAAAAAAATAAAGTTGAAGAACTGAGAATGATTTTTTTTTTTTTTTTGAGATGGAGTCTCGCTCTGTTGCCCAGGCTGTAGTGCAGTGGTGTGATCTTGGCTCACTGCAACCTCCGCCTCCCGGGTTCAAGTGATTCTCGTGCGTCAGCTTCCCAGGTAGCTGGAATTACAGGCAGCCAGGACCACATCTGGCTAATTTTTGTATTTTTAGTAGAGACAGGGTTTCACCATGTTGACCAGGCTGGTCTCCAACTCCTCACTTTAGGTGACCTGCCTGCCTCGGCCTCCCAAAGTGCTGGGATTACAGGTGTGAGCCACCCTAATTTTTTTTTTTTTTTTTTTTTTTACTATTGAAAATATAAAAAGATCGGTGGTTACCAGAATATAAGGGAGTGGTGACAAATAGGCAGAGCACAGAGGATTTCTAGAGCAGTGAAAATACTCTGTATGGTACTATCTTGGTGGACACATGTGGTTAAACCTCTGTCAAAACTCACAGAATGTACAACACCAAGAAAAAACCCTAATGTAAACTCTGGACTTTGGGTGTTTATGATATGTCAATGTTAATTTATCAATTGTCATATATACACCACTTTTGTGGGGGATATTGATAATGGAGAATGCTATACGTGTGTTAGCAGAGAGGATGTAAGGGAAATCTCTGCACTTTCCACTCAGTTTTGCTGTGAACCTAAAACTGCTCCAAAATAATAATAATAAAAGTTGTATTAAAAAATAAGAAAAAAAAAGAAACAGTAACATCTTCAAGTAGCTTGATAACACGGTAAGTGTTCCCACAAGTAGTTTTTCTTGCACAGTGAAACTGCACCAACGCCAACCAAATGTGATAGAAAATGGCTCCCTCCTGTGCACAGATAGAATTGAAAATGCAGTATCAGCAGCCAGCACCGATTTAATTATGTTGTGCTTTTCTCTGAAGTCACTCCTTCCTCAGCCTTTATGGAGGACGTCCAGACCAATGCTTATCTTGTTTGTTCTTTACTGATGACCTTTCACGATTGGTAACAGTTTAATGAAATTATAATGTTAAAATAGAATTCCCTTTGACTTTGAAGTCTGTGTTTTAGACTTTTTGCTCCTTCTCAGAAAGCAAGGGGCCACTCTGGGTAGGAAGGCAGGGGGAACAAGATGGAAGCAAACTGCTTGTGCTATGAGGAGAGGCTAAGACTAGATCACCGTGCAAGCAGGCTCTCAGATGTGTATCTATTCACCCATTCCATTATACTCAGACGCTTCATTTGGCTCCACAAACTTAAGCAATGTACTTGAAGACAGTAGTTTGGTTTCTACTGCAGGACTAAGAATAAGCTTTTTCACAGTATCAAACCTTTAAAACTTGAAGAGATTATTTGGGTCATTTTATTGCCTCTAGGCAAGTCCTCCTGGAAACCATCTGCCTTAGATGAGAATTTCCTCTACTGAAAAGCCAAGGGAGTTGCCGAGGGTCCTGAGGACAACTCTGTAGGGAGCTGTTCTTTTGGTCTAAATAAACTCCTTTTGTTATTCTATAATTTAAAAAAAATTCCCTTTGTTCTGTCCCTGACAGAAAGAGTATCATCTTCTCCATATTGTATTTTCATGTTTTTCATATTTTCTCAGCATTCTCTTACCAGCATTTCCTCATAGCTTTAATTTTCTATTAGTATTTTAGTGTAGTTCTTTCCAGATTTGCTTCAAGTACTCTTTAAACTTTCTTGATTGTGAAGTTCAACTCTGGACTTCAGGGACACATTGTGTGTAAATCAGAGTAGGTGAGTGATATGGTTTGGCTGTGTCGCCACCCAAATATCATCTTGAATTGTAGTTCCCATAATCCCCATGCGTCATGGGAGGGACCCGGTGGGAGATAATTGAATCATGGGGGTGGTTATCTCCATGCTGTTCTCATGATCATGAGTTCTCACGACATCTGATGGTTTTATAAGGGACTTTCCCCCACTTCGTTTTGCACTTCTCCTTGCTGCCGCCATGTGAAGGATGTATTTGCTTCCCCTTCTGCCATGATTGTAAGTTTTCTGAGGCCTCCCCAGCTCTGTGGAACTGTGAGTCAATTAAATCTCTTTCCTTTATAAATTATCCAGTCTTGGTTATTTCTTCATAGTGGTGTGAGAATGGATTAATACAGTGGGGTTGCAGGGAACTCTTCCAGGATTAATTTTTTTTTGGGGGGGGGGAGAATAAAGCCTTTCTTCCACTCCATTATGAGTGACATGGTTTGGATATTTGTCACCTCCATATCTGATGTTGAAATGTAATCCTTAATGTTGGTGGAGGGCCTAGTAGGAGGTGTAGGGTCATTGGGGCAGATCCTTCATGAACGGCCTGGTGCCATCCCCTTGATAATGAGTGGGTTTTCACTCTGGTAGCTCATGTAACAACCAGTTGTTTAAAGAGCCTGGCACCTCCCCCTTCCGCTTGCTTCTGCTCATGCCGTGTGACACTCCTGCTCCCACTTTGCCTTCTGTCATGAGCAAAAGCCCCCTGAGGCCTCACTAGAAGCCAAGCAGATGACAACACCATGCTTCCTGTATAGCCTACAGAACTGTGAGCCAATTAAATCTCTTTATACATTACCCAGCCTCAGATATTTCTTTATAGCAATGCAAGAAAGGGCTAATATAATCAGAGATGAGACAACATGCAAATGTTCTAGAAAGAGATAGTGCCAGGGTCTTAAATTCATATAGACGTGAATGATATCAGTTCTTTTACAGGAAATTTCTAGTAGGAGTGTGTGCACACAGGGTACCTATAGGAAGAAAAGTGAAAGAACACAAAAGGGTGTTTGTCATTCTTTGAGGCCATTCTAAACCTTTTAAACATCCTTTCCATGTTTAGGAATTTCTCATAATCTCTAATCTGTGTTTTGCTTCCCTAGTATTAAAACAAAGTACTATTTGCATCCCAGTGGGAGTAGAATTTAAAAAATAAAAATTAGAAAAAAAAAAAAGAGATAAAAGTACTGCTTTCCAGCAATTTTTGCAGCTGGACACAATCTTGCACAATGTGCATTGTGCACACTGGTGAGATTTCCGCTTAGAAAAGTGTGCCTTGAGAAAGGACATCACTTGGCAAAGCTAGTGATGGAGGCATCTGTTGCAGGGAGGCATAGGTGCTAACAGAACTTCTAGGAGTCTAGTTCCAAGTCCTCAGTGTGAACTGCCCTATCTAGTCCTCCAATGGCAGCTGCGGAGTCTTTATAGAAGCAATCCCATGGCATGGTTTGGGCACTCCTCCTAGCTGCAAGCTAACCCTTAATAAATTCATTTTCTGCTTATACTAGCTGCAGTGAGTCCTCTTGCTGCATCTGAAAAGACTGACAGATACAATATTGTTTCAATAATACTGTTCCACTGTGGACTTGCTTTGAGTCTAATAATACTCAGTGGACTTTTCATTATGTAGAAATTCCTACCAGGCTTTTCAAGAATACCACAGCTGTGTCCCTGTGGAGACAAACCCATGGGATCTGAGTATTGATGTGGCCCTTTTAAAAATTATAAATAATTCTCTCTGATACATTGCTTTCTGAGTTCAGAGGATTAATGCAGCAGAGAAAGGACAAAAACAAATCCAAGTTGAATACTAAGTTAGATTGCCTGACCTAAATTAGAGAGTGAGCTCCCATAAGTCTTCTGTAAGTTTAAGAGACAGCAGATTTGATGACACTAGGATGTACAGCAAAAAAAGTTGGTGCCTCCTCAAGTTCTGCTAAAAGTGGTTTGCAACCTTGGCTGCATATTGGAATCACCTGGGAAATTTTTTTTAAATGTGAATGTCTGGGCCCCACTCTTAGGAACTCTGCTGTTATTGGTGTGGAGTATGGCCTGAGCATCTCAATCTTTTTTTTTTTTTTTGCTTCGAGACGGAGTCTCGCTCTGTCACCCAGGCTGGAGTGCAGTGGCGTGATCTCGGCTCACTGCAACCTCCGCCTCCCGGGTTCAAGCAATTCTCTGCCTCAGCCCCCCGAGTAGTAGCTGGGATTACAGGTGCCCAACACCACACCCGGCTAATTTTTTTTGTATTTTTTGTATTTTTTCACCATCTTGGCCAGGCTGGTCTAGAACTCCTGACCTAGTGATTCACCCGCCTCAGCCTCCCAAAGTGCTGGGATTACAGGCATCAGCCACCGCGCCTGGCCAAGCATCTCTATCTTTTAAAAGTTTGCCAGGTAATTCTAAGACCATGGTTGGAGACCTCCGTGTGAGTGTGAATTCAAGCTGTAACTCTTCTGGTGACGTAACTGTGGCTATTGGCCATATAGCCAATGTTTTGTATAGATATGTCTTTATTTCTGCAATAAAACTGCATGTACATGAGAATATGCATCAAATAATATGTTAACTGTCATAGAGGGTGGCAGCACCAACAATAACCCATTCACATAACATCTGCCTTAGTCTAAGGAGCACCACTCACCTGATTTGTCCAGTGTGCTCACTAAGAGAGTGATTCCATATGTTGGTTGAATCCATCTGGTATAGATACTGCCTCCTCAATATCTGCAACAGTTCATTTAACATGGGACTTTATAAAATAAATAAGAGGATTAGTTGAGGAGTGACCCAACTCTATGGCATGCATTTGATACCACTTTGTAAAATGTGGACACACTGACACACACACACACAGACACACATACACACACGGAATAATTTAAATTAGCTACCAGTGTGATCTAGAACAATAATGAGTTGTGGGGAAAAGAGAGGCACTGGGTTGGCTTTTAGTCGCACCCAGGAGGCCAGCAGTCTCTGAGGAGATAGATGTTCCAGGAGAATAGATGGTGATCAGAGTAGCAGAGGGATTGCCCAAGAATGGAAAACCAGGAGTCAAAAATGGCCCAAGTAGAGGTCATTCTCATAGCAAAGCAAGAGAAGCCAAGAGACTAAAACCATGTAGTAAATGAACATCATGCCAGTTCAAATAAACACAGGCTCAGAAGTGAATGTAAGAATGAGAACAAGTAACTAAAATAAGGCACACTGGGCTAAATAAACTCGAGTGCATGACAAGAATGGAGGCCAGTTAGCCAGAATGGGAAGAATGGAGATCTGGAAGAAGGAAAACATAGAAAGATCAATTTCATCTAACTGAAACCCCAAAGCTTGTGCAACCTCACAGGAGGGTGCTGCCTGCCCAGCTCTTCCTGGAATCCTTGTTCCCAGGGACAGCTTCTGGTACCTCCTCCAGAGGGTGTTGATAAGACATTTCACCAAGATTCTCCTGGACTGGGGCCAGGCCCTTTGTAAAATTGTCTGGCTTTTTTTCTTCTTCTTCCTGGTCTTGTCCAGTCTGTATTTCTTTTTTGTTTTGTTTGTTTTTTGCACACTGGTCAGTCACTTCTAGTACCAGAAAGGATATAGAAACTATACCACACTCTCAGGCTCTCAGTTGGCAATTGTTTACAGTTCAGTCTACTATACTTTCAGTGCACAGTCTTCAGCTACATGTATTACTGTCTGCTCTTTTAGAAATCAGTGAAATGAAGCTTATGTAAAAGCTATTACAAAAATGTACAAGACATATGAAGAAAACTGTAGACTTTTTGTTAAAGAAATCCAAAAGAAAACCTAAATAGAGATTTTCGTGGTAGAGAGATACAATATAGTAAAGAGGTATTCATAGAGAAATGGACAGGTACATTCATGAAACAGAAGTGCAAATCTAGAAACAGACTTGTGTACATAGAGAAATTTCATATATGATAAATGTGGCACTCCTAATCAGTGCCAAAAAGAGATTATTTGAAGTGTTGGGACAACTGGTTTTCCAGCTGCAGAAAAATAGCTAGATTCCTACCTTAACCACAGATCAGCCATTTTGGACAAAGAGAGAGAGGACTGTCCTGGGATAACTGTAGGGTCATTGTGTACTGGCTGGCACCAGTTTGCATTGTGTTACCACCTACTGAAATGGAGGAAGAAAAGGGTAAGATTAATCTGAGATAGGAGCTTTTTCTGTTTGTAGTACTAAGAACTGGGCTCAATGAAGATGGCCTCAGAATAATGCTCAGGAAAAACAACACATTTGAGTAAGAGAACTGGTCAATCTTCCCATTACAAATGCTTTTATGATACCTGGAAATTTTGGTTTACCTTATTTTAAAACCTTCTTACTTATTTCTGGAGAAAAAAAAAGATACAGAACAGGTGTTGGCAAACTACTGCCAGCAGGCCAGTTTTGACCCCAAGTCTGTTTTTGAAAGGAAAGTTCACTGGGATGCATCTATGCTCATTCATTTATGTATTGTCTGTGGCTGCTTTTGCACTGTAACAGCAGAACTGAGTAACTGCAAGAAAGACCCTATGACTGACAAAACCAAAAATATTATTATTTGTCTCTTTACATAAAAAGTTTCCCAGCAGCTGATATAGCCCAACTCTTTCAAGCACTAACGTTATAGAAGAAAAGCAGGATAGCTGAATGGAAAGGGCTCTGGATTGGGAAAAAGAGCAGAAGTGATTTACTCTCGCGAATCAGATCTACTCCCATCAACTAACTCTTTAGACAAATGCAAACTTGGCTTTAACTTCCCCATGTTTCAGTCTCTTAATTTCCAGTAATGGCATTGGAAATAACATTCTTTTGACATCTGAAGACTATAATTCTAGAATGGTCTCAATAAGTTAAAAAGTAGAAATCAATGTGAAATTCATTACATACTATTACATTTCATTGTAAAGGGTGTATCTCCTTATTTTCAAATAACAGAATTGTTTTGTAAAGCTTATTGTGATGGAAAGAAAAGCTAAGAACTTAGAATCTCAAATCTGAGCACTGATGAGAAATAAACTTGTACTTAACATTTTTCAGGGCTTTTATTTTAACTCTTCAAACACATCAGTAATTTGACTCTTTGCCACGGAGAGACAATTGCATGTATTTGCATTTTTTCTGTGTGTGAGAATTTAATTTTTACAACCTGCTGTGTTTTTCAGGCCCTTTAACTAATAGGCTTTTATCACCTTATGATTGCCTAATTTTCTCCTAATTGCTTTATGACAATACAATTTATTTTGATCACTCCCACCCTGCGGTTTTACTTTGTAATGAAGGACTTTATGAATTTATGTGTATTACCATGCATCAGCCTAATTTTTCAATCCTTCTTCTTCCTCACTAGTGGAAGAATAAAATTGGAGTAAGCCAAAAGAGCTGTAGGGTGCCCATGCTTCCGGTGTGGGAAAATATCTGCACATGGAGTTTCCATTCTCCCAATCAGCCTTGGAGTGTGCACACTTGCCACAGAGGCCTTTTTGATGATCTCCATGTGGCTTTTCGTGACGTTTATACATGTGCACACCTTGTATATGAAGAGAGCAATCAGGCCAAGGCCATTTAGAAGTGCAGGGACCCCCTTGGTCTGTGATTTGGGCCTGATCTCCCCATACACTGTATTTATTAGATTTTGAATTTGGATGAAGTGGAAGAGTTCATTGTTTTTAGAACAACCTGAATAAGTTCAGAATTGATTTTCAAAACAGCCTTTTCTTCCCATTGTAAATTCTACAGTGAAGGTTTCTAACGAGCCATTTTGTAAGTCGAAACGTACTCTAGGTGTACTCAGTTCAGTTCAGCATGAATGCGTCATGCGTCTCTATTTTTGACTGATTTCATTTCTATTATTGACTGATTTCGTTCTCGCTGTTGAAGATATATAAAAATTCACAGAAGGTGAAATCTAATAATATGGGGAAGAGCACTGAACAGGATGCAGTCACACATCCCTAAAATAGAAAACAGACAACAGTCCACTGTTTTGTACACTGTTTTAATTATTTAGTAATAGCTACCATTTCTTGAGTGTCAACTTTGTGGCAGACACTTTATATGCCTGACATTTTATTTAGTCTTTAAGTGGATTTAATAATAGTAAGATCTGCTTTATTCCCATTTATGAATTGCGTTGACCAAAGTTCCACAGATGATATATGGCAGAGCTGGGGTTCATGACCAATATTCCAAAGCCCTGCTCTCACAAGTGTCTGCTTGGACTTTAAAGTACTTTCTCCTTCATCAGTTCATTTGGTAGCTATAGCAACCCTGAGAAGGTGGCAGAGCAAAGCATCATGTTCTCCTTTTTTCTAGACGAAGACTAGGGAATGAGTGGTTTTGGTTCCCAATATTATAACAGATAGAGTCAGCCAAGCCAGGCTTCCTCACTCCTGATTCAGTGTTCTTTCAATAAAGATAATTTTTATTAAAACCTATAATCAAAGTAGATAGTTTAGTGAAAACCTTATGGATAAATCTGAGCACTTGTACTTTCACAAGTCTTAGCTCAGCAACTAATGGATGATAGGAGGCCTTCTTCTGGTTCCTTGACTAGTTATTAGCTGTATGGCCTTACACAAGTGGCTTAACCTTTTTAGGCTTCCTCATCCTCATCTGTAGAATAACGTGATTGAACTAGATGGTCCCTGAGGTTTGCTCTAGATCTGGGGCCTGTGACTCTCTGGCCCATAACCTGTGTGGTAGTATCGCCATGAGCCAGGTGGCCTGGAGACAAAAACTCTATTTGCTTAGATTGTACCATTATGCAGAGAAAACACAAGGAATAGTTTTATTTAAATTTACAGACAGAATGGTGCTTGAGTTCATACCTGCAATTATCTAGTGAATTTTGGCCATGTGGACAAAGAGTTCAGGTAATTCAGGTCCAGCTGAAGTTTAATGCATAGATAAAATGAGATAGCAGGTGCCTTTTAGAAAATGAAACATGCTGCTTTAAGAGTCAAAAGATGATATTTAGGTTTTTGTGTGTTTGTTTTTTGAGATGGAGTCTCACTCTGTCGCCCAGGCTGGAGTGCAGTGGCATGATCTTGGCTCACTGCAAGTTCCGCCTCCTGGGTTCAAGCGATTCTCCTGCCTCAGCCTCCTGAGTAGCTGGGATTACAGGCACCCACCACCACACGCGGCTAATTTTTATATTTTTAGTAGAGACAGGGTATCACCATATTGACCAGCATGGTCTCAATCTCCTGACCTCATAATCCACCCATCTCGGACTTCTCAAAGTGCTGGGATTACAGACATGAGCCACCACGCCTGGCCAAAAGATGATATTTAGTTTTAATTTGAATTAGCAGAATGGTTATTTCAACTCCCTGCTTTGTCCTATTTGCAATGTCACAACATTACACCAAAAACTCCTACTCTGTTGATCATGTTAGAGTTTCGTACATTTCTCACCAACACTACAACAAAGCATACAAGAGGTACATAGATGAAGATTATGGATTGCTTTCTCACCTTAGCCACAATTATAACTGCTAACTTTTATTGGGCACTTATGTTCTAGCTGTTTCACCTGACTTGCTTCATCTGATACCTGCAACAATCCTGAGAAGTCAGTACTGTTATCAACTTTTTAATTAATCAAGTCACCAAAGCTTTAAACTTGAGATTTTGGGTAATCTTCTCATGATTACACAGGTCAGCAAACTGTAAAACCAGAATCTGAACCCAGGGAGTGGGCCACTGAAGCACGTGCCCATAAGTGGAATACACACTGTGCATCAGAGCCCTGGGGAAAAGCACAGGACAGGACAGGTGTGTGGTCCTGGACTCGGAGAGCTTATTGAATGCCAGAGGGTTGGGGGAAAGACTGACTTGGGTCATTATAAGCAGGATGACTATGATGAAAGGGTAGTGTGGGAAGTTGTGTTTTAATTGGGGGAGAAAAAAGCAGTGAGGTAGAAAACAGAGAGAGATGTGAGGGAAAAATCAGGAAAATATTCTGGTTGGCCCACAAGGTGGTGGGTGGGTGACTAATGGCTCTAGGATATAACCACACCACCCCGAGGGCAGATAGATCCCCTCAGAGTCCCTCCAGGGAGTCCCCGTGGAATCACTGAAGTCCCTAATGATGACCCAGAGTATGCAAGGAAAGTCTAAATCATGTGTAATGAACAAAATAAAAAGAAATGCCTAGCACATTTTAGGAAAATAATGACAGTTGACATTTACTAAACCACCGCCAGGTGCCCGGTGCTGTTCTAAGCACTAGGCATGTGTTAACAACCTTATGACCCAGGTAACATTATAACCCTGAGGTGATATATGAGAAACTGAAGCACAGAGACGTTAATCAGTCGATCTTCCTCACTAGTGAGCAACAGTGATAGAGGTCGCATTTAAACCTAGGCAGTCTGGATCATAGCCTTCTCTGTTAACTATCACTCTCTGTAAAATTTTCATTCAGAGGGATGTTTATAAAGCCCATGGAGTCAACTTTTCTAGATAACTAAGCAATTCATTTTATTAATACAATATTTTGATTTCATGGTTTTGAAATTCCATTTACAAAACCATTGGGTTACACAACTGATGAAATTGTCTTTGACTTCATTGAACATATGCCTGTTCACAGATACCAATAAAGTTACTTCAACTTTCATCATATCAGTGTAGCCAGACTTAATAGAAGCAACTGCATGGTAATATTAGCAATATATCGGTGTAAAAGCAATAAAGTCACATGATTGCTGAAAAGAAACGAAATGTCTATTTCCCGTGAAATACATGTCATTTAATCTATTCTTAGTTTTTATAACTGTGGTTGAAGAGCAGTGAAATGCAACGCCAAGTACCACATTAAAACAAAACCATAACAACCAGTGTTTGGTTCCTAGAAGAAAGTAGTGCTGTTATCAGTCAGAAATGATAAATAATGCAAAGAAAAAGCCTTGAGATTCTAACCCTTCTAGTCATAGGCACAGATCTGAAGCAGTAAAACAGGCCCCCTGGATGGCCCAGTGGAGCCGTGGGATAATGAGACTGGCTTGCAGCCACAGCTGTGGGTTACTCCAGTCCCCAAACCCACAAGTCATCCCGCAGCTACTATCCCTGCCTTGAGGCAACCTTCAATTTCAGAAGGGCACAGAATCAAACAGAAAGCAATTAGTGTGGCAGAACCTTGAAAAGAAACCAATAGCCAGGATCTAGAGTTTTTTGCAGAAAGCCAGGATTTCCTTATTTGCAGGGAGAAACAACAAGAACAATTAAAACTTTCAAATCATGTACAATTACTTTCAAGTTGGGGTTGGTGAAACATAAATAAATTTCATATCAGAGCTTTAGCCCAAGTCCGGTGCTGTTTGTTTGTTTTAGGGAACACTGCTTTCATCTTTGTGGAGGATGTCATAAAAGCACATTTCAAAAAATTACCATTGGCACCCAGTTTCCTATTTGATTACATTTTGGCACACAGCTCTGCTAGTAATATAGAGCCCCTATCTCAGTCGCTCTGATTGGAAGATAATCAGATGTACCACCTACCTTTCACCACTCCCACCCCCTATGCTGGAGCAATCTTAAATTGCGGAAGCCACAAGAAATAACTCAAATTATTTCAGAAAGTCGGTACTTTCCATTTTAGTTTACTTCAAGCAAATTCATCAGGCCCTCTTGAAACAGCGACACTAAGAGCACTAGGAGTTAGAAGCACCAGATACCAATTACAAGCTGAGAACTAAATGCCATAATTAACGAGACATACACTTTAATCTAAAATAAGTCAAAAATGTTGCTGGATAAAGAAAAAAGTAAAATAAAACTCCATAATTATACTAAATTGGTGTACAATGGATAGGTTTCCCACCTATCAAACAAGAAAGGTGGTTATGTCTTTGAGATACTGTAGTCAAGTGTTTTATAATTAACATTTAACTCTGAATAAAGATCTCACATTAACAAACATACAAGTCAATTGCACACTTGAACCTCAGAGGCTGACGCACATCAGTGGCACCCACCGACACCAATTTCAAATCAATTCTTAAAAACAAGGTTATGTATCTTTTTCATAATCACCATACTGATACAAGGTGTCATGCATATTTTTCTCATATACAGATCCCCAGTTTCCTTTGTTCTTTGCAGATGAATTCATGGCTTCCCACCTGGCTAGTTTCCCTATTAGCTGGACCAGCAGGACCCCCACCTGGTCCTCAACCTAATGTGCTTTACCTCCCTACCAGGTTTTGAACATTACGTACAATACAGGACCACACAAGGGTTATGCTTAGGAGCAGAGTGAACCAGAAGGGGTTGTGGGAGGCAGGTTCTGTAGTAACAAGAGGGTGACATGTAGAAAAATACATGCTCTTTGGTGCTTTTCCCGGATATCTATTAATTTCGATAAATTTCTTTTTGGAAATCAATACTGTTAATATATGCATTGACTTTTCATTGAAGGCAACACTTACGTCCTCTTTAGCAGACTTCTAGAATACATGTAAACAACACTGCAACACTAATAGACTCGAGGGTTTGTTTTTCTGTCTTAACAAAGATTGGTGGGTACATTTGGGGAAGATGAGAGAGAGAGAGAGAGAGAGAGAAAGAGTGATAAACAGAAAGAGAAAGAAACAAGAAATATGGAACCATTCTCTGTTAATTTTGAAAGCTTCTACCAGGATCAGGGCAATATGAAAAGAGGAAAATAGACAGATAGATGAAGGGCATTGTGATCATAAAACGAATGTATCAAGGTTAAAGTATTTTTCTAATCCCAGGCTGCAGGAGGAAAGCTACTGCTAATGAAGTCCTTCCGTGAAGTTTTATTCACTAGCTTGCTCTTTACAAATGGAAACAGAAGTGCAGCCTGGAGACCAATTACAAATCACTCTTCTGATTCCTTTAATCCCTTTGTTTCCATTTCTGATCAAAATAAAGATTTTTTTTTAGACAGAAAAAGGAAAGAATTTATAAGTAGTCTAAATCTTCAGCCAAAAAGAAAGGCCTTGGCTAGAATTGTTTCTCCCCCTCACCTTTTAAGCCACTTACTGACCTCTTCTGCATCTGTTTCGTGATACTGTAAAGTATTTGCTACCAAGTAAAGTCAAGGCAGTTGATGTGAACACAGTCATGTTTGCATTTTCCATGTGACTGATGAGGCCACTACATGATCCAAAACCTAAAAGCAAGATCTTGCTCAAATACCTGCTCACCCAAGAACAAAATTGAAGGAAATCATCCACTACAGTTACTAATCTCCAGTGATGATGATGATGATGATGATGATGATGATGACGATGATGATGATAATGACAATAACTAACATCTACTCAACACTTAGATGCCAGGCACATAAGGCACCTTATACTTATTCTCACAGTGGCTCCATGAGGTGAGTACGACACAGCATTTTTCATAGGAGAGCAAGCTTGGAAGTAACTTGACCAAGGTCATACAGCCAGAACATAGTGGAGCAGAGACGTTCAACCTTGGGCAATGTATTGTAAGGCTTGAAATTTCAAGTGCTGCCTGAACATCTTTGAACCTCACTGGGCCCCAGAAGCATAACCATGAAATTTCCCTATTCTCACCACATATGCCTGTCTCCCTGCCTGCCCCCGACCCCCACAGGACTCAGCAGGAGAGGCTTCCCCCCTGGCTAGCTCCCCTATTAGCTGGACCAGCAGGACCCCACCTGGTCCTCAACCTAATGTCTTTTACCTCCCTACCAGCTTTTGAAACTACTGAAACAAGCCAATCTCATCCTTCCACAGGAACCAAGGTGCATGTCACCCTCTTGTTACTATACAGCCTGCCTCCCACAGCCCCTTCTGGTTCACTCTGCTCCCAGAAATAACCCTTGTGTGATCCTGTATTCTGTCGAGTGTTCACCTCCCCCAGGCAGTGAGTATATGTGACTAATAAACAGCTGTTGATTTCATCTGTCTAGTGTTGGGTGCCATGTGTCGGGCCACCTCATTCTATTTAGGGTCCCTCCTTCACAAAAAACATGAATAGGACGTGTCAGAACAGGCAAGAGACTCTAATCCCTGAGAATTTAACCACTGCATGTAATATCTCTTTGAAGTCAGAAAGAAATAAGGAAGCTCTCTTGCAGCAAACTTGGCCTCTCTTTTTTCAGGTGTTCTCTCTCCATAACCTTGCCCTGCTGCCAGGGTGGTGCTGCTTGGGGACAGGGACAGTGCCTAAGAGGCAAAGAGACCCATAGGAGAGGCACTGGATGGTGGTCAGTGCTGATGTGATGAGAGCTGGGCTATTGAATGGCAGGCCAAGGCTCTGAATCAACTGCATCATGAGGCCAGTGCTGTTTTCAAATAAACAAGGTCACTTATTTAAAGAGAGCTATCACCACGCTTGGAGATCCACCACCAGTGACACCCTCCCTTGCTCTTATCAGGAAGCCACTAGGATGTAGTGAAGTGATTCTCACAGATGGGCCTTAAGATCTCACTCATGTGGGTGACCTGGGCATGTGAGCAGCTGAGTTGAATCCTGGATGTGTCCTGGACTTTGTAGCTCTAAGCAAAACCAAGACCTGGAGAGATGCATTGTGAAAAGAACATGATTTAGGCTCAAGTGTCAGCTTAAGCATTCACTAGCTATGTGAATTTGAGAGCTACTCAATGTTTCTGAGCCTCAGTTACTTCATCTGTAAGGTAGATGAGGTAACTTACAAGGCTGCTGCAAAATTAAGTAGGATAATGGGTGTCAAGCATCTGGCACGTAGTGAGGACACAGTAGGGGGAGGAATCAGGAGGTCTCCTCACCCTTGTGTTTTAGCTCCACTGTAGGCTCTATCTAGGTCTGTGCCCCTGGGGGAGTAGAGACTGGACAGCAAATCAGTGTTAATATATGGGAGTGGTCAAAAGTGCTAAGATTCAGATGGATTCAGAGTCTGGAGATGCAAATCCTCTCCCTGTCACAAGTTTTGCCAAATGTCTATGCCATAACACCACTTTTTATAAAGTGAACTTTTATGGCTATAAGAGTTTGTTGTTTTGTTTTGTGGCGATATGTTTTTTTGGTGGTTGTAATTTTATTTGTGTTTAGTAGGCTCTACTTGTGTTTATTAGATGGGAGAGGGATTATTTGTTTTCAGTTGAGGGCTGGCAGGGGTCCCACAACAGCATATTGATGGGTCATTTGCATATTTTTTCACATGTTGGGTCACATTTTCAATAATGATGTGACCTAGAGAAAAATCACATCTTTTTTTGTCCTCAGTTTTCTCAGTGATTGTACTTGATATGCTACAAATTTAATGCCAGCTCTCTATTACTAATATTATTGGAATTGTTTTAACTTTATAGGGAATGCTTTTCTACAGTGTTATGGTGTGAACTGAGAGTACAGTCCTGCATTGCTTAATGACGGCCGTATATTCTGAAAAACACATTGCTAGGTGATTTCGTCATTGTGTGAACATCATAGTGCATACACATAAACCTAGATGGAATAGCCTACTATACACCTAGGCTATATGGTATAGTCTATTGCCCCGGACTATAAACCTGTACAGAATATATTCATACTGACCACTTCAGGCAATTGTAACACAAGGTATTTGTGTATCTAAACATAGAAAAGGTAATGCATTGTTGTATTGGTCCATTCTCGCACTGCTATAAACACCTGAGACTGGGTAATTTATAAAGAAAATAGGTTTAATTGGCTCACGGTTCCACAGGCTGTACAGGTAGCATGGCTGGGGAGGCCTCAGGAAACTTTCAATTGAGGCAGAAGGAAAAGGGGAAGCAGGCATGTCTTCACATGGCCGGAGCAGGAGAGAGAATGGGGAAGTGCTACACACTTTTAAACAACAAGATTTTGTGAGAACTCACTCACTATCACGAGAACAGCAAGGGGAAATCCGCTCCCATGATCCAATCACCTCCCACCAGGCCCCTCCTCCAACACTGGAGATTACAATTCGACATGAGATTTGGGTGGGGACACAAATCCAAACTGTATCAATTGTGCTAGGATGTTATGACAGCTACAACGTCACTAGGTGGTAGGAATTTTTCAGCTCCATTATAATCTTACAGGATCACCATCATATATGCAATCTGTTGTTGACCAAAATGTTGTTATGCAGCACATGACTGTATTCAATTTCTAAATACTGGAGTTTCTGATCATGTCTCAACTTTTCCCCTTTAGTTACTTGTTGGTTCCCACAGGCAATAGTTCCCCCACTCACTTCCATTCCTCCTTTCTGTGGGATCTTCAACCTGCCTTAAGTCTGAACTGACAATATATTTATTTAATTTTTCATCATGCCCAGGTTTTTGATAAAAAATGGTCATTCCTGAGGAAGGATATTCCAATTGGCTGCTTTCTTTTGATAGTTGTAGAGATGTACCAAGAGTTTGGAGACTGTCCAAAGTTTCACGGTGGTAGCAGAGACTAGCACAGCCTTTCTCTCTGCTGCTTCGGAATAATGTAGGTCCTGCCCATGACTCATCCCAGCAGGCTTAAAGGATCCAACTCTGTCTTTCCAAAGCTGGATCAGACCATTTCCTCAGAACAGGGTGAGCCTCAACAAGAAGGGGTTGTGAGAGGAAGACTGCAGAAACAGTCTCCAAGTAGAAAGCACTGCCCTTCTCTCCATGTTTCTCTATTTTTTTTTTTATTTATTTTTACCTCACCTGGGGAATAACAGGATTGTTTCCTTTAAACAGGGTGCTCCTGGGAGTTCTGGTCTCTCCCTCATTCTTTCCTCCAGCCATGTCCTTTCCACACTGCAGAAGACATAATCAGTTCATGTGTATGAACTGTGTATACGACAATGCAAGAGAATCTCAAAGCACAGGTGACACAGAGATCACGTGAGTCATAAGCGCAACGCTTCACATTATTCAGTTAGCCTGGCACAGGTTTAAAGCATTTGGTTCCACTCAGCAAACATTAGACAGTCCCTTTCTCTCTCTCCCTGTTTCTCTCTCCCAATTTTTGTCCCTCCCCCATCGCAAAGCCCAGTCCTTTTTATTCACTATCCTGTCTTTATTCTTGTTAAAATTTTTAGTCTTTCATCCAAGGCTATGTTTTGTTTCCTGGAAAAAGAATATGTTGTCTGGCTGACATGTCAGTCCATTTAGCTTCAGAGCAAACCCTCTCTCTGGAAGACTTCATGGTAATCTTTCTGAAATGTACAGAAGGCCTCATGGCCTTCTGAAATATACTCACAGGTCTCTCATTGTTAGAATTTAGAATAGTCTAGTTATTTCTGCTGAGCTTGATCTCAGTCTTGGACATCCTAGGTCTTCCCAGCTCGCTTTTTTTCTTATCCTATGTTTCTCTGAAATGCCTATAGTTTCCACCTTTATACTGTGCATTAGCAGATGGCCCTCTATTTCTGTGGTATAAGTTATTAACTGCATTCAATGGCCCCATCCTGCCCTAGCACACTCCAGTAATGTTGTGTATTGCACGGTCTTTATAGACTTAGACCTCCACACATCCCAACCTCCTACTAGTCTGGATTCCTTAAGGATTTCTGAGGAAGTAATAGTTAAAAGAGTTTTTACTACAGACTTCATAGGTAAGGGGCATCAAAATATCTAGTTCTGACACATAACATCTAAAAAGTGAGAAAAACATATTACAATTATATCAGGGAGTGGAATTATACATATAATTTTTATTTTCCTTTTTATTCTTTTTCCCCTAAATGTCCTTGTGTATTACCTTGTAATTAAGAAATATGAAAAAGGAAAAGCACTGTTTATAAATGAAGATTAAAATCAACCCTAGATCATCCATTAATGCCATGAAAGAGAGGCTGGATTTTAGGGGTCATTATTGCTCTCCTACTATTACATTTCTCATTCACTTATTTGTGGTTTCCTTTATTCACCCATTATCTGTCATTTCCTTCAGCATCAGTTGCTAAGTCAGTTAATGTTTGTTGAACATGCATATGCTTCTCTCCATTTCCCAGACTCCCCCAGAGTTGAATTGGGGCAATATGATTGTGAAGAGAAATAACATATGTAACATTCAGACTAAGGTACTTAAAAGCTAGAGTGCTTTTGTAGTAGTCAGGGTCCTCCAGAGAGATAGAACCAATAGAAAAGACAGATAGATAGATAGATAGATAGATAGATAGATAGATAGATAGATAGATAGATGATAGATAGATGGATAGATAGATGTAGATATCTGGAGATAGATATAGATATAGATATCTGGGGAAATAATTATGTAAGTCTTAATCTGAGTCCAAAGGCCTGGGGAGGGTGGAGGTGGCTGGTGCTGGACTGGAGTAAGTACCACTCTGAATGCCCAAGAGCCAGAATGTCCTGGGGCAGGAGAAGATGGTTGTCCCAGCTCAAATAGAGAAAGAGCAAATTCACTTTTCCTCTGCCTTTTTGTTTTATTCAGGTCCTGAGGAGATTAGAAAATGCCCACACATACATTGGGGAGGGCCATCACTCAGTTCACCAATTCATATGTTAATCTCTTCTGGAAACACTCTCACAGATACACTTGGAAATAGTGTTTTACCAGCTATCTAGTCATTGCTTAGGCCAGTCAAGCTGACACATAAAAGTAACCATCCACTTGGCGTGGTCGCTCATGCCTGTAATCCCAGAACTTTGGAAGGCCAAGGAAGGCGGATTGCATGAGGTCAGGAGTTCAAGACCATCCTGATCACTATGGCGAAACCCGTTTCTACTAAAAATACAAAAAATTAGCCAGGTGTGGTGGTGCACACCTGTAATCCCAGCTACTCGGGAGGCTGAGGCAGGAGAATCGCTTGAACCCAGGAGGTGGAGGTTGCAATGAGCTGAGATCACACCATTGCACTCCAGCTTGAGCAACAAGAGCAAAACCTTATCTCAAAGAAAAAAAAAAAGCAACCATCATAGCCTTCTCATCTTTCTCTCATCTAACAACTTGGAGGCCATTTGTGAAGAGAGCAGAATCCTGAAGTGGCAAGAACCTGGATTCCTGAGTCTTTGGGAGGAGGAGAGTCTCTGACAATAGGCATTGGACTTTGTGTGATTTAGAAAAATCTTTCACTGCATCAAGCCCTGAGATTTGGGAATTAATTTGTTATCACAGCCTAACTTGGTTAATTCAACCTTGACTTTTGCCTAACTTGTTTTAGCCTAACTTGACTAATTCAACTTTGACTTCTGTCTATCTACATACTTCCTACATCACTGCCTTTAGAATATGAAGTGTATCTAGGTAAAAATTTTGTAATGCTAACATCTTCATAAGATATAAAATTATTCTTCTAACCTTCTCTTCTTTTACATTTCTCTCACTCTTATATTTAAATTGATTTGGTGGTTTGTTGTTTCTACCAAGTCAGTCATCCAAAATGCAGATGTTTATTTAGTTGTGCAAATATGTGTCAGCCTACAAGTGTATACCCTATTCTGAAGTACTGGTTCTAGGTAAAAACATAACAAATATCTTTTAGGTCAATTCCTTCTGCCAGTATGAACCCAAGGTTTTTGTATGCTGTGAAATATCATTCCCTCAGCCCCACTTAACTGAGAAGTCTCCTGGGTGGAGACTGTGAAATATAGATTCAGCTTCAATATGTACTACTGCAAGAAATGTACATGTGTGTTAGGCAGATAGTGATAGATGACATGATTTTGCAGTCATGCCTATTCTCTGTCTGCTCCTGTCCATCCTGTTCCATATACCTACATTTCACTAAAATTTCCTTGAGCTAATTGAAATGCCATAAAATCTCTGTTGGTAATTAGATACTGATACTGCATAGTTTCCCTGCTCATATTTTCTTTATCCACATTTTTCACATGCATGTATGTGTGTGTGTGTGTGTGTGTGTGTGTGTGTGTATACACACTCAAGCTCACATATGCAGAATAAATTTCATGGTAAGTTCTTTTGAGAATTTCTTCTTGATTGTGAACAAATAAATTAAATCAACATTGATCTTGTTAAATTGATACCTGATCTTGCTAAGTTATTTACTGCAATGTATTTATGTGCCATTCCCAGATAATGCCTATCACCTTAGAACATAACATCAGTACTCACCTTCTGAGTTTATTGTTTTCCTTGCCTTTTAGCAGCCACAAGAAATCATACTGAGAGGTGACAATGTACTAGCAGCCCTCACTCTCAGTGTCTCCTCGGCCTTGGCATCCACTCTGGTGGTGCTTGAGGAGCCCTTCAGCCCACGACTGCACTGTGGGAGCCCCTCTCTGGGCTGGCTGAGGCTGGAGCTGGCTTCCTCTGCTTGCTAGGGAGGTGTGGAGGGAGAGGCAGGGGGAACAGGGGCCCCGCTCATCCCGGCCAGCGCGAGTTCTGGAAGGCGCAGGAGCGCACTCGGGGGGCCTGGCACTCAGACAGGCTGGCCAGCACCGCTGGCCCAGGGCAGTGAGAGGCTTAGTACCCAGGTCAGCAGCTGCAGACGTTGTGCTGGGTCCCCCAGCACAGCCGGCCCGCATGCACCACTCTCGAATTCTCACCAGGCCTCAGCAGCCTCCCCGTGGGTCCGAACCTACCGGAAGGAATGAACAACTCCAGACGGGCAGCCTTTAAGAGCTGTAACACACACTGCGAAGGTCTGCAGCTACACTCCTGAAGTCAAGGAGACCACGAACCCACCAGAAGGAAGAAACTGCCGACACATCTGAACATCTGAAGGAACAAAATCCCGACTACCATCTTTAAGAACTGTAGCATTCACCGCAAGGATCTGTGGCTTCATTCTTGAAGTCGGCAAGACCAAGAACCCACCAATTCTGGGCACAATACCACACAATTCAATACTTATCACTGGAAGACAACAAAGCAGTCTCACAGAATAGGACTCTCCATCAACCATCCCCAACAGAAACATCAATTTGAACAACTATGTGTGCACAAACATACCTTAGCAAGAGCTAAGAAAATCAGGTGAGAGATAACAGTAGTTGATTATGGGATAATGTTAAAAGACACATTAAACATTAAAAAGAGTAGGATGGACCATTTTACATTACGGTCCCATGTCACCCTTCCCCAATCCTGAGCAGCACACTGAGGAGAGAGGTACTATTCACTTAGGGGAAAGTGAGGAAACTGAGTGCAAAACTTTGCCCTGGTCTCCAACACTGGGCCCACCACAGTAAAACCCACCACCAGACAGACTCCCGTGGCCCCTGAATCCAGTGAATCTAGGCCAGTACCCATGGACTGAACTTCCTGACCTACTCTGTGTTAACAGGGAACCTGTGGCCTATGCAAAACTGACTCAATTTCCGGCCTGAATCACTGTCAGTCAGCTATAGCAGCCATGAGTTTCACACAAAGCAGAAGAGTGAGCCGGCCTCAGTGGCAGGGTCTTCAAGTAGACTGAGTGCTGCACCAGCCTCAGTGGCCACAGAATTCCAGCCCAAAACTGTGCCAACCATGAAGGTGCTGGACTTAGTGTGTCCCCTAGTGCTGAAACAGCTGCAGTGGTCACAGGCTTAGGGACCAGGCCATATTACCTGCCTAGTATCTCTGGACAAACTTATTGTTGAACCGTATTCCTAGACAAAGCCAGACTAAAAAGACTGGAATATACACCCACTTCTTTAATGCACAGACATTGACACACAACCCCAAGAATCAGGAACAATCAGAGAAACCTGATGTCACTAAACGAACAAAATAAAGTACCAATGGCCAACCCTAAAGAAACAGAGATGTATGAACTACCTGAAAAAGAATTCAAAGTAGCTTTTTTAAGGAAGCACAGCAAACTTCAAGATAATAAATAGAAACATTTCAATGAAAGGAGGAAAAGAATAAAAGCCTAAGAAATATAACAGAGAGATTAATAATTTAAAAAATCAATCTTGAAGATGAAAAATATAATAAACAAATGAAAAATGCAATAAAAAGCATCAACAACAGAACTGATCAAGCAGAAAAAAGAATTTGTGAACTGAAAGTTATTTGAAACTACACAGTCAGGGAGAAAAAAGAGAAAAGAATGAAAAAGGAATAAAGAAAGCTTATAGGACTAATAGGACAACATAAAAAAAGAGCAAATATTAGAGTCACTGGAGTTCAAGAGGAAGTAGAGAAGACCAACAGGTAGAAACCTTATTTAAAGAAACAGCAGAAAATTTTCTAAACCTGAAGAAAGAAAGAAATCTCTAGATGTAGGAAACTCAAGGGCCACCAAACAATTTCAGTCCAAATAACACTGCCCCAAAACATATAATAGTAAAATTATCAAATTTCAAAGACAGAATCTTGAAGACAGCAAGAGAAAAGAAGCAACTAATATATAAGGGAGTTCCAATACACCTAATAGCAGATTTCTTAGCAAAAATCCTATGGGCCAAAAGAAATGGGATGATATAGTCAAAGTACTAAAGGAAAACAACTGCCAACCAAGAATGCTGTACCCAGCAAAGCTGTTTTTTAGGAATGAAGGAGAGATAAAGTCTTTTGCAGACAAAAAAAAAAAGCTGAGGGAGTTCATCGCCACCAGACCTGTCATACAAGAAATACTAAAGGGAGTTCTTCAATCTGAGAGAAAAGAATGCTAATGAGTAACATTAAACCATGTGGAAGTATAAAACTCACTAACAAAAGCACAATCTAATTTATAATACTCTAGTATTGTAATCGGAATGTGTAAATCAATTATATCTGCAGTATCAAGGTTACAAGACAAAACTATTAAAAATATTAATTACTAAAATAATTTGTTAAGGAATGTACAATATTGAAACATGTAAATTGTAACGTGACATCCAAAATGTATCAGGGAGAGTGATGTAAAAGTTTTAATAATAATAATAAAGTTGTTATCAGCTTAAATAAACAAAGTTGTTGTTATCAGCTTAAAATAACCTGTTATAACTGTAAGAATTTTTTTGTAAGCCTCATGGTAACCACAAAACAAAACCCTATAATAGATACACACAAAAAATAAGAAATAAAAAATATTCTACTAAAGAAAATCACTTAATCACAAATAAAGACAGTAAGAGAGGAAGAAAAAAGGGATCTATCAAACAACTGAAAACCAGTTAACAGAATGCCAATAGTAAATCCTTACCTACCAATAATTACCTTGAATGTAAATGAATTAAATTATTCAATCAAAAAACAGAATGACTGAATGGATTATAAAACAACACCTAACTATATGCTTCCTACAATAGATTCACTTCACCTGGAAGGACCCATATACACTGAAAATGCAGAAATGGAAAAACATATTCCATGCAAATGAAAACCCAAATGAGAGTAGGAGTGGCTATACTTATATCAGGTAAAATAGACTTTATGTGAAAAACTGTAGAAAGAAGGTAATTATATAATTATAAAGAGGTTAATTAAGCAAGAGGATATAAGAATTATAAATATGTATGTACCCAACATCTGAGCACCTAAATATATAAGGCAAATATTAATCAATCTGCAGGGAGAGATAGATTGCAATACAATGATAGTAGGAGACTTTAACACCCCACTTTCAGCAATGGATGTGTCATCCAGACAAAATCAACAGGGAAACATCAGACTTAAACCATACTCTAACCAAATAGACCTAACAGACATATTAGGACACAGAAGATTCCACCCAGCAGCTGTGGAATACACACTATTCCCAATTACACATGGACCACTCCCCAGAACAAATCATATGTTAGGTCACAAAACAAATCCTAACAATTTAAAAAGATTGAAATCATATCAAATACGTTTTTTCTGACCACAATGGTATAAAACTAGCAATCAGTAACAGAAGAAAATTTGGAAAATTCACATAAATATATAAAAATTAAACAATATGCTCCTGAATAACAGAGGATCAATTAAAAAATTTAAAGGGAAATTAAAAATTTTCTTGAGACAAATGAAAATGGAAACACATTATACCAAAACCTGTGGGATACAGCAAAAGCAGTACAAGGAGGGAAGCTTAGAGCAATAACCACCTACTTTAAAATTAAAAAAAAAAAAATACCAGATCACCTTACATTGCACCTTAAGGAAATAGAAAAATAAGAACAAACTAAACTCAAAATTAGTAGAAGAAAATAAATAATAAAGATCAGAGCAAAAATAAATGAAATAGAGCCTAGAAAATCAATAGAAAAGATCAACAAAATGAAGAGTTTGTTTTTTGAGAAGACAGAATTGACAAATCTTTAGCTAGACTAAGAAAAAAAGAGAGAAAATTCAAGTAAATAAAATTGGAGATGAAAAAGGAGACACTAAAACTGATCACAAAATATAAAACATCATAAGAGACTATTATAAACAATTATATGCCAATGAATTGAGTAACTTAGAAGAAATGAATACATTCCTGGACACGCAACCTATCAAGAGATAGAAGAGTTATGAAGAGATAGAAAATCTGAGCAGATGAATAATGAGTAAGGAGACTGAATCACTAATAAAAAGTCTGTCATCAAAGAAAAGCCCAGGACCCAATGGTTTCACCATAGAATTATACCCAACAGTTAAAGAAGAAATAATATCAATTCTTCTCAAACTATTCCAGAAAATTAAAGAGGAGAGAATTCTTCCAAATTTATTCTATAAGGCCAGCATTATCTTATACTAAAACCAGACAAAGATATAATTTAAAAAAGAAAACTAAAGGCCAATATCCTTGAGGGATATAGATGCAAAAATCCTGAACAAAATACTAGCAAACCAAATTCCACAGCACATTAAAAAGATCATTCACCATGATCAAGTTAGGAGTCATCCCAAGGATGCAAGGATGGTTCAACATATGCAAATCAATAAACATGATACATCACATTAACAGAACAAAGAACAAAAGCCACTGAACATTCAATGGATGCACAAAAAGCATTTGGGAAAATTAACCATCTCTTTATGATTTAAAAAAGGCTCTCAAAAATTAGGTATAGAAGGAATGTACCTTAACATCATAAATATATGATATCATATTATTATCATATATGGTAAACCCATAACTAATATCATACTGAATGGGGAAAAGATGAAAGCTTTTCCTCTAACATCTGGAAAAAGACAAGGATGTCCACTTTTGACGCTACTATCCAATACAGTACTGGAAGTCCTAGTCCAAGCAATTAGGCAAGTGATAATAAATAAATAAATAAATAAATAAAAGGTATCTAAATTGGAAAGGAGGAAGTCAATTGTCTGTGTTTTCAGATGACATTATCTTACATTTAGAAATTGTAAAACCTCCACCAAAATAGCTATTGGAGTTAATAAATTCAGAAAAGTTGCAGGATTCAAAATCAACATATAAAATCTGTGTGTTTCCATATACTGAGTAAATTATCTAAAAAGAAACCAAGACAACAATCCCATATGCAATACCTACAAGCAAACAATACTCAGGATTAAATTTAACCAAATAGATTAAAGACTTTTACACTGAAAACTATAAAACATTGATGAAATAAACTGAAGAAGACACAAATAAATAGAAAGATATTTGTGTTCGTGGATTGGAAGAATTAATATTGTTAAAATGTCTGTACTGCCCAAATCTACAGACTCAGTGAAATCCCTATACCAATGACATTCTTCACAGAAATAGAAGAAAAATCCTGAAATTCATATGGACCCACATAATACCCCAAATAGCCAAAAACAATCCTGAGCAAAAAAGAACGAAGCTGGTGGCATCACACTATCTCACTTCAAATTATACTACAGACCTACAGTAATCCAAACACCACGGTACTGGCATAAAAACAGACACACAGACCAAAGGGACAAAATAGAGATCCTAGAAATAAAACCAAATATTTATACCAAATTGATTTTTGACAAAGGTGCCAACAACACATAATGGGGAAGGACAGTGTCTTCAATAAGTAGTGTTCAGAAAACTGAATATCCACTTACAGAATGAAATTAAACCCTTATTTCTCACCATATACAAAAATTAACTCAAAATGGATAAAAGACTTAAACATAAAACCAAAAACTATGAAAATACTAGAGGAAAACATAGAAGAAAATCTCCATGACATTGGTTTGGGCAGTTTTCTGGATATGACCTCAAAAGCACAGGCAACAAAAGTAAAAATAGAGAAATGGGATTGCATCACACTAAAAAGCTTCTCACAGCAAAGGAAACAACAGAGTAAAAAGGCAATCTACAGAACGGGAGAAAATATTTGCAAATTATACATCTGATAAGGGGTCAATATCCAAAATATATGGGGAATTCAAACAACTCAATAGTAAGAAAATGAATAGTTCAATTATTAACAAAAGACTTGAATAGACATTTCTCAAAAGAAGATATACAAATGGCCAACAGATACATTTTTAAAATGCTCAGCATCACTAATCATCAGGGAAATGCAAATCAAAACCAAAATAAGATATCACCTCACTCCTGTTAGAAGGGCTACTATCAAAAAGACAAAAGACAAGTGTTGGAGAGGATGTGAAGAAAAGGAAATCCTTGCACACTGTGGGTGAGAATGTGCAATCATTATGGAAAATGGTATGGAAGTTCCACAAAAAACTAAAAATAGAGCTACCATATGATTCAGTAATCCCACCACCAATCATATATCCAATGGAAATGAAATCAGTATGTCAAATCAATATATCTGCACTCTCACATTTACTGCAACACTGTTAACAACAGCCAAGATAGATATATCAACAGATGAAAGAATAAAGAAAGCATAAAGATAAAGAAAGCATGGTATATATACACAATGGAATACTATTCAACCATAAAAAGAAGGAAATCCTGTCCTTTGCAACAACATGGACGGACCTGGAAGACATAATTAAGTGAAATAAACCAAGCACAGAAATACAAATACTGCCTGTTCTCACTCATATGTGAAGTCTAAAAACTTGATCTCGTAGAAGTAGAGAGTAAAATGATGGTTACCAGAGGCTGCGATGGTTAGAGGGCAGTGGGTTTGGGGAGATGATGGTCAAAGAATAGATATTTACAGTAAGAAAGGGTGAATAAGGCTGGATGTGGTGGCTCATGCCTGTAACACTTTGGGAAGCTGAGGCAAGCAGATCGCTTGAACCCAGGAATTCAAGATGAGTCTGGGCAACATGGCAAAACCCTCTCTCTACCAAAAAAAAAAAAAATGTAAAACAAAACTAGCCAGACATGGTGCTGCATGCCTGTAGTCTTAGCTACTCAAGAGGCTGAGGTGGGAGGATCATCTGAGCACAGGAGGTTGAGGTTACAGCGAGCTGTGATTGAGCCACTGTACTCCAGCCTGGGGAACAGAGCCAGACCCTGACAAAAAAAAAGAAAAGGAAAAGAAAAGAAAAAAAAAGAAAAGAAAGGGTGAATAAGCTCAGGAGATCTATTGTACAGCATGGTGACTATAGTTAACGACGACGTATTTTATTCTTGAAAAATGCTAGTGATAGTGAGTGTTAAGTGTTCTCACAACAAAAGTGATAACTATGTGAGATAATTCATTTGTTTAACCATTTCACAATGTATATATACTTCCTTTTTTTCTTTCTGTAGAGACGGGACTCTCACTATGTTAACCAGGCTGGTCTTGAACTCCTGCCCTCAAGTGATCCTCCCATCTCATCCTCCTAAAGCGCTAAGATTACAGGCACGAGCCACTGAGCCCAGCTATATATATGTACTTCAAAACATCACGTTGTACATGATAAATACATACAACTTTATGTCAGTTTTTTTTTTTTAAGTAAATGCTTATCACTGTTTAGTTAATGGGTCGTCTTTTCCATTTCACCTGATCCTACCCAGTTTCCAGCATGATTCAGCACATAAAGATTAAGGAAAAAAATAACTCATAACTATTAATGTAAGACAACTTCATGAGCTACTCCTTGAAGATATTTTTCTCCAGTCAAAAGTCCCTTCAATTACAGGAAAACTCTTTGACAACTCTTCCCTCAGGTATTTGATTTCTGTCATAAGGCTTTCTCATTTTGTTCACTTTTGGCCATAAGTTTTCTTCTACTTTTCCCTTTAAAGTGCATTAGTTTCTATAGAAACAAGAACACCACTAATTTTGGAAAAGCTTAGAAATGTCCAGAACAAAATGCAGCCTACAGTGAATTCCTGTAATGCTTTGAAATGTGTCTCCTTGTTTAGTTTGGAAAAATCAAAGGATTTTTTAGAAGGCTATTGTGACTACACTTGTGATATAAATGTATTTGACAAATTATACACTTGGACCCAAAGTATTTTATATGATTCTGATAAAAATATTTCCTGAGAGTGACAACCTTTCCTTAAATTTTGCTACAATGCTTGATTATTTTGAAAAATGGCAGCTGAATTAAAGGCACTGTCTACTCCTGGAGCAAAATGCAACTGTTGTTATTCTGGCCTCACCTGTGTTTGACTTACTAGCCTGGAAACTATTTTTTTTTAAAGATTCACTGAAATTGGCTCCAAGGAGCCTCAAATCAGAGCCTGTCACAGATGAGAATGACAACAATATAGATGAGAGGACACAGAGACATCTTGACCAACTGTGTCTCTCTCTGGTTTTGAACAAAATGAAATTGATGTTTCCCATCCAATCTTTAGTCAAATAAGAGTTCCAAAAGCTCAGATCTAGGATGTCTCTGGGTCCTCAGTAAACTCCCTTAGCTAATCTGAAAGAGAAGACCCTGTATTATTCTAAATGATGGTTTGTGTGTGATCTGTCTTTACTGCTGATTGTTAAGGAAGGTGATAATTCATTCATTCACCTGTCAATTATTTACAAGTGCTTGTTATATGTTAGGCGCTGTTCTAGGTGTTAAGGATACAGCACTTAATAAAAGAGATCAAAATCCCCAATGCCTGGAGCTTACACTTATGCATACATGAGTAAAATAAGTAAAAGAAAATATCTGATATGTTAGATGATACTACTTGTTATGTATGAAAAAAAGAAAGGAAGGTGTTAGAGAGTGTTGAAGCAGAGGCTGTAACTTTTGATAGGATGGTCAGGGTATTTATCTCCATTATGTTACATACTTCTGGGTTAAAAGGTTACCAGTGTTTTCATCCAGAAAAGGCTGTATAGACATATTCAAACCTACTACTAGAACACTTCATATAAATTGATGACTTCCTCTAATTTTGATATCCTAATTTTCCTAGTTTTAATGATTGTTGAAGTATAGAAATAACAAAGATATTTTCATTCTTTATTAAAGTTTCAATGTGGTGTGATTGTTCAATAGCTTACTGATTTTACAAATATTTATTGAGTACCTACTATGTGGCAGGCATCATTACAATATATTAGTGAGGATGCTTTCAGTGGCATATAAAAATAAACATGACTCAAAACACCTTGAAGATAAAGAAAATGTTTGGGGTCATGTAACTGAAAAGTGCAGAGATGGGACTGGCTTCTTCTGGCTGGGTGTCATCCAGTGGCTCAACATGTCTAACTTGGAACCTGTTTCCTTGCCATCTGTTTCTCTGGTCTGCTTTCTATGGTTTCTGAATCATCCCCTACTCACCCCAAAATAGCTACAAACAGCTCCCAGAAAGAGTTTATTTGCCTCATAATTCCTAGCAATATTCTGAGATTTATTGCAATTGGACCACTTTGGGTCACACACACGCTTTTGAGCCAATACTAGGACCAGAAGAAGGAATACAATAATTGGCTTAGCCCAGGCCAGGTGTGTCATCCCTGGAACCACATAATCTACAAATGGAAAATGAGTACTATTGAAAAAGAAGAACTGGGAATGGATGCCAAGAATACAGTGCCACTATATCTGAATTCAGGATTTAAAGATGAATGAAATTGGCATGGTCCCTGCCTTTAAATACATTTTTTCTAAGTGTTCCTAAATTTTTCCAAACCATTTGTTCATGTTGCTCTTTTTCTTCTTCTTGCTCATTTTGGGCCCAACAGAAATACAATTTTGGATGGGGATAAACACTGAATAAATATATAAATAAGAATATATGCATGTGGCGTGTCTTCTTGTTCAGAAGCTCAGGTGTGCATGCAGCTAGCTCCATGTGAGCTGGTTGCCTAAAGTTAGTGTTGAGTGGATGTGAGAAGGCAATGGACATTTAAGACACCACTTTTCCCCACCTTGGACTAAAGCAGAAAGACCTTCTTTAGCTATGAACACTTAACAGGAAGTTGACTCTAGACACTAAATAGCAAATTCTCCTGGACTTTCTTCAGAAAGATGGGAATTGGGGCTGGCCTATGCATCACACTGGACCAAGAACAACGGGGAATTTTCTGTTTTCTGTAGCCTTAAATCAGTCATATAGGCCTTGCAGAGAAAAGCCTGATCTCAGGGATTGTAGCCAAAAGGGAACTAGGAAAACTCACAAGGGTGATGAGAAGGTACTCAACTGGGGAGGAATGGCAGGCCAGAAACAAGTCAATAACCAGGTATAGACACTCCTGGCAGGAGAGACTGCAGGAAATGGCTGCCAACAAACAGTGAAACCAGTGACATCAGAACCCTATGGAGAGTTCCAGGATATTTTGGGGAGCTGTATTTTTGACATCCCCTCAATGCCAAATGTAGTGGCATTCCCCTCAGTGGTATTAACTTAGATTAACCAAACTATTAATTTTACTGTTATTTAGAGAATGAACCTCAAAACCCACAATTGGTTTGGTTGCTCAACCTAAAAAAAAGTAAAAGAAAAACCTCCTGCTACCACATAAATAATCACCAGGCTGCGAAACTAAACAGGAAATGACAAAGCTTGGTTCATCCCTGGAGAGACGCCACGAATGTGCATTGTCAGAGCTGCCGTTACAACATGGATCACTGACATGTGGCTGGGTGCTCTGGTTGGTTACCATGCCCTCAGGGACAGAAAATAAGGTACAGTACCTGACTGTGATCTGACTTTTAGCACTTAACAAACTGAATGGAATCCATGTGGGAGGTAAACTATTGTCTTCGAGCAACAACTTTCAGTGCCCTATCTGATGTCTGCTTTAGTCTTTTTTTATGGTTTTGAAGCTGAACATTGTTTTAGTGGGAATTTATTCCCACCGAATCATGGGCCAATTTTTCCTCCCACAGGTACATTAGTTAACTTTGATGTATCAGTGAATATATTATCTCATGTCACACGTTATGTAGATTTCACATGTTCTTCCTTCCTGGGGCTCCTCCAGATAATAACAGCAGTTACCAAGTATTGGGTATTTTGTATGTGCCCAATCCTGTCCTAAGCGCTTTGCATGGATTAAAAAAGAGTTTTATTCTTACCCTAGCTCTAAGATCTACCTACTATGGTTCTTATTTTTCAAATGACAGAACTGAATTTGAGAGTTTAAGTGACTTGCCCAGTGTCACATCACTAAGAAAATACTTGCTCTGAGGTCATTGTAACTTAAAATCTACAAGATTGGAAGTATGCTGTACTTCCTGAAAAGCTGCCAACATAGAACTACTGTCTCTTTATTATAGACCCAGTACATGGAGTTACATTTTTTTTTTTTGCTGAGGTGAGTAGGAGCTGTATTGACTCACCTCACCTATCATTCCACCATTTATTGGCCCATTCGAACTCTGAGCCCAGACAGCAGTGCCTGAAGAATCAGTCTCACATGGGAGAGTAAACTAGCCGTGCTGTTTGCTACATGCATTCTTGATTGCTACTCTGTTTGGAGTCAGTCATTTTACTTGGCTGATGACTTTGACAGAGAACTTCCAGTGTCTCTGTTAGTCAGCTTTTGGCAAAGTATTCTAACTGCCCACCAATGGAATTCCTGGCTCCTAGAAATAGTTTAAGACATCCAGAAAGTGTAAGCTCCACAGTGGATAGTGTCATATGTTATATTAAACGCCCCCACTCGTGGAATAGTAAAATTCATGAATTTTGTTGTAGCTCTTCTTCACTGTTTATATACTCAGGGCTGTTCACTTGAGGCTAAGCAACCCTCTCCCGTTTTGTTTTGTTTCATTGTCCAGGTATGTTTAATGTAGCAGCTATAATGAGAACAATATTACATGTTCCCATGAAATTTTATGCATTCAACCAAAAATGATGAGGTAAATGACGGTGTGGAGTCATGAAAATACAGTCACAATATGCTGTTAAGAGAAAAAAAAAAGTAATGCAGAATAGCAAGTAATTTCCCACTTTTAAAAACGTTTTTGTATACATACGAGAATCGGAAAAAGTAACTGGAAGAGTTTGAATTTGGAATACTGTCTTTTACACGCATAGGTTTTCTAAACATAGATTTTCTAAAGTTTTTGCTCATATTTATTTCTTTCAAGCATCATATTTATAATTTTGAGCAAAAACAGGCCTCTAAATTTATAACTTAGAAGTACATTTTCTCCAGCTTCTGGTTATTATCTTTAAAATATATGGTCTGTTGAAGTTGAGTTCTATTTTTTTCTCTTGTGTCATCACTGTTTTCAGCCTTTTTGTAATTCCAAGAAACTCTTTTTAATCCTGAAAAGCAAAATATCCCAAAAGAGTTATCCAAGAGCTTCTTTCAGTGTGCTGAACACTGTTCTTGAAATAGATAGATGCTAAAGAAGATGAGCAAGGGGTTTGGCTTCTTGCCATATGGCTGAATAGGAGTTTCATGATTCCCTCCCACTACAGACAACAAAAGTCCAGAAATCTGATGAACCAGGAGTGACCAGGATCTGTGGAGTAGGGTCAAGGAAGCAGTGTAGGGGTGTTGGGCACAGGGACAGACGCGGGCTATGTTTTGAACTTTAAAGTAACCAGGGATGCAGGGATGGTTTAACATCTGCAAGTCAAATGTGATATACCACATAAACAGAATTTAAAACAAAAGTCACATGGTCTCTCAATAGATGCAGAAAAAGCATTTCACAAAATACAGCATCCCTTTATTATTAAAACCCTCAGCACAATCAGCATAGAAGGGACATAACTTAAGGTAATAAAAGCCATGTATGAGAAACCCACAGCCAACATTATACTGAATGGGGAAAACTTGAAAGCATTCTCCCAGAGAACTGGAACTAGACAAGGATGCCCATTTTCACCACTCCTAGTCAACATAGTCCTGGAAGTCCTAGCCAGAGCAATCAGACAAGAGAAAGAAATAAAAGGCATCCAAATTGTTAAAGAGGAAGTCAAGGGCCAGGCATGTTGGCTCATGCCTGTAATCCCAGCACTTTGGGTGGCCCAAGGCAGGCAGATCACAAGGTCAGGAGTTTGAGACAAGCTTGGCCAGCATGGTGAAATCCTGTCTCTACTAAAAATACAAAAAATTACCTGGGCATGGTGGTGTGTTCCTGTAATCCCAGCTACTCAGGAGGCTGAGGCAGGAGAATCATTTAAACCCAGGAGGCAGAGGTTGCAGTTAGCTGAGATTGTGCCACTTCACTCCAGCCTGGGTGACAGAGTGAGACTCTGTCTCAAAAAAAAAAAAAAGAGACATGAAACTGTCACTGTTTGCTGGTGACATGATCATATACATAGAAAACTCTAAAGACTCATTTTAAAAGCCCCTAGAACTGGTATATGAATTCAGCAAAGTTTCAGGATACAAAATTAATGTACACAAATCAGTAGCTCTGCTATATACCAATAGCCACCAAGCTAAGAATCAAATTAAGAACTCTATCCCCTTTTACAAATAGCTGCAAAAAATAAAATATTTAGGAATATCCCTAACCAAGGAGGTAAAAGACCTCTACAAGGAAAACTGGAAAACACTACTGAAAGAAATCATAGACAACACTAATAGAAACACATTCCATGCTCATGGATGAGTAGAATCAATATTGTAAAAATGACCATACTACCAAAAGCAATCTACAAATGTAATGCAATTCCCATCAGATTCCACCATCATTCTTCACAGAACTAGAAAAAACAATCCTAAAATTCATAAGGAACCAGAAAAGAGCCCACATAACCAAAGAAGACTAAGCAGATGAACAAATCTGGAGGCATCACACTACCTGATTTCAAACTATACAATAAGGCCATAGTCACCAAAATGCCATGGTACTGGTATAAAAATTGGCATGTAGACCAATGGAACAGAATAGAGAACCCAGAAATAAAGTCAAATACAGCCAACTGATCTTCAACAAAGCAAACAAAAACATAAAGTGGGGAAAGGACACCCTGTTCAACAAATGGTGCTGGGATAATTGCCAAGCCATGTGAAGGAGAATGAAACTGAATCCTTGTCTCTCGCCTAATACAAAAATCAACTCAACATGGATCAAATACTTAAATCTAACACCTGAAACTATAAAAATTCTACAAGATAACATTGGAAAACCCCTTCTAGACATTGGCTTAGGCAAAGACTTCATGACCAAGAACCCAAAAGCAAATGCAGCAAAAGCAAATATAAATAGATGGGACTTAATTAAATGAAAAAGCTTCTACACAGAAAAAGAAATAATCAGCAGAGTTAAGAGACAACACACAGAGTGGGAGAAAATCTTCAAAATCTGTACGTCCAACAAATGACTAATATCCAGAAACTACAAGGAGCTTAAACAAATCAGCAAGAAAAAAACAAACAATCCCGTCAAAAAGTGGGCTAAGGACTTGAATAGACAATTCTCAAAAGAACATATACAAATGGCCAACAAACACATGAAAAAATGCTTGTGTCATTATTTATCAGGGAAATGCAAATCCAAACCAAAATGCAATACCACCCTACTCCTACAAGAATGGTCATAATCAAAAAATAATAGATGTTGACATGGATGTGATGAAAAGGGAACACTTTTACACTGTTGGTAGGAATGTATACTAGTGCAACCATAGTGGTTACTATGGAAAACAGTGTAGAGATTCCTTAAAGAACAGTAGATCTACCATTTGATCCAGCAATCCCACTCCTGGGTATCTACCCAAAGGAAAAGAAGTCATTATACAAAAAGAATACTTGCACGTGCATGTTTATAGCAGCACGATTCACGATTGCAAAAATATGGAACCCCCAAATGCCCATCAATCAATGAGTGGATGAAGAAAATGAGGTAGATCCTGATCAAGATGGCTGAATAGGAACGGCTCCAGTCTGCAGCTCCCATTGAGATCAACGCAGAAGGTGGGTGATATCTGCATTTCCAACTGAGGTACCTGGTTCATCTCACTGGGACTGGTTGGACAGTGGGTGCAGCCCACGGAGGGTAAGCCAAAGCAGGGTGGGGCATTGCCTCACCTGAGAAGCACGAGGGGTCAGGGAATTCCCTCCCCTAGCCCAGGGGAGCTGTGAGGGACTGTGCCATGAGGAACCTGGCACTCTAGCCCAGATACTGCGCTTGTTCCATGGTCTTCACAACCAGCAGACTAGGAGATTCCCTGTGGTGCCTACTCCACCAGGGCCCTGGGTTTCAAGCACAAAACTGGGCGGCCGTTTGGGCAGACACTGAACTAGCTGCAGGAGGTTTGTTTTTGTTTTTGTTTTTGTTTTCCATACCCCAGTGGTGCCTGGAATGCCAGTGAGACAGAACCGTTCACTCCCCTCGAAAGGGGTGCTGAAGCCAGGGAGACAAGTGGTCTTGCTCAGTGGGTCCCACCCCCACAGAGCCCAGCAAACTAAGATCCACTGGCTTGAAATTCTCACTGCTAGCACAGCAGCAGTCTGAGATGTAACCAAACACCACCTGTTCTTCTAAAAATCAATTGAAATTAAATAAATAAATAAATAATAAAATGTATGTAGGCTTGTAGTAGTCAGATCAAATACACAGAGGATAAAATTATTTAGATTTTTTTCGGATTGAATGGGGATCAAGATATAACAAAGCACCAGAAAATTTTCTTGTGAAGAGTTTTAGCATTGTATATCATAGCTCAATCCTTTTTGGAAAAGTCCAGAAAATTATGGAAATCTTAGGAAATCTACTCTATATGAAAAGGATATATACTTTATAATTGACCTTTAATTTCATATCAGCACATTATTAATCTATTCAACAAATACTTCTTGAAATACACCATGTCCCAGGATCTGCACAAAGCAGTGAATAAAATAGTCAAGCTTCCCATGATCATGGCCCTCTATTCTAGACCAGCACTTATCAATGAATACAATAGCTACTAGATCCGTGTGGCTAGACCAAGTTGAAAGGTGCTGTAAGTGTAAAATACATACTGGATTTCCAACACTTAGTGTGAAAAAATAAGTTAAATATCTCACTAATCATTTTTACATTGATTACATGTTAAAATGATAATATTTTGGCCATATTAACGGAAGTAGATGTTACAATTAGCTTCACCTGTTTCTCTTTACTCTTTTAATGTGGCCACTAGAGAATTTTAAATCACATCTTCAGCTTATACTCTATTTCCACTGGACAGCACTGTTCTAGATCAGGGGCTCTCAAACTTCCCTGTATGCAAAATTGTACAGGAAGCTTTAGAGATACAGATTCCCAGACTCCACCCTCAGAAAGATTCTTATCCTATTAGTCTGGACTGGGACTCTTGTGCTGACATTTCTTTTTAAATCTCCCAACTGAGACAATATACAACTCTTCCAGGGTCTGTGGAAGACAGATATCTGCCCTAGCCCTCTGGAATATATCCATTTGGCCATCCTCTAATGGGCATCCTCTCTGTTTGTAGTGATATTGAAATGCATTCAAAAATTGTTTGATAATTCTTCCTTTGAAAAATGGAGTTTAATTCCCCTCCTCTTCTGTGTGGAAAGGTCTCAATGACTGGCTTCTAACTGACAGAATGTGGCAGAAGTGACAGCATATGACTTCCAAGACTAAGTCATAAAAAGCATGTGGCTTCCTTCTTGCACTCTCTCTTCTCTGTCCTGGGAGAAGCCATCTGCCACGTCATGAAGGCACTCAAGCAGCCCAGTGGAAAGGCCCACTGGGTAAGAAATTGAAGCCTCCTGCCTACAGCCAGGAGGAACCAGCCGGGCATGTAAGTGAAACACCTTGGAAAAGGATCATCCGACCTCAGTCAGACCTTTAGATGCCTGCAGCCATGACCAATGTCTGCAACTTCATGAGAAATCCTGAGCCAAAACCACCCAACTAAGTCAATCCCAGATTTTTGATGTACAGAGACTGATGAGATAATACAGGTTTATTGTTTTAGATTGCTAAGTTTTAGGTAATTTTTGTGCAGCAATAAATACCTAACATGCTGTGACACTGGGTCTCGCCACTCCTCATCATTACCTCAGCAAGGCCATCTTCTATGGTGAACTGCCCCAGCAACTTGGAGCTATTTATGAGGGTGCTGCACGGTTTTCTTTTTCCAGGTGAGAGCCCAGTAGCCACAGACAACCATGTGGTTGTGAGGATCTTCCCACTAGGTGGGCACCCAGAGAGGTGCCTCAGTGCTGGCAGTCAGCAATCACATAGCCCAGCTGCCTGGGATCTGCACACGGCTGCAGCTTTGATGCCTTGCTGGTGGTAACACAGCGTGGCACTTGGTGAAAAGGCACCAGAATAACTTTCTGGGTCCTTTGACCTTTGCTAGGGGCATGAATTTTGGTGTGTCTCCACCCGCCTCCCCAGTCTGTTTTCACTCTTCTCAACCTCCATCCTAAAACAAAGCTCCCCTTCAAAACAGGGCTGCTGAGAAACACACAGGCACATCCACGCCCATTTCTATTGTTCCTGGCTGCAAATTCCCTCTTGCCCAGCCATTTCTCGCTTCCTGCATATGTCTGTAGACCCATAGCTGCAACTGCCTATGATTGCAATTTTATCCCTACTTCTGATATTATATACATCCCAGTTTCCCTTTTGCCTCCCCAAACATACTCCCACTGTCCACATCCCCTACGTTTCCTGGCACATAGGCAGCCCTCTGAAGGAACTAGTACAATACACACTTCTACCCAGGTTTTTCTCCCTGGAAGAAGCAATGAAGGAAGCCTTATGCCAGTCTTGGTCGATTACAGAAAGAACTATTGTAAATTCATAGTCTTGGTCAAGAAATTCTGCTCTAGTTGGTTTGGCAATAATACTAACAGAAAAGTAATAATGCTTAACTTCCTTTTTTGATAGCATTATTTTAAGTTAAATTCCTTCAACTTGAAGTTCTTTAAGATTTATAAGGTTAGGAGCTAGTTTCAGCTCACTAGATCCCCCAAGTTTCTCTAAAATGAACACCTAAGTATTAACATTAATCAAATGCTTTTTGGGTTTTTTTCCAGCGCAAAAGTGGAAACAAAGCTTACTTTATTCCTAAAGTGTTTCCCCCCATGTTTTTGCCTGGCCTGAAATCAGACTTATGTTCTAAAAAGGAGCGATTAAGTGCAGACTTCTGTTTTAACAGGATGTATTTAAGGCAGCCAGGAGCATTCTCCCTGCATTAAGTTGAAAGGTCTTAATCAGAATGAAAAATTGATTACTTGTCTTGATATATGAGTCACTTATTGTTACAAGGAGCTATCCATTTAAGTGTATGATATTTCAGCTTTGCATAAATAACTTCTCCTTTCTTTTTGACTCTATAAATATGCAGGTTCAAACACAAGAACATCTGACTCTAGGGGGCTTGTGTCTGAGTCTTGAACCGTGCTGTCAAAGGATAATTCGGATTTCTCCCCTCTATCCCCACTCACACACACTTTTTGAATGTTCTTCTATCCTGTGCCTCCCGCTTTACTCTCTTCCACCTCAAACAGATAATCCATGTTTTTCAAAAGGTGCCTTGTTAACTGAAAGGATAACTGGAAACTCACCAGCTTGCATTTTAGGCTACTGGGCTTCACTCCTTTTAATAACAGACAAAGGAGAAGTCCGCTAATGATGTTGACCCATCTCGGCTTGTGTTTGTGTAATGTTTGAAAGAGGTTTTGTTATCATTAGACATTCCTGAACAATCGCTCTCAGAACATCAAGCACGGAGCCGAGCGGAGAGGTGAGAGTCAGGATGGGGGCGGGGGACCGGAAAGGCTCCTGGTCCAGTCCTCCCTGCTTGTTCAGCGCCATCTACTGGGGGATTACAATGCGACTTCAGAAACAAGAGCTCATGTGGTCCTGAATACAGGGAGGAAGGTTTTACATCCATCCTCACAGGTGGTACATAATTACTCACTGTTTATCGTTCGTGGGTTACATATATGCGCATTTTGAATTATAAACAACAAATATTTAATCTTGTTATTTAATCTTACATTGTCTCTAACCTGAGATATTTGACTCATTAACTTGTCCTTGATGAGTGGGCAGGGAATGCAAATAATTGTAATATCATCAAAGCAAGTAACACCTGGAAAAATCTCACAAACAGCATTCCAAAGTTGGATAAAATAGAATGCTGTTCTAGCGTGGCTCTTTATTATAGTTTATTATCTTTCAAACTACATTATTTTAAGATAAACTGATATATATAAATAATTTTTTAGATAATAAAAATTTTAAGCACCATAATGTTTAATATTATTTTCAAAGGAATACCAAGGAAAATTAAACTTTTATGCATGACCAAGAGCTGTTTATTATGAACATCATTTACTATGCAAGTCCTCAGGAACAATTATAATACGTGGAACTGTTTGCCCTCATGCTAAATGCTCCTTTTCCAGTTAAGTTCTTGTCTCTTCTTTTCATTGCTTTTCTTACTTCTTATATCCAAAGTAATTCTACCTTCCTGTAGCACCCTATGCATGCACCACATGTCTTCATTTTTTACTTATTTTAAACTTACTGGTAGGCAATCATATAACCAAATTTAGTAGAAGAAGTGAGAACTGCTGTGGCTCATCTATGAGTAAAGTGTACATGTAATGAATGAAATTTGTGACAACACTTGCCTGTCTTATTCCACTTTATTCTGAACTAGCAGATGTCTTCGAGAAAATTGAAATGGCTGAATAAGCCCCCTTCAAACACAGCAGTCCCCAACCTTTTTGGCACCAGGAACCAGTTTCGTGAAAGACACTTTTGCCACATACATCGGGGTAGGGGAAGGCGGGGCAGAGAATGGTTTTGAGATGTTACTTTTTCACCTCAGATCATCAGGCATTAATTATTCATTAGATTCTCATAAGGAACATGCAACCTAGATCCCTCGCATGTGCAGTTCACAACGGGGTTTGCTCTCCTATGACAATCTAATGCCGCTGCTGATCTGACAAGAGGCGGAGCTTAGGCAGTAATGCTCGCTTGCCCCACTCACCTCCTGCTGTGCAGCCCGGTTCCTAACAGGCTACGGACCACTACCCCTGCTGGGGTCGCCTGTTCAATAAGTTAAATGCAGTAGATTTGGGTATACTATTAGTTAAGGGACATTTGCCAAAATATATGTTCACATAGAAAATTTAGAAAAGGCCCAACTCAACTGGTACAACAACATAAGGCAGATACTCTGTTAAATACTCCCAACAGTACAGTTATGTTAATTTCATTTCTTGACTAGTTTATGGATTGCTTCCTTTTTGAAACCAAGCAGGGATAAATGAGAACTAACTGGGCATTCTTAACTTTCTACTCAGTCACAGACTCCTTTTAATCCAACAATTTAGCAGCTGATATAAACTAACAAGATAGTTACTTTTTAATATCCATGACATTCTAATCCAGTTCTAGAATAACAGGTGGACGCTAGAAGATGGTAATAGCTATATGTTGCCTCTACTCATAGGTTAGCTCCTTGGTTAAAACACTATGTTAGGGGACCAAGATCATGAATATGATTTCCCTCCCCAGGGGCATGTCCCACTCTGTGGGAGCTGATGATTATACCACTTGGAGAGCTCTTTAAGAAACAGAACTTAAAAGTACCATTAGGTAAGAAAGTGACTATTTAAGAATAATTTTACAAAGGTGGCAAATACTGTAAGTATCACAAAATCCAGGTTAACAGAATGTGTGTACTAACTACCTGACACTTCTGCAATCTTTTTCTACTTTTTAATCTGCATGCTCTTTGAATGCCTCTTTAAATGAAAATTTTATAATTTTCTATAGCAACAATGAAGGGTACTTTTGTGTTTCCTCTAGCAGAAGTTCTTTCATTTTAGACAAATTTTAGAAACAATGGGGAAAAAATGTAGCTTCTACAAAAGGAAATGTGGAATTACCACCTAAGGGATGAGCTTGGCCTTCTGAAGGAATAAACGAAAGGCATATTAGTTAATGTGCAGGGATCCAGTTAAGTTTATTTTGGAAATGGTTTTGATACTGTCAATGAAAGGCAGTAGTGTATCCCGGCATTTAACAGCTTGGACCACTTAAAACTGTGTGACTTTGGGAACTAACAGTTTCTTTGCACTGCAGTTCACTAATAAAAGTTACTGGAAGGATTGAGAAGATTAATGTAACATATTTAACACAGTGCTTGTCTTGTTGTTGTTTTGCTTCACTTATGAATGGTTTTGCTTTAAATATTAACAATAGTCCAAAAAAATCAAATAAACTCCCCCAGTGATGCTGATGCACAGCCAGGAATGGAGACCACCAGATCACATTTGTACCAAAAATCTAGCTTCTTTGATAGGACATGCTTTGGGGATAGGTTGAGAGAGAAAACAGTAAAATGATTCCTTATCTAGTGAAGAAGAAATACATTCATTTTAAGCCAACTTTGCAGCCACAAAAAATGATGGATTTAAAGACTTGTTTGGTCATGTTTCCAAATATCAGAAAAAAAGTTTTTAAAAAGGTACTTTACATCAAAAAGTTTATCCACCATGAACAAGTTGGCTTCATCCCTGGGATGTAAGGCTGGTTCAACATACAAAAATCAATAAACATAATCCATCATATAAACAGAACCAATGACAAAAGCCACTTGATTAATCTCAATAGATGCAGAAAAGGCCTTCAATAAAATTCAGCATCCCTTTGTTAAAAACTCTCAATAAACTAAGGATTGATGGAACATATCTCAAAATAATAACAGCTATTATGACAAACCCACAGCCAATATCATACTGAATGGGCAAAAACTGGAAGCACTCCCTTTGAAAACCAGCACATGACAAGAATGCTCTCTCTCACCACTCCTATTCAACAAGAAAGTATTGGAAGTTCTGGCCAGGGCAATAAAGCAAGAAAAAGAAATAAAGTGTATTCAAATAGGAAGAGAGAAAATCAAATTGACTCTGTTTGCAGATGACATGATCCTATATTTTAAAAATCCCATTATCTCAGCCCAAAAGCTTCTCAAACTCATAAGCAAAATTCAGCAAAATCTCAGGACACAAAATCAATGTGCAAAAATCACAAGCATTCCTATACACCAACAATAGACAAGCAAAGAACCAAATTATGAATGAACTCCCTTCACAATTGCTACAAAGACAATAAAATACCTAGGAATTCAGCTAGCAAGGGACATGAAGGGCCTCTTCAAGGGGAACTACAAACCACTGCTCAAGGAAATCAGAGAGGGCACAAACAAATGGAAAAACATTCCATCCTCATGGATAAGAAGAATCAATATCATGAAAATGGCCATACTGCTCAAAGTTATTTATAGATTCAATGCTATTCCCATCAAACTACCATTGACATTCTTCACAGAATTAGAAAAAAACTGCTTTAAAATTCATATGAAATTTTAAAGAGCCTATATAGTCAAGTCAATCCTAAGCAAAAAAAAAAAAAAAAACAAAGCTAGAGGCATCACGCTACCTGACTTCAAACTATACTACAAGGCTACAGTAAGCAAAAGAGCATGGTAGTGGTACCAAAACAGACATATAGACCAATGAAACAGAACAGAGACCTCAGAAATAACACCACATCTACAACCATCTGATCTTCAACAAACCTGAAAAAAATAAGAAATGGGGAAAGGATTCCCTATTTAATAAATGGTGCTGGGAAAACTGGCTAGCCATATGCGTACAACTGAAACTGGACCCCTTCCTTATGCTTTATACAAAAATTAACTCAAGATGGATTAAAGACTTAAATGTAAAACGCAAAACCGTAAAAACCCTAGAAGAAAGCCTAGGCAATACCATTCAGGACATAGGCATGGGCAAAGACTTCATGACTAAAATACCAAAAGCAATTGCAACAAAAGCTAAAATTGACAAATGAGATCTAATTAAACTAAAGAGCTTCTGCACAGCCAAAGAAACTATCATCAGAGTCAACAGGCAACCTACAGAATGAGAGAAAATTTTTGCAATCTGCCCATCTTACCAAGGTCTAATATTTAGAATTTACAAGGACCTTAAACAAATTCACAAGAAAAAAACAAACAACTTCATCAAAAAGTGGGCAAAGGTTATGAACAGACACTTCTCAAAAGGAGACATTTATGTGAACAACAAACATATGAAATAAAGCTCAACATCACTGATAATTAAAGAAATGCAAATCAAAACTACAATGAGATACCATCTCATGCCTGTCAGAATGGTGATTATTAAAAAGTCAGGAAACAACAGATGCTGGCAAGGCTGTGGAGAAATAGGAATATTTTTACACTGTTGGTGGGAATGTAAATTAGTTCAACCATTGTAGAAGACAGTGTGGTGATTTCTCAAGGATCTAGAACCAGAAATACCATTTGATCCAGCAATCCCATTACTGGGTATATACCCAAAGGAATATAAATCATTCTCTTATGAGATACATGCACATGTATGTTTATTGCAGCACTATTCACAATAACAAAGACATGGAACCAACCCAAATGCTCATCAATGATAGACTGGATTTTTTTAAATGTGGTACATATACACCATAGAATGCTATGCAGCAATAAAAAGGAATGAGATCGTGTCCTTTGCAGGGACATGGATGAAGCTGGAAACCATCATCCTCAGCAAACTAACACAGAAACAGAAAACCAAAGATTTTCTGTTTGGTTCTCACTCATAAGTGAGAGCTGAACAATGAGCAAATATGGACACAGAGAGGGGAACAACACACATCAGGGCCTGTCACAGGGAGCAAGGGGAGGGAGAGCATCAGGACAAATAGCTAACGCATGCATGGCTTAATACCTTGGTGACGGGTTGATAGGTGCAGCAAACCACCATGGCACACGTTTACCTATGTAACAAACCTGCACGTTCTGTACATGTATCCCGGAACGTAGCAAATTTTTTTAAAAAGTGCTTTAGATCAACAATATTAAAATCTAGTCTAATGCATATGGAAATTGTCAAATTTCTAGAGGCTAAAGTTTTTCATCACTAGTATAAAATGTTCTTCTAAGGGGTCTTAACTGTGATGCAGCACCCAGTGTTTTGTTTTCTCTCTAAGATAGGCTTGGGTATCAGACAGATACACATTTGGTTCTGAGTTTTATAACTCACTTTCTGTGTGACTCTGGGAATATTATTAACCTCTCCAAGGTAGTCTACTTCGGTGTAAAGTAAGAATATTAATCACGTCTACCACATGCCTTTGCTGTGAGGCTTGAATGAGAGAGAATGGCATGCTTTTAGCAGAGTTTTGAGCATATCCCAAGCACTTAATAAAAGTTAGCTATTATCATTATCATTTCTATGATTCTTGTTTGTTTGAGAGTGTGAAGTTTTTATTTTGGCTTTTATTTTTCATTCGACCATAATTTTTTGTCTACCAGCTATACCAGGTTTATACCCGGTTAGGCCTTCCCATTTTTAATTCAATGCTCTGAGGCACTAACAGAGATTGAAATATACAGAATACTTATGAAAAAGTGGAGTGCACAGGCAGGTGTGTGTACATGTAAATGTATGTGTGTTCTGATTTCTTGCATTCAATATATCTTTAAAATTGTTGAAATTATAGTATATGGCCCCAAAATAATGAAAATGACCGAAGAAATTAAAAATTAACTTCTAGAGCATTTCTCATTACAGTCTACCTTGGAGTTTTCAATGTATTTAACATATTCTGAGATGCACCTTATTAACTTCTACAAGTCGCTGAGCTTCCAGAAGACTTGGTCTCCTTATATGCAAAACAAGAATAAGAATACTAAATAATATTTATGTAGCATCATTCATTCCACAAATGTACTAAGTGCAGCAGCAAACAAGACAGGCATGATTCCAGCTCTCATGGAGCTTATGGTCTATTAAGAATAACAGACAGTGAGTAGTTTAATGAGTACGATAAAGGAAGAGTGCAGCGAATAATAAAATCATACAACAGACAAATATAGTCTAGTTCGAAGAAGTGGCATCTGGCTTGGTAGGAGTTAAATGTTACTATGGAAAGAGTTGGAGAGCAGGGTAAGAACTGGTTACACAGGGTAATTTATTTGTTCCTTCATGTATTTGTTCAACTAACAAGATCCCTCCATAAGGCTCATTTATCTGTACCCATGACCTCTGTGCTCTTCAAGTCTTATCTGGGCTATTGCAGCAACAGTGCCCTTACTACTCCATCTGCTACACAGCTATCAAAGTTATCATCCAAAACCAATCATTTTTAAATGTTTTACAGAGCAATGCCTGTTTTTTGGAGCATCTTTCGGAGAAAATTTTATCGAAGAGAACCCTAAAAATAAGGTCTGTTTCTTTGTTAATTGCTTACTACTGACCATACTACACTACATTTGGAACACTCATGAGGAGAGAAGTTTTCTGAACTTTCCAGCTTAGTCTTTTAATAGTTAAACAGAAATCTGATGTGTCAGCTACTGTCAGGGCTGAAAATACATTTCTGACTTGAAACGTCTGAACCAAAGATTTGATCATTGTTTATTGGGTCAGTACGTCTCTATATGGGGTGCCAAATCACTGCAATAGGCAACCCAGGATGGGGCTGAGTCGGGGGTGGCACACGACGAAGAAGTAGAGGCAGTGACCTTGACAGTAGCTATAGCTTGCACAAGCAATATAAGTGCCAGATTATCTCCTCAAATCTCTAGAACAGATTCAGTCTACGTCAGGACAGTTTTAGAGTTTAGAAACTATTACTTAATGTGCAATTTTTATTTTTTACTTTCAGTATTCAGTTGTGGTTTTGGTGTAGAAAAGTGGATTTTTAAAGCAAGTTGCTTCAAAGTATATCAGTGGATTTGCCAGAGAGGAATAACCTTAGATATGATCTTGTTTCTCATTTGGCTTTCCACTAAATCACTGTTATACAAAAATTCTCCATGCAAATTAAGGGGTGTGTGTGTGTGTGTGTGTGTGTGTGTGTGTGTATGTGTGTGTGTATGTAAAGGAGATTTCCAACATAGCCTCTGAAAAGCATATCTTCTTAAATATCTAATTTTAATAACTTAGCTTTTTTCTTTTTGTGTGTATTATCAGTATTGCTGAAAACTTGATTACTTTTGGGCAAGCAACAGTGAAGCCTAAAAAATACACAAAGTTCTTCATATCTCTAAGTTTTCCACAGAACTTGACCCATAACATATCTTCATCAAATATAACACAGAAATAGAACATATTTCTTTTTTTTCCTCTCTCTGTTAGGATTCTATTGGTTGCAAGTGACAGAGAATACAAATCAAACTGGTTTAAATGAAGATTTACTTGCTTATATAACTGAGGTGTCCAAATTGAGCCAGGATTCGTATTTCTTTCTCTGTTTCTTGCTCCTACTTCAGGGTCCAAATAATCAGAAGAAAGCTTCCAACAGCTTCTAGGGCTGAATCTTTCTGGCTTTTAATTCAGTAGGAAAGAACAAATATCTTTTTCCCAGCATTGTTAGCATAAATTCTGAGATTTGTCTGACTGAACCCACTTAGGTCACATGACTGCTCTTTAATCTATCTCTGTGGTCAGGAAAATGCCACTTGCTGATTGGCTCAGAGCAGAGTCAAGCTCTCCATTGCTAGGGCTCAATGCACAGCGCTACGCAGACCATATGAGCCGAAAGTGGAACACTGAAGAGTGGATACACACATTAAAGCCAGGCTGTTGCTGGAAGGAGGGGAAATAGAAGCTGGGAAGACAAACCAATATTCACTTTATCTTAAATCCCACTTCTCGCCAAGTCTCATTTTGTGCTTTCTCTCCACACACATGTCATCTGTCTCTTCTCTCTCTATCTTGTTCATCTACTACTGATACCTTCAGGAGATGGTGGGGTACACCATTCCTGTTCCTTAAGTGCTTCTTAAAAATAATTCTTAGCTTCCCTTTGCCTGCAGAGTACATCTCAATCTGTGGTACGTACTCTCTAAGATTGTGACAGTGTGCTGGAGGACTAATACATAGAAAAAAAAGGCAACGTCTTCCTTAACCATCAATTTTACTTGACGATTTAGAAAAATATATTGCCTATTATGTCAAATATATTATGAAGTAGGATTGCAAAATTCACAATAATAAACCACAAGACTTAAATTGGATGGATCCAGTTGCATATTTAGTGCCATGTTCCATGTTCCCCTGGTGTGCAAGTTCACTTACATGCAAGATAAAACCTCAAGTTCTTAGCCTGACCCACCAGGTTGTTTGCAATCACACATCAATCTCTGTAGGCTCATCTCTAACTCTTCTCACACATATCTCCTGCCCTCCTGAAGTTCTCTGTGTCTTTTTAAACGTAACTCTACGTGTTTATTCATATTACACTCTTTGTCAAAGACAGCTTTTCTTGCTCCACTTTCATTCCAGAAAAACTTTTACTCATGTTGCTGTACCCAATTCAAATATTATTTCTGTATGCGGGCACATCATAGCCAAACATTCTTGCCTTTAGTTAGTATAATTTTTCCTGACTGTTTGGCAATGAGTCACCTTTCCATTTTGATTCCTATAATATTTTATTTATGCCACAGTTGGAGCACATAGTACATTATATTAAGTTTAGGTATAGAGGGAATGTTTGTCTTTTCCCATCAGACTCTGGTCTCTAGGATAACAGCATCTAACACATGACTGGCAATCAATACATATTGATTCAACAACCTGAGGACTGATATTGTAATTCATTCTTATTTGTACTTGCAATGTCTAATACAAGACCAGAGGAAGAGCTCAAATGTAAATGAATTAATATCAAACGTAAGCTTTGCAACACTTAATACCAGATCCTAGAGACACTTTAAACTTTATAAAATTAAGGGAATGGAGAAAAGCACAGATCAGAGAAAAATAAGTAGTCATTACAACAGTCCAAACTCTTCAACAACATCAGGAGCTAAGGGTAACCACTTTGGGGGCCCTTCTCTCTGAGCAACCCAAGTGATGGCCTCAATTCCTAATGAGGAGAGGATCGAGCTTCAGGCCAGTGGCACAGTATTAACGCAGATGCCTTTGGCTTCAGGAAACAGAAGACTTTAACTTAGCAATTTAAGCAATAACAAACAGTTAAGTAGGATGTTAAGTAGAGCATAAATACCTAAATTAGTATTTAGGTTCCTTTCATCTTTTTTTTCCACCAACCCCAGCATATCTGCTTTTTCCTTGGCTGGCTCTCTTCCTGGTTGCAAGATGACTTCCAGAGTTCCAAAGTTTTTTTATCAAACAGATTTGACAGTGTCCAGTGGAAGAAGACTGTCTCTTCTTCATGACTCTTTTACTAATAACAAAGTCTCCCCATATTTCCTCTTACACTTCATTAAATAGAATTGAATTATATGCTCATACTCATCCCTCACAAGAAGAATGGACCACCAGAACTGGCTACAATCACTTTGCAGTTGGGAATGGGCGCAAATAAACGATGTATAAACATCTTTACAAAAGTGGGATTTAGGTTGTTAGGGAAAAAAAAAGGAAACTTGCTGTAAGGCAGTTGATTATAGAAAATAATTTTGAAGCTATAAAAGAGTTGTTGCCCAAAGGTAGGTAAGATCCTGCTGTAAGAAATTTCCAGTTTAGAAAGGCAATTATCCACTTTTAAAAATTATGTCTTAATGATCTGTGGAAAAAGTAAGATATGAACATTAATTTATCTTATAATTATAACTACAGTTTTTAAAATTTGCCTAGAAAAACAGATTAGAAAGAAATAGACTATAATAGTAGTTGTGTTGGGTAGTTTGATGTGGGATGATTTTTTGGTCTTTTCTTTGTTTTTCAAAGTTTCATGTGATTATATTACCTCATACTGACATATATAGAGAGATGTGTATGTAATTTTTAAAGTCATAAACTTATTATTTCTGGCTTTGTTTCTTTATACTTTTAACCCCACTGAACAGAATGAGGTTAATAAATATAAATAGCATTTATTATAAAAATATAAACAGTATTTATATTTTTAGAGTCAGGAAAGCAGGGACTTTTAAAAAGATTTTATTTCTCAATTGCTTACAAACTTCAGACATCCCCTTCCATCCCTCTGTGAATAATGGCAACTAGTTTCCTTCTCCCACACCTTTTTAAAAAAATTAAAGCTATATCCCTATATAAATGTGACCCAAGACTTTCTTCTATCATCCTTTCAAAGTCTTCTGAGATACCATAATGGCAGCCTTGGGTGTTGACACTGTATTTATGGTCAATGTCTGACTAAATCCATGACAATCATGTTTAAGTGTAACTTTTGATTTTTGTGCAAGGCTTTATTTGGAGCAAAGCAAATATCTTAATTTGGGATGCTATAACAAAATACCAAAGACTGGGTGAATTAAACAACCAAGATTTAATTCTTACACTTCTCAAAATATGGGCAGATTTGATGTCTAGTGAGAGTCCTCTTCCTGGTTTGTTGACAGCCATCTTCTTGCTGATTCCTTATATGGCAGAGAGAGAGATTTTCTCTCTCGGATTTTTTCTTGTAAGGGTACTAAACCCATCACGTGGGCTCCACCCTGGTGATCTAGTTACCTCCCCAAAACCCCACCTCCAAATACAGTATTCCCACATTTGTCTGCAGTTTTACTTTCTGAGGTTTCAGTTACCTTCAGTCAATTGCAGTCCAAGAATATTAAATGAAAAATTCCAGAATTAAACATTTGCATAACTTTTCTTATAGTAGAGTTGACCCTTAAGCAACACAGCTTTGAACTGCACAGGTCCACCTATATGCAAACCTTTTTCAATAAGTATATTGAAAAAATGTTTTAAGATTTGAGACTATTTGAAAAAATTTGCAAACTGCATAGCCTACAAATATTTTTAAAAATTAAGAAAAACATAGGTATGTCATGAATGCATAAAATATATGTAGGTAGTAGTCTGTTTTCTCATTTACTACCATAAAATATACAAAAATCTGTTATAAAAAGTTAAAATTTATCAAACAACACAAACAGAGTACTGTATATGGCACCATTTACAGTCGAGAGAAATATAAACAAGCATAAATCATAACTGTATAAAATTAATTGTAGTAATACCATACAACTGTAATAATTTTGTAGCTATCTGCTGTTACTATTGTGATGAACACAAGTGTTATGAGTATCTGCTTAAAATGCCTTGTGATGCTAATCATCTCCATGTGAACAGTTCATCTCTCCAGTAAACTGCACATCACAGTAAAAAGTGATCTCTTGTGGTTCTCATATATTTTCCACTGTGTGTAGTGCAATATCATAAACTTTGCATAACACCATGGGACCCATACAAAGTGCCACTAGTGCTGCTGGAAGTGCTTCCAAGAGGCAGAGAAAAGCCATAACATTACAAGAAAAAGTTGATTGCTTGATATGTACTGCAGATCGAGGTCAGGAGTTGCAGTTGCCCACCATTTCAACATAAGTGAATCCAGTGTAAGGACCACTGTGAAAAAGAAAGAAAGAAAGAAAAAGAAAGAAAGAAGAAAGAAAGAAAGAAAGAAAGAAAGAAAGAAGAAAGAAAGAAAGAAAGAAAGAAAGAAAGAAAAAGAAAGAAAGAAAAATGTGTGAAGCCATAGCTGCAGCTATTCCAGCAGGCACAAAAACATTGCATTTGTGCAAAAATATTTTTATCTCATATTGAAAATGCAGCTTTTATGTGGGTTCACGATTGCTATAAAAAGGCATACCTACAGACTCTAATATAATCTGAGAAAAACAAAGTTATCATGTGACATCTTGAAGAAAAATGAAGATGAAGGATCTAAAACTGGAAAGTTTAATACCAGCAAAGGATGGTTTGATAATTTTAGAAAGAGGTTTGGCTTTAAAAATGTCCAGGTAAGGTGCTATGAAATGCACTTGTAGTCCGACCTACTCAGAAGGCTGTGGCTGGAGGATCTCTTGAGCTTAGGAGTTCTGGGCCAGCCTAAGCAACACAGGGAGACTCCATATCTAAATACCAACAACAATAACAACAACAAAAACTGTGAAGATAACAGGAAGAGCAGCTTCTGCCAACCAAAAGGCAGCAGAAGAGTTCTCAAATACCATGAAGGAAATCATTATGGAGAAAGGATATCTGCCTGAACAGGTCTTTAATGTAGACAAAAATGCCCTGTTCTGAAAAAAAAAAAAAATGCCACAAAGGAAATTTATTAATAGGAAGGACAAGCAAGCACCGGGATTTAAAGCAGGAGGGATAAGCTAACTTTACTATTTTGTGAAAATGCAGTCCATTTTATGATCAGGGATGCCCTTATCTATAAAGTTGCTAAAACTGTGAGCTTTGAAGGGAAAACATAAATATCAGCTGCTAATCTTTTGGTGTACAACAAGAAGGCCTGGACAATGAGAACACTTTTTCTGGACTGGTTCCATCAATGCTTTGTCTCTGAAGTCAGGAAGTACCTTGCCAGTAACCTTTTAATGTTTGCAATTGGGCAATGCCCCAGGTCACCCAGAACCCCATGGGTTCTTCTTTGCTTCAACACCAAGGTTGCCAAAATGGTCTACTTGCCCCCAAGCACAATGTGTCTAATTCAGCATCTAGAGCAGGGGGTCATAAGGACCTTTAAAGATCATTACACATTACTGTAGGGAAAGGATAGTCAATGCCATGGAAGAGAACCCCAATAGAAAGCACATCATCAAAGTCCAAAAGGATTACACCATTGAAGATGCCATCATTGCTATAGAGAAAACTACGAAAGCCATTAACGCATTTATGACCGAGGCTGCAATTTTTTGAATTTTTGCAATCAGACCTTGGTGATGACCTTGAGTAATAGGATATAAATAGCTCCCACATGCTTAGGGTTCCAATAACGGAACACTAGGCATAAATGAGTTTAAGAATGAAAAAAAGTAATTCCTACTGCAGAAATTGTGTTGAGATTTGTACAATTTATGACAGAGTCAATCAAGGAAATCATGAAAGAGATTGTGGATATGGAAAAAAAAAAGTAGAAGGTGAAAGGTTTTAGGATATGGGTTTTGGATGAATTCAAGCTTTAATGGACACCACACCAGAGGAATAAACAGAAGACAACTTGATGGAGATGAGTGCTCCTGAACCACTGCCAGACCGTGAGGAAGATGTAGAAGAAGCAGTGTCAGAAAACAAGTTGACATTAGACAAGCTGGCAGGAGGGTTCCAATTATTCAAGATTGCTTTTGACTTCTTTTATAACATGGATCATTTTATACCAGCACTGAAACTAAAGCAAATGGTGGAAGAAGGATTGGTATCACCAGAAACATTTTTCAAGAAATGGAACAGCAAAAATGTCATATAGAAATTATAATGTATTTTTGTAAAGTTATACCAAATGTACCTGCCTCCCCTTCTAGCTTCTCCACATATTCCACCTCTGCCACCCCTGAGACAGCAAGCCAAACCCTCCTCTTCCTCCTCCTCCTCCTCACTCTACTAAATGTGAAGATGACAGGGATAAAGAGCTTTATGATGATCACTGCCACTCAATAAATAGTAAATGTATCTTCGCTTCTTTATGATTTTTCTTAATAGCATTTTCTTGTCTCTGGCTTACCTCATTGTAAGAATACAGTATGTAATACAAGTAGCATACAAAATATCTGTTAATTGACTGTTTATGTTATCGGTAAGGCTTTTGGTCAACAGTAAGTTATTAGTAGTTAAGTGAGGTCAAAACTGCACAGGTGGGAGGGGGGAATCAGTGGTCCTTAACCCTGAATCGTTCAAAGGTCTGTATATTGTATACAATATAACTGTATATTGTTATAATTGTTCTATTGTGTTATTAGTTATTGTTGTTAATCTCTTGCTATGCCTAATTTATAAATTAAACTTCATCTTAGGTATGTATGTATAGGAAAAAACATAGTATATATAGGGTTCAGTTCTATGCACAGTTTCAGGCATGCACTGGAGGTCATGCATTGGAACATAATCCTCTATGGGAAAGAGGGAATTATTGTACCATCAACCAGGGATTAGAAGTTCAATATATGAATTTCAGGTGGGAGAGGACATCAACATTCAGTTTGTATCAGTGAATGTTTTGGGTTTTTTATGACTGCATCTTTTTTCTTTTCTCTTAGGTTTAAGCCATGCTTTTCCTTTTTCTAAGCTTCTCCATCATCATATCTACATGTTCACCATGTCCACGTCCATGAAAGAATTCACTGTTGGGTTCCTTCCTCAGACTGCCATTTGTACATGCTTCCCATTGTTTCCTTTTGTACATCTAAAATCATGTTGGAGCTCTATGGAAGAATATGTCTTTTCAGATGTGACCAGAAGAGGGGTTCTATCTACAGAAAGGACTCTCCTGCCAGGAGAAAAAACTTATTTCTTGGGCATGTTTTACTCTTTTAGTGGTATTTGCACCTTAACTGAACCATATGAGATTAAATTTTTTTATCACATAGAGGGGGGAAATGGTTGTTAGATTAATTTTCCATTCCATTTTTGGCAGTAGGCACTTAGCTTCCTCCCCCATCAGGAAGGAAGTATGTGGGTGCACCATAATTTCTTGTGGTGTTAAGCAGCCAGAGATGGTCCAAGATTGAAAGCAACTGTTCTTGCAGACCTGAGTGCTTCTTTACTTGGTCTGCAGGACACCGCACTTTCTTGGCAATAATTAGCCACTTCTACAAAGCTTCTTTTGCTGGTTCCTCTTCATGTTCCCAACTTCTAAATATGGGAATACCTGAGATTTCAGTCCTTTAATCTCTTCTCTATTGAATCTACATAGTACTATCTCTCTGATATCATCCTCTCTTCTTGACTTTAAATATCACCTGTAAGCTGATGCTTCCAAATTTTTACCTCAGTCTAAACATTTTTAAACTCCAGATATCTATCTCCTCTTGTATGTCTAATAAACATATAAAACTTAACATGTCCAAAACTGAGCTCTCAGTTTTCCTCCCTAAATGTGCTTTCCTTGCAATTTTTCCCCATCTCAATAAATAACTTCACTCTTCCAGTTGTTCAAGCAAAAGCTTTGAGGTCACCTTTGAATTGTCCCTATCACATTCCACATCCAATCCATCAGCAAATCCTTTTTGCCTTTACCTTTAATATCTATTTAGAAGCTGTCCACTTCTTATCACCTCTACCATCACCTTAGGACAAGCCACATCATCTCTTCCCTGGATCATCAGAATGGTCTCCTGACTGGTCTCTATTATTTTCTTCCTTACCTCCTATAGCATATTCTCTACAAAAGGAACTATCCCTTTAAAATGTTTCACGTCATATTACTTCTCTGTTTACAACCCTTAAAAATGTCCCATCTCACTTATTAAAATAAACTCCAACATCCTTTTCATTGTACTATGACCTAGAGGGCCCTATGTGATCTGTCCCCCTGCTATTATTCCTATTAATTCTGCTAGTCCTCTCCTCACTTAACCCACTCCAGTTAGGGCTGACTTACCCTTTAGGCAGTTGGCATAGTGCCAAAGGTCTGAGCCATGCTTTTAGGACCCCACAAAAACGTTTAGCTTCTTTTAAAAAACAGAAGAAAAACAAATAAATAAATAAAAATAAAAAACAGAAGAAAAAATTCTAGGTTAAAAACTGTATTTTAACGTACAATATTAATTGTCTTTATATCAACACAGTCATAAAATATAATTTTTAGTATTGTTTCAATGAAGGAAGGTACACACAAAGACAAAAGCATCCTAGGGTTCATGAAAATCCTAAGAGGACCCTGGGAAGTTTGGGCTGAGCTGGGAAAGTCTGACTATTTAATATAGTGGGCTGAGTAACTGCTCCCTGCTTCTTGATTTTGTGTCTCCTATTGGATCCTGTTCATCATTGTTCAGCAACTGCTTTCCTTCCTTGTGCTCAGCTCTTTGAACTTTGCTTCACACAAACAGTGAGGACCTGGTATCAACTGAATGGAATCCCACCTTGAGGTCTCTCACCATGGCCAATCACACCTTCCTTAAGGATTTCCACTGACCTCTTGGGTACAGTGAGACAAGACAAAAGGAAATTACCCTAAAGGAAACAAAGAGGTGAGACCATCAGATATGGAGCTCAGCCCAGCTGGTTGCCTATTTAGTTCTGAAAATCAAAATAACAACAAAAAACCTTCTTACTATTATATGTGGCCAAATTCCTTTAACTAAGAAAACAGATCTTATATTTTCAACCTTAACATTTATATGACTTTTTTTGGTCTTTTCTTTTATGAAGCTTTCCTTTCCCCTTATATCTCAATGAAGATGAAAGGTTCACCTATAATTTTCTCTTCCCATAATTACAGCTTTCAAATATCAGTAAGTTATAGGTTATTGCTATTATGACCTGAAAATTACTTATAAATCTAGCCAGGCCAGTACCTTTATAAGAGATCAGAGAAACAGCTAAAAACATCCTCTCTGGAATTAAGAAGAAATATTCTGGTAGGAAGCTCTAAGAGTAGTCATAAATTGGTCTTGCAAAATCAGTTTTATTTGTAATATGCATATACGAAAATTTACCCATGATGTATAATCTCAATCCTAGTTTAACTTGTCCCAATTTAACTAATCCTAAAGTAACTAATTTTACTTCCATTTTTATTATGTGTAAAAGTAAGTTCTTTCTATAATGTTTTGTCCTATTGGTCTACTTGCTTGCTTGCTTTTCCATCCATTGCAATATTTGGGAACGGATTACAAAAAGATACTTGGATAAGTAGCACTGAAAGCTGTTAAAAACAGAATATCAATTCCTGGAGTATGTTTCTATCTGGATGCACATGAATGAAATAATTGAACTCTCAAAGTTCTTTTCATGCCCTTAATTCGATGAAGCAATTCCTGAAGCAACACATTCATATTTCATAGCTGATTTACATGTTTCCTTTTCCTAGCATTCCCTTTTGGACTAAGTTTTGTCCTTACTAATGTCAGTTAAACTGGTGAGACTTCAGACAAGTGGTTTCTCAATCCTGATGACACAACAGAGTGATGTGGGGAACTTTAGAAAAGTTCTGATGATCCGGCCCTGCCCCTAGAGATTGTGATTCAGTATTTTAAGTGTATATGAACCACTTGGTTATTTGGTTACTATGTCATCAAAGCAGGTTAAAAAGGAGGGGAAAAGCCATTTTTTCTTCAGCCTGGCTATCTTGACAACTAACAAATTATTTTTTACCCCCAAAAGAAAAGAAAAATGGGACCAAAGATATTTTTACTTTTAGTAAATAAAGCGTGTCAACTCTCAAGAGGTCCTTGACCCTTTAAACCACACAGCAATGCACAGAAAGACAATTGGGTGAGGCTGCGTGTCCTTCATATACATTTCAACACCTACCTCAGGTCCCAAAATAAATATTTTTAATATTGTCTCATTCTGGACTGTTCCAACATGCACTATATCAGCTTGTCTGCATATTCTAATGTAACAGCATACAAGTTTCCAGCAGCTCATTCTCGATGTATTTTCAACAGACATTACATATATTCCACCTTTGAAAATTACACCAGCCAAAGATTGCAAGATGTAGTACTGACCAGCACAGTATTCATAGGGGGTGAAGACCCAATCTATGGTAAGGAAAATGCTGCAGTTTTCCACACAGTAATTACAGCTAAACCCAATTAAATGAGCTAAACCCAACCCTGTTTCCTGGTTTCTTCCTGGTTTCCAAGAATGTGGTGTGATATACCTTAGGGCCATTTGTCAGGGATCCTCAGGGTTTTTGGTGGATATAGATATTTTCCTTCTTTCATTTCTCTCAAAGAAGTAGACGGGGCAGAGGAATGAGGGTGGGGCTGCTTTTTAGTACCTTGTATTCTTCCTCCAGTTCTGCTAACAGGAAGGATGAATGCAGCCCTGCAGGAAACTCTCCTTTTGCCACCAAGCCCTTCCAGGGTCAAGGGTGAGAAGGCAAGGGATCAATACCACTAACCACTCTGTGTGCTGCCACTGGTCAACCTTCTGTTTCTGAGTTTCCATACAGAATTCCATAGCATTAAGAGTCTTTCTCACCCAAATAAGGACATTTTTGGGGATGGTTTAGGCTGGGAGGAACACAGAGAGGAAAAAAATGGAGTTAAAAAATAAAATAAAATAAGCTCCATAACATTTTTCTTATGAATCTGGATTTTAAAAATTATACCACAGCATTTTCTCCTTTCAGTGTTCTCTTCTCCCAGTTGGTATAAAATAAGCAACAATATCCTCCTTTGTAGCCTCTCTCCTCTGTGTGTAGCCCTTGGTTTGTGCAGAGGAAGTTTTAACCCTCTATGAGGTGAATGCCAGGAATCGTTTTAGGATGATTTACCAGAAGTCAGCCAGGAAGCTGACATGGGCCTGTTTGTAAAGGAAGAAGTACAGAGCCAGGGTATTTTGTGTCACTGTGAGAATGCACATTGACCTTTGTTAGAGAAACAGTTAATATTATTATTTCATTATCACACTTTCAAATGAGAAATTTAACCTCACATTTGTCCACTCTTATATCCCTCATGGCACAGAAAAGAGCCTTCGTTGGTTTCGTGCAGAACCACTAACTGTTAAAAAGGTGAATGAAACTGCTCCCCAGTCCCCACTTTCCCTCAGCTTCCTTCGCAAGCACAGACAAGATCAGAGGTTTTGTTATGGTCACCCAGTGACACGAGCTTGGAACCAAGTATCTTTTTTGGTCCTCTGAGTGTTCATTCTTTCCCTAAACTACTCCTTTTTTTTCTGGGAAACAGTCATTTTAAATTGTAAGCTACTAGAAGACAGAGACTGTGTATTTTAACCTGTCTGGTAAAATGCCAACTCAAAGCAATGGAAAATACCAACCTGGAAGACAAGAGCCCCAAAATCTAGGCTTGACTCCGCCACTAACCCTTGCAAGTCATTCTGCACAATGAAGGAATTGGATTATATGAAATCTAAGGTCCTTTCTGTTATAGCTCTAGGCTTATGCACCTGAGAACTATTCATCAATGACGTGAACTGTCAAACACTACTGTGGAGCCTCTCCATCACAGGTACCACTACCGCCCCCGCTCTTCCTCCGCCCTGCCCAGCACACTCTGCTCAGCTTTGAGAGACCCCAGCTCAGCTCAGAAACTGTAACTGGCCTTATTTTTATTTCCTCTATTCAAGGCTATGGGACTTCATCACTACTATGTGTTTTGGCTATGTTTTCTCACTCGTGAGAGATGAAAAAACAATTGCTAGCCATGTGCAGTGGCAGTCTCCTGTAATCCCAGCTGTCAGGAGACTGGGGTGGGATGATTGCTTGGGTTCAGGAATTTGAGTCCAGTTTGGGCAGAAAAAAAAAAAAAAAAAGAAAAGAAAAATGGTCATTTTCTAAATTTACATTCAGAAACTCCAGCAATATTGTATAGTTCTAGAGAAAAGGGTGTTCTCAAGGGAAGAGATACAATGGTGTTGTTCTATTTCTCCATTCATGCTTTCAGGGCTTTTAAAAGAATAATGTGCTTGTTATTTAAAAGGTTCTGATATTCGCAGAAAACAAATATCATCAGGGTGCACTGGCTGTACTGGTTTTTGCTCCAAGGGCAGGAAACAACTTGGCCAACTTGAGTAAAATATGCTTCTCCTCAGCTGCTAAGCTTGTTAGCTTCCCCATCTGGTGGCAGGAACAGCACTGCATACATAATGTAGACTTGCCAATGCTTGCTCTTCTTCCAGAGATTTTACATATTTCTCTCAATTTTTAATCCCACAAACAGATTCCAAAATAGAAAAAAAGATTGTGTTCCAATGTTTCCACCATCTTTGTCCCTCAATTTTTTTTTTTTCCTAGCAGACATTACCCACATATACCCTCAGGGAAAGGAAAGCTCTCAGCCCATCAACTTTTTGATGCCTCAGGAACCCACTTTTTCCAGAGAAGATTCTAAGTGGGTCATTTCCCTTTTCTGGCCTAACTACAAATTCCATCCACACACTTACCCCCTATTCTATTTTCAGAATTGAATGGCCAACTCAATTCCATGAGGCCTTGATTAGTTCCAGTTAAGGTCACAGTTGTTACTTAAAAGCAGTGGTCTTTTTGCCCCCCGCCAAAGACTAGTTTTTATCCCTACCTCCACCCTTTCCTCCCTTTTCCTTTTCCTTCTCCTTCTTCTTCAATAGCACTGTTATGAAGGGCCTGGCCACACACAGAGAATATTACAGGAATAAAACCTGGAAAAGAGCACACAGTTATGAAACATTAAACTTCAACTTCTCTTTATTTTGCTCCCTGAATTCTCCTCCCCCTCCAAGAAAACATGAACCTTGACAGATTTGTGGTTCATGTTATCTTCAGCTGTAAAAGCCAGCTGAACCAACAGAGCAGCCCTTCTCTGTTTCCTGCTGCCTAGAGGTTTCAAAAGGAGCTACTGTAAAGGAACGGTTACCTCTTTGGCCTTATGGACAACTTTTTTAGAAGAAACAGATTCAACTAAAATCACCCAGGCAAAGAACTCTGTACATTGTAGACTTCTGTACAAATGAAATCAATTAATATTGGGAGTTCTTCCATGGCAATTAAGGAGAGGATGGGCAAGGACAGAAAAGTAAAAACAGCGCCTGAATGCTGCCTTTTAAAACAGTGATTTAAAAAAAAAAAATGTTCAAGGATACAAATCCATTTCTTCAGTGAGCCCCAACCTATGAACTTCAGTGGGAATTTGGCCTGAGGATAGATTGCCACATCAGACATTGATTCAGTTAAAGCTAACCCATTTCAAGGTGTCACCCATTAATTTATTGACCGCAAATAGGAATTTTGCCCAAGGCCAGAACTCACAATTGGTCCCAGTTGACCTGAAATGGATTTCCACAAGTGGCTGGGGAAAAGGAATCTCTTTTTAGAATGTCTCTTCTTTGGTCCACTGTCTCTTTCTTTATCCCCTCTCCCCCTTTATGACATTAGTAACAGGGCACTCAAAGAGCTTCATTAGTCAAAGGCATACAAACAGCTGCTCAAAGGATTTGTGACTGGACTGATTCTAAAGCTGCCAGTATAGACATTACATGTCAAAAATGATGATGTGAGCTTCTCAGCTGCTTTTCAATTTTGACATCATTCCCTTTTCATTCTTGCCCATTTCATGTTATTGATTAAGTGTTCATTTAGTAAAAGAAAATACATTACTCTTACAGAGTGGCTCTTTGCAGTATGTTGACAGTCTTGGTTTATACATGTTTTCATATAAATATAAAATTATTTTTTATTCCTGAAACATATTTTTAACATGCAAGCAACAAAAGAACGAATATTAAAATAGTATTTTTCTAGTATATATGCTGCCAAGATGAGCACTAAAATAGTATTTTTCTGTGTGATGCCATATGTAGCATTCTTAATCAATAGTCTCACCTAGACAGGAAAACGAATACAGTTGTCATTTTATGAATCTGTGAAATGGGTTAATGTTTTGCTAAGATTAAAAAATGACTCTTCTCTCCAATTTGGGGCCATTTTTCAAATTTTCTGTGGCATGTAGCTAAATTCAAGCTGCCTTCACAAGACCTGGAGACCCAAAGGCTATAAAAACCAAATTATTTCTAACTTAGAGAAGCAACTGCATAGAGTATACAGGGAAGCATATACAAGGATGCAGCATTTATTTACAGTAGCAAAAAACAAACAACAACTTGGAAACCACTTGTAGATCACAGAGGAATGACTAAATAAGCTGTGATCCATCTAAGCCACAGAACACTACAAAAGCAGTTCAAAGGAATGAGATGGAACTTACTTACATGCTGATAAGGATCCATCTCTAAGGCATATTTTATTATTATTATTATTATACTTTAAGTTATAGGGTACATGTGCATAACATGCAGGTTTGTTACATATGTATACTTGTGCCATGTTGGTGTGCTGCACCCATCAACTCGTCAGCACCCATCAACTCGTCATTTATATCAGGTATAACTCCCAATGCCATCTCTCCCCCCTTTCCCCTCCCCCCTCCCCATAATAGGCCCCAGTGTGTGATGTTCCCCTTCCCAAGTCCAAGTGATCTCATTGTTCAGTTCCCACCTATGAGTGAGAACATGCGGTATTTGGTTTTCTGTTCTCGTGATAGTTTGCTGAGAATGATGGTTTCCAGTTGCATCCATGTCCCTAAAAAGGACACAAACTCATCCTTTTTTATGGCTGCATAGTATTCCATGGTATATATGTGCCACATTTTCTTAATCCAGTCTGTCACTGATGGACATTTGGGTTGATTCCAAGTCTTTGCTATTGTGAAGAGTGCTAAGGCATATTTTTAAAAAATAAATTGTTCATATTAAAAAGACATACTTACAAACATGAAACAACACTATGTAGTTTCTACCTAGAAAAAGATCTATTAAGAAAATGTAGTAAACTGATTGGGAGAGACTGGGATGATTTGAGATTAAGGCTAGTGGTGAAAGCCAGGGGCGGTGGCTCATGCCTGTAATCCCAGCACTTTGGGAGGATGACGTGGGCGAATCACTCGAGGCCAGGAGTTTAAAACCAGCCAGGCCAACATGGTGAAACCCCATCCCTACTAAAAATACAAAAAAAAAATTAGCTTGGCGTGGTGGCGTGCACCTGTAATCCCAGCTAATCAGGAAGCTGAGGCATGAGAATCACTCAAACCCAGGAAGTGGAGGTTGCCCTGAGCCAAGATTGTGCCTGGGCAACAGAGCGAGACCCTATCAAAAAAAAAAAAAAAAAAGAAAAGTAGTGGTGAAAGGAGAGTTTAGCCTTACATATAATATTTTCAATTTTTACAAAGAAACTGTATTCATGTTATTTATATAGCTCAAATTTAAGTCGTTTTTAACAGTCACAATATTAAGTGGTACTTTAAAAGCATTGACTTCTTGCATTGCTTATTTAACTAAACCCCAATATTGTCCTGAAAATCAGCTATTTTTATGAGAGTTATTTAGTCCTGAGGTTCTGTTCTAAAGGAGCAGTGGGAAGAAAGAGGATAAACAAGCTAGAATTTGAATTAAACTTCAACATGGAATAAAACACCAACTTCCTTCCTTCTCCACCCTCTCTTGGACCTGAGCCCACCACTGTACTTCTCAGCGGCCACCCTACCCACCCTGAGAGACATAGAATTCTAGAACCACAAAGCACCTTATAAAACCTTTGCTTCGACCCCTGATGTTTAGGTGAGAGTGCTGGTTTGCTCAAGTTAGAATCTGTTGTTTCTGTTGACTTGTCCTTTTCTCTATAACCTCATTTTATAACCCTCTTTTGGGAGTGAAATGGAGTTGGGCTCAGTCTTTTCTGTTCAACTGGACAGAGCTCCTCTCACTAATTTCAACAGAGAAAACTGGTGCTTTTTCAGAGTTGTTTACTTCCATTCTCTGGGGAATTAGTTTGTTTAAATGTGCTTTGAAGATTCCAGTTCTACAGAACTCAATTTATTTAGTTTATCTCTCTTTAACTCTCAACCACTCTCCCTCTCTCACTCTTTCTTTCTTTCTCATCTTTGCTTTATTTTTGTCTCCAAATCTCTGCTGTTCTCTGTCTCCATGTATTTCTGTCCCTTTTCAACCTTATTCCTTCTGGCATGAGCATGTTCTATTTGTTTTTTGGAAAGATGTTCTACAAAGTAAATTTTTGTGTGATAAATTTTAGCAATACTTTACTAATTAAAAAAAAATCAACCAAAAAAGTTAAGACCAGAAGGTAGATTCAGTTTTAATGAAGTGTTCTTCTTTTACCTTGTTTTTATGTTGCTCCTTTTTATCTCTTCATCAAAGAAACTGTATTTCATCAAGCCTCGGAGTATAATAAATAACTTACAAGGATGCACAGTTGTACATTACTCTCTTGACAGGGTGACTCAACACTGATAGGTATTATCTACATTCTTTAAATGGTTCCCTGCAGAACTAAGCCCTGTGCACATACAGAAATACAAAAGTACACAGGATAAAATGTCTGGAGGTGACTAATCTGGCCCATTGTTATCTCCTTGCAACAAGAGTTTGCTTATGAAATTCAAGTACTTTCAAAATGGCATAAGCAACTGAGGAACACATGTCAACGCTCTGTGATCTGGAGCCTTCCAGGGTAGCTCAGTAAACAGCGCATCTCTCCAAGTGAGCTTCTGGGCATTGTAGCCCTTTATGGGCTCCAAGAAGAAATGGTGGTCAAGCTGGCTGGGAGAGGCACACACTGTACTGAAGCTGTGGCTTCCTAGTCTGCTTAAGAAACCTTTTTGCCAAGTGCATTTCCAAAGAGAGAGTTCCATAAAGGGACATTTCTCAGGTACTGAATCCTTTGAACTTGAGCCTTTTGGCATTTTCATTTACATCTGCTTAAACAGACACATGACTAGCATTTATCAGTCTAGCACTTGCTGGGGCATTCTTCCTTCTAAACCGTAAAAGGAATCTCTGATAAAATTTTGATTTTTTTAATACCTAACAAGCTGTGACCTGTACAAAGCTCAGAGTTCTGGCAGAAATATAAAATCAATTGAGTTTCATCTAAACCATTCTTTGGCTTTTGAGACCCTTTGATCAATCTCAGATGGAAATTTTTCAGTCCCACAGAAGCTTCGGAGGGCAACAGTACGCTTTGATTTTTGACTTTATCATGTAATTGGGGCAGCATTTTTATTGACAGGTTGTTCACTAGATCGGTGGGTTTATTAATCTGTTTTCCTAAGCAAGTAACTTGACAGGACTTCATTTAAAAGTGATTGTAGTGTCTGCAACTGGGCTCACCTTGGGCAAAGATCATAGGTTACTGAAGTCGACATTGTCTTATAAAGACCCCATACAAACAGGACAACAATCCAATCAAGATGGGAAAATTGGGGAATTTAACATGGCTACCATCTTCTCATTTTTGAATGACTGCAACTGTCATCTTTGCTTGCAGAAGGGGAGGGAAGAAGATTAATCCACTCTCCATACTCCAGCAAGGGTGGTCTTCCTAAAATGCAAATCCTATCATGCTTATACCCTGCATGAAATCCTGGAGTATCTCTCCATTGCTCTCGGTATAAAGACCAAAAGACTCACAATAACATTCAAGATCTTCCAAGCCTTGCCTACCTTTCTAGGCCTATCCTTTGTCCCTCACACTGTAGACTCTGCCATCTGACTACTTGCTATTGAAGGAACTCAGCAGTCTCCCTCTTCTTTCTTGGCCTTTAAACATGATCGTCCTTCTGCTTGGAATGCCCTTCCCATGCTCTTCAACTGGCCAAACCTTACTAGCCTTTCAGGGCAGTTTAACTATTACCTCCTTTGCACTTTTCGGGAGTTCATGGCATTTTACTCACCACTTAAAAAATGTCCATCTATCTTTGACCCTAGATCAAACATGCCTTGTGAACAGAAATTGTGTCTTAAATCCCAGTGTTTAACTCTATGGCAATATCCATCATAATACATCACGCATTTTTTTTTTCTCCCTAGTATTTATGCATCTCTGGAATTATATTGTTTGATGTCTGTCTTCCCAGCCAGGGCAACCTCCCTGACAGCTTGTCTGTACCATTTATAGCACCTAGAACAGTTTGGGGCACACAGTAGGCATTCAATAAATATTTGCTGCCGGGCACGGTGACTCATGCCTGTAATCCCAGTACTTTGGAAGGCCAACGCAGGTAGATCACCTGAGGTCAGGAGTTCAAGACCAGACTGGCCAACATGATAAAATCGCATCTTTACAAAAACACAAAAATTAGCTAGGCATGATGGCAAGTGCCTGTAATCCCAGCTACTTGGGAGGCTGAGGCAGAAGAATCACTTTATCCTGGGAGGCGGAAGTTGCAGTGAGCCGAGATGGTGCCATTGCACTCCACCCCAGGTGACAGAGCAAGATTCTGTCTCAATTAAAATAAATAAATAAATAAATAATTTGCTTCATTAATTGTAACTAAAAAGCCTAACACAGGATCCAGCAGTTACTTAGACTTCATCAAATCCAATGAACCACTGATGGTGAAATGCACTGCAATTTTATATACCATTAAGAAAGGTAAGAAAGGGTGGAAATGCCTCCAAAAAGCATGACATAATGCTTAATGAAACAATGACATTATAATTCTTCTTGGATATATTTTTCTATTTGGTATAAGAGACATATTTAGTCACAGATATTTATCTTATCTCTTACACATGCATAAAAAGAAAAATATAAACAAAAGTAATTGGTTCAATTTATATGTGTGAGTCTAAATGTGCTGAATTACCTTCCAAACTGAGTGGTCAGTGTCCCTGACTTTCCCACAGTATCCATCTTCTGTGCCATCTAGAGTGTTGGTGCTCACTATTTCTTAAAAGAGTACTCCACTATTATCCCTGGGAGTTTTCATCCAAGCCGCTGACACCCACTATTAGGCAAGTTTGAGGGCTAGTTCCTTATTGATTTTTGCCAAAGGTTAGATTTCAAACAATGGCCCTGATTCATGTGCCTTCCTCAAACATAAAGATCAGTTGACAGAAACACGAAGGGGCTCAGTTATCCAGTTGTGCCATCAAAAAGAATAGCCAACTAGTACATCATGATTGCTTCTAGCTGACAGTATTTGTAAGCCACCTGCAATGTTAAAACTGATCACAATTTTAGAGTTAATAAAATATGACTATGTGTCTGACATATAATCGATTCAACATAATATTAGTGGTATATGCTTAATAAGTATTGTTGAATGAGTGAGATTGACAGAGAGGAAGCACATAGAGAAATAGATCTAGGAAGTTACTCCCCAATGCGTAAATAATTTAATATTCAAACTCTTCTCTTATTGACTGAAAAATACTATGTGCCAAGCACCAATGCTTGGTTTATTGATATATGTTATCTCATTTGATTAAATAATATATACATAATTTCCAGGTATTATAATCAGTTCCCAAAGTGAAAAACAGATCTACTTTAGGTATTATTCTGTCTCCAGAACTCCACATTGACCTAGACTGACATCAATATCACAATGAACATTAATTTTCATAATTTTGCAATCAGAAAATATCTTGATAATCATTGAAAGATTGAGTTCAGCATAGTTTTATTGTCAAAAATATTCTATAATAATTCCAAAAGACTGGTCATCTGTGAATTGTGCACATATTTTTTAATTTAAAATTTTTATTAACTTGAAATTTTCCATCTGGTTTCAAAAATCAACTATTAGAGCCAGGTGCAGTGGCTCACACCTGTAATCCCAGATATTTGGGAGGCTGAGGTGGGAGGATTACTTGACCCCAGAAGTTCAAGACCAGCCAGCAACATAGTAAGACCCTGTTTCTAAATAAATAAACAACTTTTAAAGGATCACCTATTAAACTGAAATGCAAGGACCTATGTTCTTAACTCAAAGATGGGATAAATAGCTAGAAAAATTCATTTCAGTCTTGGATTTGAAAAAGACTGCAATGGTACAAACAATCCCAAAAGGTAGCTTAAAACTGTCAAAATAATTATTGAAACAAAATCAAATGTAATTATCTCTAATTTTAAAATACTGTATTAGGCATGCTGTTCAGGACAGGAATTGGGAGACTAGGTGTTATACTCCAAAGGTTAAGAATTGCTCAGTTCAGTAAAACCTCCACCCACATCAATTTAAGTGCAATTCTCATAAAAGCAGGGCTGTGTGTATATATATGTGTGTGTGTGTGTGTGTGTGTGTGTGTTTTACCAAAAATACCCAATTATCAAATCAGTGATATTCACAGCTCTTCTGATGATGATCTTTCAGATGATGATTTTCAGATGATGCTCTTTGCTGTTCTAAGTGATGTGTTAATGCTCACTTCCTTTTAGCCACAAAGCCTTGGCCCCACAAGTTGCCTGGAGGCAGCTCTAACCTACATGCAGTCAAATCATCCCAGTCACATCAGTCTCCAGGGTAATTTGAAGTGTGGGTGGTTGACATCTAAGGGATAAGTGGGAGAAAGTTCTGCGGCTGGTCTGACAGTAAGGAGGCTAATTCCTGAAGGGCAGAGAAATAAAATGTCACTCACTCCTATGAGCCCCTGTGGTTTTCAGAGCAGGATCCGTTGTGTTTTCTGCTGCAGTCTTAGTAGGGCAATTAGTGGAGAAGGAAATGGGTGGGAGTTCTGCAAGCTTGCCAATATGTGAATGCACCCAACAATGAAGACGAGCTTTTAGTTCCCTTCCCTGGTCACTAGTCACAATGTGCATGGTGGTCAGGAGCTCTGTATCCATATGGTGAGAGTGATGCTTTGAGGTTTTGCTTGTTTTTTGCAATATTAGAGTGAGCAGCTGTCAATTGGATTGTCAAGCTAATACACATAGCAGCACGAAAGCCCTGCATTTATAATTAGTTCCCAGTTGAAATGGAATTATCCTTACTAATGACATGAGGGACTGTCTGATTGGGGTTTGAGATTAGAGGCATTTATTTACCTGTATAAAGGTCAATGCAGGAGAAACTTACATGATATGGTTTGGATATTTGTCCCCTCCAAATTTCATGTTGAAACATGACCTCCAATGTTGGAGGTGGGGCTTAGTAGAAGGTATTGAATCATGGGGGCACATCCCTCATGAATGACTTAGTGCCATCCCCTTGGTGATGAGTGAGTTCTTGCTCAGTTAGTTCACATGAGATCTGGTTGTTTAAAAGAGTCTGGAGGCCAAGTGCAATGGCTCACACCTGTAACCCCAGCACTTTCGGAGGCTAAGGCAGGAGGATCACTTGAGTCCAAGGGTTCGAGACCAGCCTGGTCAACATAGTGAGATCCTGTCTCTACAAAAAATTAAAAAGAAATTGGTTGGGCATGGTGGCACCTACCTGTGGTCCCAGTTACTTGGGAGGCTGAGGTGGGAGGATTGCTTGGGCCCAGGAAGTTAAGGCTGCAGTGAACCGTGATTGCACCACTGCATTGCAGCCTGGGTGACAGAGTGGGACCCTGTCTCAAAAAAAAAAAAAAAAAGTCTACTACCTCTCCCTTCTGTCCCTTGCTCCTGCTCTCACCATGTGATATGCTGGCTTCCCTTTTCACCTTCCATCATGATTGTGAGCTTCCTGAGGCACTCATCAGAAGCCGAACCAATGTTGCTGCTATGCTTCCTGTACAGCCTGCCAAACAGTGAGTGAATTAAACTCCTTTTCTTTATGAATTACCCAGCCTCAGGTATGTCTTTATAGGAATGCAAGAGGGACTAGCACACCATACCTGGGGAGAAGGAGAGAATCCATGGAATCCAGGAGAGAAAAAGAAGCCATGCTCCCAGGGAATCTCTCAGTGGCAGAATCCAGGCTCCAGTGGCCCATGTTCACCCTGCTGCCAGGGCCAAGATCCCCAGCAGGTACAAAGGGCACAGTGACTAGAGACTCACAATATGTTTAGGGCCCATGAACAGATTTTTATTTCTTTAGAAATCAGAAGGAAAAAATAAAGTTTTAGGTCAAAGAACGTGTTTTAATATGTAATGTTAATATATTCACCTTTATTCTAACCTAATCATAAAATATACTTTTTACTTTTTTTCTAAGGAGGAAGTGCCTACCGCTCCTGAAAGTTACCCTGCAGCCCTGTCTGTGGTATTAGGTTCACTGATATGATATTGCTGGCAACCAATTGTTTCAGGTCTACGAAACAGTTTTGGTTTACTTACTACGTATCTCTTAGACGACCCTTTCCTAGTTTGTAGAAGTCTCAATTCAAGCCAGGTAGAGAAGGTAATCCATTTCTTTCCCTTCCTTTTTCCTTTTCCTCTCTCTCCTTTTTCTCTATTTCTTTCACCTTTTCCTTCTACGTATTTGCTGGGTGGTGGGTTCTCTCTCTCACTCCTTTAATCTTCCCCTCTCCCCCACTCTCTCTCCTTTCTCCCCTCTCCTTCTGTCCCTATTTTCTCGGACTTTCTTATGGAACCAGAAGATCAGTCATCTATAGTCCTCTGGGCTCCCCAAAGAGCCTTGAACTGTCACAGGGACTCACTGTGCTCCTTCCGCCCTCAATGCTATCTCTACCCTTTTTCTCTGAGTCATAGATGAGTTCCAGAAAAGATCAGAAAGACCAGGTAAACTCAGATCAGGGAATCCTAAAGCTCTCTGGGGTTGGGGCAGGAGACAAGGTCCACAGACAGACTAATTTCTTTCTTTTCTTTTTCATTTTACAAACAGGGTCTCACCTTGTTGCCCAGACTAGAATGCGGTAGCGCAATCATAGCCCACTGTAACCTCAGACTCTTGGGCTCAAGCAATCTTCCCCACTCAGCCTCCTGAAGATCTAGACTACAGGGTCACATGATCATGCCTGGGTTATTTTAAAAAAAATTTTTTTAATCGAAACAGGGTCTCACTATGTTACCCAGGCTGGTCTTGAACTCCTGGCCTCAAGTGAGCCTCTTGTTTTGGCCTTCCAAAATGCTGGGATAACAAGCATGAGCCACTGCTCCTGGCAAGACTAATTTCCTAAATTGTTTTGATCCTCCCACACTCTTTCTCTATCTTTAGTTGCAGGGATCTTGACCTGGTAGGGAAAGTGGGGAGGAAGGAGAAAAAAATGATTCTACCTACTTGCTTATCCTTGAAAATTTTTCCCATCTTAATATTTAGTACAAAGATGTTGATGTTAAATCTATTTTTTCCTTTCTGATCCCATCATTGAAAACCCCTGAAGAAATGAATGCCCCCTAGTCTAGCTACATAAATAGGAAATCACCAGATAAATAAGGTAAACAGGGAAATAAGAACCAGGACATAGAGCACATCTGATATAACTTCCCCTATCACTCTAGCACAAATACTAATTAAACCCATTAGGGCCAAACCATAGAGCTGGCTGTCATGGCAATTCTATGGATAGGGTCCTGTCCTCAAGGAACTACATTTAGTGGAGAGAAGTAACGTACATACATGATACAAGAAAATGAACATAAATGAGGAAGGAGGAAGTGCTCAGGGGGGACTGATAGAAAAGCAGCCAGTATCCAGGCTCCCTCTTGGCAATGAAAAGAGCTTAAAAGCTATTCTGTGGTCACAGATGATGGCGGATTATCCACTCCAGTCTGTGGCCCAATGAGAAGGTTGAGTGACCTCTTAAAAATCCAGCCCAGACGTGTGGTTAAATATTCAGGCTTAAAGAAGTACTGCAGAGCCTGGAGGAAGAGGACACCTTTAGGCCAGGTGAGAAAGAAAGGAATGACTGAACTCTCATCATACAGAGCCGTGAAGGAAGAAGTAGTGAGAGACTCCATGGATTTGGTTCAGAGCTTTCATTTATCTGAAGATGTCAAAGAACTTTTGTGTTACTGGCTTTCAGAAATTCTGGGAGAAGGCCAGGCGCAGTGGCTCATGTCTGTAATTCCAGCACTTTGGGAGGCCAAGTCAGGCAGATCACCTAAGGTCAGAAGTTTGAGACCAGCCTGAAAAATATGGCAAAACCCCATCTCTACTAAAAATACAAAAAATTATCCAGGTGTGGTGGCACACAGCTGTAATCCCAGTTACTCGGGAGGCTGAGGCAGGAGAATCATTTGAACCCAGGAGGCAGAGGTTGCAGTGAGCTGAGATCATGCCACTACACTTCACTTCATCTAAAAAAAAAAAGACTCTGGGAGAAGAAAATGACGAAGGAGGCCATATTATTATCCAGCTTCTAGAGAGAGAGTAACAAAAGCAAAGTGGTTAGCTTTGAATTTATAACAAGTCATTAGTGGAACAAGAACTGCAGAGAAGACACAGCATCCATTGTGTGCCAACTTTGTCTGGACTTAAATGATGAATTTGGAAGAGAGAGGTGGAGTTGGGGAGTGGTAAAGCATTAAATAACCAACCATGACTAACCGCTGAGTTTAGCTTGAATGAATTCATTCTGCAAACATAGCTGTCATCAAAACATAGTTTATGCAAGATTCCCAAATGTGCTGCATGTCACAACATATAACTACAAATCCATGCTTTGTCTGCAAGGTCATAATCAACTGTCTGTGGTGTAGCATTTACTATGGTTGGATAACATGGAATGGTCGCCCCAGGTGATTTCAGTTTTCATGAAAGTAGAATAGGGTAAGCATTTTATTCACTGTGTTGTTGAAGGTAGATTTGTGTAGTCAACAGAGTTTTGTGGCTGCTGTTGTTTCTAAGTCAAAGAACATGCTACAACAGAATACGGCTATCTTTTAGTACAAACCCAAACTTTTATTCTAGTTCTATATTCAGCTAGCTACATGAGGCATAATGACTTTATCTTAAAACGAGGCCCCTTCTAGTCTTAGAGTGCTATGATTACCCTGTTTGGTTATTGCGAATAGCCTGGTAGGCACTTTTCTCTGAGAAGATAGGGGAACAGCTGAGAAACAATGTAAGACACCATTAAATCTACTTACCACTGAAGGTAGGAAGAAAATTAATGAATTAAGTAAGGACTCTGTGTATTTCTTTTCTACTCTTTTCCTTGTCCACTAATCCTAGCTTTCAAAAAAAGCAGGGGGTGGGGAATATAAAGGGGTGAGCCATAGGATATTCAAACCTGGTACTTCTCCACTGAGCCCATACACCAAAAAAGGCATAAAGATAGAAGGTTTGACCCATGTTTGTGGTATTTTGAAAATGGGCCATGTATTTAAGAATTACCAAATTATAAATATTAGCTATATATTAGAGCTTGGTTTAGACCAGGGTTTCTCAGCCTCAGGACTACTGACATTTAAACTGTATAATTCTTTGCTGTAGGGAGTTGTGCTGTGCATTGTAGGATGTTTAGCAGAATCCCTGGACACTTCTCACTAGATGTCAAAAGCAAACGGCCCCACCTTCTAATTTTGGTAATCAAAAATGTCCTCAGGCATGACCAATGTCTTCTGGGTGGTAAAGTCACCCTCCTTTAAGAACCACTGGTCTAGACAAAATGATGAGGGATATTATGATGTTTTATTTTGAAGTGTCTGTCTCTGCCATCTTTCCAGCCTCCTGCCTTGGGCATTTCTTTATTCATTTATTTAAGAGATGTTTATTAAGTAACGACCACATGCCAGGCACTGTGCTAGGAGATGAGGATACAGTGGTGAAAAAGAGAACGGTCCCTAATCATGGAGTTTACAATTTCATAGGGGAGACAATGTAAAACAAATAATTCTAAATAACACAGCATACAAAACAGAAATACAGGTCACCTGCACACACAAGTATAACCACGGTTTCCCCAATCCTATTAATATGATAGTAGATGGCTTAAGAAGGAATTAGTTTACAAGAGAATGATAGTAATAGAAGGGTAGAACAACACAATTTTGAAAACTAGGATGTAGATGGAGGAACTAGAGTGCAATATTATAATGAGAAACATATACTTGATCATTGCCTCATTTTCTATCACATAGCTTAGAAAACCCTCAGAATCTCTGAAGTAATAGGTGCCTTTTTGTATTCCACTGAGGTGACTAATGGCTGGGGGCTCTTAGAAAGTCTCAAGATAGGGGATAGTTGCCAGCGGAACCAATCAAGTGATAAGAGGAGCTGAAGGTTGAGTTAATCACCAGTGGTCAATGATTTAATCAATCATGTCAACATAGTGAAGCCTTTATAAAACCCCAAAGGGACAAGGCTTGGAGAGCTTCCAGGTTGCTGAACATGTAGAGGGTGGTGAACCGAGAAAGGGCATGGAAGCTCTGCACCTCTTCCTCTATATTTTGCCCTATGCATCACTTCCATCTGGTTGTTCCTGAGTTGTATCCTCTTAGAATAAATCAGCAATAGTAAGTAAAGTGTTTCCCTGAGTTCTATGAGCCATTCTAGCAAAAGATCAAGCTGAAGGAGGGGGTTATGGGAACCTCTGATCTTTAGCCAAATTGGACAGAAGTTGTGGGTAACTTGAGGAACTACTTGCAACTGATATCTGAAGTGGGGAAGGAGTCTTGTGGGACGGAACCCCTAACCTATGGGATCTTAGCTAATTCCTGTTAGTGTCAGAATTGAATTGAACTGTAGAACACTCAGGTGGTGTCAGAGAATTAGTCAGTGCAAGAAAAAACTAACACATCTATTGTGTTGAGGGTTGAGAGTATAGTAGGTAAAAACAATTTATTTGTTTTTTTTCCCCTATATTGATAGAGGAACCTACAACAAAACATATCGTGATGACATTTCACAACACTGGGGTCAAAGAGGTAAGCCTAAAACTTCCATAGAGGAAAACAAAACAAAACAAAAGCTTGGATCACATACAAAGCTATATGGATCAGAATGGTATCAGATGTCTCATCAGCAACACTTGAAGCTGGAAGATGACAGAACAATACCTTCAACGTTCTGAAGAAAGATTCTAATAATCAAGAATTCTATATCCATACAAACTATTAAATAAGTGATAAATAGAAGACATTTCAAGACATTCAAGGTCTCAAATTATTTTCTGTATGTTGCAGCTTTATGTGGCTTCATAAAAAAAGATCTCAAAACTTAGTGACTTGGAGCAGCTGTATCTTTCGATCCCAAGAATTTGGATGGAGCACAGAGGAGACAGATTGTCTCTATTTTTCAGTGTCTATTATCTCAGATGGGTGAGTTGAACAGCTTGGGGGTTGCTGAGCATTTCTCTCTTTCCACATAGCTTTTCACATGTTTAGTTTGGGCTTTCTCACAGCTGGACTACTTCAGATTAATTGGACTTTTTACATGGTTCCAAGACAAGACAGAAATTGTGAGTCCTCTTAAAGACTGAGACTAGATTTGACATGGTGCCATTTCTGTCATACTGTATTAGTCAAAGCAGTCACAAGCCAGTCCAAATTCAAGAGAAAGGGAAATATATACCCCTCTCAATGGGAAGAATGTCAAATAATTTGCCACATCATATATCCCTTCTCAGGAAGCTCCCAGAAGATGCACTCTACTAAAATGGCCAAGAAAGAGGAAAACAGAAAAAGATGGCTGATTAGATGCAGCTAGTACACACCTCCTCCACAGACGGGAACCAAAATAGCAAGTAATATTCACACTTTAAAAAGCTCATCTAAGAACACTGGGATTTAACAGAGATGTGAAGAGAAGCACCAAAAGCAAGTAAGAAGAGGGAAGCAAGGCCACTTCCTTAGCCAGGATTGGCTTAGAGCAGGGAGAAGCTCCTAGGAAAAGAATAAAAGAGAGACTCCCCATCTAGTCCCCGCAGGGTTCAACTCTCCCACCAGTTTTTACACTATTAGCTATGGGAGGATGCCTTGATCTATGTGGGCCCAAAAACTAACAGAGATCTGACTAGAGATTGAACAAGAAACATTGCTCCAGAGAATGAACTCACAAAGAGTCCCACAGGCATCTGAACTCTGCGCAGCTGCAGCTTGGTGCCATCCTGAGAGCTAAACCCCAAAAGGACCACATACTGCCCTAGAACTGCTACTGTCACTGGCACCACCAAACCAAGGAGGGAGAGGGGAGGCTAAGCACCTCCGTGCACCTTAAGGACAAATCCCACCATCGCTGCTGTGGGCTGCTGCGGGGCCAAGGCAAACTGCACTCCTCATAGCTTCCTCTCTGCACTGCTCCGGCTGAGAGGGCCTTACCCTCCCCAGTGGCAGGTCCATGGCTGGTGCCATTCTGAGAGTCTGGCCTCTAAAGGTCTGCATCCTGCTCTAGAGCCAGGGCTAATGGTGCCACTGCCACCACCAGGCAAAGGAGAAGGGGGAGGCTGGGTGCTCCTCTGCACCCCTAGGACAAATCCCATTGCTGCTTGTGTAGGCTGCAGTGGGACCAAGCCATGATAAGCAATCTACCCACAGCTACCTGCCTATGCTGCTTCAGCTGAGAAGGACCCTGCCCTCCCCAGTGGCAAGCCCATAGCTGGTGCCATTCAGAGAATCTATCCTCCAAAGGTCTGCATAATGACTTAGGGCTGGGGATGACCCTGTCCCTGTACCACCAGGCCAAGGAAGGAGGGAGAGGGGAAGCACAGGCACTTTCATGTGCTTCGAGGACAAATCCCACCTCTGCTCCTGCAGACTTCTATGGGACTAAGGTATGAGTAAATTGTATTCTCCAGCCACCTGCCTATACTGCTCCAGCTGAGAGAGGCCCCACCCTCCCTGTAGGCAAACCTACAGTACAGCAACTGCTGCCCACATTTCAGTATTACCCTGGTACCCTGGGGATCACCCCCACCCCTGGCCATCACAGTCAGCACCTGAATGTATTACTGGGGGCATGAGTACAAGTCTTCTATCCTAGTCTCCTCCCCCAACTACCCTCCTGAACCCAATAACACTGGTGACAGCACAAGCTGCCTTGAAGTCAAAGAACAGGCATGCTAAGCTCACTGCTGCCACCACTGAGACCTGGTGACTGATCCATGGCATCCTACTCCCCAGCAAAACTTCACCACAGTCTCAAATAATAACCACATCTTAAGCCACTGAGTAAATCACAGATACCACTGATATTGTTTATAGCCAAAGAAGTCATACAGAAATTACAATACTGCATGCTCCAAAAAGAAAAGCCAAAACGCCCTACCCAACCAACAACATTATACACACCTTCAGGAGAAAGTCCTTCCCTAAGAAAGCAATTTCAAAAAATTGGAAGAAGCAATAGTTACACCAGATACACAAATATCAATGTAAAAAAGTAAGGAAAAATGAAACCTCATGAGGAGCAAAATTATTCTCCTGCAACATATCCCAATCAAAAAGAAACGTATAGGCTGGGTTCAGGGCTCATGCCTGTAATCCCAACACTTTGGTAGGCCAAGGCCAGTGGATCATATGAGGCCAGAAGTTCGAGACCAGCCTGGCCAACATGGTGAAATCCCATCTCTACTAAAAATTAAAAAAAAAAAAAATTGCTGGGCATGGTGGCAGGCGCCTGTAATTCCAGCTACTTGGGAGGCTGAGGCGGGAAGAACTGCTTGAATCTGGGAGGTAGAGGTTGCAGTGAGCCAAGATCACACCACTGCACCCCAGCCTGGGCAACAGAATGACATCTCAAAAATAAGTAAATTTATAAAATTCCAGATGAAGAATTCAAAATACTGATTTTAAAGAAGTTCAGTGAGATACAAGAGAATTCTTGGAGAAGTCAGATAAACAGTTGAGAATATGAATCAGAAATTTACTAAAGACATAGACATTTTAAAAAGAACCGAACAGAAATTCTGGAAGTAAATAATTCATTGAATGAAATACAAAATACATTTAAAAACTTCATCAATTGACTAGATGGAGCAGAAGAAAGAATATCAGAAACTGAAGATGGGTCTTTTGAAATAATTCAGTAAGATAAAAATAAAGAAAACAAACATAAGGAGTAAAGCCTTTGTGATGTTTGGGACATGTAAAGAGACCAAATCTACAAATTGTTGATATCCCCAAGGGCAAATAAAAAAATGAAAGAATTAGAAAATCTATTTAACAAAATAATAGATGACAACTCCCCAAGTCTAGCAAGAGGTTTAGACATTCAGATACAGGAAATTCAGCAATCCCAGGATTACACAATACAAAAAATTCTTCTCCACAGCACATTATAGTCAGACGGTCTAACGTTAAGGATAAAGAGCAAATCCTAAAAACAGCAAATGTATCTAGTTACCTTTAAAGGAAACTCCATCAGAGCAACAGTGGATTTCTCACCAGAAACCTTAAAGGCCAGAAGAGAATGGGATGATACATTCAAAGTGCTAAAAAAAAAAAAAAAAAAAAAAAAACCCTGCTAGCCAAGAATATTAGATCCAGCAAAACTACCCTTCATAAATGAAGAAGAAATAGTCTTTCCTAGACAAGCAAATGCTGAGGGAATTCATTACCACTTGACCAACTCTACAAAAATGCCCAAAGCCATCCTAAACCTGGAAGCAAAAGAATGTCATTTGCCATCATGAATACACATCAAACTGTAAAACTCATTGGTAAAACAATCACACAATGGAGGAAAGGACTCAGATGGTACCATGACAGAAACCCACCAAACTACAATGACCGACAATCACAGGAAAAAATTTAAAAAGAATACATTGAAAACCAGAAAACAATTAGTAATATGACAGGAAGAAAGCCTCACATATCAATAGTAACTTTGAATGTAAATGGATCAAATTATCCAATTAAAAGATACAGAATGGTTGAATTGATGTTTTTTAAATGATTCAGCTATATGCTGCTTTTGAGGAATTCGTCTTACTAGTAAAGACGTATAGACTGAAAGCAAAGGGATGAAAAAAGACATTCCATGCAAATGGAAGCCAAAAGTGAGTAGGCGTAGCTATATCCAATAAAACAGACTTTAAATCAAGAAGAGTTAAAGAAAAGAAAGGACAAAGATGATAATTATATATTAATGAAAAGTCAATCCAGCAAGAGAATATAACAATTCTAAACATATATGCACCCAAGGCTGGAACATCCAGATTCATAAAGCAAATATTCCTATATCTAAAGAGAGAGATAGACTATAGTACAGTAATAGTGGGGGATTTCCCAACACCACACTCTCAGCATTACACAGCTCATCTAGACAGAAAATTAACACACAAAAAAATTGAATTTAAAGTAGGTTTTATTTAGTCATTTACAGAACATTCTATCCAACAACTGCCAAATACACATTCTGCTCATTAGCACATGGAACACTCTCCAAGACAGACTATATGTTAGGCCACAAAACAAGTCTCAGAAAATTTTTAAAAATCAAAATCATATCAAGTATTTTCTCAGATCACAATAGAATAAAGTTAAAAATCAATACTAAGAGAAACTCGCAAAACTAGACAAATACAAGGACATTAAACAACATGTTTTTGAATGACCATGGAGCCAATGAGGAAATTAAAACAGAAATCAAAAAATTTCTTGAAAAAATGAAAATAAAACATACCAAAACCTGTGGAATACAGCAAAAGCAGTGCTAACAGGGAAGTTTATAGGAATAAATGCTTACACCAAAAAAGCAGAAAAATTACAAATGAGCATTCTAATAATGCACCTTGAGGAATTAGAAAAGCAAGAACAAATTAAATCAAAAATTAGCAGAAGAAAAAAAATAATAAAGATTGGAACAGAACTAAATGAAATAGAGACTTAAAAAAATACTAAAGATCAACAAAATGAAATGTTGGTTCTTCAAAAAGATAAACAATATTGACAAACCACTAGCTAGACTAACCAAGAAGAAAGACGATCCAAATAAACAAAATCAGAAATGAAAAGGGAAACATTACAACTGACATCACAGAAATACAAAAGATCATCATAGACTATGATGAATAATTATAAACTGACAAACTGGAAAACCTAAAGATATAGATAAATTCCTGAAAACATGCAACCTACCCAGATTGAATCATGAAGAAATAGAACACCTCAACAAACCAATAACGGGTAGTAAGATTGATTGAGTAAGACAACAACAACAAAAAGCCCAGGACCAGATAGATTCACAGCTGAATTCTACCAAATGTACAAAGCACTAATATGAATCTTCTTGAAGTTATTTCAAAAAATCAGAGAGGAGGGAATTCTTCCTAACTCATCTACGAGGTCAGCATCACTCTAATATCAAAACCACAAGGAGACAACAAAAAAGAAAACTACAGGCCAATATCTCTGATGAACATAGACACAAAAATCCTCAACAAAATAACTAGCAAACCAAATCCAATAGCACATCAAAAAGATAATACCCCTGGGCCTGGCAGCTTGTATTACCTTTTTGATGTGCTGTTGGATTTGCTATGGGATTATCACATTTGTAACCCCAGCACTTTTGGAGGCCAAGGTGAGGTGGTAGGATTACTTGAGCCCAGGAGTTCAAGATCAGTCTGGGCAACATAGTGAGACCCCATCTCTACAAAAAATACAAAAATTAGTCAGGTGTGTTGGCATACACCTGTAGTCCCAGCTATTCAGGAGGCTGACATGGGAGGATTGCTGGATCCCAGGAGATTGAGGCTGCAATAAACTAAGATCACACCACTGCACTCCAGCCTGTGTAACATAAGGAGATCCTGTCTCAAACAAACAAACAAACAAATAAAAAACAAAAGATAATATACCATGATCAAGTGAGATTTATACCAGGGATACAAGAAAGGTTCAACATATACAAGTCAGTAAACATGATATATCACGTCAAAAGAATGAAGGACAAAAACCACATAATCATTTCAATAGCTCAGAAAAATCATTTGATACAATTCAACATGGCTGCATGATTTTAAAAAAATCTCTCAAGAAACTATGTATAGAAGGAACATACCACAAAATAAGAAAAGCCACATGCAACAAAGCCACAACTAACATCATACTGAATGTGGAAAAGTTGAAGGCCTTTCCTCTAAGAACTAGAACAAGACAAGGATGCTCACTTTCACCACTCCTATTCAACACAGTGCCAGAAGTCCTAGCCAGAGCAATCAGATAAGTGAAAAAAAAAATAAATAGCGTCCAAAATGGAAAACAGGAAGTTAAATTGTCCTTCTTTGCTATTGATATGATATACCTAGAAAAACCTAGACTACACACACACACACACACACACACACACACACACAGACACATACACACACACACCCCCCCCTCTTAGATTTGATTAATGAATTCAGTAAAGCTGCAGGATGCAAAATCAATGCCCGAAAATCAGTGGTATTTCTATAAATCAATAACAATCTAGCCAAGAAAGAAATCAAGAAGGCATTCCTATTTACAATAGCTACAAAAAACATACAAAGAAACAAAAACCTAGGAATATATTTAACCAAAGAGGTGAAAGATCTCTACAAGAAAAACTACAAAACACTGATGAAAGAAATTGAAGATAATACAAACAAATGGAAAAACATCTCAAGCTCATGGATCAGAATTAAAATTGTTAAAATGGCCGTATGGACCAAAGCAATCTACAGATTCAATGCAATTTTAATGAAAACGTCACATTATTTTTCACAGAACTAGAAAAAATAACCCTAAAATGCATGTGGAATCAAAAAAGAACCCAAGAGCCAAAGTAATCCTGAGCAAAATGAACAAAGTTGGAAGCATCATATTGCCTGACTTCAAAATATACCACAAGGCTATAATACCCCAAACAGCATCATACTGGTATAAAAATAGGCATATAGACCGATGGAACAGAACAGAGAACCCAAAAATAAGGTCACATATTTACAGTCAACTGATGTTTGACAAAGACACCAAGAACTCATATCGGAGAAAGGACAATCTCTTAAATAAATGGTGCTGGAAAAATAGGATAGCCACATTCAGAAGAATGAAACTGGACCCCTATTTCTCATCATATACAAAAATCAACTTGAAGTTGATTAAAGACTTAAGCACAAGCTCTAAAACTGTAAAAATACTAGAAGAAAACCTAGGGAAAACTCTCCTGGGCATTGGTCTAGGCAAAGAATGTATGATGAAGACTTCAAAAGCATAGATAACAGAAATAAAAACAGACAAATGGGACTTAATTAAGCAAGAAAAAAGCTTCTGCACAAAAAAGAAATAATTAACAAAGTGAAGAGACACCCTGTTGCATTGAAGAGAACATTTGCAAACTTCATCCAACAGGGGACTAATATGCAGAATACACAAGGAACTCAAACAACTCAACAGGAAAAAAAGGCAACAAATAATTCCATTAAATAGTGGGGGAGGCTGGGTGCAGTGGCTTACACCTGTAATTGCAGCACCTTGGGAGGCCAAGGTAGGCAGATCATGAGGTCAAGAGATTGAGACCATCCTGGCCAACACAGTGAAATCCCATCTCTACTAAAAATACAAAAACTAGCTGGGCGTGGTGGTGCGCACCTGTAGTCCCAGCTACTCAGGAGGCTGAGGCAGGATAATCGCTTGAACCAGAGAGGCGGAAATTGCAGCGATCTGAGATCATGACACTGCACTCCAGCCTGGTGACAGAGCAAGACTCAGTCTCAAAAAAAAAGTGGGGGAAAGCACATGAATAGATATTTCTCAAAAGACAACATACAAATGACCAACAGGTATACGAAAAAATGCTCAAATGCTCAACATCACTAATCTATCAGAGAAATGCAAATCAAAACCACAATGAGACATCATCTCACCCCAGTCAGAATGGCTATTATAAAAAGACAAAAAAATAATGGATGTTGATGAGGATGTGGAGAAAAGGGAACTTGTTACTCTGTTCTTGGGAATGTAAACTGGTGCAGTCACTAAGAAAAACAGTATGGAGATTTCTCAAAAAACTAAAAACAGAATTCAATCCAGCAGCCCCACTACCAAGTAGCTATCCAAATGAAACCAATAGATCAAAGGGATAAAGGGATACAAAGCATTTGCATTTTTATTGCAGCACTATTCACAATAGCAAATATATGAAACAAACCTAAACACCCATCAATGGATGAATGGGTAAAGAAAATGTGGTAAATATACACAATGAAATACTATTTGGCCATAAAAAAGAATGAAATCATATCATTTGCAGCAACATGAAAGGTCATCATATTAAGTGAAATAAGCCAGGCATAAAAAAATAAATATTGTAGGTACTTACTTACATGTGGAAGCTAAAACACTTGATCACCTGGAGGTAGAGTGGAAAGAGGTAATGGAGATTGGGAAAGGCAAGTGGGGAAAGGAGAAAGAATGAAAATAAATAGGTTAAAGGGTACAAACATGCAGTTAGATAGAAGAGACAAAAGCAATGTTTGATAGCAGAGTAGGGTGACTATAGTTAACAAAAAATGTGTTGTACTCAGGTGATAGACAACCTAAATACTCCAACTTAATCACTGTGCATTACACACATGTAACAAAATTTCACGTGTACCCCAAAAATTTGTTTAAAAAATTAAAAAGAAGATGACAGGGGAACTAAATAGGGGAATCCTACATAAGAAAAAGGCAAAAAGAATCACCAAAATGCAATGTGAAAGAGATATCAGGATTACAACTGTGAAGCAGCTCTAAAGAACAGAGATCAAGGAATAGATAGATGTTTATGATTTTAAAAAAATAATTAACTTGCTTAAATAATTAATGTGTCAGAACTTAGTGAGAAGAGAAGATCTATACTGTGGGGAATTGGGGGAGTATTAATGATAACTTAAAAGTTAAAAAGAGGTGCTTAGAATCAATACATTGAAGAGAAATTTGGCACTAGACACTTGTTAAAAATGGCAAGGAAGACTATACTCAAGACTATTGCAATAAAGGAGAGAGATTGAATTCAATTCTAAATACAACAGGGATAACAACCTATGTGACAAGAGTGAGACCCTACCTCAAAAATCAACCAATAAATAAATACAACAGGGATAAGTGGGAATATATCCAAGGGGCATGATGAGGGAGTCACTGGATAGAAATATACTAAAGAGGGACTTGGTTAAGTATCAAGGACATTAGGGGAGAGGAACTTGATTAGACATCAAGGGTATGGAGGAGAGCTTGGTTAGATATCAAAGGTGGTGGGATTCTCTATAAACTGGCTAAGCAGTATCCAATGCTAAAACTAGACTGGGAAAGCCAAAGATTGGGCCAAAGATAAAGTCTAGTCAAAATGAGGGCTCAGAGGAGCCTGACTACATTTGCTCAATAAGGGAGTCTTTGTCAAATGAGCTCTTTCTTTTTCTTTCTTTCTCTCTTTCTTTCTTTCTTTCTTCCTTTCTTTCTTTCTCTCCTTCTTTCCTTCCTTCCTTCCTTCCTTCCTTCCCCCTTCTTTCTTTTGTTCATCCTTTCTTTTGTTCTTTCTTTCTTGTCTGTCATCCAGGCTGGAGTGCAGTGGTGCCATAATAGCTCACTGTAACCTTAAACTCCTAGGCTCAAGAGATCTTCCCACCTCAGCCTCCTGAGGAGGTGGGACTACAGGTGCATGCTGCCATACCTGGCTAATTTTTGTTGTTGTTGTTATTTTTGGAGATGAGATCTCGGTATTTTGCCCAGGCTAGTCTTGAACTCTTGACCTCAAGTGTTCCTCCCACCTTGGCCTCCCTAAGTGTTGGGATTACAAGTATGAGCCACAAAGCATGGCTATCTTTGAAAAACAAATGCAAAATGTTTGTTTTGTTGTTTTTAATACATTTTTACAGATGATTTCTGTAAACCAAAAATAAAATTCTATGACCCCCGCAACCATCTGAATGGACACCCTCCTCTTGGCCAGGGCACTCCTAAGGTAACCTGAAAGACTGGTTCAGGCCATGATGAGAATGGCAGATTGGACATGCCTCATTATACCCTCCTTCCGTTTGGAATTCAGGAAAAGCTGACTAGCATTTAACATCAACACAAACTCTGAATCTGATAAGAAACATTTGCAATCTATTCTCTTTGAAATTTGCTACCTGGAGGCTTCATCTGTATGATAAAACCTTGGACTCTACAACTGCTTATCACAACCCAGACATTGTTTTCTACTGATAATAACTCTTTCAACCAATTGCCAATCAGAAAATTTTTAAATCTACCTATGACCTGGAGGTCCCCTCTTCGAGTTGTCCTGCCTTTCTAGATTGAACTGCTGTAAATCTTACATGTATTGATTGATGTATTATTATGTCTCCCTAAAATGTATAAAAGCAAGCTGTACCCTGCCACCTTGGGCACATGTTGTCAGGACCTCCTGAGGCTATGTCTTGGGTGTGTCCTTAGCCTTGGCAAAATAAACTTTCTAAATTGATTGAGACCTGTCTCAGATACTTTTGGGCTTACATTTCACACATAGAAATTATGAGAACAAATTTTTATGGAGGACTAGAAGAAAGCACTATAAACTTTGCAAATAAGTGGAGAGGCGGGTGATAGTGATACAGCATTCCTACCAATAATTACCCCCCCCAAAAAATGGCTGGTGAGCTGAAGAAAACTTTAATTACCCTACAGTTTTAACTAGGCTCAGCCATGAACATGGGGAAGGCTGGCATTTGTGCAATGACACTGGGATTCTCCACTACACATCTGGTCATCCTATCAGTCCCTTAAACCTGCCCACAACCAGTTCCTAAAAAGGAAAAGCAGTGTTCTTTTGCCAGCAAAACTGGGGTTTAGTCGAAAGTAAAAGGATCTATTTGAAAAGGTATATCTGCCTTTAAAGAATAAAAGGGTCTATCTTTGCACCTGGTAACAAATAAACAAAATCTCAAATGGATAAAGCTTGTGTGATGAGACCAAATTACACAAAGCGAAGAAGCTGAATTTTGTTTAATTTAAATGACAGAGAATAGACATGCCCTGAGTTATATTTTTCTGAAAAAATCACCCTGAATGCCATGTAGAGGATGGGTTGTAAGAGGGGGCAAACATAGAAGCATGGAGGCCAGTTAGATAGTTACTACAGCCAGTTATTTGGACTAACAGAGTAAAGGTAGAGAATAAAAGAGATAATCAGATTTGAGATCCATTTTGGAGGGTTGCTGATGGATGGACACAGGGGTGACAGAAAGGAAGGAATCAATAAGGACTTCTAGGTTTTTAGTTTGAACAACTAAGTAGCTGTCATTTGCTGAAATGATAAAGACAAGAACAGATTTGAGAGGGGAATCAAGAATTCTGGTTTCAAATGATTATTAGCTATCAAATTTCATATCAAGGAGGAGGTTGGATATGTAAGTTTGGATCTTAGTGGGGCTAGTGAAATAAATTTGGAAATTGTCATAATTTTAGTGGTTATGAGAGTGCCCAGAATGAGAATAAAGACAGAAAACAAACAGAGAAACCAACATCAAGCCTATAGAATACTCAAAAGTTTAGGAGTTGAGCAAAGAAAGAAAACCCAAAAGGAGTGAAATAAAACCCAATGGTATGGGAAAAAATGCAAAGAACATGGTGTCAGGGAAGCCAAGGGTGTTTTAAGAATGGAAGAATGGAAAAAAGGGGGGCGGAGCAAGATGGCCGAATAGGAACAGCTCCAGTCTCCAACTCCCAGCGCGAGTAACACAGAAGACCGGTGATTTCTGCATTTTCAACTGAGGTACTGGGGTCATCTCTCTAGGGAGTGCCGGACAATTGGTGCTGGTCAGCTGCTGCAGCCTGACCAGCGTGAGCTGAAGCAGGGCGAGGCATCGCCTCACCTGGAAGCGCAAGGGGGAAGGAAATCCGCTTTCCTAGCCAGGTGAACTGAGACACATAACACCTGGAAAATCGCGTAACTCCCACCCCAATACTGCGCTTTAAGGAAACAGGCACACCAGGAGAATATATCCCACACCTGGCCGGGAGGGTCCCACGCCCACGGAGCCTCCCTCACTGCTAACACAGCCGTCTGCGGCGATCTATCCGCAAGGCAGCAGCGAGGCTGGGGGAGGGGCGCCCGCCATTGCTGAGGCTTAAGTAGGTAAACAAAGCCGCTGGGAAGCTCGAACTGGGTGGAGCTCACAGCAGCTCAAGGAAACCTGCCTGTCTCTGTAGACTCCACCTCTAGGGACAGCCCACAGCTGAGGTCCAATAGGGAAAGCAGCAGGGGCGGTGCAGAGGCGAACGACTCTGTCTGACAGCTTTGGGGAGAGCCGTGGATCTCCCAACGCGGAGGTTGAGATCCGAGAACGGACAGACTGCCTGCTCAGGTGGGTCCCTGACCCCTGAGTAGCCTAGCTGGGAGACATCCCCCACTAGGGGCAGTCTGACACCCCACACCTCACAGGGTGGAGTCATCCTGAGAGGAAACTTCCAAAGGAAGAATCAGACAGGTACACTCGCTGCTCAGCAATATTCTATCTTTGGCAAACTCTGCTGCTGATACCCAGGCAAACAGGGTCTGGAGTGGACCTCAAGCAATCTCCAACAGACCAACAGACAGTCCTTCTGACTGTCAGACGGAAAACTATCAAACAGGAAGGACACCTATACCAAAACCCCATCAGTACGTCACCATCATCAAAGACCAGAGACAGATAAAACCACAAAGATGGGGAAAAAGCAGGGCAGAAAAGCTGGAAATTCAAAAAATAAGAGCGCATCTCCCCCTGCAAAGGAGCGCAGCCCATCGCCAGCAACGGATCAAAGCTGGTCAGAGAATGACTTTGACGAGATGAGAGAAGAAGGCTTCAGTGAATCAAACTTCTCAGAGCTAAAGGAGGAATTACGTACCCAGTGCAAAGAAACTAAAAATCTTGAAAAAAAAGTGGAAGAATTGACAGCTAGACTAATTAATGCAGAGAAGATCATAAACGAAATGACAGAGATGAAAACCATGACACGAGAAATACGTGACAAATGCACAAGCTTCAGTAACCGACTCGATCAACTGGAAGAAAGAGTATCAGCGATTGAGGATCAAATGAATGAATGAGCGAGAAGAGAAACCAAAAGAAAAAAAGAAGAAAAAGAAATGAACAAAGCCTGCAAGAAGTATGGGATTATGTAAAAAGACCAAATCTACGTCTGATTGGGGTGCCTGAAAGTGAGGGGGAAAATGGAACCAAGTTGGAAAACACTCTTCAGGATATCATCCAGGAGAACTTCCCCAACCTAGTAGGGCAGGCCAACATTCAAATTCAGGAAATACAGAGAACGCCACAAAGATACTCCTCCAGAAGAGCAACTCCAAGACACATAATTGCCAGATTCACCAAAGTTGAAATGAAGGAAAAAATCTTAAGGGCAGCCAGAGAGAAAGGTCGGGTTACCCACAAAGGGAAGCCCATCAGACTAACAGCAGATCTCTCGGCAGAAACTCTACAAGCCAGAAGAGAGTGGGGGCCAATGTTCAACGTTCTTAAAGAAAAGAATTTTCAACCCAGAATTTCATATCCAGCCAAACTAAGTTTCATCAGTGAAGGAGAAATAAAATCCTTTACAGATAAGCAAATGCTTAGAGATTTTGTCACCACCAGGCCTGCCTTACAAGAGACCCTGAAGGAAGCCCTAAACATGGAAAGGAACAACCGGTACCAGCCATTGCAAAAACATGCCAAAATGTAAAGACCATCAAGGCTAGGAAGAAACTGCATCAACTAATGAGCAAAATAACCAGTTAATATCATAATGACAGGATCAAGTTCACACATAACAATATTAACCTTAAATGTAAATGGACTAAATGCTCCAATGAAAAGACACAGACTGGCAAACTGGATAAAGAGTCAAGACCCATCAGTCTGCTGTATTCAGGAGACCCATCTCACATGCAGAGACATACATAGGCTCAAAATAAAGGGATGGAGGAAGATCTACCAAGCAAATGGAGAACAAAAAAAAGCAGGGGTTGCAATCCTAGTCTCTGATAAAACAGACTTTAAACCATCAAAGATCAAAAGAGACAAAGAAGGCCTTACATAATGGTAAAGGGATCAATTCAACAGGAAGAGCTAACTCTCCTAATATATATGCACCCAATACAGGAGCACCCAGATTCATAAAGCAAGTCCTTAGAGACCTACAAAGAGACTTAGACTCCCATACAATAATAATGGGAGATTTCAACACTCCACTGTCAACATTAGACAGATCAACGAGACAGAAAGTTAACAAGGATATCCAGGAATTGAACTCATCTCTGCACCAAGCGGACCTAATAGACATCTATAGAACTCTCCACCCCAAATCAACAGAATATACATTCTTCTCAGCACCACATCGCACTTATTCCAAAATTGACCACATAATTGGAAGTAAAGCACTCCTCAGCAAATGTACAAGAACAGAAATTATAACAAACTGTCTCTCAGACCACAGTGCAATCAAACTAGAACTCAGGACTAAGAAACTCAATCAAAACCGCTCAACTACATGGAAACTGAACAACCTGCTCCTGAATGACTACTGGGTACATAACGAAATGAAAGCAGAAATAAAGATGTTCTTTGAAACCAATGAGAACAAAGATACAACATACCAGAATCTCTGGGACACATTTAAAGCAGTGTGTAGAGGGAAATTTATAGCACTAAATGCCCACAAGAGAAAGCAGGAGAGATCTAAAATTGACACTCTAACATCACAATAAAAGAACTAGAGAGGCAAGAGCAAACACATTCAAAAGCTAGCAGAAGGCAAGAAATAACTAAGATCAGAGCAGAACTGAAGGAGATAGAGACACAAAAAACCCTCCAAAAAATCAATGAATCCAGGAGTTGGTTTTTTGAAAAGATCAACAAAATTGACAGACCGCTAGCTAGACTAATAAAGAAGAAAAAGAGAAGGAATCAAATAGACGCAATAAAAAATGATAAAGGGGATATCACCCGACCCCACAGAAATACAAACAACCATCAGAGAATACTATAAATGCCTCTACGCAAATCGACTAGAAAATCTAGAAGAAATGGATAATTCCTGGACACTTACACTCTCCCAAGACTGAACCAGGAAGAAGTTGAATCCCTGAATAGACCAATAACAGGCTCTGAATTGAGGCAACAATTAATAGCCTACCACGAAAAAAAGTCCAGGACCAGATGGATTCACAGCTGAATTCTACCAGAGGTACAAGGAGGAGCTGGTACCATTCCTTCTGAAACTATTCCAATCAATAGAAAAAGAGGGAATCCTCCCTAACTCATTTTATGAGGCCAACATCATCCTGATACCAAAGCCTGGCAGAGACACAACAAAAAAAGAGAATTTTAGACCAATATCCCTGATGAACATCGATGCAAAAATTCTCAATAAAATACTGGCAAACCGGATTCAGCAGCACATCAAAAAGCTTATCCACCATGATCAAGTGGGCTTCATCCCTGGGATGCAAGGCTGGTTCAACATTCGCAAATCAATAAACGTAATCCAGCATATAAACAGAACCAAAGACAAGAACCACATGATTATCTCAATAGATGCAGAAAAGGCTTTTGACAAAATTCAACAGCCCTTTATGCTAAAAACGCTCAATAAATTCGGTATTGATGGAACGTACCTCAAAATAATAAGAGCTATTTACGACAAACCCACAGCTAATATCATACTGAATGGGCAAAAACTGGAAAAATTCCCTTTGAAAACTGGCACAAGACAGGGATGCCCTCTCTCACCACTCCTATTCAACATAGTGTTGGAAGTTCTGGCTAGGGCAATCAGGCAGAGAAAGAAATCAAGGGTATCCAGTAGGAAAAGAAGAAGTCAAATTGTCCCTGTTTGCAGATGACATGATTGTATTTTAGAAAACCCCATCGTCTCAGCCCAAAATCTCCTTAAGCTGATAAGCAACTTCAGCAAAGTCTCAGGATACAAAATTAATGTGCAAAAATCCAAGCATTCTTATACACCAGTAACAGACAAGCAGAGAGCCAAATCAGGAATGAACTTCCATTCACAATTGCTTCAAAGAGAATAAAATACCTAGGAATCCAGCTTACAAGGGATGTAAAGGACCTCTTCAAGGAGAACTACAAACCACTGCTCAGTGAAATCAAAGAGGACACAAACAAATGGAAGAACATACCATGCTCATGGATAGGAAGAATCAATATCGTGAAAATGGCCATACTGCCCAAGGTTATTTATAGATTCATGCCATCCCCATCAAGCTACAATGAGTTTCTTCACAGAATTGGAAAAAACTGCTTTAAAGTTCATATGGAACCAAAAAAGAGCCCGCATTGCCAAGACAATCCTAGGTCAAAAGGACAAAGCTGGAGGCATCACGCTACCTGACTTCAAACTATACTACAAGGCTACAGTAACCAAAACAGCATGGTACTGGTACCACAACAGAGAATAGACCAGTGGAACAGAACAGAGTCCTCAGAAATAATACCACACATCTACAGCCATCTGATCTTTGACAAACCTGACAAAAACAAGAAATGGGGAAAGGATTCCCTATTTAATAAATGGTGCTGGGAAAATTGGCTAGCCACAAGTAGAAAGCTGAAACTGGATCCTTTCCTTACCCCTTATACGAAAATTAATTCAAGATGGATTAGAGACTTAAATGTTAGACCTAATACCATAAAAACCCTAGAAAAAAATCTAGGTAGTACCATTCAGGACATAGGCATGGGCAAGGACTTCATGTCTAAAACACCAAAAGCAACGGCAGCAAAAGCCAAAATTGACAAATGGGATCTCATTAAACTAAAGAGCTTTGCAGCAAAGAAAAGAACTACCATCAGAGTGAACAGGCAACCTACAGAATGGGAGAAAATTTTTGCAACCTACTCATCTGACAAAGGGCTAATATCCAGAATCTACAAAGAACTCAAACAAATATACAAGAAAAAAACAAACAACCCCATCAAAAGTGGGGAAAGGATATGAACAGACATTTCTCAAAAGAAGACATCCATACAGCCAACAGACACATGAAAAAATGCTCGTCATCACTCGCCATCAGAGAAATGCAAATCAAAACCACAATGAGATACCATCTCACACCAGTTAGAATGGCAATCATTAAGAAGTCAGGAAACAATAGTTGTTGGAGAGGATGTGGAGAAATAGGAACACTTTTACACTGTTGGTGGGATTGTAAACTAGTTCAACCATTATGGAAAACAGTATGGCGATTCCTCAAGGATCTAGAACTAGATGTACCATATGACCCAGCCATCCCACTACTGGGTATATACCCAAAGGATTATAAATTACTCTACTACAAAGACACATGCACACGTATGTTTATTGCGGCACTATTCACAATAGCAAAGACTTGGAATCAACCCAAATGTCCATCTGTGACAGACTGGATTAAGAAAATGTGGCACATATACACCATGGAATACTATGCAGCCATCAAAAAGGATGAGTTTGCGTCCTTTGTAGGGACATGGATGCAGCTGGAAACCATCATTCTTAGCAAACTATCACAAGAAGAGAAACCAAACACCGCATGTTCTCACTCATAGGTGGGAACTGAACAATGAGATCACTTGGACTCGGGAAGGGGAACATCACACACTGGGGCCTATCATGGGGAGGGGGGAGGAGGGAGGGATTGCATTGGGGAGTTATACATGATATAAACGTTATGCACATGTACCCTAGAACTTAAAGTATAATAAAAAATAAAAATAAATAAATAAATAAAAAAAATAAAAAAATAAAAAATAAAAATAAAAATAAAAATAAAATAAAAAAAGAATATAAAGGGAAAAAAATAAAATTAAAAACATATTATAAGAAAAAAAAAAGGAGGGGAAGAAAAAAAGAAAAATTCGATGTACCCCATTAAAAATAATTATAACCACATATCTTTTTTATTTCTTTCTTAAAAAAAAAAAAAAAAAAGAAGGAAGAATGGTTAACCACATGCCAATTGGTCAGTAAGATGAAATCATAAAGGATGTTAGCCATCGTTTTTGACTAGTCACTATAAATCTTGGTGAAAATGAAAACTATAGTAAGGTTATGTAAGATGAAGGAGGAATGGAATGTTGAGGAGTTAGAACAGGATGTGAAGAAATTGGTAGAGATCGTATAAGGAGCCAGGGTTCTTTTTGAAAAAAAAAAGCATCTAATAACGTCCATTCTTTTTCAGAGAGAAAAAGAGAGAGCGCACAGGAAGGAGGCTAAACTTGCTTGCATAACAGTCCCACTCTCTCAATAACCTTAATCCATTCATGAGGACAGAGCCCTTGTGATCTAATCACCTCTTAAAGGCCCCACCTGACAACATTGTTGTATTGAGTGTTAAGTTTCCAACACATAAACTTTGGAGGATACATTCAAACCATTGCAGGGAGTTATAAGCACTTCCTCATGAGACTGTCAATATCTCAGAAAAGCTGTGTGGACAGCTCGTGACGGCTGCCCCAGTGACTGCTCCATAGGCTCTGGACAGGTGAGTGAGCGATGATGCAGGGTTTGGGTGTTCTCTCTCTTTCTTTTTTCTCTTGAAGGGAGGGATAGGGAAATGAGTCTCAACTCCAAAATCCACAGCGGTCTTACAATTTACCAAGACACAGGGTACTAAATTCTCCTGGGAATGACAAATAACGAAAACCAGGATCAAAAGTCCCCAGTAATAAAGGAAGAAACCATGTGGCTGTACCCTCGAAGGGCAAGAGTACTGAGGGAAAGCAGGGCTCTCATTCTGAGTGAGTTAAACACCAAAAGGTTTATGTCTGGTCTTGAGACATCAACGGGCCCTCGGTGGAGAGGAAGAAAAACACTGTGGTGTTATTCAACAGTACCTCCAGACCAGTCCCTGGGGAAATTGTTCCAAGTTCCTCAAACAGTGGAGCCAGTAAAATTGAAAGAGTAAGACTACCTCTTGGGGGCCTAAAATATCTGTGGCCACTATGCGAAAATATCAGGTCAGGCCACCCAAGATTTCCAGAGTGGTATTCATTTTGATTGATGGCTTCTTCAACCAGGAGCAGGCCACAGGCTAGAGAGGTAGCAGTGGAGAGCCGAGAGGTAGTCCCCAGAGCAGCAGTCGTGAGAGGAGACGGGCCGGTGAGCAGCCTGAAAGCAGAACACACAACAACAGCAGGAAAGCTACAACAGCTGCAGAGGACCATGTGGAAAGGGAGATGCCTCAATGGTTTAGAATTCTATAATAAAACAGTGGTGGTTTGGAAGAAGCCCCAAGACAACTGCTACCAAACCTGTGAAATATAATTTAGTCACCTCAAACATGCCTCTGTGACCTGAGGCTCTTCCTGCTGCCTGGAACGTTCCTCTTGTGCTGAAGTAGGACCAACTTCTTATTCTTAAGGTACGAGCTAAAATGTATCTCAGAGTGGAGGCCATCCCTATTTAAAGATCTCCCTGTGATAGTCTAACACAGTCCTGTTTTTCCTTGAGAGTACTGCATTTCGCTGATTCTGATATATACTTTTTTTCGTATTTTAACATCTCTGAAGTTGGGATGAATCTTTTTTTTTTTTTTTTTTTTTTTTGAGACGGAGTCTCGCTCTGTCACCCAAACTGGAGTACAGTGGCCGGATCTCAGCTCACTGCAAGCTCCACCTTTCCACCTTTCGGGTTCATGCCATTCTCCTGCCTCCGCCTCCTGAGTAGCTGGGACTATAGGCGCCTGCCACCTCGCCCGGCTAGTTTTTTTTTTTTTTTTTTTGTATTTTTTAGTAGAGATGAGGTTTCACCGGGTTAGCCAGGATGATCTCGATCTCCTGACCTTATGATCCACCCGTCTCGGCCTCCCAAAGTGCTGGGATTACAGGCTTGAGTCACCGCGCCCGGCCTAGGGATGAATCTTATCATCAAAACTGTGTCATAGTTTAATTGGCCACAGTTTTTCTAAGTGATTTTTTTTAAACGGTGCCTTTTATAACCTGTGCCATTTCTATTCAAGAAAATAGAGTTTTCATCACATTCAGTGAGTGTTGTTTGTATGTTTAGTGTTTGTCTACTCTATAAACTGTAGGCTTCTTTAAAGCAAGCACTAGCATGTAGTACAATACCTGGTGCATCATATGTATTCAATAATGATTAATCAGATGACTGAATTCGTTAACTTTATTTATTTATTTTAATTTTTTTTGAGACAGGGTCCTACTATCTTGCCCAGGCTGGTCTTGAACTCCTGGGATCAAGTGATCCTCCCACCTCAGCCTCCCAAAGTGGTGGGATTATAGGCATGAGCCATGGAGCTCGGCCTGAATTCATCAACCTTAGGGTTGTACGGCTCTCAGCGGAAAAACACTGTATACAATACTGTGTATAATCAGATGACTTAAGATTTTTGGACAAAATTAAATATACAGTCTCTCTGTCAGATTCACATGTACCCAATATCTTATCTCAAAGTACTGGTGTTTTTGTTTTTTGGATTTTTTTTTTTTTTTGAATCTCACTCTGTTGCCCAAGCTGGAGTACAGTGGTGCAATCTTGGCTCACTGCAACCTCTGCCCTCTGGGTTCAAGGGATTCTCCTGCCTCAGCCTCCCAAGTAGCTGGGACCACCACGTCCAGCTAATTTTTTTGTATTTTATAGGATGGGGTTTTCACCATGTCGGCCAGACTGGTCTCGAATTCCTGACCTCAAGTGATCTGCCCCCCTCAGCCTCCCAAAGTGCTACGATTACAGGTATGAGCCACCACACCCATCTCCAAAGTACTGGTTTTAAGCAGAAATTTCCACACAAGTAGATACCTTAAAACAAAGACCACTTGAGAACATCTGTCTAAGAAGAACAAAGTTTTTGTATTAGACATTTCTCGGAAACCTACTTTAAAAGGGGAGATATTAATAGAAAGTATTTATGAAGCATCTCTCAGTGTAATGCCCCGGTGCTTTGACAAGTATGCTATTTTTGAACAGGGATAAAAACTCATTGTGATACATTATGACCAGTTTCTCCTGCTTAATACTGTAGTTAGGTCTAATCCTATGTTTATAACCTCTTAATCTACTTCCATGGAGGAAATAGATTTCTCCTTATCTATTCACTTGGTACTAACTCAAGTAGAAAAACCAGGGGATTTAATCTTGGCTAAAATAATTTAGCAATTAGCAAATATTTTAAGAAACACCAATTAGAAACATAGAAAACATAAATGGATTTCAATGCATGTTGATCTTTTTGAAAATTTTCCTCTGAATGAACGTCTTTCTTTAATACTGATGCAAAGCTCTGGATAAATCTTATTATTATGAAAGTCCCCAATAGTGAGAATTTAAATACAAATTTATGCAAAATGAGAAAAATGGGTCACTTCTGCCATTGCCTTATTCCTGGAATTTTTTTTTTAGCAAAATAGAGCTGAGAATAAAAATCATCTCAATTTTACAATACACTATATCTCCCTTGTAACATTCAGATAATGATTCTGAAGCTATTTGGTATGATGGATGAAGAAATGCATTCTGAGCTTGGGCAAACCACATTACTCGGGACCTCTGTTTCTGCTTTTGCAAGTCGGACTTGTCAAGGGCCCCTCCCATCTCCTCAGAGAAAGCTTCCAGACATCCCTGGTCAGAATCGGTGTCTCCTTCCTCTTCTGGGCCCACTTAACATGTAGTTTCTAGCTCTTGTGTAACAATTATGCAGTGAACCCTGTAGTGCAAACGAGTGTGTGTGCATTTGTCTACCTTAGAAGGCTGTGAACTCCTGAAATGTCAGGACTGTTTTCATTCATCCTTGGGTCTTGTACATGGAAGATGACTCATATTTTGCCATATCAGATTGAATTGCTTTTAAGGTTAGCTTTGGCTTATTCAGTTTATGCTCCCTAAGGTTTTGTTTTTATGTACTAGTATTGCAGATTAGAAAAAAAAACCCAGCTCATCTCAAACCCTCATGGGTCTTTTTGTGTGACATAGAATGAAGAGCCGAGCTGAGCCCAACCTCAGTAAAGAGAGTGCCTCCACAGCCCCTGTAGTCCCAGCTACTCGGCAGGCTGAGGCAGGAGAATGGCGTGAACCCGGGAAGCGGAGCTTGCAGTGAGCTGAGATCGCGCCACTGCACTCTAGCCTGGGCGACAGAGCAAGACTCCGTATCCAAAAAAAAAAAAAAAAGAAAAAGAAAAAAAACCGAGTGCCTCCAGCAGTTCAGACCAAGTTCATGTCCTGAGGTAAGACTGGCAGGGGCTACCCTGGGCCCTGCCCAGGGTAGAGAGGGGTTCCTACAGGATGAGAAAAGTATTCCCTTAGGTTCTGAGAGAAAATGGCAATGCTCTATGTGGACTATGCAGCTATTAGAGACCCAGGCATATTTATGCAATCTAATCCTGGGTCAAATACTCATTTTCCAGGTGATGATGGACAAGTCCCTTAAGCCTTCCGGTCAGCAGCTTCTTGAACTCTAAAATGCGAAATCTAATATTAAAGATATCCTACAACATGGACTGTTGTGAAAACTAATAAAGACAAAGCCTTCTCAAGCACTATGAAGCATTCAGTGGTAAGTACAATGAAAATAATGTGGCGAGAGGCCTCAGGCCTGTGCCAGATGGAACCAGCCTTGGCCACTCTTTCCCATACTGCTGCTCCCAGCTGACAGAGGTTTGGCTGAAGATTCTGCCAGGACCCGTGCATCAGTATTCCCACAAGGAGCTGCAGGGCACACGCAAGTGTGTGCTGAGAAAGTCCTCAAGAAAGATGGAACCCACATGGGGGCATTGCTGATGCTGTCCCAGAAAACAAGCCCAGGGATTTTCCCAGCTCTATACATTGCTTTGTGTTTATCAGTGCTTCGACCAACAGCTATTCATTTGTAATATGAAACTCTTAAAATAAAATCTTTTTTATTTTAGCAAGTTTTATTGAGGGAACCTGGCTGCAGGCAGGATTTCAGTCTCATGTCTGCACAAAGCCTAAGCTGTTGGCCAGTGGAAATATTTCCTTAGAAAAACCAAGGTGTTTGATGTTATTTGATTGGACTTCTCACTTCCTAACCAGTTGCCTTGGTGTTGCTTAGATGAAGCCCAGATTAATTTTTTTTCTCAGTCACTTCTTACAAAATCTGAAATCTGAAAGTTCAGCCCTAACCACCTCACAAAATGGTCAGTCTTGTTCTTGACCTCATTAACAAAGGACTGTCCTTCCAACTCACACCAACCTGGGGGAGGAAATAAACCAGACAGCCCGAATGACGACAGAGTGGGATGAAATAACCCCTCCCTGGGACAATGCCTTTTCCTGTTTCTGGAGGCTCCTCCTATTCCCACACTGGTTTCTGCATCCGTTACTTGGCCAGGATCCTCTTTCACATCAAAGTGTCCCTCCTTGGGCTTCAGAAGTAGGGGCATAACCTTAGTTTCTACAGGAAGGCATTTTCATCCCAAAGGAAAGGGGAAAACCATGTGTTTGGTTGCTATACAATTACAAGCCACTTTCCTTGTTTTTCATTTTATAGTCATGCACATGAACAGTATAGGCAGGCTTTTAGCTACGATGAGCCAAACATTTGGTTCCTAGACTTCTATAGTTTGAGCTGGAAGTATTAAAATAATTAAACTCCAGCCATTCAGTCTTCATTAATAATATTAAATGCCTGAGTCAGGAAAAGTTTTAGGAGAGGATATGATTTTCTTTTTTACTTCAAAAACACATGAAAGGGCATAATCTGGACAGATACTTAAGGAAGAGAGGTTGAAGAATGCCATGCATTCCATCTCAGACTAGGCTATGGGGACTCTTCTTGGGAGGTCTGGATTTCAATCCAGTTTTGAATGGCTGAATGTAATCGGTGATGGTAGGGCACTATGGCTTTCCCAAAGCTGTCACTTTGTGTCCTTATCAAAAGCACTTATTTGGTACCTAATATGTCTATGCGTGACAGATGTTTAAATAGGAATGTCCCTGTCTTTCTGGGGCCTCTGATCTAAAATGGTGCAGATACTCTTGGAAATGGGGTAAACAGCAGAACCTTGGGTGGGAGAGAGCATATCCAATAGTATTTTTTCAGTGTGTAATTAGGGTGGGAGGGTCTAGAAAATTTTAACTGTTGGAGAATACAATTCATTGTCATTGGAAGGGTACCCTGTAGAAGAGTATCACATTTGGGGAATGGGAGCTGTTGATCAAAAGATAGCATAATTTTCAGCCAGGCGTGGTGGCTCATGCTTGGAATCCCAGCATTTTGGGAGGCTGAGGCAGGTGGATCACTTGAGGTCAGGAGTTTGAGACCAGCCTGGCCAACATGGTGAAACCCTGTTTTTGTTTTTCATTTTATTTTATTTATTTTTTTTGGAGACAGAGTCTTGCTCTGTTGCCCAGGCTGGAGTGTAGTGGTAGGATCTCAGCTCACTTTGACCTCTGCCTCCCAGGTTCAAGCTATCCTCCTTCCTCAGCCTCCCCAGTAGCTGGGATTACACCACGACAATGGGCTAATTTTTGCATTTTTGATAGAGACAAGGTTTTCCCATGCTGTCCAGGCTGGTCTCGAACTCCTGAGCTCAGCCAATCTGCCCACCTCAGCCTCCCAAAGTGCTAGGATTACTGGCGTGAGCCACCTTGCCCGACCTGAAACCCCGTTTCTACTAAAAATATAAAATTTAGCTGGGCATGGTGGTGCATGCCTGTAATCCCAGCTACTGGGCAGGCTGAGGCAGGAGAATCGCTTGAACCTGGGAAGTGGAGGTTGCAGTGAGCCAAGATCATGCCACTGTATTCCACCATGGGCCACAGAGCAAGACTCTATCTCAAAAATAATAATAATAATAATAAATAAAAATTTAAAAAAAGATAGCATAAGTTTCAAAAACTGAAGAAATACTGTTCTAAAAGTATTCATGCATCATTTGCTCATTCAGAATTTACTGACTGCTTCTTGGATGCCCCAATGTGTAGCTGGCACTATAAAAGGTATAAAACAAATAGGCTCATCCAGACATTGACAAACTCATGTACACTCAGGAGCCCATGATGGCACAACATTGAAGCAATGAGATAGGAGTGAATTATCCCAATCCAGACCAACAGAATTGGTATATGAATCTCAATCACTTTGGGACAGAATAGGATATAGACTTAGAAACAGAAAAGCACAATTTCTAACTGACCCTAAATAACCTCAAAGCAAGTGTCCTTAGTGTTCTTTTATCCTTCATATGCTCTCTCTGAGGTAGAAAAATTAAGCTTTGTGTGGCTGAATTATAAATTTTCCTTAACAATTAAGAAAATGTTTCTTTACCAGAAGTGAATACTGTAGGTTTTACTCTTGGGTTAGTGAAAAGGAACATTGAAAGTGAATCAGATCTTCCATTAGGGCCATGTAATCATACCATTATTACAATGAAAAATAAAAAGGAAGAGAAAAGAGAGAAAAAAGAGGGCAAGATAGAAAAGACTGGATTCCAGTCTGCTAAAGCTGTCTTGTCTCTGTCTGAGAAACCTATTTGGCAACCTGAATAACACCGATTCCTACACCTACAGACAAGCGAGAGGAAATGAAACAGCATTGGTGAAGCATTCCTTTCTGTTGTTTGTTTGTTTGTTTGTTTTGAGATGAAGTGTCACTCTGTAGCCTAGGCTGGAATGCAATCGCATGATCTCAGTTCACTGCAACTTCCGCTTCTTGGGTTCAAGTGATTCTCCTGCCTCAGCCTCCCAAGTAGCTGGAATTACAGGCGTACGCCACCTCACCTGGCTAAATTTTTTTGTATTTTTAGTAGAGATAGGATTTCACTATGTTGGCCAGGCTGGTCTCAAACTCCCAATCTCAAGTGATCTGCCCACCTCGGCCTCCCAAAGTGCTGGGATTCCAGGCATGAGCCACTGTGCCCAGCAGTGAAGCATTCCTTATGCCCTATACCATTATCTTATTTGATCCTGACAATAGCTTGCCAGGAAGGTGTTAACAACTCTCATTTTATAGATGAGGAAACTGAAGTTCAAGGAGTTTAAGTAAGTTGCCTAAAGTCATACAGCTAGTAAGTAGCAGAGCCAGGTATTAAATCCAGGGCTGTCTGATGTCAGAGCTCATGAATTTTCTCCTACTTACACTCCCTTAATTTGATGCTCAAAGCTCCAGAGAAAAATGTATATAAGGCCCTGGTTGAGTGCAGGACAAATATTCCCTCTAAATCTCTACCTGTTCAGCCTCCCCAGGGATACATCAGACTACTCTTCAAATATAGTCTTCCCATGTCCGTGACCCACCTAAATTGTTTACTCTTTCTTTAATATTATTATAATGGAACTCGTGGTTTATATTTGAAATGAATTGTATATTGTTATTTGAAGTGCATATGAGAGGCAATGCTATGTAAAACCTAACATAAAGTGACAAATAAAACTTTATATACCCATATACTTACATGTGTAAAAAATATTGCAAAATAAAACATTTAAAGAGATGTGCATTTATTTTTGTCATTCTGATGCAAAACTATACTGTATTCTGACTATTTATAAAGTTATTTCCTTACATGTTTTCTATTTTTTTTCATCCTGTCATTCTTATTCCCCCGGTAATCTCTATATATCTAAGGAAGAGGAAGCAAGAAGTTGTTCCACCTGTGTTTACTAATTATAGTGTTAGTCCTTTGTATATAGTGTTTGTACTTTGTTAGAATGTTGATTATCTCTCAAGCAGCTAACCCTACTTAGACCTGACAACAATTTTAATTCAAATATCTTCATGGTAGGCAATTTTATTAATGTTTTATATGGCACGCCAGAGAAGTGAGCTGATTTGGGTGTGTTTGGTTTGGGCTTTATTTTTTCTTTCCATTTTTGGTAGAAGATTGTGCTTTAGAAAAGTATGTTCAGTTGGCCTATACCATTGGGAAACTTGATTGAATTGTTCAACCCATATGCCACGAGCCTGAACCCAGGAGAGATACCAGCTCCAAGAAAAAGCAGTGTGTTCTATCTCTGTGACTGATTTCATTTTTGGATTCCCTTTTGAGTCTGCCAATAAGTTCCAGATGGGAGGTGTTGGTTTTTGAGATGCAAGTTACCTGCTCACTGGGAGTGGAGGGAGACCACTTGTTTGGGGCTCCCACAATTGACAGATGGCAGTGACTTTGGTCACTGATGATGTTGTCTGGACTCAGCTTAGAAGAGAAAGAAACCATAATACCTTGTAAGAATTTCCTTTGCTCCGCCCAGTTATTCTAGTAAAGGAAAGAAGATTTGAAAAGCTAGGACTCCAACGCCACCTGTGCCACGCTAACATCTGGACGAGGGCTTGAGGGAACCTCCCTGGAAACCGAAAAAGAAAAGACAAAAACCCTCTAGGTCATGGGTGTCCAATCTTTTAGCTTCCCCAGGCCACACTGGAAGAAGAAGATTGTCTTGGGCCACACATAAAATACACTAATACTAATGATAGCTGGTGAGCTTTTAAAAAAAAAAAAAATCTCTTGATGTTTTAAGAAAGTTTGCAAATTTGTGTTGGGTGGCATTTGAAGCCACCCTGGGCCACATGTGGGCCACGGGCTGCGGGTTGGACAGGCTTACTCGAGGTAATTGTGCTCCCTAACTCTGCAGAACAGCGAGCCTCCCTCCACAAGCAGACCATAGTTGAATGGGGGTGGGATGAGGTGGAGCTCTTGGTTTGTGAGAATAGTCAGCAATGGAATGGCTGGTTGGTTATACAAATTAAAATTGATTTGCATTCATCTAAAAAAATTAGTAAATACAAGATGCCTATTATGTACACATATGTATTGCGGAAAGACTAAACGCATGATAAAATGTTAACATACATAACTTTTTTAATGGAAAAAAATGTTTGGAAAGGGGTTTCTGAATTCTGGGTTTAGTTTCCTTGGGAAAAAATAATTTGAGACATCCTAAAGTATCGTATCTGGCCAGATGCAGTGGCTCACACCTGTAATCCCAACACTTTGGGAGGCCAAGGCAGGCAGATGACCTGAGGTCAGGAGTTGGAGACCAGCCTGGCCAACATAGTGAAACCTCGTCTCTACTAAAAATATAAAAATTAGCTGGGCATGGTGGTGGGCGCCTGTAATCCTAGCTACTCGGGAGGCTGAGGCATTAGAATCACTTGAATCCGGGAAGCAGAGGTTGCAGTGAGCCGAGATTATAACACTGCACTCCAGCCTGGGCAACAGAGTAAGACTTCATTTCCGAAAAAAAAACGTATCATGTCTGATCAGTGTACCATGGCCTATGTGAAGGCCGGCTCAGACCAGCCAGAGTGCAATAGAACATTTAAAATTTGTCTTGAAGTTCTTCAATTGTAAAAGAACATAAGGACACCTTTACATCCTTTAGTGCTCTTTTTCAGAATTCCGTGTCTTCTGTTTGGAAAATAACTTTCCTACTAATATAGTGGAATTAACCAATTCTGTAGGCTTTGGAGTCTTAAAGACCCAGATTCAAATACAATTTTGACCTTTGGTAAATGACTTAACATCACCAAGCCATAGTTTCCTCACAGGTGGAACAGGGTACTTATTTTACAGACTTGTGAGAATTAAGTGAGATTATACATAAATAGCATTTAACACAATTGCTGTCAGATGGTAAGCACTCAGTAATTGTCAGATAGGAATATAATCACAGCTATCCCCTTTTCTATTTATACTGCTTCCACTTGAGTCCACCATTCATATTACCAACATTCTACCTGCTGATGTGTGGGTTTCATGGGCAACACAGTAGATCACTTAGGAACATGAACTCAAAAGTCCCACTGCCTGGGCTCAATTCCTGTCTCCCCTATGTATTGGCCCTTTGACCTAGGGTAATTGATTATACTTCACCTCTCTTCTTCAGTCTGCTCACCTTTGAGATAGGAGTGATAATGCCTAGTTCCTAAAGTTACTGTGAGCACCAAATCAGTTAATTCATTAAAGCATCAAAGTACTTAAAACAATGCCCAACTATAGGAAATTCTCAGTAACTATTAGCCTTCCCCCCCCAACCCCCATCCCCGCTCCCCGAGACGGAGTCTGGCTCTGTCGCCCAGGCTGGAGTGCGTTGGCAGGATCTTGGCTCACTGCAACCTCCGCCTCCTGGGTTCAAGCAATTCTCCTACCTCAGCCTCCCAGGTAGCTGGGATTACAGGCATGTGCCACCATGCCCAGCTAATTTTTGTATTTTTAGAAGAGACGGGGTTTCACCACGTTGGCGAGGTTGGTCTTGAACTCCTGACCTCGTGATCCACCAGCCTCAGCCTCCCAAAATGCTGAGATTACAGGTGTGAGCCACTGCGCCTGGCCTATTAGCTACTACTAATATCATTTTTATGCCTCTCAATGCAATGGAATCATAATGTCATTGAGTTAAGATGCTGGTTGCAATGTCTATAAAGTCTGCTTTCATCCTCACTGTATCCACAAGCACCAAGCACATTATCTGACACTGAGAGGGGCCTCGATGGATACTGAGTTTCACTATCTTCTGTAGACTATAAAGTGGCTTGCTAACAGCTCTCTCAGTCTGCGCTATCTCCCTTCAAGTCCATCTGAACTGGCAACCCAGGTCTGTCCCAATCCTCTCCCCTCTGCCTCTCCCATCTGATCTCCCATTGCTTTCCTATACATACTCCATCTCCAGCAAACACTGCTGATTTCCTCCACCCAGGAATGGACTGCAGGGGAGGTGGGCCTTGCTGCAGCCGCAGAGGGAGAATCTTTATCTGTTTGGATCAGTCATGGTGTTCTCATTCCTCTTGCCATTGACTAGTGGAAGTATGGAGGCATGACAGAATTTTGACCAATTAGATATGAGAGCAAATCTTAGGAAGAGGAGGGAAGTATCTGAGAAAAACTTTTCCTCAGATATGGGATAAAGATAGGTAGAAAGAAATGGTCTCTCTCCTCCCACTGCATATTGCAGCATTTCCCCATGAGACATGGAGTCGCTGCAGCCATCTGGCATGCATGAGTGGAGCTAAGCCAAAGCACTGAGAATGACTGAGGATGCACTGATCCGCAGAATTCGTCAACCCTGCACAACCTAGTTAGAGAATTCATGCTATATGAGAGAATGCAAATATATCTATACATATTTGATTTGGGCTTTTCTGTTATTTGCAACCCTAAGCAGCCTAACAGATATACAAGAAACCTTGACTGGGTGCAGTGGCTCACACCTGTAATCCCAGCACTTTGGGAGGCTGAAGCAGGAAGCTTTCTTGAGCTCAGGAGTTCAGAACCAGTCTGGGTAACATAGGGAGAGTCTTTTTCCACCAAAAATTTAAAAACTAACCAGGCATGGTGGTGCCTGCCTGTGGTCCCAGCTACTAGTCAGGAGGTTGAGGCGGGAGTGTTGCTTGAGCCTGGGAGGTTGAGGCTGCAGTGAGCTAGGATCGCACCACTGCGCTCCAGCCTGAGTGGCATAGTGAAAACCTGTCTCAAAAAAGAAAGAAATTCCCCTACTCCTGCGCAAAGGCCAATATATAATACTTATCCCAATAAAGTGTGTATATCACATATAATATAGCTCATACAATCTAAATACACTCATATAATCCAGCACTGAAATAAAAATTAAACTTCATTAATATCTGAATAAAAAAGTTAAAACTAGAACCTTTTTTTACCTAACAAATTGGCAAAGATGAAAGATTAATATTTCTCTTAACTTGGATGTAGAAAAGTGTATTCCCATATGTTTCTGGTAAGAGTATAATTTGGCAACATGTATAAAAATTTTAAACACAACAAATTAAAAAAACTTAAACATGCTTATCTTTTGATCTGAAAATTTCACTTCTAGGAATTTATCTTAAGGAAATAATCAAATGTGCAGAGAGGCATGAGAATCTTTATTGCTGGTGTTTCACAGCAAATATTTGAAAATAATCAAAGTTACCATCCATAGAGGATTAAATACATTTTTATATATCTTTAAAAAGATGAGATTTTCAGGAATTGACATGGAAAATGGACCAGGATACACTCTTCAATAAAATCAGCATGTTGCAAAATAATAAGTGTAGTATGAACCCATCTGTAATATGGAAGAATATACATTAACTGTTAGCAGGTCATTTCTGGGGGATTAAAGCATGGACAGTATTTACTTTGTACACCATTGTAGTATGTTACTTTTTGGATCAATAGGCACTTGCTACTATTTCCATCACAAGTCACATTGAAAGAGCTGAGAACAAATACTCTGCAGATCTCTGGATACATCCCCTATCCAACATAGGAATATCTTCTCCACCCCAACTTCCCTGCCTGACTTGCATTGGGCGGTGGCTCTCACCAGGTTGTTCCTGAGCCTCCAGTAAGATACAGACATGGTCTAATTAAGACATTTGTTTTCCATAGTAATCACAAATAATTCACTGTAAAGATCAGAATCGATTATATGAATGGGAACTTTTACGTTTTATAACTTACTGTAAGAGAAATTATTTTTAAATTTCTATAAGGATTCCAACTATATGACATTCTGGAAAAGGCAAAACTATGAAGACAGTAAAATTAACAGTGGTTTCCAGTGGGTAGAGGGAGAGAGAGATGAATAGGAGGAGCATGGAGAATTTTTAAGGCAGTAAAACTATTCTTTGTGATACTACAATGATGGATACATGTCATTATACATTTCAAAACCCATAGAATGTACACCAAGAGTGAAAGTTAATAGAAATTATGAACTTTGGGTGATACCGATATGTCAATGTAGGTTCACTGATGGTAACAAATGTACCTCTATAGTGCAGGATGTTGGGGGAAGCCATGCATGTGTGGTGGTAGAGGGCATGTAAGAACTTTCCATTCTGTTTTGCTGTGAACCTAAAACTGCTCCAAAACATAGGGTCTATGACCGGGCGCAGTGGCTCACATCTGTAATCCCAGCACTTTGGGAGGCCGAGGTGGGCACAAGATCAGGAGTTCGAGACCAACCTGGCCAACACAGTGAAACTCCATCTCTACTAAAAACACAAAAAATTAGCTAGGCATGGTGGTGCAGCAGAGGCTGCCACTCTGGAGGCTGAGGCAGGAGAATCGCTTGACCCTAGGAGGCGGAAGTTGCAGTGAGCCGAGACTGTGCCACTGCACTATAGCTTGGGCAACAGACCAAGACTCTGTCTCAAAAAAAAAAAAAAACAAAAAAAAAAACAAAAAAACAAAAAAACCCAGGGTCTATTTTTTTAAAAATCCCATAAGCATAGAAATGTTCTTAGGACACGGGGTCTTTTATTTCTCTAATGTGAGAAACATTGACTAGTGTGAGCTAAAACTGGACAGGTTCAAACTACTGGCTTATAGCATGCTTCTGAATGCCCGATGACCTCAGCAGCCTATACAACACCTCATCCCCTCATACCTAGAGCACTGTTCTTTCCAAAGATGTTTCCTACTTAAAGTTTTTACCCAAAGCATCAAAGGAATAGACAAAATCAAATAGAAACAGTTTCAATCACTTGCAGTGCTTAAAATATTTATAATCCTTGCTATAGCCAAAGGCAGCCAGGCTAATTATTTACCAAGCAAGTGGAAATGATGTCCTGGGGGAGAAGGCAGAACTGATACATCAGTTGGGAGAAAGGCTGGTAGTTAGTAGGAGTTCAGGGAGTCTCAAAAGCATCTTGGAGTGGCTCTATTTTAGCCTCACATAAGAACTGGACCATCATGCTACAAATGACACATTTGCTACTCAAAAGATCAAAGGGTACTGGGAGGGCCTCTGTAGCTTGTCCTCAAGTTGATTTTCTGAGCATCTCTAATGAGCTGCAGTGAGAGAAATCTATGCTCTCTGGAGCTAGAAGGTCCCAAAATGGAAAGACTCTCTAAATTCCTGTAGAGAAATGTAATGGAGGTGAGAGATTATTGGGGCTCCACAAGGGCTTCGAATTTCTCAACTGAAAAGCTTTTTATTGGAAATGACAGTGATTTTATGAGTTTTGCTAATTAGAAGACCAATTAAGCCTTACTTTAGTTTTTTTCAAACACCGCAGTAACATCTGGACTTCAAATTGGAACTCCCTCTCACTTCTCAAACATGACAGTTAATGGTTTAATTATATTCCAGAATTTTTCTATGTATATACATATGTACACATTGGTATAGGCTACATATTTAAATATCACATTACAATGCTGTTGCTCATTCCTAGCTCTGCTTGAAACATCCACTTAATGACAGAAGTTTAGAGATTTGATGCAAAGACCAACAGCCAGAACTTGGGTTGCCCAGTGAACTACAGTCGAGTGTTTACATTCCTGATTTCCACCTCACATCGGTAATGACAACACTTCCTAAACACCACCAGCTGTATTTTCCAAGTTTGAAAACTCTAACCTATGTGTACTTTGCAAGCCAGAAACCTAGAGGTCATCCACCCCCTCCCTCACCACTGTGTTTGATCCACAATGAAGTTCAGCCAATTTTGTCTCCCTCTTTATTCATGTCTCTTTTCATATTCGTGATCACCATCATGGTCCAAGCTATCACATTCTCCCACTCTCCCATCTGAACTGTGGCAGTAGCCTCCTCATGATCATGCCCTCTTCTAAACCATTCTCCACAAAATAGCTAGAGAAATCTTTTTGAAAAACATAAATCTATGCGTATCACCACTTATCAAGAACTTTGCCTGGCACAGACGAAAAAATCCAAACTCCATGCCACTGCCTTAAGTCCCTGTATGATATGACTCTGCCCCCCGTCCAGCCTCAGCCACTCACTCTCATTTCCCAGGCTCTAGTCACTCTAGTTTTCCACTCCTGGAGTGCCCGTGTTCACTCCTGGCTCAGATGTGTGGACCCTGTTGTTCTCTGCGACTGGAATATTTTTCCTCCACCCTCCCTACTTTGCCTAGTTAGCACCTATTCAGTTTTCAGATTTCAACTCAAACACCACTTTGTCAAGATAATTTTTGATGGTATGCCTGTGTGACTGTTTCGTTAATGTCTCTGTTGCCTACTATACTGCAGGCTGCATGCAGGTGGTTCTGTTTTAGTACCTGATTTCCCCAGAAACTAACAATGTGCCTACCATATGGCAGGAATTGGAATGTGAATTGCTCACAATTAAAGGACTAGTGCACATAAAGCTGTTGGACAGAGTCCTACCTGCGGAAATATGGACCATATCTTCTGGTTTAAAAAAAAAAAGCAGGAGTAGAAACTTTTTCTCAAATTCATAGACCACCCATACACCAAAGCCCAGCTTCAGGCTGTACTCTGTTCAGCTTGGCTTTGCCTGGATGGGCAGAAATGACATTACACCTGTGGACAGAGGTACTGATTCTCCCTTTTCAAGATGGAAAGATGGCCAGGCACGGTGGTTCATGCCTGTAATCCCAACACTGTGGAAGGCTGAGGTGGGCAGATCACTTGAGGTCAGGAGTTCAAGACCAGCCTGGGCAACATGGTGAAATCCCATCTGTACTAAAAATACAAAAATTAGCTGGGCGTGGTGGCACACACCTGTAATCCCAGCTACTTGGGAAGCTGAGGCAGGAGAATCACTTGCACCCAGGTAGTGGAGGTTTCGGTGAGCCAAGATCACGCCACTGCACTCCAGCCTGGGTGACAGAGCGAGACTCCGTCTCAAAACAGATAAACAAAAAACGATGGAAAGATGACTTTTCAAAGGTTTATGTAAAAGAAAAAAAAAACCTACTAGCGAATTGAGTTGGAGAAATCAACCAGTCATCAATAATTACTTTTCCATCCTTTGGCGCCCTCTATTGACAGTAAACTCTATTGCGGTAAAATTATACCAACATCACCTACAGCTAGGAAATCTATGAGGTGGGTTTTTCTTCAAATAGATTCACGGTGAATTCAGTCTTTAGGAAAATCTGACTCCTCTTTCATCAAAAGCATGGGTTCGTGTGTCTAAATTGTGTGTGTGTGTGTGTGTAGACAGGTCTCGCTCTATCTCCAGGCTGGAGTGCAGTGGCGCAATCTCAGCTCACTACAACCTCCACTTCCCAGGTTCAAGCGATTCCTCTGCCTCAACCTCCCGACTAGCTGGGACCTCAACTTTTTGGCCACATTTTTAGGCATCTGTATCTGGCCAATGTTAGAACTCAGAGCAAAATTATGATAAAATATCTTTGTCTCAACTCTCAGCAAGAATCATCTTTAGGCTGCCCATATGGGAAATATACTCCACACAGAGCTGCCAGATTGTCTTTTGTTTTTCTCACCTGGACAAAATATTAGATCTATACTAGAAACAAGGACAAAGCAAATATGTAAATACAATATTTACTTTAATATTTTTACCAAATGATTTAGTCTCAAAATAAATAATGTTAGTCCTTTTCCAAACACAAGAAAAATGGATAAAGTAAAAAAGAATAGAAGAGGCTGGGTGCCGTGGCTCACTCTTGTAATCCCAGTACTTTGGGAGGCCAAGGCGGGTGGATCACTTGAAATTAAGGAGTTTGAGACCAGCCTAGGCCAACAGGTGAAAGCCCATCTCTATTAAAAATACAAAAATTAGCCAGGTGTGGTGGTGGGCTCCTGTAATCCTAGCTACTTGGGAGGCTGAAAGAGGAGAATTGCTTGAACCCAGAAGGTGGAGGTTGCAGTGGGCTGAGATGGCACCACTGCACTCCAGCCTGCAGCCTGGGTTACAGAGCAAGACTCCGTCTCAAAAAAAAAGGACAGAAGAATGGATGAATCAGACAGCACAGGTCAAGCACAATGCCCAGTCTATAGCAGCTTCTGGTAAATGCTAGTTCCAGTGTCGCCTCCATCCTGGCTCTGCCACCAACTAATTGACCTTGAAAAGTCATTAAACTCTCTGGACCTCACTTTCTTCATCCATAAAATGAAAGTGTAGAACTACATGATCTCTGAGAGCCCTTCTCATCTGTAATTCTATATTTCTAAACCCACCCCCTATATCATTTGGTTTCCCACCACACCACAGTTTCCAGAAAGGAAAGCAGAAACTCTCTATTGATTCCCTACACTGTCAATTATGTTCTACGATCATCAACTCTGTATAAAGCCCTGAGGACACACAGATTAATATGTTACTGTCCCTGACCTCTGGAAGCTCATAGCTAAATGGTGTAATTCACTATAACATGTATAGGAAGAGCCACGTTTGAGCTATGAACAAATGCTGTGGTAACACATTGGACAGTACTATCACAGAGTTCATAAAATGATTGTTTTAATTTAGCAAATTCAGTGACAAATCAGTTGAGCTGTGTGCTTGGCATTACCCCAACAATATAAGTAATAAGTTGGATTTTTCTCTTTTTGAACCTATGCTCTAGGTTTCACTTGGGTATAGCCTAAATATCTAAGAAGAAATGCAAATGGTGTTAATATTCATCCCTCCTTTTCTGAAGCATGGCTTAGCTGTAGAAGTTGTGTCTTGATCTGCTTACTATGGACTCTCCTGAGAACAGCAAATCTTCTTGCCAACATTTGCCATGCAGATACCAGACTATGAGCTAAAAGTTTGTACAAAGGAATTTCCAGTGGAGGCAAAGCCATCAGATCCCTTGCAGGCATAGTCAGCAGTATCTCTTTCAGCTCACCAGGTCTCAGTGCTACCCATGGCCCACAAAATAATTCATTTCCACCTCAGCTGCTGAGACCTAAAATTCCCCTATTCTACTTCAACTCTTTGCAAATTGGAACTCATGCTGGTTCCATTTGCTAATGGTGACCATGGCCAATCCCTCCAAATTTCTGTGTTGACGGACAAAGGCGTAACTATAAATTTTACCAAACCTTGGAGCTGTTCAGTGTTTTAGGACTCTGAAGCATTTATTTCTGCCCCATATAGAAGCTATTCTCTGTTATGAAATAGGATGATTTATTTAAAGAAAGCATTTGATGACCTAGTTGGTAAAAACAGAAATGATTAAAACTTAGGCAAATAATCCACATATTGCTATTACCTTAATGCTTAAAACATGCAGCTCATTAATTTAATCTGACAGTGGGACCTTTTGTGGGTAAACAACTCATATGTAACATTTTACTGCAGCTGAAGAGACTTGTCCCATGCCAAGCCTGGCTCCCCATTTCTTTTATTACTGAGAAGGCATTGGTACAATCCAAAATGATTAAAGCAATAGAGATTGAATTGCAGACAAAGAACATCAGAATGGATCAGGAATGGGAAAATAAAACTCCAAACAAGAATGAGACGCAAGGGACTAATGATCAAAACATTCAAGTTTCCTTTAAAAAAAACAAAAATAAAACTGGAATATTCAACTTTCTACTTTATGATACCTCAGAAAAAAGTTTACATAATCTATTAATACAGTAATGCTTTTTATCTGGGAGGAGTTCTTCCAGGGTCCCTAAAAGAGAACCCTTAACATTATATATATATATATGGAGAGACAGAGAGAGAGAGAGAGTACAAAATATGTCAGAGGTGTAAGAAAACTAATGAAGCAAAGTTCCTGGATCCAGTTCTCCTTGTCTATAACTACTCCTTGTATGAAACTGGAAAAACTCTTGAACTTCATTATTGGTAATGATTATTAGTGGAATGGCATCTAACCCATTTAATCATGAATCACAAGAGACCAGCAACATTTACATGACACAAAAATTACAGAAAAATAAAGAAAAAATCTTCAATATTTACTGCCTCCATATACCTAACCCATGAAAAAGGAAATTTTCTCATTATAATTACTTCTTTGCACAAAACAAAAGCAAATAATTCAAACCTCCTTGTGATTCAAAAAGCAAAGATTATTTTCTTTTCTTTTTTTTTTTTTTTTTTTGAGACGGAGTCTTGCTCTGCCACCCAGGCTGGAGTGCAGTGGCCGGCTCTCAGCTCACTGCAAGCTCCGCCTCCCGGGTTCACGCCATTCTCCTGTCTCAGCCTCCCGAGTAGCTGGGACTACAGGCGCCCGCCTCGTCGCCCGGCTAGTTTTTTGTATTTTTTAGTAGAGACGGGGTTTCACCATATTAGCCAGGATGGTCTCGATCTCCTGACCTCGTGATCCGCCCGTCTCGGCCTCCCAAAGTGCTGGGATTACAGGCTTGAGCCACCGCGCCCGGCCGCAAAGATTATTTTCTATTGCTAATAGTCAACATTTTAGATACCCATCTTAGGCCAGGTGTGGTGGCTCACGCCTGTAATGCCAGCACTTTGGGAGGCCAAGGCAGATGGATCACTTGAGGACAGGAGTTTGAGACCAGCCTGGGCAACATGGTGAAAACTCATCTCTACTAAAAATACAAAAATTAGCTGGTCACGATAGTGCACATCTGTAGTCCCAGCTACTCCGGAGGCTGAGGCAGGAGAATGGCTTGAACCAGGGAGGTAGAGGTTGCAGTGAGCCAAGATTGCACCACTGTACTCCAGCCTGGGTGACAGAGTGAGACTCTGTCTCTAAAAAAAAAAAAAACAAAATCTATCTTAAATCACTTCACAGTCATCCAAGTTGAACCTTATTCTTTTTCTTCTTAAGATTGAGCTAATCTACTATTAATGGAAACTGTACCCTTAAGTGACATTAGGTTTGCCTACCAAGGAGATTCAGGCCCTCGCTGTTCTGCATCTTCTTTCACATCCTACCCATTCCCAGGAAGCCTTCTTGATCTAACTTATGCTATGGAAGATCAGACGAGTGAGGGGCACAATTCTTGGTCCGCGTTTTCTTGCTTCTTTAGAACAAAAGTGGTTCCTGTTGAGATAGATCATATTTTAACTGAATGGGAAATTTAATTCTGGAATTTCACTGTTAGCCAGTTTTTCTCCATAGAAAGATGATCAAGGCAAATGCTATATGAATATTCTCTTCTTTACTATAGGTGGGTTCTTCTTAAGTCAAAACAGATTATGGCCAGGTACGGGGGCTCACACCTGTAATCCCAACACTTTGGGAGGCCAAGGAGGGTGGGTCACTTGAGGTCAGGAGTTCAAGACCAGCCTGGCCAACATGGCAAAACCCTGTCTCGAATAAAAATACAAAAATTAGCCAGGTGTGTGTGGTGCATGCCTGTAATTCCAGCTACTCGGGAGGCTGAGGCAGGAGAATCACTTGAGCCCAGGGGGAGGAGGTTGCAGTGAGCCAAGATCGCATCACTGCACTCCAGCCTGGGTGACAAGGCTAGACTTCATCTCAAGAAAAAAACAAAACAAAATAAAACAAATGTATATTTCATAATAAAATAGTCCAAGGGGCCAGGTGAGGTGGCTGATGCCTGTAATCCCAGCACTTTGGGAGGCCAAGGCGGTTGGATCACCTGAGGTCAGGAGTTTGAGACCAGCCTGACCAACATGGTGAAACTCTGTCTCTACTAAAAATACAAAAAAATTAGTTGGCGTGGTGGCAGGCACCTGTAATCTCAGCTACTCAGGAGGCTGGGGCAGCAGAATCACTTGAACCGGGAGGCAGAGGTTGCAGTGAGCCAAGATCACGCCATTGTATTCCAGCCTGGGTGATAAAAGCAAGACTCCGTCTCAAAAAAAAAAAAAAAAAAGTCAAAGGAAAACTCTTAAGTGAACTGTGTCTTAAGAAACCCACTATGCCTACGTGTTGACAGGAGAGCTGTGTTGCCTATTAAGACAAAGTAACTAAATGGTGATGCTACAATTATTAGTTTTTTATTTGTATAGATGGGGCCTATTTCTAATTAATACTTCCTCTGGTTTGGGAGAGTCAGTGATAGGATATTGAAGCCTATGTGTAATGTTTAAGGCAAAATGTTGATATTTTAGATGAATTCTTTCATTTAAATTCCTCCTCGTGACCTACTGGTTTTACAATGCATATATCATGCTTTAGTATTAGAAACTTTAGTTTGGGGCTAACAGAAATAGTTCAGCTAATGAAAATAGTGATTTTTTCATGCTGTACTACATAGTAATTTAAAGCATTTCAATTAAACAAACTGTCTCATTAGAGCTCCTTGATAATGCAGTTCCATTTGCTTTGATATGGTCAGAAATCCCAAGGATGCTTTTGGGATACACTCTAACTCTCATATGAACTTGCTTAAAAAGGTTACCACATACCAGACATTTTAGAGTACTCAAATGACCTACTTTAAAAACGTTTGAAGCCATTTTATGGTGTGGACTCTGAACAAATTACCCTTATTTAATAAGTAGCTTTCAGTTTGTGTTCCAAAAGTCATCTGAATTCTACCAATGAGGTTTATTTTTCAAAGCTCCATTTTTCTCATATTGTGAGATGAGAAAGCACATTCATTCATAAAATTCTCATTCTGGGCCAGCCACGGTGGCTTAAGCCTGTAATCCTAGCAATTTGGGATGCCGAGGTGGGCAGATCACCTGAGGTCAGGAGTTCGAGATTAGCCTGGCCAACATGGAGAAACCCCACCTCTACTAAAAATACAAAAATTAGCTGGATGTGGTGGTGCGTGCCTGTAATCCCAGCTACTCAGGAGACTGAGGCAGGAGAATTGCTTGAATCTGGGAGGCGGAGGTTGAAGTGAGCTGAGATCACGCCACTACACTCCAACTTGGGTGACAGATAGAGACTCTGTCTCAGGGGGGGAAAAAAAAAACCTCATTCTGTTACTACTTTTTTACCACAGAGTAATCTTATGATGAATATTATAATTTTAAAATTCACTATTTTGCAACATATTCCCTGTTATTTTTTTCTCAAAAGAGTCTAGACTCACTTGCTCATTTCTCTGGGGAAAAAAACCTAAGTACATAAATAAAATTGGCTGAGCACAGTGGCTCATGCCTGTAATCCCAGCACTTTGGGAGGACGAGGTGGGCAGATCACCTGAGGTTGGAGTTCAAGACCAGCCTGGCCAACATGGTGAAACCCCATCTCTACTAAAAATACAAAAAATAGCCATTATGGTGGCACACTCCAGTAATCCCAGCTACTTCGGAGGTTGAGGCAGAAGAATTGCTTGAACTCAGGAGACAGAGGCTGCAGTGAGCTGAGATAGGGCCATTGCACTCCAGCCTGGGTGACAGAGCAAGACTCCATCTCAATAAATAAATAAACAAAATTGGTGAAAGGCTCATTGAGATAATCTGAGGATAATTATATATTATTACTTTAACTTGAATATTTAAATGCCTTCACATAAGCTAAAGGTTCAAAAAGATAAATTCTATTAATTTTACTATAGTTGAAAATAGATGCTGATCTCGGTGGCTCACTCTGTAATCCCAGCACTTTGAGAAGCCAAGGCAGGGAGATCACCTGAGGTCAGGAGTTTGAGATTAGCCTGGCCAACATGGAGAAACCCCACCTCTACTAAAAATACAAAAATTAGCTGGATGTGGTGGTGCGTGCCTGTAATCCCAGCTACTCAGGAGACTGAGGCAGGAGAATTGCTTGAATCTGGGAGGCGGAGGTTGAAGTGAGCTGAGATCACGCCACTACACTCCAACTTGGGTGACAGATAGAGACTCTGTCTCAGGGGGGGAAAAAAAAACCTCATTCTGTTACTACTTTTTTACCACAGAGTAATCTTATGATGAATATTATAATTTTAAAATTCACTATTTTGCAACATATTCCCTGTTATTTTTTTCTCAAAAGAGTCTAGACTCACTTGCTCATTTCTCTGGGGAAAAAAACCTAAGTACATAAATAAAATTGGCTGAGCACAGTGGCTCATGCCTGTAATCCCAGCACTTTGGGAGGACGAGGTGGGCAGATCACCTGAGGTTGGGAGTTCAAGACCAGCCTGGCCAACATGGTGAAACCCCATCTCTACTAAAAATACAAAAAATAGCCAATTATGGTGGCACACTCCAGTAATCCCAGCTACTTCGGAGGTTGAGGCAGAAGAATTGCTTGAACTCAGGAGACAGAGGCTGCAGTGAGCTGAGATAGGGCCATTGCACTCCAGCCTGGGTGACAGAGCAAGACTCCATCTCAATAAATAAATAAACAAAATTGGTGAAAGGCTCATTGAGATAATCTGAGGATAAATTATATATTATTACTTTAACTTGAATATTTAAATGCCTTCACATAAGCTAAAGGTTCAAAAAGATAAATTCTATTAATTTTACTATAGTTGAAAATAGATGCTGATCTCGGTGGTTCACTCTGTAATCCCAGCACTTTGAGAAGCCAAGGCAGGGAGATCACCTGAGGTCAGGAGTTTGAGATTAGCCTGGCCAACATGGTGAAACCCCATCTCTACTAAAAATACAAAAATTAGCCAGGTGTGGTGGTCAGCGCCTGTAATCCCAGCTAGTCAGGAGGCTGAGGCAGGAGAATGGCTTGAACCAGGGAAGCAGAGGTTGCAGTGAGCTGAGATCGCACCACTGCACTCCAGCCTGGGTGACAGAGCAAGACTTCATCTCAAAAATAAAAAAGAAAACAGATTTAAAAAATAAATTTTTCATATGCCTAACATAAGTAAGAAGTAAGGCACTTGAAAATTTATTTTATGTTACCAAATAGTCTCTTGAATTTAAATATCTGTTAATTTAACTTAAATATCAGACAAACCAGTTGTTGAACATGATAAAATAGCACAATGAACAGCTGATGGGATACCAGCTAGTTTTTTTTTTTGGCTATTGTATGCTATAGCAATAAGAATATCAATTTTGATATCTCAATTCAAATCCAATTGAACTTGTAAAAATGAGAGTTTCATGCATTTAGGCCTGCTAATAACAACACCATCTTTTACCTTGATTGCAAAAACCATTTTTTTATTAGTTAGGGTAAGTAATGTTGGCTACTATAACAAATCCTAAGGTCTAAAATGGCTTAACACAATAAAAGTTTATTTCTCTCTCTGACACAATGTCCATTGTGGTCATTCCATCTTGTGACTTCAAAATAACTGGGGTCTCAGACTCTTCTGTTGGATCCTATAGCCAGGGGATAGACATCAGAGAGTGTATAAAGAACATTACAAGAGTCTTTGGGGTTTGTTGGGGGTTAGGGGAAGAATGGTAACTGGGCTCAGAAGTATTGTACATCACTTCTACCCACATTCCAGTGGCCAGAATTCAGTTACATGGTCACAACTAAGTACAATGGAGGCTGGGAAATGTAGTCTGTCTACCCAGGGAGTAAGAAAATGGGTTTTGGTGGACACATAGCAATCTTTCCACAAAAATCTCTATAGCCTCAGCACGGACTTGAACAAAGAATGTAATCTCACAGTTGTTCTTATAACTAGAGATATAATCATCTGGTTTTTAGGTGGAATAATATAAAGTCTAAAAAATAATGGTACTATTCTAACTAAAAGGTATTTAGAAATCAGTAACCTTCTATGTCACGTGTTTAATCATCTGTGTCACAGGTGCCTCTTCAAGGCACATAGATTCAGCTTTTCCCATCCAATTATCCGAATCTCTGAAAGCGCTTTTCTTTTCCACTCACTTGGCTATCAAAAATGGCAGACACAGTAACTTTAACTTAACTTTAGTCCTGAAAGCTTGAGTGAATCATATTAAACATAACCCAAATTTTTTGTGTTCTTTTCTTCCTGGCCTGTGTGACCCAAACCACTGTTTTCAAAGGCATACTGACTGCATGAACCAATTTGAAGCTGAAGCTATGAGTTTTTGTTTTATTTGGGGTTTTTTTCTGCTATGAATTTTTGAACACTGAAACCCAGACAATGCCTCAACAGAACCTCCAATAGTCTCTGGATTGATACTTCATTCAGTTTAAGTTCCTGGCAGAGGTTTGATTTTATGAACCCTTGTTAATTACCAAGCTTTCCAAATGTCCTACAAGGAACTCTAATGCAAAAGACTATCCATCCATTGTGTAATTGGTCTCCGAAGCAGAAATTCAGCATAAAATTGAGGTAAGTACCCAGAAAACTCAGGCAAAATCTCACAGCTTGACTTGTATCTTCTTTTAAATATCACAACCCTAGAGCAAAACAGCAAATAATTGATAGGCAATGTAGAGAAGAGTAACTGATAGGATTGAAACACTGCAGGGACTGACCTAGAAAGAGAGATAAAAGGAACTGAGAGAGCCTGGTTGCTCCACTTCATGCAATCCTGGGAGGTAGATGTTTCAGAGATCTGGCTCTGTCTAATCCCTCAGTGACTTCAAACATTTCTATTTTAATGGCTCTTCCTCTTTCGAATGGGAATAATATAAAATGGGTTAAATTTCCTCTCTGGGCTGAAGGTGACATTCACAAGGCATCTATCCAGTCCATTTCCTGTTTGGAAGGCAACCTTCCACTGAGGCCTTCCTGAGACACTCCTCTGAGACCTGTTTCAGGCAGTCTTCAGTTGACATCCTGCCTGCGTTTCCACAAACCCAAATGAAAGTTACTTAACCTCACTGGCCTCAGTTTCTCTTCTGCAAACTGGGAGTTAAAAATACCCACCTCCGCGCCACTGCACTCCAGCCTGGGCGACAGAGCCAGACTCTGTCTCAAAAAAAAAAAAAAAAATCCACCTCCCAGGTTTGGATTAGGGTTAAATAGTTTAAAGTCACTTCACAGAGGGCTGTACAAATAAAAAAGCTCAACCAGCTATTGTTATCTTAAAAAAGAAAGGTTAAACCAGCTCCCAATGACTTTCTGCATTATCTAACAATCCTTCAAATGTTATTTGAAGCCCAAAACTCTCTGTATTTAATTTAATCCTAATTCAATCCATTTTGGCTATATTTTAGTGACTCACATAATGTCTTCTATGTGGTTATATATGGTTTCCATTATTTGTTCCTGAAAACTCTGAAGACTCAGAAACATGGTAATGTTGAAACATATGGTGCCACCCATATCCGAGTTCCTCTGCACAGGTGCTCAGTGGGGATTGACGGTGAGGTAGTGCTTGACTTGCTACAGCAGGGATGGCAAGTATGTGGCAGTTGCAATACCCAGCTCACCTCCAAAACATATGTCTATGTCTACTAATAAACATCTACATCAGTGAATAGGTCACCAAACTTTTCCATAGAGTCTATATTTTTTCCACAAAATCCTTTTCAAAAATACTTTGGACAGTCTCTGCTGATCCATCAGCCACTACTAATCTATTTCCATTCCTGGGCTATAGCATAAAGGGAAGCAAATTTAAAACGGGAAGCAAACCTTGAAGAAGAACAAACTGATTTTAACTATTTGTTTTGGTTTTCTGTGTCTAGAAACTGAAAAAAAAAAAATGACTAAAGTCAGTTATTGATTGTCTGTGATATTGGAGAGTGTGGTTTAGCATGAATGAATCAAATTAATAAATCTGTGTTAGAAATGGGACTTAAAAGAAATGTCTAAATATAAAAATCATAGCACTACAAAGAGCGTACATTTCATTTAAAAATAAAATGGAAAAAAAATCAATGGTAGGCAACCACAGACAAACCTCCTCTTTTGTCAGAGCTGTTATTAACAAGTAACTAAGTCTGCAGATTTTATTTTCACCTTCTCTGTCCTTCACTACATGTAGACTGGTAGATGGGTTCATGGGATCTGCAGTGGGCAAGACACAAAAATGTAGAGACAACTGAGCTGGAAAACCACAGACATGTTGATCAGCTCTTGAATAATAAATATCTGCAAGATTATAAAACTGTTGGTGATTTACATATGAAAACAGTCTCAGTGCTAGGGAGAGAGAAAAGTTTAAGTAGCAGCATGAGAAGCTTACAGGAAAAGGCTAAAAATATTTCAAAGGAAAACCTGTGAATTAGAAAAAATATATATTTCCATAAGCAATTTTGTTTATCTCCTGGGTAAAAGACAAGATCATCTCTGTCTATGCTTGGTAAAGATGCTATGTATTTGGCCACTACCATTTGAGAGAAGCAGAAGAGCACAGCAGTGTTCAGACTCTAGAGCCAGACTGTCTGGGTTCAATCCCAGTTCTGGAACTTTTCAGCTTTGTGAGCTTGGATAAGCTGCATGACTTCTCTGTGCCTTGGTTGTCTTCTCCATAAAGTTAGGATGATAATAGAGCCCACCTCATAACATTCTGACAAGGGCTAAATTAGTTTTATGTATCTAACATCTAGACTAGTTCTTGATACATACTAGGTTTTCTCCTTGGATATTTGTTGTTATTTGCTACAACTTGGTAAAGATCAGACCTCAAAGGAATAATAGCTCCTTTCTAAAATAGTAGATAGGCCAAGCATGGTGGCTCATGCCTCTAATCCCAGCATTCTTGAAGGCTGAGGTGGGTGGATTGCTTGAGCTCAGGAGTTCAAGACCATCTTGGGCAACACGGAAACACCCCATCTCTACAAAGATACAAAAATTAGCCAGGTGTGGTGGCGTACGCCTGTAGTCCCAACTACTTGGGAGGCTGAGGTGAAGGCTGCAGTGAGCCGTGATCATGCCACTGCACTCCAGCCTGGATGACAGAGCCAGACCCTGTCTCCAAAAAACATAAATAAATAAATAAATAAAAATATAATGTAACGTCCTTAAAATGGCCTACCACGTGCCCATCAATCCATGAGTGGATAAAGAAAATGTGGTATATAAATAATATGGAATACTACTCGGCCATAAAAAGGAATGGGTTAATGGCATTCACTGCAACCTGGATGGGATTGGAGACTATTATTCTAAGTGAAGTAACTCAGGAATGGAAAATTAAACACCATATGTTCTTACTCATAAGTGGGAGCTAAGCTATGAGGATGCAAAGGCATAAGAATGATGGACTTTGGGGACTTTCAGGGAAAGGGTGGGAAGTGGGGTAAGGGATAAAAGGCTACAAATTGGGTTCAGTGTTTACTGCTCATAAATCACCACTAAAGAATTTACTCATGTAACTGAATATCAGCTGTTCCCTAAAAAACCTATGGAAAAAAAAATGGCCTATTAGGGAAATAAAACAGTAGGACGTATTATTGAGTTTTGTTATCATGTGTTTTTTAAAAAATACTACCATGTGGTTTTTTAAAATACTTTTTTGAAAGTGTATTGGTTATTTATTGTTGTTGTAACATATTTCCATAATATTGGTTCATGCAGTACCATAAATCCAGTGGCTTAAACAACACAAATATATTCTCTTCCAGTACTGGAGATGAAAAGTCTAAAATGGGTCTCACTGGGCTAATACCAAGGTGTTGGCAGGGCACTTCCTTTCTGGGACCTTTCAAGGAAAATGCATTTTCTTGCCTTTCTGGCTTCTAGAGGTTGCCCACATTCCTTTGCTACTGCTGCTATGCCATTGTCAAAGCCAGCAACAGCCAGTCAAGATTTCTTACATCACTCTGATGCCAAATCTTCTACCTCCTTCTCTCACACGTCAAGACCCCTGTGATTGGCCGGGCACAGTGGCTCACGCCTGTAATGCCAGCACTTTGGGAGGCCCAGGTGGGCAGATCATGAGGTCAGGAGATTGAGACCATCCTGACTAACCCAGTGAAACCCCGTCTCTACTAAAAATATAAAAAATTAGCTGGGTGTGGTGGTGGGCACCTGTAGTCCCAGCTACTCGGGAGGCTGAGGCAGGAGAATGGCATGAACCTGGGAGGAAGAGTTTGCAGTGAGCCGAGATCATGCCACTGCACTCTATCTAGCCGTCTCAAAAAAAAAAAAAAAAAAAAGACCCCTGTCATTTCACTGGACCCACCTGATAATCCAGGATAGTCTCCCTATTTTAAAATCAGCTGATTAGCAAGCTTAATTCATCTGCAACCCTAATTCCTCTTTGCCATGTAATGAAACATATTCACAGGTTCCAGGGATTAGGGTATAGACATTTTGGGGGGCCACTATTCGGCCTGCTGCAGAGTGGAATAACATCTATCTTAGAAACTGGAATGATTAATATACTCTGCACGGTAAAGTGAGAAGAGTTTTGGAGTAAGCAAACAAGATGTCTGAGTTCAAGCCTGTGTTTGGTTATTAGCTAGTTTTATGAACTCAAGAAATTTTAAGTCACTTTATCTCTTTGGACTTCTATGCAATAAGAGTTGATGTTATATGACCTATGACTCTTGTCAAATTAAAAATAAAGGGCTAAAGTCACTGAATTATACAACAAAGCATCAAGATATTCTTCTGCAGAGGACAGTTCTAAATTTAGTTTTCAAATGAGTCTACATTTACCTGCCCTACTTGGTTCTGAAATTTCCCCCTTTCACAGTGTAAAAACCATGCATTCCCCCTTTCACAGTGTAAAAACCATGCAATACCAAATCATGGGTATTGGGAGAGGTGCAGTTTTGGGGGTTTTGTTGTTGTGGTTGTTGAGTTTTTTGTTGTTGTTGTTAGATAGAGTCTCACTCTGTTGTCCAGGCTGGCGTGCAGTGGCACCATCTTGGCTCACTGCAACCTCCACCTCCTGGGTTTAAGCGACTTTTCTGCCTCAGCCTTCTGAGTAGCTGGGATTACAGGCGCACGCCACCACAGCCAGCTAACTTTTGTATTTTCAGTAGAGATGGGGTTTCACCATGTTGGTCAGGCTGGTCCCGAACTCCTGACCTCGTGATCCTCCCACCTCAGCCTCCCAAAGTGCTGGGATTACAGGAGTGAGCCACCGTGCCCAGCTGTGGTGCAGTATTTTTGAGGCAAGATGTATGAACTGTTTTATCAATGCATACCAACGTTCACTCCAACATGGAAGAAATCGTTCCTGTGGTGTTCTTTCTTAAACATAATTTCCTCTATTCCTATAGGTGGACACAAGTAATGTTTTAAAATAAAATCTGACTTTATTGCAGCTATAATTAGAAACCATTTACTTGAAAGTTCTTCTTTTTGAAAATGGAGAGGAATACATTAACCTTCCCATGACTTTCTGAATCCTTGAAGACCACTAGATCATCCCTTATTCTCCTTCATAAGCTTTACTTTTCAATCCTTTAATCATATTTGTTGCAAATTTAAGAGACTACTTTTAACACTTTGGGAGGGGCTGTTGTTAATGAGAATGGAGGTATAAGGGCAGATATAAAGCCAAGAAAACCTATCATCTATTATGCTAAGCACATTAATAGAGCTTACCCTTGTACTGAAGATCCTGGAGAAAGAGATAAAAGAGATATTTCTTCATTTCTGAAATTCATTAAGGAGAAAAAAAAATTCATCTTAACTACCACAACTATTTATAGTCTCAGAAGTAGCTTGGTAACAGAAAATAATCCTGCCTGAACTAACAAATAAGCAATATAAATTCAAGCCTCAGTTATGTCATTAACTAGCTGTGTGACCATGGACAAGTCACTTGACCTCTCTAAACTTTCATTTCATAGTGTTCATTCACTGGACTGCAAGAGAATAATTGGGTCCAACAAAGAGTAACAAAGAAAATGTGACAGGATAGAGAAGACATATTAAGAAGAAACCTGTAAGGCCAGGTGCAGTGGCTCACACCTGTAATCCCAGCACTTTGGGAGGCCGAGGTGGGCAGATCTGAGGTCAGGAGTTCAAGACCAGCCTCAATATGGAGAAACCCCGTCTCTACTAAAAATAAAAAATTAGCTAGGTGTGGTGGTGCATGCCTGTAATCCCAGCTACTCAGGAAGCTGAGGCAGGAGAATTGCTTGAACCTGGGAGGGAGAGGTTGTGGTGAGCCAAGATCGCGCCATTGCACTCCAGCCTGGACAACAAGAGTGAAACTCCGTCTCAAAAAAAAAAGAAGAAGAAACCTGTAAACCGTTTTAAGAAATGCTGAATTTCAAATACCACCAATTTAAACAAAATTCCCTCAACAGGGAATCGGATGGACCGGCTATCTGATTTATTCTGTCAACCTACCCAGGAATGCCAGCAGCTTAGGAAATTGTGATAATGATAAGAAAACAAAAAAAGTTTGTAAAATTTTTTACTTTTTTGAAAACAAGTGAATATCCATTGTACTTATTTATTTCATAATCAAACTTGTTTTCATTTTCAAATCTCTATGAAACAAATGAAGACAATGCTAAATAGAGTTAGTTCAATTGAGCTTGACACTATTGAGGGCCCAAACAGAGGTTTATTTCCTCAAAAAGCAATCAACATTCTCCCTCTTGCACTACCAAAATTTGTACCCTAACTAGGTAGTCACCTCAAAAACCTTAGTCTGGTAATACAGTGCATACAGCAGGGGAGTATGAGACCATCATCTCTAGTGGAAAAACAACTCAAATATGCCTGAGTGACAGACAACAGCCATAAACCGTATCTCTTTTCCTTGTGAAAAATAACACATCTCCATGCTTTGGCTGACTATTGAACCTTGGGGACAGCCTCCGGTTCCAAACGGAAAGCAACACAGATCTCAGTGGCATTCCAATATAGTCTGTTTTCAGTTCCCACAGATGTTTTTAGCTGGTGGTAGGCTGTTGCCTTCAGGAGTTTGTCATTTACAGAATCTTATAAAGTGGGTACCAGTGTTCCCTGCCCTCTTCCCAGGCAGGAACAGCTATGTCATGGGAAACCGGTCAGGCATTCAGCTGCTTCTTGTCCCAGACCTCCTGGGGTTGGCCTATCTTTCCAAGCCAATTTGAGGCTTCTCTGTTCTCTTTGTTCCCCCTTGGCTATCTATGACAAGAGACTGAATCTTAGAGCTGTGTGGTCCATCAGGGATATTTTGGGCTAATAATACCCATTGTGCTTGGAAATGTACATTTGTATGGCACCACAATAAAGTTCCTGAGTAGAATTTGCTTGTCTGTGCTAAAAACTTCAGTAAACCATTAACAGGAGCCAAAGCCTTCAATGACGAGAGAGGGTGTGTCTTGTAGATGGGATGGGACAGGAGTAATAAAGTGTCTAAATGCAGGACTGACTTACCCTTATTACTAAAGGCATGATCTTGAAAGATTTAAAGACAGAAACCAAGAAATGAATATCATATTGTCACTTTTAATTCCCCAGCAAAATAAATTTCCTGATTTTTTCTGTTAGAGTGATTCATTAACAAAAACTTTGCATTAAAATAAGAAATGATTTCTTTAAAGTTTGTCTTGTGAAAAGACATTGCTTATTATACTACTTAGATTTGATTTCCGGGGGTGGAAATATTTGCCTATGCCAACAACAATGCATCAAGCATACAGATGCAGAGCCAGTGGCCAGGCTTCTTAAATAAATGATTTTAGTATGGCTCTTGGCCTTCGGGACATAAAATCTGTTTTTGTTTGTGTTTTGTATACTAATATCAGCAAAGGCTTCCCTTTTCTCTTAGCATTTGGAAACTTTTGGTTGAATTTCATTAGGCAGGTGGCTCTCTTTTAATGTATAAGTTTTTATGTAATGTTGGAAAAAGTTAATCAGAATGCTTGAATAACCTGTTGAACAGCTATTAAAATTTGTAATCATTAAGATTCACTTAGCCAGAACCTCTATCCTTTTTTTTTTTTTTTTTTTTATGAGACAGATTCTTGTTCTGTCACCCAGACTGGAGTGCAGTGGCACAATCTTGGCTCACTGCAACCTCTGCCTCCCCAGTTCAAGTGATTCTCCTGCCTCAGCCTCCCAAGCAGCTGGGATTATAGGTGCACGCCACCATGCCCAGCTAATTTTGTATTTTTAGTAGAGATAGGGTTTCACCATGTTGGCCAGGCTAGTCTTGAACTCCTGGCTTCAAGTGATCCACCCACCTCGGCCTCCCAAAGGGCTGGGATTACAGGCATGAGCCACCGCACCCAGCCCTCAAATCTTTTTAATAGAATCTTCAAAAATATTTTGACTGGATGTGGTGCATCATGCCTGTAATCCCAGCACTTTGGGAGGCTGAAGCAGGTAGATCACGTGAAGCTAGGAGTTTGAGACCAGCCTGGCCAACATGGTGAAACCCCATTTCTACTAAAAATACAAAACTTAGCCGGGGCACAGGCCTGTAATCCCAGCTACTCAGGAGACACAAGAGTCACTTGAACCCAAAAGGCAGAGGCTGCAGTTAGCTGAGATCGCACCACTGCATTCCAGCCTAGGGAACAGAGGGAGACTCCGTCTCAAAAAATAAATAAATAAAAAACAAACAAAAAACAAAGTATATTATTTCCTGTATTAAAGATCTTGTAGGGTACTAAGATCAAGATTCTGGATATGTTTGGACATTGTACAGCTGTAGGTTGAAGACTAGGATGAAGATGTACTGACCTTAGAACTTGCCTTCATAAGTATTACTTTTTATTAAATGACTGATACTGCATTTTTTTAGTTATTCCCCTATTTTTCCTGAAAGCCAAGTGTAGAAGCTAATTCTAGTTAATTTATGGTTTCATTTAATTAAGTTCCACTTAAATGAGATTTTACTGTAACATGGTCAATTGTATTCTGAATTATGAGATTTATTTGGGGCAAAGTTAGCACTTACAGACTGGAAGAAACCTAATGTCTTTAAAACTTGAAAGAAGAGTCTTCTTAGAACTTATTTTCTGGATGCCACACAGGTCTGCCACTTTCTGATGAAACCTAATTCCAAGCATCTCTTTTTATCTCTAAGAACTCCAGCTCTGATTGTGTCTTTGCTTTGGTGACACCCTGGCGGTTCCTTTCTGTTGCTCAGAATTTGTCAAAAGAATGTGGAAGATCCTGTTGAGCTCAGTCTCCCTTACCCACCACTAGGTCAAGCCTCCCTCTCTGAAGAGTGCTTCTCATCCTTATGCCTGCTTCCAGAGTTGGTGGGGTTGGCTTTGGAGCAGGACTTAATTTTGTCTCATTTTAAATCATGTGCTCAATTGCTTCCTTTCTTTTAAATAATGAAAAGCCAGCAAAGAATAGCTTAATGCATAAGAAAAAATGAATTTAGGGAAATTATTCATCTCCCTGTAAATAATAGCTTCATGGATATGAGGTAGCTAATTCTCGACAATATTAGGTGCTCTTTCGATAGAAGCAAGAGAAAGAAAATATCTCAGAAATGTCTTTGTCATGCTTAAAAGTCCTCCGTCCCCCACTCCCCACAATTCCCTGGTTTTTTTTAAGAAGGGATATTTGTTCTCTCTCATAATCTGGAAATGTATGTGCCTAATTGAAATAAGATGTACGCTTTAAATGATGAAAATAAAAAGCGATCAAAATAGATTTTTCTTATCCTTGGGGCATTGGGAGTTTAAATGCAAACTGCATGGCTTGCAGTGTGGGGAATTAATTATTGGTAATTGAAGTTGTAAGCTTAATTCCCTGCTTGCTTCAATGAAAATGAATCCTTTTATTTAATATTGAAATAAGCACCACTAACCTCATGATCTGGGACAGCACATGCACTCAGCTTTTGAGCAACAGTGAATGTTTAAAAAGCTTTATCTTTTTAACACTGAATTGTGATTAAAACAAAACAAAACAAAAACACTGGGTTGAGGGAGTGGTATAAATACATTAGCAAATAACATAATAGATGGTATTTGGGCACTCTTAATAGATCCTGTTCTTATTCACCAGTAAGAGACTGTATTTTGTATTCACATAAAAGTCCAAACCATTAAAAAATGCATTTATACTTTTTGAAAACTTGTCCTGAGTAAAATATTTTCGTTGGCTTGTTTTGTCATGTTGAAGCAGGATGACTGTTCAAACTGTTGGGCAGGTAAATTTCTCTGCCCTGTGTTTCTGCCGTGAGGAGTTCTTGTCTTCCTGAGGAAGCATTACGGCTAATCATGATGTCAACTTTGCTTCCTGCCCAGTCCTCTTGTTCTCTATGTCTGTGCCTGTCTATGTCTCAAGGAACGTCTCTGGGTATTTACACTGACTGTTCTGTGACTTAGGTCTGGTAGATTTCCAGGGCCCCTAGCCTATGCCTGCTTTTTGCCTAATATCTTCTACTCCTCTCTCAGATCTCAGCTCAAACATTACACCTGAGATTAAGGTAAGGACCCCTCTCTTATATTCTTACCACAGTAAATCATGTGGCAATTACTTGTTTCATGCTTCTCCATTCTGCCAGAGCACAAGTTCCAAGAAGGCAGGGTCTGCCTTGTTCACAGGTGGAGGTCCAGTAACTAGTTCAGAGCCTTGCATATACGGGGGATCAAGAAACATATTTGAGTGAATGAATGAACAAATGAATGAATGGTGAACGAGTGTTAATTAAGGTTGGTCTGAGAGACACTTGGCAAAATTCCCAGTTTATAGTCCTGAAGTATTCATAACTCTTACAATACAATTAATAATTTATTTTTCTCATTTTTAAATAGGAAATGAATGGTAGTATTTTCTGACTGTTTATTGTACTTCATACTTAGTCCTCAGTCAACATTTCCTAAAAGATGATTTATCCATATTTCAGTAACACCTGTAATTGTGTAATAAGTAACACAAGAAAAATTAAGCTTGTGTGTTGTTTAATGTATTTATTAGAGAAAAACCTAGATATTGAGATTCCCTCAAATGAAATAGTGTTGTTTGAATTTGCTTTCAGTGGAACCTATCATTTCTAACCTAGGAGAGGTCTGTTCTTTAAGCAACCAGCCTCTGTGTCCACAAAGTTTGCTCATGGTGTGTAGAAAACTCCTTTGGGGCAGCTCCAAGGGCCAAGTTTGCTCAGATTGCTCAAACTTTCAAAACTATTTTTCTCAAAAGCACAGGGCTTAAATGAACACTTGTTTGATCTAAATATGGTTTCACATTGTGATGGAGAGAAAGTAAAGAAGACAGAAGAACGCTTTGGTCTTTACCTCAGTATCCTGAAACTTCTGCTTCATTCATTTTAAAAGGAGCAAAAGTAGATCTAAATGGTTTTCTGGGTTAAGATGGTAGACTAAACCACACATCTAAATTTGCTTCTCTACAAAATTCCACTAAAACTTGAGTAAAGTGATTTTCTTGAAAAGGCACAACTCGCATGAAAAAGAACACAAAAAACAAAAAAGAAGAAACTAAAAAACAAAGAAAAAACTGGAAAAAAAAAAAAAAAAGGCTGGGCATGGTGGCTCATGCCTCTAATCCCAGCACTTAGGGAGGCTGAGGTGGGCAGATCACTTGAGATCAGGAGCTGGCCAACATGGTGAAACTCTGCATGGTGGTGGGCGCCTACAATCCCAGCTGCTTGTGAGGCTGAGGCAGCAGAATCACTTGAACCCGGGAGGCGGAGGTTGCAGTGAGTTAAGATGGCACCACTGCACTCCAGCCTAGGTGACAGAGTGAGACTCCAGAAAAAAAGAAAAGAAAAGGAAAGAAAAGAAAAGAAAAGAAAAGAAAGAAAAGGAAGGAAAGGAAGGAAGGGAAGGAAGGGAAGGAAGGGAAGGGAAGGAAGGAAAGGAAAAGAAGGAAGGGAAAGGAAGAAAGGAAGAAGAGAGAAAGAAGGGAGGGAGGGGGGAAGGAAGGAAGGAAAGAAGGAAGGAAGGAAGAAAGAAAATTTTGGAACCTGAAAAGCAGATTGACAACTGGCAGTGCCATATACCCCTACCGCTGGTGTAGAGGGGAGGCCAAAATAATGAAGAGGCTAAAATAAACATTGAGTGAAAGCTGTTCCATTGGGTTAAATCTCTGTATCTTCACTCACATTGCCCTTTCCTCACCTAATTTATTCTGAGGAGTAAGCACAACAGAAGGCCTTGGAAATGCAGGACACGAGATACAATTAAAGATATATCATCATCCCAAACACAGAGAGATTGCATGACTGAATGCATATGGAATGCTAAAACCTTTCACTGCTTCCTCCACTTGGCTTCCAGAATGCCAGAAGCCTGGAGATTTTCCCTTTAGTAAGGAGACTGAAAGAATGTTTTCTGCTAAAAATGTCAACATAGGAGGAAAGTTTTTTTGTTTTTTTGGGGTTTTTTTTGTTATTGTTTTTTGGGTTTTTTTTTGAGATGGAGTCTTGCTCTGTTTCCCAGGCTGGAATGCAGTGGCACAATCTCTGCTCACTGAAGCCTCTGGCTCCCAGGTTCAAGCAATTCTCTGCCTCAGCCTCCTGAGTAGCTGGGATTACCGGCATGCACCATGACACCCAGCTAATTTTTGTATTTTTAGTAGAGACGGGGTTTTGTCATGTTGGCCAGGCTGGTCTCGAACTCCTGGCTTCAAGTGGTCTGCCCACCTGGGCCTTCCAAAGTGCTGGGATATCAGGCGTGAGCCACTGTGCCCGGCCACCAGCTAATTTTTGTATTTTTTTTTAAATTTTACTTTAAGTTCTGGGATACATGTAATGAACATGAAGACTTGTTACATAGGTATACATGTTCCATGGTGGTTTCCTGCACCTATCAACCTGTAATCTCGGTTTTAAGCCCTGCGTGCATTAGGTATTTGTCTAATGCTCTCTGTCCCCTTTCCCCCCATGTCCAACTTCTGTATTTTTAGTGGAGACGGGGGTCTCATCATGTTGCCCAGGCTAGGGTCGAACTTCTGAGCTCAAGCAATCCATCCACCTCAGCTCCCAAAGTGGGCCACTGTGCCTGGCCAAACAAAACCATTCTTTTTTTTTCTGAGACGGAGTTTCACTCTTCTTGCCCAGGCTGGAGTGCGATGGTACAATCTCGGCTCACCACAACCTCCGCCTCTCGGGTTCAAGCAATTCTCCTGCCTCAGCCTCCCAAGTAGCTGGGATTACAGGCGTTGTGCCACCACACCCAACTAATTTTGTATTTTTGGTAGAGACAGGGTTTCACCGTGTTGACCAGGCTGGTCTTGAACTCCTGACCTCAGGTGATCCACCCGTCTCGGCCTCCCAAAGTGCTGGGATTACAGGTGTGAGCCACCACGCCCAGCCCAAACAAAGCTATTCTTAATAACCTCAGAGAGGCCGGGTGCAGTGCTCTCGCCTGTAATTCCAGCACTTTGGGAGGCCAAGGTGGGCACATCACCTAAGGTCAGGAACTCAAGATCAACCTGGCCAACATGGCGAAACCCCATCTCTACGAAAAATAGAATCATCCTGGGTGTGGTGGCATATGCCTGTAGTCCGAGCTACTTGGGAGGCTGAGGCAGGAGAATCGCATGAACCCAGGAGGCAGAGGTTGCAGTGAGCCAAGATTGTGACACTGCACTCCAGACTTGGCAACAGGGCAAGACTCTGTCTTAAAAAAAAAAAAAAAAACCGAGAGAAAATACTTCCTTTGTGAAAATAGAAAATGATGCTATGTCAAAAGAAACTTCAGAGAATAAAAAGAGCAGCTAATAGCTGAAAAGAAAAATTCAACAGAAGAGTTGAAGATAAAGTTCAAGAAAGTGTTAAGAAAACAGCAAAAAGACAGAAGGAAAATAGAAGAGAAGATATAAGAAAAATAAAGGGAGTACACCTGAAGGTTTCACATATAAGTAACAAGGATTCCAGAAAAAGGGCAAGGAGAAAATGAAGCAGAAAAATCATTAGTAAAAGAATTTAACAAAAATTTTTCAGAACTGAAGACATGAATTGCTAGATGAAAAGGGCCCACCAAGTGCTCCTGCAAAATAGATTCTAGTAGAGCTACATCAAGGAATATCACTGAAATTTCAGAACACTGAGGACAGAGATCCTATAAACTTGCAGAGAGAAAAATAGACTACTTAGAAAGGACTAGGAATCAGAATGCCTTCACATTTCTCAACTACAATAAGACAAGAGAAAGACCTTAAAAAAAAATTTTTTTTTTTTTTGAGACGGAGTCTCACTCTTGCCTAGGCTGGAGTGCAATGGCATGATCTCGGCTCACTGCAACCTCCGCCTCCCAGGTTCAAGCGATTCTCCTGCCTCAGTCTCCCAAGTAGCTGGGATTACAGGTGCCCACCACCATGCCTGGCTAATTTTTGTATTTTTAGTAGAGACAGGGTTTCACCATGTTGGCCAGGATGGTCTTGATCTCCTGACCTCGTGATTCACCTGCCTTGGCCTCCCGAAGTGCTGGGATTACAGTTGTGAGCCACCATGCCTGGCCGACCTTCAAAATTTTTAAGAGTCCAGGTGCAGTGGCTCACCTGTAATCCCAGCACTTGGAAACACAAATGTAGGAAGATCACTTGAGCCCAAGAGTTTAAGTGAGCTATCATTGTGCCACTGTACTTCAGCCTGGGCAATAGAGCAAGACCCTGAAAATGTCCTTGCTAAACTATAACAGTAACAGAAATCCATCTCGGTTGACTCCATTTTGCTTCCAACCTTCAAGCTGTCCTTGGTCATTCCCGGGTGTAGTCCAAGCTAACTTTGGGAGAAATTTAGTTTGTATTTTAACTTTAAAACAAGGATGATAATAGTCCCTTCCTAAAACTAAGCCCTTCCGGCCGGGCACAGTGGCTTACACCTGTAATCCCAACATTTTGGGAAATCTGGGCAGGTGGATCACCTGAGGTCAGGAGTTTGAGACTAGCCTGACCAACATGGTGAGACCTCATCTCTACTAAAAATACAAAAAAATAACCAGGCGTAATGGTGGGTGCCTGTAATCCTAGCTACTCGGGAGGCTGAGGCAGGAGAATTGCTTGAACCAGGAGGTGGAGGTTGTAGCGAGCCGAGATGTCACCATTGCACTCTAGCCTGGGCAACAAGAGCGAAACTCTGTCTCTAAATAAATAAATAAAAACTAAGCCCTTCCTTGCTCAGGGACTGAAAACCACCTTTGTAAAACTAATGTAAACCTACAAGATTAGGATTATGGGAGGGACCTGAACTCTGCTGAAATATAGGAGTCGTTTCTATAATCCCTTACTGCTCAGGGATCATATGCCCAGAGGTCACAAGATTTGTGACTCCTCCAATTGCTCTTCGAGATAACATCACTATTGTAAAACCTAAAATTATTATATTATTTTTTGCAATATTTTTCAGACTGACCCCACCCACACTCATGACTCAGGTCTCAACTAATACTATATCCTCACCCAGAAGCTGACTCAGCACACAAGGATCTTCTCCACACTCCTATGATTTCATCCCCAACAAATCAGCAGCACCCATTCCCTACACCCCTACCCACCAAATTGACCATAAAAACCATACCTTCGGCCGGGCGCGGTGGCTCAAGCCTGTAATCCCAGCACTTTGGGAGGCCGAGGCAGGCGGATCACGAGGTCAGGAGATCGAGACCATCCTGGCTAACACGGTGAAACCCTGTCTCTACTAAAAAATACAAAAATCTAGCCGGACGAGGTGGCGGGCGCCTGTAGTCCCAGCTACTGGGGAGGCTGAGGCAGGAGAATGGTGTAAATCCCGGAGGCGGAGCTTGCAGTGAGCTGAGATCTGGCCACTGCACTCCAGCCTGGGGACAGAGCAAGACTCTGTCTCAAAACAAAACAAAACAAAACAAAAAAACCATACCTTCAAGCCTTCAGGGTAGCTGATTTGAGGACTCACTCTATTTCTCCTGCATGGGCCAGCCTCATGTCAATTAAACTCTACTGCAACGCTGTGATCTCAGTGAATTGATTTTGTCTGTGCAGTGGACAGTGGGAATCCGTTTGGCAGTTATAACACTGTCTTTACAAAAACAACAACAAAAATTTTTGAGTTAAAGCATTCCTACTGCAATTCTAGAGTCAGCCAAATTGTCAAATATACAGGAGGGAAGAAGAAAAACATTTTCAGGCCAACCACTGTAGCTCGCACCTGTAATCCCAGCACTTTGGGAGGCCAAAGCGGGAGGATCACCTGAGGCCAGGAGTTCAAGACCAGCCCGGCCAAAACATGCTGAAACCCCATCTCTACTAAAAAATACAAAAATTAGATGGGCATAGTGGCACACTCTTATAATCCCAGCTACTTGGGAGGCTGAGGCGGGAGAATCACTCGAACCTGTAGGGCGGAGGTTGCAGTGAGCCGAGATCCTGCCACCGCACTCCAGACTGGGCAACAGAGCGAGACTCCGTCTTGTTTTTTTTAGTTGTTGCTGTTTGTTTTTTGAGTTGGAGTCTCACTCTGTTGCCCAGGCTGGAGTGCAGTGGCGGGATCTCGGCTTACTGCAACCTCTGCCTTCCAGGTTTGAGCGATTCTCCCGCCTCAGCCTCACGAGTACCTGGGATTACAGGTGCGTGCCATACCATGCCCAGCTAAAATTTGTATTTTTAGTAGAGACGATGTTTCACCATGTTGGCCATGCTGGTCTTGAACTCCTGACCTCAGGTGATCTACCCACCTTGGCCTCCCAAAGTGCTGGGATTACAGGCGTTTTGCTCTGTCACCCAGGCTGGAGTGCAGTAGCGTGATCTAGGTTCACTGCAACCTCTGCCTCCCAGGTTCAAGTGATTCTCTCACCTCGGCCTCCTGAGTAGGTGGGATTACAGGTGCGCACCACCATGTTCAGCTAATTTTTGTATTTTAGTAGAGACAGGGTTTCACCATGCTGGCCAGGCTGGTCTTGAACTCATGACCTCAAGTGATCTGCCTGCCTCGGCCTCCCAAAATGCTGGGATTACAGATGTGAGCCACTGCACCTAGCTTGGCTCGGGGTTTTTTTTTTTTTTTTTTTTTTTTGGAGACAAAGTTTCACTCTTGTTGCCCAGGCTGGAGTGCAATGGCACGATTTCGGCTAACAGCAACCTCCACTTCCTGGGTTCAAGCAATTCTCCTGCCTCAGCCTCCCAAGTAGCTGGGATTATAGGCATGTGCCACCATGCTCGGCTAATTTTGTATTTTTTTAGTAGAGATGGGGTTTCTCCATGTTGATCAAGCTGGTCTTGAACTCCTGATCTCAGGTGATCCGCCCGCCTCGGACTCCCAAAGTGCTGGGATTATAGACATGAGCCACCGCACCCAGCCCTTGGCTCTGTCTTAAAACAACGAAAACAAAAGAAAAAAAATTTTTTTCAGACGATCAGGGTCTCAAAAACTTAATTCCGGTGTACTCTTTCTCAAGAAGCTAGTAAGGATATGCTCCCACCAACATTAACGGAATAAAAGAATTAAGAAAGAAGAAAACATGCTGGAGTTTTTTCTGCACTCTAATCTGTGTCATGGGAAGTCGACCATTATGGATTGTATCACAGATTCATGTGCCATGTGGTTGTGTTCAGACAAGGAGAGCCACCAGCAAGAAATCTGGAGGACCGAAGGACAAAGACAGCATAGGGCCCTGTGAAATTTTAAAAACCTGTGAGGTAACCAAAACCCATTTTGTCACTCATTTCTCACTGACCTCTATCTTACTTTTGCTTTTCTTTCTTTCCTGTCTTCTTAGTCCTCTCCAGCTTTCTTACTCTTCTCCCGCTCCTTCAATAAAGAAGCTTCAAAAGCAGTCTCCATCAGCATGCATAACCATGAATAGGGCAAACTGATCAAAAGAGGCAGTACAGCCTAAAGGATAAAAGGGCATGGGTTATAAAGTCAGAAAATAGTGAGTTCCAGTTCCAGCTCTGCCACTTAACAGAGGAGTGATCCTCGGCAAGTTACTCCTTAATGTGATATAAGGAAAATTAGCACTATATCTACCTCATGGATGTATAGGGTGATTAAATGTGATTAATAAATGCAAAATATTGGCCAGGTGCGGTGGCTCACACCTGTAATCCCAGCACTTTGGGAGGCCGATGCTTGAACCCGGGAGGCGGAGGTTGCAGTGAGCCGAGATTGCACCATTGCACTCAAGCCTGGGCAACAAGAGTGAATCTCCATCTCAAAAAATAAAAACATTTAAATGCAAAATCTTAGGACAGCGAGTCACAAATTAAGCTCTCAATGAATGGTAGCAATAATTAACATAAATTAAAAGTGCCGGCCAGGTGCAGTGGCTTATGCCTGCAATCCCAGCACTTTGGGAGGACGAGGCGGGCGGATCACCTGAGTTTGGGAGTTCAAGACCAGCCTGACCAACATGGAGAAACCCTGTCTCTACTAAAAATACAAAATTAGCCGGGTGTGGTGATGCATGCCTGTAATCCCAGCTACTCGGGAGGCTGAGGCAGGAGAATCGCTTGAACCTGGGAGGCAGAGGTTGCGGTGAGCTGAGATCGCACCATGACACGCCAGCCTGGGTAATAAGAGGAAAACTCCATCTAAAAAAAAAAAAAAAAGGCCATCCACCTGGTAAGAGACAGCTAAATTGCCTAGATTGCTTTCAATTCTCCACTTCACAAATATAACAGGTTGGGCATGGTGGCTCACGCCTGTAATCCCAACACTTTGGGAGGCCAAGGCAGGTGGATCATGAGGTGAAGAGATCGAGACCATCCTGGCTAACACAGTGAAACCCTGTCTCTACTAAAAATACAAAAAAAAAATTAGCCAAGCGTGGTGGCAGGCGCCTGTAGTCCCAGCTGCTCGGGAGGCTGAGGCAGGAGAATGGCATGAAGCCTGGAGGTGGAGCTTGCAGTGAGCCGAGATCCCAGCACTGCACTCCAGTGCAGTGGGCGACAGAGCGAGACTCTGTCTCAAAAAAAAAAAAAACAAATATAACAAAAAAATTCATATGTGGCTTATGTAGATAATAATGCTATTCTCCAAATACTTCCAGACCTTTTGCTCAGCACAGAGTAGGACTGCACTTCCTAGCTACTTACTTTATCCTTGATGATAAGTGTGATGAAGAAGCTGCTTTGGTGGAGGAAATGTGAGTTGAACTGATATGTATTACTTAAGGGTAAAAGCTTTCAGAACCTATGTAGAATTTTAATTAACTTTCAGATTACTAGTGAATGTCTTTGTCACTGAATTACCTATTAACATGCTTTACACATTTTCATTTTTTTTAAATTTTGAGTTTTTTTTAATATAGGATTTCTATGTCTACGCTGGGTCTGTGACTATTGAGCACTTGAAATGTGGCTAGAAATGAATTTTTCATTTCATTTCCTTTCATTTAAATTTAAAACTGAAGCAGCATTTTGGTAAATGTACATTTTACTTTAACTGTTATGTTAAGATATTGTTATTGTTTTATTATAGTGCACATTTTTCTTATATTATACATTTTATATATTTATACATATATTATTCCTTATGTACTATACATAAAAAATATTCTTATGTATTATTTCTTATGTATTATACATAACATATTCTTATGTATTATTTCTTATGTATTTTACATAAAAACATCACCAATGTAGCCAGTGTCAATGGACTGATTTGGTTTGAATGATTTTCTTCTATGAACTATGTAACATTGTAATGTGTTTATTTGAATATTTTATGCAAACAGCAAGAGTTATGGTGATACCTACTTAAAACATCTTTGATAATTAAATTTATCCACACTGCCAATCTCTGCCTTTTAATTAGCATATTTAGATTACTTATATTCAAAGTAATGATTGGTATGCTGGGCTTAAGTTGGCTATTTTATTAATTGTTTACTGTTTGTTCCCTCTGTTTTTCATTCCTCTGTTTCCTCTTTCTCACCCTTCTGTGGGTCACTTGAAAATGTTTTAGAATTACATTTTGACTTTATAGTTGTTTGAGTATATTTCTTTGAATAGTTGTCTTAATGGTTTCCCTAGGTATTATAATACACTTGCAAAATTTATCACAGTCTAACAGCGTTGACTCTTTTTTTTTTTTTTTTTTAGACGGAGTCTCGCTCTGTCCCCCAGGTTGGAGTGCAGTGGCACGATCTCCACTCACTGTAAGCTCCGCTGCCTCCCGGGTTCACGCCATTCTCCTGCCTCAGTCTCCCTAGAAGCTGGGACTACAGGCGCCCGCCACCATGCCTGGCTAATTTTTTTTTTTTTTTTTTTTTTGTATTTTTAGTAGAGACGGGATTTCACCGTGTTCGCCAGGATGGTCTCGATCTCCTGACCTCATGATCCACCCGCCTCGGCCTCCCAAAATGCTGGGATTACAGGCGTGAGCCACCGTGCCCGGCCAGCGTTGACATTTTACCACTTTGAGTGTAGAAACTTTATTTCCATTAGGTGCCTTGACTCTCTCACTTTTGTTTTTTTTTTTTTTTTTTTTTTTGAGACGGAGTCTCGCTCTGTCGCCCAGGCTGGAGTGCGGTGGCCAGATCTCAGCTCACTGCAAGCTCCGCCTCCCGGGTTTACGCCATTCTCCTGCCTCAGCCTCCCGAGTAGCTGGGACTACAGGCGACGGCCACCTTGCCCGGCTAGTTTTTTTGTATTTTTTAGTAGAGACGGGGTTTCACCGTGTTAGCCAGGATGGTCTCGATCTCCTGACCTCGTGATCCGCCCGCCTCAGCCTCCCAAAGTGCTGGGATTACAGGCTTGAGCCACCGCGCCCGGCCCACTCTCTCACTTTTTTAAATTGAAATGTTTGTTCAGCTAATTGTAGATTCACATACAGTTGTAAGAAATAATAGAGATAGATTCCTTATATACTGATTCCAGTTTTCCTCAATGGTAAAACTTTACAAAACTGTATCATAACAGTAAAACTAGGATACTGACATTGATACAACCCACATATCATATTCAGATTTCCCCTGTTGGAATCATTTGCACGTGTGTGATGTATTCAGTTCCATATCCATATATATATATATATATAAAGTTCCATATACATATATACACACACACACGCACATATATACATATGTTTGTATATATCCTTGATGTTGCCTCTGTTGCCCAGGCTGTAGTGCTGTGGCACAATCTCGGGTCACTGCAACCTCCGCCTCCCGGGTTCAAGCCATTCCCCTGCCTCAGCCTCTCGAGTAGCTGGGATTACAGGCTCCTGCCACCACACCTGGCTAATTTTTGTATTTTTAGTAGAGACAGGTTTCACCATGTTTGCCAGGCTGGTCTCGATCTTCTGACCTCAGGTGATCCACCCGCCTCGGCCTCCCAAAGTGTTGGGATTATAGACGTGAGCCACCGCGCCCGGGCAAGTTCCATATATTTTTATCTTCTGTGCAGGTTTGTGTATCCACCACCACAGTCAAGATGCTGAACAGTTCCAACACAACAGGGAGTCCACCTGATGCCTTTTACACCCACATCCACCTCCCTCCCACCTCTGTCAACTACTTTTTAAGATTCTAGACTAACAAGATGACTAATATCCTAAAATATCCTGCAGTCTGCAGAGAAACTTGGAATAAAGTACAAATTAAATCCATTACTTCCCATCCCTTCAGAAATTATCAAATAATCATAAAAGGCAGGATATTGAAATTGATGCAATCTACTGATTATATTCAGATGTCTTAATTTTACTAGCATTTATTTGTGTGTCTGTGTGTGTTTATATATTGTTTTTGTCTTTATTTTTATTATGTGTTTATATATTGTTTTATACAATGCTATCACCTGTGTAAGTCATGTACCCACTACTACAATCAAGATATTCAACAGTTCCAAAACACAAAGATCCTCTGTGTTGTTCTCATAACCACATCCTCCTACCTTCCCCCGCCCCCACCCTCTGGCAGCCGTTTATCCTGGCAATATATATCCATTCCTAAAACTTCGTCATTTCAAAATGTTAGAAAAATGAAATCATATCGTATACAACCTATACGTGGCTTTTCTTATTCAGCATAATACCCTAGCGATTTATCCCTCCCCACCTCTTAAACATAATGTCTTAAGTATTTCCTCCACATACATTGAATACCACATCCGATTGGTATAATTTTTTAATCCTGTGATGGGCAGAATAATGCCCACCCTCAAAGATGTCCACATCCTAATCCCCCCAAACAGTTAATAGTTTATGTGGCAAAGGGGAAGTAAGGTAGCAGATGGAATTAAGGCTGCTAATCAGCTGACTTTAAAATAGATTATTCTATACTATCAAGGGGAGCCCGATATAGTCATAAGGATTCATAAAAGTGGAAGAGCAGCCAGTCTTAAAGCCAGAGTCGCAGCTACTGGGGAGGATGAGGTGAGAGGATTGCTTGAGCCAAGGAGTTCCAGGCCAGTCTGGGCATTATAGCAAGACTCCATCTCACACAAATATACAGACAGACAGACAGACATAAGTGTGGGAGAGAGAGACAAAAAAGAAAACCAGAGGGGTAGCAGTGTGAGTGTGAGATGGACTCAACCAACATTGCTGTCTTTGAAGATGTAAAAAAGGTGCCATGAGCCAACAAAAGCAGATGTCCTCTAGAAAATGGAAAAGACAAGGAAATGCATTCTCCCCTGGAGTCTCCAGAAGGAATGCAGCCCTGCTGACACCTTGATTTTAGCCTAGTGAGACTCATTTTGTGCTTCTGATCTCTAGAACTATAAGATAATACATTTGTATTGTTTAAGCCCTTGTGTTTTGCAGTTACTTGTTAAAGCAGCAATAAGAAACAAATTTAAACCATTAAACATAATTTTTAAAACTCAGGAGATAAAAAATATTCTATTACAGTTACCCTGTTTTTTCTCATTCCATTGTTCTTTCTTTCTTTCTAAAGTTCCATGCCTGCTGTTATCATTTCCTTTGAAGAATATCCTTAGTCATTCTTTAAAGGTAGGTCGACTGGTAATTCTCTTAGCTTCCTTTGTCCGAGAATAAATTAAATTTAAACCTAGTATTGTAACTATAATAAAATCATTTTTATAGCTTAAAAATGAACCAAATTTAAACATAAAATGAATGCATACCACTAACGCAGAATAAAATGGAGATACAGAAACTAGTACTACAACTGGGCTATTAAAAGAAAAGGACTGAAAGAAAGCATGTCACAAATTCTATGATGAATGGAAACTGCAATTTGCTGTAACACAGCAAAATGAAAAAAGCTATTTGTGTGTAAAAAATATTTTAAGCAATAAATTAGACAATATTGAAAGACATTTTAAGTAAATACATAATGAATTTGATAAGACATTTCCTCTTGGAAGTCAAAAAAGAATTAAAATTGTAGTTCAAAATAGAAGTTGAATATATGACCAAAAAAATCCTTTATGGTTCTTAACAGGATCTGAGATTATAATTTTATTTTACTTTATTTATGATTTTAAGACAAAGTCTTGCCGTGTTGCCCAGGCTGGAGTGCAGTGGCACGATCCTGGCTTGCTGCAACCTCTGCCTACCAGGTTCAAGCGATTCTCATTCCTCAGCCTCTCGAGTAGCTGGAACTACAGGTGCACACCACTATGCCTGGTTAATTTTTTAATATTTTTTGGTAGAGATGGAATTTTGCCACGTTGGTCAGGCTGGTCTCAAACTCCTGACCTCAGGTGATCCACCCACCTGAGCCTCCCAAAATGCTGGGATTACAGGCATGAGCCACCGCACTTGGCCCCTGAGCTTGTAATTTTAGCCAGCTAAACAATGTGTTGAATTCTTACAGAAAGAAAGGAGGGAGGGAAGGAAGGAAACAGAAAAGGAAGGAAGGAAGGAAGGAAGGAAGGAAGGAAGGAAGGAAGGAAGGAAGGAAGGAAGGAAGAAAGGGAGGGAGGGAGGGAGGGAGGGGAAAGAGAGGGATGAAAAATGAAAGTTATTTTTAGTCAGATAGTAAAATAAATTATTTCAGTTGTGGAAATTTTGCTAGAAAATTATGAGAAAAAGACTAAAAAATATATTTTACAAAAAGTGAAAGACCTTCAACTAAGCCATTAAACAATGGCTCACAGATTACAAGAACTTTCTAACAATACAGTATCAAAGATCAATTGATTAACAATTCAAAAAGTTACAAGTACTTTTCGGATGATGTGATATAAGAGACAATGTCGGCTGGGCATGGTGGCTCACGTCTGTATTCCCAGCACTTTGGGAGGCCGAGGCGGGTGGATTACCTTAGGTCATGAGTTCAAGACCAGCCTGGCTACCATGGTGAAACCCTGCCTCTACTTAAAAAAAAAAAAAAAAAAATTAGTCAGGCATGGTGGCAGGCACCTGGAAATCCAACTACTCAGGAGGCTGAGGCAGGAGAATCACTTGAACCTGGGAGGTGGAGGTTACAGTGAGCCAAGATTGCACCACAGCACTCCAGTCTGGGCTACAAAGTGAGACTCCATCTCAAAAAAAAGACAATGTCTATTAATACTTTGGGTATACTTGTGTCTCAAAGGACTTCCAAAATTATGAAGTTTTATTAAATTGGAATTAAAAACATGTAAATTTCTGGAGTAGTTTTTCATCTTTTATAACCATCAAAGAAGAATTTGTGCCTGTAATGACAGAGGGTGGCCCATCTATGTTAGGTAAAAATCCAGATTTGTTGGTATGGGAAGACAAGAGATTTTTATTTCATTTATTGCTTTGTTCCACTGTGTGATATGTACTGAAAATCTCTGTGCTCAGTTTTTTAAAGCACACTGTATGAAAAGTGTTATGGAAGGCCGGGCGCGGTGGCTCAAGCCTGTAATCCCAGCACTTTGGGAGGCCGAGACGGGTAGATTCACGAGGTCAGGAGATCAAGACCATCCTGGCTAACACCGTGAAACCCCGTCTCTACTAAAAAATACAAAAAACTAGCCGGGCGTGGTGGCGGGCGCCTGTAGTCCCAGCTACTTGGGAGGCTGAGGCAGGAGAATGGCGTAAACCCGGGAGGCAGAGCTTGCAGTGAGCTGAGATCCGGCCACTGCACTCCAGCCTGGGCGATAGAGCGAGACTCCGTCTCAAAAAAAAAAAAAAAAAAAAAGAAAAGTGTTATGGAGTACAATTACTTTAAAGTCATTTAGGGCCAGGCGTGGTGCCTCACACTGTAATCCCAGCACTTTAGGAGGCCGAGGCAGGCAGATCACCTGAAGTCAGGTGTTCGAGATTAGCCTGGCCAACATGGCGAAACCTGGTCTCTACTAAAAATACAAAAAATAGCCAGGTATGGTGGCGGGCACCTGTAATCCTAGCTACTAGGAAGGCTGAGGCAGGAGAATCGCTTGAGCCCAGGAGGCAGAGGTTGCAGTGAGCCGAGATTGTATCACTTCACTCCCATCTGGGTGACACAGCAAGACTGTCTCAAAATAAATAAATAAATAGCTGGGCATGGTGGCTCACACCTGTAATCCCAGCACTTTGGGAGGCTGAGGCGGGTGGATCATGAGGTCGGGAGTTCAAGACCAGCCTGGCCAAGATGGTGAAACCTTGCCTCTACTAAAAATACAAAAAATTAGCCAGGCATGGTGGCATGCACCTGTAATCCCAGCTACTCCAGAGGCCGAGGCAGAGAATTGCTTAAACCTGGAGGGGCAGAGGTTGCAGTGAGCTGAGATTGCGCCACTGCACTCCAGCCTGGGCTACAGAGTGAGACTCCATCTCAATAAATAAATAAATAAATAAACAAATAAATAAATAAATAAATGTTATTTAGTATCTATACACTAATGCTATAAATCATTGCCAAGTTATGGAACTTTTGAAAGAAATAGAAGATGATTATTTTTGTAATCTTGTGTTCTCTGCCTGTGCTCGTTGATAGAGTTGTGGAAGAATTTTTAGAAAATACTTTTAACTCCAATTTAACATGTTCCTGAATTGGAAGGAATATTCAATAATCAAAGACAAAATGACAATATGATTTATGTTTTCTCACAGATATCACACTACATAGGAACAAGCTAAATTTTAAACTCCAAAAGAACGGAAGAGCTTATTTGTGACTTAGCCAGACAGGAACAACAATTTATGTTGAAATTGAAACTCTTCATAATAAAAATCAGCAACAATGACTTTATCCATTTCTTTTTTTTTCTTTTTGTTTGAGACAGGTTCTCACTCTGTTGCCCAGGCTGGAGTACAGTGGTGCAATCTCAGCTCACTGCAATGTCTGCCTCCTGGGCTTAAGTGATCCTCCAGCCTCAGCCCCCTAAGTAGCTGGGACTACAGGTGCGAGCCACCATGCCTAATTTTTATTTTTATTTTTTGTAGAGACAGGGTTTCACCATATTGCCCAGGCTGGAATTGAACTGAGCTCAAGCAATCCACCCACCTCACCCTCCTAAAGTGCTGGGATTACAGGCGTGAGCCACGATGCCTGGCCAGAATGGTTTTACTTTTTAATGTGACTAAAAATTTTAAATTACATATGTGACTCACATTTTATTTCTAGTGGACAGCACTGATGTAAATATCCTTTGTTTTGGATGTTGCAACTTTCTTCTCCTTGTCTATTAACTTTGTTTTTGGTATCCTTTGCTGAACAAAATGCCTTACATTAATGTAGCTAAATCATCAATTTTTCACTTATTGTTTGTACTTCAGTGGTTTAATAAACTTCACAAAGGTAATTCTTTATTTTCTTCTCCTGGTTCTGAATACTTAGCTGTCTCATTTAGGTCTTTAATTCATTTAGAGTCCATCTTTGTATAGCGTAATGTAAAAGTCCAGCTTTTTCTCCAGATGTGAGCCAGTTTTCCCAAAACTATATTCTAAACAAGGCATTCTTTTCCATTTTTTACCACGTTTATTGTATATCAAATTCCCATATGCACACAGATCTATTTCTGAACTCTCCCTCTGTTCCATTTGTCTATCCTTACACCAGAACCACATTGCTTTTGCTTTGTAATATTCCTTAATAACTAGTAGGTTGAATCACTCATTCATATGGTGATATAAACATATCAGCCTAAAACATCCCAACCAAAGTTTCTTTGCTTTCGTTTTGCTTTATCTCAGCAGCTACAGAGTTTGGCCTTTTAAGTAATATTAATAAATATTGCCATTAGAACTTTCTTTGACTGCCTTTTCTTTAAGGATGTTTTTCTTAGTAAATCTTCTAGAGCTGTGAAAGAGTAAAAACTCACCTGCTCATATCTGAAAAACCACATGGATGATGAGCAACCCTCTACTGAGCACCTGCTATTGCAACTGTCTCTTGTATCAGTTAGAGTTCCTTGCCTTCCACTGGTAAAAATCAGTGGAGGAAAAGCTGAACAGCCAGGATTCAAGGAGAACCAGAATCAAGGTTGGCTTTTCTAACCTTCTCTTACTCAGTAAGACATGAGTTCTCCTTCAAACTCTTCCTCTCATACCTGTTTTACATTTTTTTTTTTTTTTTGTAACTGTTTTCTTGAGAAAGGACAAATGTTTTACCTCTTTCTTAGTATGTGGTATCTTCAGTCTCATATTATTGTCATTAACATTTATAATATTATCTATTCTCTGAGCAGCCCTTGCATCCTTCTCTTTCCCTTTTTGTTTGTTACCCAGAGTTGGCTTCTGTTGCCTGCAACTAAAGAATCATGATATAATTTTTTGGTCTCTTTTAATTAGTTTAGACAATTAGACTCCTGGACATTTTCCTGTCACACACTTTGTGTCACACGTGCTTGTTGTGGTTTATTCTTGACTGAATCTTTATGAAAGATACAAAATTAGAAATTTTTAAAAAATGTTTTTTCCCTCTGCATTTGGTACGGTATAGGGATTAAGGCTGGAAATCAGGGTCGGGTAAGGGGCACAAAACACAAATAGAACAGACAGAATAAGAGGACAGAAGAAACAAAGGGGTAAGTTTTCTAAATATGTTGAAGTGCCCTCCCCTCAGAGAGATTAGATCAGGTAGAAGCAACAGTTTGAGAACTGATGTAAGGCTGAAAAATGGGTGCTGGGGGGTGGGGGTGAGGTGAGAAAAGTAGTGTAGTGAATGGCCAAGGCTTTAAGGGTTTTTAAATCCTTTCGAGAGAAAAATGAATGTAAGGTCCAGATTCAGCAGAAAGTCTCTCAGGATTCATGGAAGTCCATATTCTGAGGTAATGGTGCTTGAGCCTACAACAGTTACAAGAATTTTCAGGAAGAATTTTGGTTTTTAAAAATATATATGAATTATTGCTTATATAATTTATTTCTATTTTCATTTTTTTTTTTTAATATAGAGTCTCACTCTGTCACCCGCTGGAGGGCAGTGGCAAGATTCCAGCTCACTGCAGCCTCTGCCTTCTGGGTTCAGGCGATTCGTGTGCCTCAGTCTCCCAAGTAGCTGAGATTACAGGTGCCTGCCACCATGCCCGGCTGATTTTTGCATTTTTAGTAGAGATGGGGTTTCACCATGTTGGCCAGGCTGTTCTTGAACTCCTGACCTCAAGTGATCCACCTGCCTCGGCCTCCCAAAGTGCTGGGATTACAGGCGTGAGCCACCGTGCCCAGACAGAATTATTGCTTATATAATTTATATTTGGGGATTGACATTAGTAAATATAGAAGTGGGGGAGCAGGACATAAATGCAGGGAGGGGGAATCAATGGAGCTTAGGAGTGAAAGACTGTTGTTTTACTTCAGTATTTCCAGTCCCTCACACTGCACTGACACAAAAAGAACCCTCAAATGCTTATGACTAAATGGGTAAGTTGATGAATGAATAAATTAACAAAAAATCAGGATCTGTGAGCTATTCTGAAGGATTTCAGAGATGCTGCACATTTGTAAGAGTAGGAACGACTATGGAGAGAATGTTCTTACATAGTTCAGTTTAACTGAAATATTTGTGAGATACATACTCTGTGCTCTGCAAAGCAGAGGAACACTCCCTACTCTTACATAACTCACAATTCTGTACGCGAACAGGGAGAAATTGCAATATTAATAGCAATTATATGACACTGAAGATACCACACAGCAAGAAAGAGGTAAAACATCTGTGCTTTCTCAAGAAACCAGTTTTAAAAAGAAAAAGTAAAAAGGTATGAGAGGAAGAATTTGAAGGACAGCTCATGTCTTATTGAGTGGGCCAACACTGAGGATGTGGAATTTGAAATATGCCTTGAGGCACTGGTAGAATTTCCAAAGACAAAGGTGTTTCACAGAGAAGAAAAAACAAAAACCTAAGCCTGGAGATGGGAAAGTATAGGATATGCCTACAAGGGCAGGTTGTGGTCATATTCAGAAGACCTTGAATGCCATGCTAAGGAATCTGTATTTAACTGTAGGCACTGAAAACCACTTAAATTGTCTGAATGAGAGAGTTACATGGTTAAAATCAGTGTTTTAAAGAAAATGTGCCTGTCAGAGTTTTGTAGAACCTTGCTGCTCAAAGAGTGGTCAGGGACCAGAAGCATGGGCTTTGCCTGGGGGCCTACTAGAAATGCAGAATCTCAGGCCCCCATCCCAGACCCACAGAATCTAAACCTGTCCAGTAGCAAGAGCCCCAAGCAATTTGTTTGCACATTAAAATTTGAGAACCACCAAGATAGAATATAATAGAAGAGGAAGACTTGACCTAAGAAAACCAGTTAGAGGACTAGGCCAAAGAGAGCTGAACAAAGAGGGTGGCTAATGAGCGAGCCCGGAAAGGGAGAAGACAGAAATGACACAGGGCTTTTAGCCTGGATGGCGATGGCATATTTCTGCCTCATTTTCCTAATAGATTAATCCTCTTCCCTTATTCATTAAAGTCATTGTTTTCTATTAATACATCTTTTCTACTTGGTTCTTCTATTCACTAGCAAGCACTGCTTCTTTCTGATTGTGCTCACAGGTCATAAAGCAAATGAGAAACTTTCTTGAGCCTCGTTCTTAAGGGATGCAGATTGCAACTACTGCTGTGCTATATGCTGGAGGAAAGAAATCACATAAAGCGATTAGAATGGAGAAAAAAATAAGTGAAACTATCTTCTCATGTACTTCAGGGTTTTCCTCCCTTCTGAGTTTAATACGAATCAAACAGGTGCGCATTCAAAGCATGCAAGTGTGTCTTCATCGGCTTTTAATCATCAGCTTGAAGAAAATTCAGATCTCTCAGAAAGAGAGAAAAGTAAACAGCTGAGCACTATGACTCATTTACACTTCAAATATACTTTGAATTGGTTATTCCTCAATTAATCAAATAGCTGGTGTATCCCTAAAGTAGTATAAAGTGACACGCTGTGTGAAATCAATTTTTCTTTCCAAAATCATTAAATCCAGTAGCCTGTGACTACATCCCTGCTAATTCTGGTACCAGTCCTTTCATCCTCCATTAACTTTGGCACGCCTAACAGGCTGTCAAGAATAATTTCCCAGGATGTAAATAATTCAGAAATTAAAAATTAATAAATAATAACAGAGAACTACTGGGAAATAGGCTGGGTCAATTAGTGCGCTCTGCATTCTGTTTCTTCACAGCAGGGGGAGGCAGCCACATTCGTTACTTGAATCTTCCTTTCGATTCTGCGGTCTGATTTACAGCTCTTCATTACTGGATCCAGTCAGACGCAATTACCTCCATCACTATCTCAGTTCCTAACTTCAAAGAAACGAACGTTTTCTTGTCTGCTTTTTTTCTCCTTGCAGCAGGCTCAGCTTGACATCCCTGGAATTTCTTCCACGCAGACTAATTAATAAGTCTTCGACTTATCATATTCACTTCTCTTCTTTGATGTGCTACCTTAGTCAATCATCCCATTTAATTAGAATTTCAATGATAACTTTACTTATCTTGTGGCTAGATGTAAATTAAAATAACGGGATTTTAATTCTCTTTCGTATGGGGTTATGACATTTTGGAAGAAAAAGTTTCAACACAAACATGATATTATGTACTTTTTACTTTTCATGTGGGGGTGGGGGAGCATTTTGCAAAATTATTTTCTTCTTGCTACAAAAGAGTATTGCTGTTGAGCAAGCAATAATAAAAATGCACTGGATTTTTCTATAGCATCCTTTCACCAAGCTTTCATAGGAAAACAGTTGTCTTCATTTGCATAAATAATTGGAACAAGACACAGGTCATGGAGCAAGACACAAAGGCAGTGGCTACGTTTTGGAAAAATAAAAATTAAAAAAAAAAGGATCTCCAGAAAGTTAAGGAGTTGACACACTAATCCTTTTAACTCCTTTTGCCCTTTTTTGTCAATCCATGCTATTTTTCCATTTTGATAAATTCTATAGTGGTTTTTCTAGAGTTCCCCAAAATACCACAAGGAAATAAAAAGGTTCTCCTAAGAACCCACCAAACATTAGTAAGGTATAAGATGTAACAGTGATGTGTAAAACTGGTTAATAAGGAAGAACAGAAGGCAGCATTTCATTTACAGAAAACAATACTAACACCAATTATCTATTGAGCAGCCATAGTGTGCCAGCCTCAGCCATGTGCTTTATCTCCGTTAATTCCCCCAGCACACCCACAATATGGGATTCCCACTTCCATGTTACAGATAAAGAGACAGTCTCAGTGAGGTTAACTTGCTTTCTGAAGGTCACAAAGGTAGCACGTGAGGAGAAAGAAATCAAAAGAGAAGGCACAAGAGAAACAATTTAAGCCTTTAAGCAGAGCATTTAAAAATTTCCATCATCTGGCTTCAAACTGCTTGCCAAACTCATTTTCTTCCTACTCTACTACATTATCTCATCCAGAATAAAACTCCAGGCATGAGTTTAGTATCTACCGTATTATATCTTATTAATAATATATGCCTTATTAATACATTTTTGATGGTTGCTTTAATGCTTATAGACATAGGCAGAAATTCAGTCATTGTGGTTATAAATACTGGGCATGTTTGTATATAAAACAGCATGGTGACCTCAATCATTATATATACATTGTTTTTAAATAGCAAGTACAAATAGAAAATCATATACTACATATACAAGCTTTAGAAGAAGAAAATAAGCTTTGCTCAGATTTTCTTAATTTTTCCCAGGAATAGAATTATTAGCTGTTTCATTGGTTGCTTTTAAAAAGTTACTAACAATAGGAACATAAATGGGAATTGCACATAATTATTCTACCCTTAATCTCAATCATTCCCTTCCTCTACTCTAGTTAAACAATGTCCACTAAGACAACAAGCAGAGGCTACAATGACCAATAGAAACTTAATTCATTAGTAAGATGTGAAACCACTGCATTTATGCCATTTTGAATCCAACCTTTCAGGGATTTAGTACAGTTGTTCTTTCACAATAGAACTTGGCTCATTTGCTACTTAAGACATGATTATTTAAATTAAAGTTAATTGGTTTCCTTACTCCCCTTTAGGGCTTTAGGCTCAGAACATTTCTATTAGAAAAATCTAATTTGTTTCAAATTCCTATTTCTAAAATTTACAGTGGTTATTTAGAGTGGCTCTGATATTTTAACTCTTTGTAGCAAAAGTTGTTGCTAAATTACAGCTCAAGCAAGCCATGACATATTTTAAATGTTTACACTGAACCAGTTAATCCTTTTAATACACAAAATGTATTGTAACTTATATACAGTCTTGTGCTGCATAATGACATTTTGGTCAATGACAGTCTGCATACATAAAGCAGTGGTTCCATAAGATTGTAATGGAGCTGTAACTTTCCTATCACCTAATGATGTGGTGGCCATCACAACCATCATAGTATAACATGTTACTCACATGTTTGCAGTGATGCTGGTGTAGAAAAACCTACCATCCTGCCAGCTGTATAAAAGTATAGCATATACACTTATGTACAGTACATAATGATTGGAATGATAATAAACGACTATGTTACTGGTTGATGTGTTGACTATACTACACTTTTCTCGTTATTTTATTTATTGTTATTTTTTTGAGATGGAGTCTCACTCTGTCACCCAGGTTGGAGTGCAGTGGTGTGATCTTGGCTCACTGCAACCTCCACCTCCCGGTTGAAGCCATTCTCCTGCCTCAGTCTCCCAAGTATCTGGGATTACAGGTGTGAGCCACCATGCCTGGCCTCATTATTTTAGAGTGTACTCCTCCTGCTTACCAAAAATAAAAAATAAAAAAACTTAACTGTAAAACAGCCTCAGGCAAGTCCTTCAGGAGGCATTCCAGAAGAAGGCATTGTTATAATAGCAGATGACAGCTCCATGCATGTTATTGCCCGTGAAGACAAGATGGGACAAGATGTGGCAGAGGAAGACAGTAATATTGATTATCTTGACACTGTCTAGGTCTAGACTAATGTGTGTGTGTGTCCGTTTTTAACAAAAGGGCTTAAAAAAATTAAAAAAGAGAATGAAGCTCATAGAGTAATGATACAAGGACAGAAAGTATTTTTGTACAGCTGTACAATGTGTTTGTGTTTTAAGCTAAGTGTTATTACCAAAAAACCAAAAAGCTAAAAATTTGTTTTAAACTTTATAAAGTAAAAAAGTAACAGTAAGCTTATTAAGGTTAGTTTATTATTGAAGAAAATTTTTTATAAATTTAGTGTATACAAAATATATATAGCATACATATACACTATATATACTTTTATATATAGTGTAAATATACACTATATATTTATATTTATATATTATTATATATTATATACAGTATATATTTGTATATTTGTATATATGCTATATATTTATATATACACTACAACTATATAGTGTATATAAAGTGTGTAGTGTTTATAAAGTTTACCGTATTGTATAATAATATCCTAGGCTTTCCCATTCACTCACCGCTCACTCGCTGACTCACCCAGAGCAACTTCCAGTCCTGCAAGCTCCCTTCATAGTCAGCGCCCTACACAGGTGTACCATTGTTTATCTTTTATACCATATTTTTCTTCTACCTTTTCTATGTTTAGATATGTGTACATACATAAATACTTACCATTGTGTTATAATTGCCTACACTATTCACTGCAGTAACATACTGTACAGGTTTGTAGCCTAGAAGCAGAAGGCTATACTATAAAGCCTAGGTGTGCAGTAGACTCTACCATCTAGGTTTGTCTAAGTACACTCTATGATGTTCACACAAAGATGAAACAACACATTTCTCAGAATGTATCTGTCATTAAGCAACACATGACTATAATTGGCCTATTCACAAATAATCACAGGATTAATTAAGGCATTTTTTAAGAGATCAAGTAAAGAGATTAAAAGCAGGAAAATAGCTTGAAGCAGGAGGCGGAGGTTGCAGTGAGCCAAGATCACACCACTGCACTCCAACCTGGGTGAAAGACTGAGACTCTGTCTCAAAAAAATAATAATAAATAAAATAATGAGAAAAGTATAGTATAGTCAATACATACACCAGTAACATAGTCATTTATTATCATTCCCAAGCATTATATACTGTACATAAGTGTATATGCTATACTTTAATATAAGTGCTAGGAGAAAATTTAAACTCTCATCTTAATAGATAGTGAGAAGGCAACTCATAAATTAATATCCATTCCTGACATGGTTTAAAAAAAGAAATGGTAATCAGTGGCTATTTTCTTATTAACATATGTCATAGTGGAGAAACATGGATGCTTTCCTGCATTTGGGAATAAGACAAAAATGCCATTAATCTAGACTACTATTTCTATTTAATATTGCATTTGAGATATTAGCCAATGGGATAGAACAACAGGTGTAAGAATTAGAAAGGAAGAGGTAATATCTGAAAAAAATAAAATCAATAAAAAGTTAATACCAATCATAAGATAATTCAGTAAGGTAGCAGGGCATACATGAATAGACAAAACTCCATAGCCTTCAATTTAAAAGAAAACAATTAAATGGAGTAGTGGGAAAGAGTATACCACTTATGTTAGCAACAAAACAGATAAAATACCTAAATCTAATAAGAAATGTACAGAGCTTTTAGGGATAAAACTTTAAGGACACAGCAAGTAGATATTCCATGTTCTTAGATAGGATGACTCAGGATCATAAAGATGTCAAATCTCCCGAAGTTAATATACAAAATTGACACATAAAAATGTCAACTTTTGTCTGGAGTTAAACAAGTTGATGCTAAAATGTGTATGTAATAATCAGTAAGAATTGTCAATAAAACCCTGAAAAAGTAGAACAACATCGGGAGGGATCAGTCTTACTAGATATTAAATCATATTATACAAAGCATCTTGAATTAAAACAATGTGGTCTTAGAAAATGAGTAAATATCTAGGACCTAAAATCAATTTTTCATAAAACCAAAAGAAACATCAGACAGTAGAAAGAGATCCTAAGAAAACCCAGATAACGAAACATTGAAATAACTACGCTAAATGTGTTTAAAGATTCAAGGAAAAAAATCAAGACTGAAAATTTCAGCCTAGAATAGGAAATATAAACAGAGAAACAAATTGAAAGTTTACAATAGAAAAATGTAATAACTGAAATTATAAACTTGATCGATGGTTTTAACAGCACATTAGACATTGCTGGACTGGAAGACAGGTCAGAAGAAAACAGAATGAGGCATGTAAGAACAAAAAGATTTAAATATTAAAGAGAGGGAAAGAAATTATGATGGTTTTAAAATATAATCTTTAAATCACTGATAATCTTTCCATCAAGAATGAGGATATATGTCTACTGCCTTCAAATCTTCTTAGGTTTGTGACACCATTAACCAATAGAGTATGACTGAAGTGAAGCTATGTGACTTCCAAGGCCATGCATCTTCTGTTGTTACTCTTAGAATGCTTTTTTCCTAGATGCTTTCTCTTGAGAACCTCCCTCCCAGAACCAAATTGCTGTTTGTGAGAATTCTAAGCTTTATAGAAAGGCTATATGTAGTTGCTCTGGTTGACAGTTCCACATGAGAGCCCAGCCTTTGAAGCAGCCCAATCCAGGCATTAAATGAAAAAGAATTCAGATAATTCCGCCCTCTACCCCCACCCCGTGATGATTAATTTCTTTTTTTTTTTTTTTCAGATGGGGTCTCACTCTGTCACTCAGGTTGGAGTGCAGTGGTGCCATCTCAGCTTACTGCAACCTCTGCCTCCCAGGCTTAAGTGATCCTACCACTTCAGCCTCCTGAGTAGCTGAGACCACAGGTGTGCACCACCATACCTGGCTAACTTTTTGTATTTTTGGTAGAGATGGGGTTTTGCCATGTTGCCCAGGCTGGTCTCACACTCCTGAACGCAAGCAATCTGTCCACCTTGGCCTCCCAAAGCCACTGGGATTACAGGTGTGAGCCACCATGCCCAGCCTGATGATTAATTTCATGTGTCAACTTGACTGGGCTAAGAGATGCCCAGAGAGCTGGTAACATTATTTCTGTGTGTCTGTGAAGGTGGTTCCAGAAGAGATTAGCATTGGAATCAGTATACTAAGTAAAGAAGATTGCCTTAACAATGTTGGTGAGTATCATCCAATTTGTTGAGGGTCTGAATAGAAAAACATGTGGAGGAGAGTGAAGTTTCTCTCTGCTTAAGCTGGGACATTCATCTTATCTGTTCTTGAACATCAGCACTCCTGGCTTTTGGGCCTCTGGACTCAGACTAAGGCTTATACCACCAACTGTCCTGGTTTTCCAGCTTGCAGATGGCAGACTGCAGGGCCCCTCAGCCTTCATAATCACATGAGCCAATTCCTATAATAAATAAATAAATGTATATCCTATGGGTTCTGTTTCTCTAGAGAACCCATGCACACCTTAGCTGTTCAAGTTACCCCCGAGTTGAGGCTCCAATCATTACATAGTAAAGGCAAACTATTCTCATTATACCATGTAGAAATTCCTGATCCATGTAATCCATGAGCATACTAAAATGGTTATGTTATGCCACTAAGTTTGCAATGGTTTGTTACACAGCAACTGATTACCAGGAGAAATATCTTGAGATACAGTGATATGGATACAGTATGCAACTGCAGTCCCAGAAAGAGAGTAGGGAATAGGGCAGAAACAATATTTGAACAAATAAATGGGTGAGAATTTTCTAAACCTCATGAAAGAGATCAAGATATTGACTTAAATGTCCCTATCAACCCACAGAATAAAAAGAAGAGCAAACCTAAGCATATCATACTAAAACTACTAGAAACTAAATCTAAAGAGAAAATGTTTTAGAGGACTACTAGAGAAAAAAGACAAATTCTCTTTAAAGAAGCAAAAAAAAAATTATTATAATTTCTGACTTCTCAATAGATTATGGAAGTAAAAAAGAAAATCCAATATAATTATATATTCAAAGTACTGAAAGAAAGAAAAAACAACTGCCAATAATGAATTCTATTTTTAGCATAACAAAAGCTGTTGGTGTCTTGCAACACATTCCTTCATTCTCCTTCTAATTTTGGCTGCATTTTTAGTCTACAGATTAGTAATCATAATCACATGTACAAAATCCCTTAAAAATTTCTTTTAGAGACAGAGTCTCTCTATGTTGCCCAGGCTGGCAAACTTCAGCGGAAATGTAGTGGTGCAATCTTGGCTCCCTGCAACCTCCACCTCCCAGGCACAAGTGATTCTCGTGCCTTAGCCACCTGAGTATCTGCGATTACAGGCGCCTGTCATCACGCCCAGCTAATTATTGTATTTTTAGTAGAGACGAAGTTTCTCCATGTTGGCCAGGCTGGTCTCGAACTCCTTGCCTCAAGTTATCCACCTGCCTTGGCCTCCCACAGTGCTGACATTTACAGGCATGAGCCACCACACCCGGCCTAAATAACCTCATTTGTTTTTTTAATCTCTCTTTGTTCTCTGTTCATTAATTTCTGTGTGCACTTACTACATACTTTACAAATTTTTGTGAAATTAAAATAAGGTGAACCTATCATACTTTTTTTGGCTTGGACTGGGAATCTTTGAGGTTTAACATTTGCTTACTTAAGGGTTTTTGGATGAAAGCTATTAATTGTAATGTGGTCAGATTTATTGTTCTTTTCTGAGTTTGTGCTTTTTGTGTCTTGTTTAAAAAATCCTTTTCTACTCCAAGGTCTATAAGATATTCACCTATATTTCCTAATAAATTAAAGCCTTATTATTGACTCATTTAAGGTTTCTTTTTTTTTTTTTTTCTGTGTAGAGTGACTTAAGGATACAATTTTTTTAATTTCATATGTATAACCATTTTTCCCGACTTCATTTACTGAATAGTCACAAATCTTTCCCCACCAATCTATTACCTTTGTCATATACCAAAGTTTCATACATCTATTATTATTACTATTATTGAGACAGGATCTCATTCTGTTGCCCAGGCTGGGGTATGGTGGCACAATCATGGTTCACTGCAGCCTCAAACTTCTAGGCTTAAGTGATCCTCCAGCCTCAGCCTCCTGAGTAGGTGGGACTAAAGGCATGTGCTACAACACCTGGCTAATTTAAACAAAAAAAAAAAATGCAGAGATGGGCATCTCGCTATATTGCTCAGGCTGATCTTTAACTCCAGGTCTCAGGCGATCTTTCTGTACCAGCCTCCCGAAGTGCTAGGATTAACAGGCATGAGCCACTGTACCTGGATGTCTTTGAAGTTTTTAATAAGATCGCCATATCTCTCTCAAGACTGATCAAGAAAAAATGCAAATACAAATTTAAAGAGAGGGAAAAATAGTATTATGGAACTGGATTAAGTATCTTAAGGGAAAACTACAATAATGAGACCACTATTCTTATCCACTGGAGTGGGTGAAGGCTCGGACAGTGATGTAAACAACAATATAGTGCGGCAAGGGCTCCCATCTCCTGTTCTCTTCTGCTCTGCAAAGTCTCTCTTGAAATATAGAGAACATATTGCAAGTAAATACATTCATTAGTGCATTTATTCAAAAACCACATTTGTCTCTCTATGCAAGCTTCCATCTCAATGCCTGGCACAGAGACGAAAAAGATTTCAGAAGACAAAAATGAAAGGACTGGAAAAGAGGGAAGCAGCTGATGACAAGGTCAGGGGAGAAGCAGCTATTTGAGAGTGAGCAGAGGGAAGGATATAACCAGAGCCTTCCATCTGGTGTTGTGACAAAGATGGCAGCGATGTGAGGCTTGATAGAATTAATAGGCCTCACAGTTCAAGACAGACTACATGCCCTCAGTCACTTGCCTGCTTTCTTGATTTGCCAGATGGATTAGAAACCCTAGAAAGAAATTTGAGTGGGTACTGGGATATTCTACCCAAATCCTCTCTTCTGGGGCAATGCAGCTGCCTCACAGCTCTCTTCCTCACTGGACGTTACCTTCAGCTTCAGGAAAGTGCTTCACCCATGGTCAGGGAGCAGCATGCCGAGAACTGGCTGATGTGGGAGCACAAAGGCAGAGCTTCCTAGCTTGTTTGGGACAACTATGATGTTTATTCTAATTCCAGAGCTCCCTGTTGGAACACTCGCGGCCTCAGTTGCAACCACGTTGTGAATCACCTGACCACGCCTTTCTCAGCTTCCTGGAGGTGCATTCGAAGAGCGCTCCCCATAAACCAACACTCAAGTCTCTCTGAGGTGTGTTTCCAGGCAGCCTAATCTAAGACTAAAAACTTAAAGGCCCCTTTTAGCATTCTCCCTTAGAGCCCAGGCAAAGAGTTCTTTACTTTTTTAGAGGTCATGAATCCGTTTGACAGGGTGATGAAAGCCAGGGACCCTCCTCTCAGAAAAATACACACGCACGCTTAATGTAAAATTTTACGTACTGTTTTAAAGGTTAAACTTTACCATCCATGAAAAGCCTCAAGTAGCTCTTTGTACATAATCATAAGATTAGCAATCATTTACTGAGCACTTCCTCTCTATAAGGCCCTGTGCTAAGTGCTTTAACTTCATAATGCCTTTGATCATGACATAACACGGCAGGGTAGTTCCTAATATCTTCCTTTTAGAGATTTAAGGGCTTGCTCAAAGTAACACAGCTAATAATTAGCAGACACTGGATTAAAATCCCAATTTGTTTGTAAAGCTTGTGCTCTGAATAAATGACAAGGAAAGAGAAGGGAAGGTTAAAGAAGAGAAGGTCCTCGAAGGTCCCTTAACCATAAATGTCAAGAGTTGGGATTTAAACCAGGTCTAATGACAGAGCTGGAGTCCTTTAGATTAAACATGTAGCTTCCATGAAAACGAAGGAAGTTGACTTTGTCCCACCTCTGCCCTTTGCGGCTTGTCATTTGCGTTTGTTTCTACAGAGATTCCCAAAAGGTTTCTGCGTGGCTTTGATAGAGACAGCCAGTGTGCAACCCCGCCTACAGAGGGGCGGCAAGTTGCTTGCAGTACAACGTGGCGGTTCCCTGCATCTCCGCCCAAGTCGGAGAGGTGCGTCGGCTTCCGTACAACAAGGATACGCACTCTCCGACGCGCCGCTGGTTGACGCAACTTCCTGTCCTGCGCAATTCTATTTGACCTTTGAACTCGCAAAAGCTTTTTCTTCCTCTTCCGGGGACGTTGTCTGCAGGTATGGCTGTTGTTCTTTTTTCCCTGTTTTTATTTCCTTCACAATCGGCTGCCATCCGAGGAGCTGAGGAATCCTAGAGCTCACAGGAGCATTCATTTGAGCTGGCGTAGGGGTAAGGGGCACAACAGGGAGGTTGGTGGTGAGGAAGTTCCTTTCTTTAATCTTCGGAAATCCCTTGTTTTTGGTGGCCCCTCCAAAGCCGCGAGTAGCCAGAGCTCACCACCCGGGACTTTGCTCCTTTCCAAGTGCAGCGTTTGGAGACAAACGAGTTGTGGTTTGGCGGTCTGAGACTGGAAAATCGCCGAACGTTTTCAGATTTTGCACCCACGTTTCCACAGCACGCGTGTACACCTCCTTAGTCTTTGGGAGGGCAGGGACCGGCAAGTTCGGGTGGTGGTTTCGCTATTTGGCTTCTGTTTCCAAGGTCCATGTCTAGGAAGAGAAAAATTTGTTAGTGAGAGAGAAGTTTCTGTCTTGCTTTTGGAAATGCAAACAGAATAGTGGCTTCATAAATCACTCGCACTGACTTTACGTGTCAAGTTTTGGCGTCTGGTAGTTGTGTTTTAGTTTAATTTTATAGTGAGAGGCTTGTGACGACAAATGCAGGCTGTTTTAAATAACAAAATATTGTTATGAAATGAAGTGGTTACAAGGTGTGGAATGGGAAGACTTAATTAGTTCAAATATTGATTATGTTTTACTTTGGGTAGTTCACTTAACGAAGTTGCTCATACGCATATCTGTGTAACCGATTTGCTAAATAACATCAAGTTGCCAGAAGTGGGAAGAAAGCAGGTGCCATAACCCAAGGAAACTTGGGTAATATCAAAATTAGTATTAAAGGGTATGCCTTTATGCAGGTGGTGCTTTAGGGCAAGACATTGAACGCTGATACATGTGCCAGGCATTGTGTTGGGAGGGATAGCTCACGTCGTTTAGTCCTAATGACAGCTGTATAAAGTAGGCAGAATTCCCATTTTAGAGATAAGGAGGCTAGCTCCTTGCCCTATGTATTCCCAATAAATGGCATAGTTAAGGATTGGGCTTCAGAGCTCACTTCTTGTGTCTTTGTTTAAAGCAGTGTTTCTCCAACTGGCCTCGTAGGCCTTTTCTGGACACCACTCCAAACAAAATCAGACTCTGAGTAAGGAGCCTGGTCATCAGAATGTTAAGGAAGTACCACGTTTGATTGCCATCAGGAAAGCTAACATTCTTGGCCTCTTGTTTATCAGTCGCCTTTAAATACAAGTAGTTTTGAAATGTGGAAATCTTTCATAAATAATGCATCTTAATTTAAGGGTGTTACATACAAGGATTTGTACGTGAATGAAATAAACCACATGATGTTGTTTTGAGATATTATTTACTATTACAATTGAAAGACTTGATGTTACTCTGTTCTTAATTTAGGCACTCAGAATGGTCCAGCGTTTGACATACCGACGTAGGCTTTCCTACAATACAGCCTCTAACAAAACTAGGCTGTAAGTATTTCTAAAAATTTTAAGTATATATTATCATTTACTCTACAAAATGCTAACCTATTGACTGTTTCACTTTCTAGGTCCCGAACCCCTGGTAATAGAATTGTTTACCTTTATACCAAGAAGGTTGGGAAAGCACCAAAATCTGCATGTGGTGTGTGCCCAGGCAGACTTCGAGGGGTAAGTGTACCTTTTACTTTGAGCAGCCTAACAAGTCTTGAACTTGTTGAGCTTTCATCCCTTCATGGTGGAATGAATCAAGGAGAGGTTACCACTAAGAGGGTTGAGAATTACTAATCATCCATGAGCCAAATCTGCCAAGAACACAGACTTTAAACCAATCTGAGAAATGCGGTGAAATGCCTTTCAGATAAATCAGTACACCATTTCCCTTTGTAACCTACTTTAAACTTGCCTTTAACACTTAACAAAATTTAGGGAAATTTCTGTTAAAGCATCACAAAATAATCTTAATGTTTTTCTTACGTAGGTTCGTGCTGTAAGACCTAAAGTTCTTATGAGATTGTCCAAAACAAAGAAACATGTCAGCAGGGCCTATGGTGGTTCCATGTGTGCTAAATGTGTTCGTGACAGGTAAGTTAAATGCTTAAATGGGCTTTCTTTAGCAGATTCTTGTGTGTGTGTTACACTGTCTGCTAATGAGTACAATGGTGAAACAATTCATTTTAAACCAGTTGCATTCTGAGAATCCTTCCTTCACTATGGATAATTGATGCTGCACAAAGCAAGAAATGATATTCAGAGTAACAATTTGGGGACGTATTTATGCTAGATGTGGAGATTAAAAGGAACTTGGTTTTGTTCAGGAGGTGGGTAAGAAAGTCTCTCTTAGTGATTTGGACAAACATAGATGGAGTGTGGAAGGTGTTAAAAGTGTAGGAACAGAAGAGCTGTGTGTTCTCATGTGACTGGAGCATAGGTTTTCTACAAAGGTAGAAAAGCCAGATTATCGCCAGGTGCGGTGGTTTACGCCTGTAATCCTGACACTTTGGGAGGCGGAGGCAGGCAGATCACCTGAGGTTGCGAGTTTGAGACCAGCCTGACCAACATGGAGAAACCCCGTCTCTACTAAAAATACAAAAAGGCATAGTGGCGCATGCCTGTGATTTCAGCTACTCAGGCTGAGGCAGGAGAATTGCTGGAAGCTGGAAGGCACAGGTTGTGGTGAGCTGAGATTGCGCCATTGCACTCCAGCCTGGGCAACAAGAGCGAAACTCTGTCTCAAAAAAAGAAAAGCCAGATTATGAGGGATTTTACAGAATAAAAGGTAGATTAGCTTTATTTATTTATTTAGAGACAGCGTCTCGCTCTGTAGCCCAGCCTGGAGTGCAGAAAGGGCATTCCAGGCAAGGAAAGGACAGACTGATCTGGCACATTGTGGGTGAAAATGGAAATGTACATTGGATTTAAGTCATGAGTTTAAAGCTGAGGAAGTTTGGCTTTTTCCCCCCAGCCTTTGATTCTAAAACTTTGCTGAACACAAAATCAGATGGGCACATTTATTAAAAATTTATTAAAAATAAAAATTCTCAGGCCTTATCTCCTGAAGATTTGAACTTAGGTTTACAGGATAGCTTAGAAATTAGCATTGTTAGCTGTGATGCTGAGCAGGTCTGCATGTGGTCTGTGCTTTGAGTAAGTTAAGGGAATTTTTAAGTGACATCAGTTGTATGTGTGTCTGATAGGATCACTTGGGGGAGATTTGAAGAAATTAGAAAACCCAGAGTTTTGAGGCTAGGTTATTTGATAACCAGGGTTACCAATGGGAAATGGGGTGGGGGAAGGTTTAAGTTGAAGCAAGAGGAGTGCTTTACCTCTCTTGGTAACTGATTGAACAAATGCTAGGAAGACCTGCTTTTTCCTAGGTCCTATGCAACACTGTAATGATAGTGATCTGTAAAATGCATTCCCCAGGTGGAGGTTCAAAGATGAGAAAATCTTTCCAAATTTAATCCTCATAAACTTCCTGTTAAATAGGTGTGAAACTATTTTGTACCTTAATATAGAGAAGGTAACTTGTCCAGTGTGCAGCTAGTGTATGGTAGAATTGGCCGTAAACAGGCTCTAAAATCCTTGCTCTTGGTGAGGTGTCTCTTGCTAATATCCCTTTACCTTTTAGTTTAGTTTGTAGCACATAGGCCCTTCTGTGTTGTTTTTTACTGGGAATTTCCAAAAATATGGTTAAAATATTCTAAGACATTTTGCAAATCAAGAAATACTACTATTCCTGGATCCTAACAATAAATTAGAGCTCTCGTAAGTGGTCTCCTGTGGGGATGACTTTATAGTTTATCTTGACTGAGAAGGAGGACAGATAACTACTGGCATGAAATTGAAGGATTATCCTGCTTTAAATGAATTTCAGCTTTTAAGTTTTACTCTGTATTTGTGGGCTTCCTGTAGTTTCCTGGGTTCCCTGATTGCTTTGCTTAGTTCTTTTACAATGTTTGCCTTCTCTATGCTAAATAAAAAATGAAGTTCATTTTAAAGAAACGATTAATTTGGTATTTTCCTTTCTAGGATCAAGCGTGCTTTCCTTATCGAGGAGCAGAAAATCGTTGTGAAAGTGTTGAAGGCACAAGCACAGAGTCAGAAAGCTAAATAAAAAAAATGAAACTTTTTTGAGTAATAAAAATGAAAAGACTTGCTGTATGTATGATTTTTTCTTTTTCTGTTATAATGTGTTAGTATACAAATTTTGCTTCTGTATGGTATTTTGGAGACCTGTAATTTTTAGATTACTTTTTCTTGTTTTTTTTGTTTGGTTTGGTTTGGTTTGGTTTGGTTTTTTTGAGACGGAGTTTCTCTCTTGTTGCCTAGGCTGGAGTACAATGGCACGATCTCAGCTCACCACAGCCGCCGCCTTCTGGGTTCAAGTGATTCTCCTGCCTCAGCCTCCCAAGTAGCTGGGATTACAGGCATGCGCCACCATGCCCAGCTAATTTTGTATTTTTTAGTAGAGACGAGGTTTCTCCATGTTGGTCACTCACACTGGTCTCAAACTCCCGACTTTGGGTGATCCACCCACCTTGGCCTCCCAAAGTGCTGGTAATAAGGTGCGAGCCACCACACCCAGCCAGTGGGTTACTTTTTCTGAAGAAACAATTGGTGGTCACTGATTGCTAGAATTTTGTTGGTAACAGCTCTACCGCTGCATTGGAGCATAATGTCCTTCCCTTTGTGGGCTAAGACTTAGGGGTGGTTTGGGAGGAATGACCCTTCTATCTGAACCTTTAATATCCTTTTGATCCTTATTATAGTATGTCCTTTACATCAGCAAGTTTCATGGGATAGAAACCTGGGTATTCTAGTTCCTTGGAATGGAACCTTTTTAAGATTGTTTTTAAACCCTCTGTTCTTTTAAGTCACTTCGGTTCAAAAATGGTATCTTGGAGAGCTCAGAACTCCTTATTTAACAAATGAGTGAGCTACTGTATATAAAACCTTGGGTCAAGGGTATAGTTTCTGATCTACATTGGATTTATTATCCAGACCAGAATATTAAAATTCAGACCTCATTTTTCTTCGGAACTATGTAGTGTTTTTGCCAGCTCAGACAAGGTTTCACTCCTGCTGCCCAGCCTGGTGTGCAGTCGTGACTTGCTGTAACCTCCACCTCCCGGGCTCCAGTGATTCTCTGCCCCAACCTCCCAAGTGGCTGGGACTGCAGGTGGGCACCACCATGCCTGGCTCATCTTTGGTTTTTTATAGAAACAGTTTTACTGTGTTCCTAGGCTGGTCTCAAAACTCCTGGGCTCAAGCAATCTGCCTGCCTTGGCCTCCCAAAGTACCAGGATTACAGGCATGAGCCTCTCTGCCCAACTTGTTGGCTGGCAACTTTTTTTTTTTTTTTTGAAGTGGAACCTCGCTCTTGCCCAGACTCCATCTCGGCTCACTGCAACCTCCACCTCCTGGGTTCAAGCAATTCTGCCTCAGTCTCCTGAGGATTACAGGCACCCACCACCACACCCAGCTAGTTTTTGTATTTTTAGTAGAGATGGGGTTTTGCCATATTGGCCAGGCTCGTCTTGAACTGACCTCAAGTGATCTGCCTTCCTCGGCCTCCCAAAGTGCGGAGATTACAGGCGTGAGCCCCTGCACACGGTGAAGACCATCTCTTAAAGCCATAGCAAGCTTATCCAATCTCTTGAGTAGAGAGCAGAGACCTTGAACCATCAGGGAATGCAGAAGCTGAAGTACCTGGGGAGTTCAGTAAATTTTGACTGTTTTCCTCAGTTGAGGAAAATGTATCTACTAACTGGCATGATGTAACTACTTAGCAGAGGAGAGTTACCTCTTATAAATAATGCTTTTTTGGCTGGACGCCATGGCTCACGCCTGTAATCCCAGTACTTCAGGAGGCCGAGGCAGGCGGATCATGAGGTCAGGAGATCGAGACCATCCTGGCTAGCACGGTGAAACCCCGTCTGTACTAAAAATACAAAAAATTAGCTGGGCATGGTGGTACACATCTGTAATCCCAGCTACGTAGGAAGTTGAGGCAAGAGAATTGCTTGAACCTGGGAGGCGGAGGTTGCAGTGAGCCGAGATCGCTCCACTGCACTCTCGCCTGTGCGACAGAGCGAGACTCGGTCTCAAAAAAACAAAAAACCAAAAAGAACATGCTTTTCTTAGACCAGACTCAGTGTCTCGCGCCTGTAGTCCCATTCCCAACACTTGGGATGCTGAGGCGGGAGGATCACTTGAGGCCAGGAGTTGGAGACCACCCTGGGCAGCTCACCAAGACCCTGCCTAAAAAATAAAATAATAATAATACCTCTTAAGGTAAAAGGCAAGAAAAATAGGACCTCATAACACCTTTATCCCACTGCCAGCTAACTTGTTCTTGGTGTATAAAATTTTTAATTAGCATTTTGCAGAAGAGAGGAGTCACAGAACTAGTTAAGTGGCAAAGCTGGCGCTTGAACTCACTTTTAAGAATTTCATTTTAACCACAGTACACCTGACTGGCTGTGTGCCTGACTCCACCAAATCTGTTTTAGTCCTCCCAGCAACTGCAACACCTTTATTCCCATTTTACTGATGAGAGAAGAGACAGAGGTTATAGAAAACCCAGAGCCATTTGTACTGTTGGTAGGATTTTTGCAGCTGTGTTGGTAAGTCTAATGATCGGGCACGCTGATAAATGCTAGCAGAATCGATAGTTGGGATTCCTGTTGTCAACATTCATAGTCTCAAACGATTGAGATCCATTAGCTTTCTCCAAACACCTGCCAATCGCAAAGATTGTTAAGCAACCAGCATAATAGAATTAATTATATTGTATAATGCTTAATCACAATATTGAAAATATTATAAAATGGGGATAGAATTGAAAAGCTTGAATTCTAAGGCAGATTTACATCACTTCCTTATGATATAGGCTTATATATACTGCACCAAGCAGTTTTGTGATCATGTTTTATTGTGTTTGATGTAACAATCTAAAAAGTGGCACTTTCAGTAATGTGCCTTAAAACTTAAATTCAATTAATTGGCTGCTCTTTAGGCCAGTCTAGTTTTTAAAAGGTTTGAGATGTAATTTCTGAAAAATTGCTGTGGAAGGGAAAGCCTATTTGCCACCCCAGCCTGAGTTCTTGCTGGTGGAGGGAGGCTTCTCCCTCTCCTTGCTGCTCCAAGTTAGGTACAACAACATGACGACACACAGGCTCTAGCTGGTGGGAGCTATCAAGTTTCAGCAAAATACAAAATGGGTGAACTTTGAGAAACATAAGGAAGTGAAGGAATTGAGGTGTACATTCTTTTCAAAGAATTCCTTGTATGTTAAATTGTTGTAATTACAAACATCTTTGTAGACTTTTTGGAACGTTTGGAAAAATAGAATGATAAAAAAATCTCAAGTTTGCTACTTAGTACTATTTTTTTGGAGACAGAGTCTCACTCTGTCACCCAGGCTGGAGTGCAGTGATGGGATCTCAGTTCACTGCAACCTCTCCCTCGCGGGTTCAAGCCATTCTGCCTCAGCCTCCTGAGTAGCTGGGACTACAGGTGCCTGCCACCACATCTGGCTAATTTTTGTATTTTTAGTACAGACAGAGTTTCGCCATGTTGGCCAGGCGGGTCTCGAACTCCTGACCTCAGGACATCCGCCTACCTCCGCCTGCTAAAGTGTTGGGATTACAGGCTGAAGCCACCACGCCCGGCCACTACTCAGTCATTTGTAATAGATGTTTTTCTTCCCATCTTGTTTTCCAGGAATAAAATAGATATTTTAAGTAAAAACTGGAAGCCCACTGCATATATAAACTTTCAACTCTTTTCCCCCCCACATAACCCCTGTGATTATATTTCTTTTCAAAGAATATTTTAGTAGCTGCATGCAGTATCAAATTCACATGCTATAATTTAGAGATTCCCTTTATTTTGAACATTTGGGCTATTTCCAATTTTTCTCTATTTTAAAACATGAGCATTCTTATATATCTGATTATTTCACTTACACTGAATTGTTTGTTAAAATTCACAAGCTGGTGTTGAAGTTCAGTATTTAGAAGACAAAGAGCGTTGACTGGTGTTAACATAGTAACGACTCTGTCCAAGTGACCCAGATGGATTCTATAACTCTTCTGGGTTTTCATTTTTGTAAAAAGCAAAATGAAAGTCTTAATGAATCCAGTTCTATGTGTGTGACAAAGTATTCTTGATAGGTTCCTAAAAAGACATGTGAATGTAGTCGGTGGTCTTCTTTTTAAAGTCTAATATTTCTCCTTCCATTGCATTGCTTATAAATTCTGTTACAAGGTTGAAAGGGTTCTTTTACCCTTAAAAACATTAAATTTCCAAATGTTTAAATAAGCAAATCAAGTTTATTTTAGTAACTTAACAACATCCTATAATCTTTACCCTAGTGATTAAGAGCTTGGGCTTCCAGAGTTTTGATAGTCAGGGCTATGTCCAACTTTCACTGTAAACTATGCATCTTCAAACCAACTAAAATCACATAATCCTCACGGAGTAAGATTGTGAAGCAGTTCTGAATGATTTTTCTCTAAAGTAGGTTATTTATTGCTGGTAATAATTATTCTGCCATTATTAGGTCCAATAGTACAAGTTGGTGTGTCGGAGCTACCTCACCTCAGCTTGTGAGGGCCAGTTGTGGGCATCTCTTTCCAGCTTTGCATCCAGTGACGTCTGGTTGGCACCTTGAGATTGTTACAGTGAGAGTATTTACACCTCAGCAAATGCTACAAAATCCTGTTTTCCCCCAGAGAGCTGGAGGTTAAATACTACCAGCACATCCCTAGACATTACTCAAGTTATAGTCTGTGATCACAACTAATATAGTATGCTCTTGGTACCAGGAGCTCTGATACATATCTGGTACATGTTTGATAATGACTTGCACTTTACAAATTTTTGTTGTAAGTACTTATTAATACTTTGATTCTGTAAAGTGGGGTTTGATTTTATAAAATCCAAAACAAGCCTCTGATTGAATCCAGTTCTCTGTGTGACCAGTTCTCTGAATGAGACCAGTTCTCTGTATGAATGGAAGGGAAAATAATTAAAAATCTTGCAGAGGGGAAAGTTTCATCTTCTTTTTTGTTTGTTTGTTTTTTGTTTTTTTTTTTTTTTGAGAAGGAGTCTCCCTCTAACGCCCAGGCTGGAGTGCAGTGGCGCAATCTGGGCTCACTGCAAGCTCCGCCTCCCGGGTTCCCGTCATTCTCCTGCCTCAGCCTCCCGAGTAGCTGGGACTACAGGCGCCCGCCACCTCACCTGGATAGTTTTTTGTATTTTTTTTAGTAGAGACGGGGTTTCACCGTGTTAGCCAGGATGGTCTCGATCTCCTCACCTTGTGATCCACCCGTCTCGGCCTCCCAAAGTGCTGGGATTACAGGCTTGAGCCACTGCGCCCGGCCTAGTTTCATCTTCTTAAAAACTAGATGTGTTAAACACTATTCTAAACCAGGTGTAGAAAAGCTAACACTATCTGGCTGGACACGGTGGCTCACGCCTGTAATCCTAGGACTTTGCGAGGCCGTGGTGGGCGGATCACGATGTCAGCAGATGGAGACCATCCTGGCTTACACGGTGAAACCCTGTCTCTACTTAAAATACAAAAAATTACCTGGGCGTGGTGGCGGGCGCCTGTAGTCCCAGCTACCTGGAGGCTGAGGCAGAAGAATGGTGTGAACCTGGGAGGTGGAGCTTGCAGTGGGCTGAGATTGCGCCACTGCACTCCAACCTGGGCTACAGAGCAAGACTCCGTCTCAAAAAAAAAAAAGAGAAGTTAACACTGTCTTTATGAGTTTCATTTCTGTCTCAGTTCACTCTACTGTAACAAACTACCACAGACTGAGTGGCTTGAACATTTATTTCTCACTGTTCTGGAAGCTAAGTCCAAGATCAAGGCACTAGCAGATTCCATGTCTCTTCCTGGTTTGCAGATGGCCATCTCTTTGCTATATCCACACGTGGTGGAGAGATCACCTATCTCATGTCTTTTCTTAGAAGGGCCCTCTTCTTGTCATCAGGGCTCCATCCTCAAAATCTAATTATAATACCTCCCCAAAGCCTCACCATCCCATTGGAAGTTAGGATTCCAACATATAAATTTTGAGGGGGACACAAACATTCAGTCCCTAACATTTTCTAAATTAAAGGATAAGATTCGCAATAATTCTGGATGAAAAGATGCTTTTTGGGTTTCCAAAATATTAACTATTAAATAATTTTTAATAAATCTTCTTAAATGTTTCTGATTAACCTGAAGGATTATGTGTTTTTGCCAAACATTTACATTCTTTTATAATTGCTTTGGCTTTCATTCATTCACTCGACAAATATTTATTAGAAACTACCATATACCAGAAACTGTGCTGCTGGGTAAATGTTAATACAGTAATCAACAAAGCAGATGAGACTCTTCTCTTGCCTCATGGCACACAGGAGAGACAATGTTAAATGGGGAACATAAACACATTTGTTGTTGCACACACTAGGATTATAGTCACAAAAAGAAAGTCCACAGTGCTGTGAAACAATATGGAAAGGGAACTTCATGGGGGAGTTAAGGGAGGATTTTTCTGAGAAAATGATGTTTAAGCTCACAACAAAGATAAGTAGGTGTTGGCTGGGTGACAGAAAGGGAGAACACTCCAGACATAGAAACCAACATGTGCAAATGCCTTAAGTCAAGAAATAGCTTGTACGAAAAACAAAATACAGGCAATCCAATTCACTCTCAATATTTAGAGGCCAATAAACCTGAAATGTGTGAACTAACCATTAATCACTAAGAAGGAACATCCCTGTCAGCACATAGCTTTCAGTATACCTGTGTGGCCCCAGGGCTACTGTTCCGTTTTTTTTTTTTTTTTTTTTTTTTTACTGTTCCGTCCTAAGGGAGACCAGCAAAAGAAAAGCTTTCCTAAACTGTTTTAGTTAGGAGCAAAGAAATCCTCCTCTGCATTAGGGGATATTTAAATTATGCAATCCCCTAGATAATTTAGGCACCAACCACCTACTATTAAGGAGGAAAAGGATCAAATTTGTTGACCAAATTCCCTTGATACTCATTCAGCTTCTGTATTCCTTGGCCTGTGCAAATAGCCTAAAGGCTTTACTCTCTCAACTCTCTCTCATCCTAGGGTTGAAAATAAGCTTACAGCTTGACTTGTCTAAAGAACAAATGGTCTTGAAGAAAATTCACATGTTTATTGCATCTTAGTGTAAGTCATATAAAGATGTCACAGGCCATATGGTCTCTCTGTCACAACTACTCAATTCTGCCATTGTAGAGTGTCAGTAGCCCTAGACAATACATAAACAAATGGTCATGGCTATGTTCCAATAAAGTTTTGTTTACAAAAACTGATGTCAGGTCAGATTTGGTCCTTATCTCATAGTTTGGGACCCTGCTCTAGATGACTTTGCTTCTAGCCACAGCTGCCATCTGATTGTGATTGCATGAGAGACCTTAAGCAAGACCAGCAGAAAACTGCCTTGTTAAGTCTAATCAGCCCAGTGAATGGTGGGAAAAAATAAAATGGCTGCTTTCTAAATCCCATTCAACTTTGAGGTGATTTGTTACATAGCAGCATACCACTAAAACAATGGTACAGTGCAATGATCTTTAAATATTTCTTTTTACTTGAGTACCCCTTAACATTTTGGAAAGTTATGTAGACTCTTGCACATTTTCAGATCGTTATCTAAAAGTTTTCACTCAAAATGTAAATTCTTGCAAAGGATATAATTTCCAACAGGGTGAAAATTGTAATACTTTTAAAGAGAACTTTTATCAATTTTTAAGCGTATCAAAAGGTCCATAGTAGCCATTTTTTGAGTTTTTATATATGTATTTATTTTTAACTTTTATTTTAAGTTCAGTGGTATATGTGCAGGTTTGTTATATAGGTAAACATGTCATGGGAATTTGTTGTATAGATTATTTTATCACGCAGCTATTAAGCCTAGTACCCATTAGTTATTTTTCCTGATCCTCTCCCTCCTTCCCACCCTCCACCCTGCAATAGGCCTCAATGTGTGTTGTTCCCCTCTGTGTGTCCATGTGTTCTCATCATTTAACTCCCACTTATAAGTAAGAACATGCAGAATTTGGTTTTCTGTTCCTGCATTAGTTTACTAAGGATAATGACCTCTAGCTCCATCCATGTTCCTGCAAAGGACATGATCTTGTTCTTTTTTATGGTATAGTAGCCGTTTTCAAAAAGACAGGAATAAGCTTTTCTGACATTTGGAAGTTTTATATTCTTTCTTTTTCTTTTTTCTTCCATTTTGTTTTGTTTTGTTTTGTTTTTTTAGAGACAGGGTCTTGTTCTGTTGACTGGGCTGGAGTTCACTGGTGCCATCCTAGCTCACTGCAACATCAAACTTTTGGGCTCAACCAGTCCTCTGCTTCAGCCTTCCAAGCAGCAGGGACTACAGGCATGTACCACCACACCTGGCTAATTTGTAAAATGGTTTTTGTTTTTAAAAAAAAAAAAAGATGGAGTCTTGCTACATTGCCTAGGCTGGTCTCAAACTCCTAGCCTCAAAGCAATTCTCCTGCCTCGACCTCCCAAAGCGATGGAATTATAGATGTAAGCCACTGTGTCACCCCTTTTTCTTTTTGACATATATATATTTTTTTAGGTGGAGTCTTGCTCTGTTGCCCAGGCTGGAGTGCAGTGGTGCGATCTCAGCTCACTGCAAGCTCCACTTCTGGGTTCATGCCATTCTCCTGCCTCAGCCTCCCGAATAGCTGGGACTACAGGCGCCTGCCACCGCACCCGGCTAGTTTTTTGTATTTTTAGTAGAGACGGGGTTTCACCATGTTAGCCAGGATGGTCTCGATCTCCTGACCTCGTGATCTGCCCGCCTCAGCCTCCCAAAGTGCTGGGATTATAGGCGTGAGCCGCTGTGCCCAGCCTCTTTGACATACATTACCATTCCATTTCCTCCATAGAATTTTAAGCTAATATATGTTTATGTTGAAATATTTTCCTGATTGGTAATTCCCGCAATTTTCTCTCTCTTTTTTTTTTTGAGACAGAGTCTAGCTCTGTTGCCCAGGCTGGAGTGCAATGGTATAATCTCAGCTCACTGCAACCTCCACCTCCCGGGTTCAAGTGATTCTCCTGCCTCACCCTCCCTAGTAGTTGGGATTACAGGCGTCCACCACCACGCCCAACTAATCTTTGTATTTTTAGTAGAGACGGGGTTTCGCGTGTTGGTCAGGCTGGTCTTGAACTCCTGACCTCAGGTGATCCACCCACCTTGGCCTCCCAAATTGCTGGGATTACAGGCGTGAGCCACCGCGCCCAGCCCTACTATTCTATTTTTAAGAGAGAACAAGCAAAAGAGAGAGTCATGGAGTCTTGCCACTCCTTTATCCCATGGATAAAATAAGGTGTTGATTGCTGCCTCTTCAACCATGCTCTCTGCTTCATTCTCAAGGGATTTCCTCAGGAAAATTCATTTTTTTGACAATGTGGGGGAGATGAAAGAGGATAAGGTTGCTAAATGAAAATCGTCATCATTCTCCCTCACTCCATTCGACATTATCTCTGAGTTCACGTCGTCCCCCAGTGACAGCCAGGATATCCTGCTCCAATGCCTAACATTCCCCTTATATGTAAGATGGGAAAGACACCAAGCCCCTGATTTTTAAAATTTCTTCACAATCAGTCAAGTTTTATTTACAATTCTTTGACTATGTACAAAGTGCTAATGTAGGCACTAAGATGAACAAAATGGACAAAAATCCCCGCCTTACTGGAGGTTACCTTCCAGTGAGGGCTGACAGACAATAAATGAATGAAGGAATAAGTAATATGTCAGTAGGTAAGTAAGTAAAAAACATGATATGAACAATAAATGCTATACAAAATAGAAAGCAGGTAGAAGGGATAGAATGCAGGGCAGAAGTAGGGGTTGCAGTTTGAATACACTGGTGAGGGGAGGCTTCCCTAAGAAGGGGACATTGAAGCAAAGACCTGAAGGCAGTGAGGAGGGTGGCCATGAGGATATATGGGAAAGAGCTTTCCAGCAGAGAATAGTCTGGAGGCAGGAGGAGGTACTGAAGCTGAGGGAAAGCGCAACAGAAATGAGGTTAGGGAGTTCTCCAGGCACCAGATTGTCTGCGTCCTTACCATTCATCTCTAGGACCAGTGCGGCCCTCACACAAGGGGCCTCTCCTCTGAGTCCCATGCTTTAGAGGGCGCTGCTCTGGCTTTCTCCTGCCAATATCCCACCCCAAAAGCAAAGAATTCAGTGGACCAATGGGCATGCTAACCCTAAATGTATGCTCCCCTTCTGGACATAATCCCGGAACCCCTGCCCGAGGCACCCAAACCCCCGCACATGCTCGTCTCATGTGAGTCAACGTGTTCCCTCCTTAAGGAGTGTTTATATTTTTAGTTTTGTAATTGCTGATGGTGGGTTGAAAGACTGACTTCTTCTGAGGGAATTTCAAGCAAAGGAAGCTGGTAACTCAGTCTGTTTAGAGTCAAGGATCACTCTACTCAATGTAACACAAAACCTAAGAGGTAATGCAAAGGACAGGATCAGCAGTGAAGAAAACACTTGGGATTGCCATGTCTTAAGAAATTGACATCAGAAGCTCCCATGAGGTTTGTCTTCTGAAATTTCCTTTTCTGTTTCAAAAATCTGAGCTGAACAATATTGTCAATGGTCTCACACTTTAGATTCACTAGGGATTCTTCTGGGAAACTTGTCAAAATTCAGATACCCGAGCTCCATCAAAGATGTTCCCAATCAGAACCTCTGAAAATCAGACCAAGAATTTTCATGGTAACAGATTTCCTAGCTGATTTTTGCCCATATGGATCTTGAACTGCCCTTTCTCAACGATGTGGTACAAACTGTGTATGATTGGGTGTTAGACAAACAAGGGTTTAAATCGTAAGTCTACCATTAACCAGTCAGGTGACTAAGCAATTTTCTTACCTTCTTTCCATCTTAGTCACCTCACCTGTAAAAATGAAGATAAATAATCATAATTTCAGAGGTTCTGAGGGTTGCTGAAATACCTTGTGTTGTCCATGTCACAGAGCACATGGTTCATGGTAGAGATGCTCAGTAAGCCTCTTTCCTGCTTGCAGTACAAGAGCTGTCTTCTTACCTACTTACAGAGAAATACAGAAAGTATGTCAAGATGGCCAGGATGAAGTCTTCTCATTTTGAACGATTGAAGAGCAGTGATAATATTGAAAATAAACCAAAAAGCCAACTGATATCCTCCTGTATCATGTTTTACCCAAAATGATTTTTTTTCTCTCTTTGTAAGAAATTACACACACACCCACACACGCACACACAGGCTGATAGTATCAAGCTGTCTTTGATTACTTCTGGGCAAATGCATGGCAGGGCATCTGAAAACCACAACTGGAGACATCATTTCTGATGGGCCTAATGCTCTGGGTATTTCCTTTCAACTGAACTTGGGGAAAGTACTTTGATATAATGTACATATGGAAATATTTTACAACATTCTTTAAAAGTTAGATACTTTATTCAGGATATATGTAAAACATACTTTTCAATGTGTATGGCTAAATTCCTTGTCATTTCTAAGCTAGAATATTTTTGTTTTGTTTTGTTTTGTTAAATCGATCTCAGTGTGTAAGAAAGGACCATATTAACAGCCCAAGAGATAGAGTCTTTTTTCTGGGCTTCTGGCAGACAGCAGGAACAGCTGCTGCTTAAGCATACCCCAAATGTTTTACCTCTGGAAAGATCATTTCTGGAGGTGAGCAGGCACTTTGATTTCCCATTCTCTCTGAAAGGTGTCGGTGGGAATAGTAGGGGAATAGCTGGCCATTTACTTGGGGTTTTGGTTCTGAGGCCATCGCCACATTTCACATGTGCAATCAAATTGCAACCTGGGTTCTGGTTCAAATTATTTTGAAGTGATTAAAGCCTGTTGTTTTAAATGCCTTTCTAATCTTAGGGTAAAACATTCCTTGGGAAAATGTTCTTCAATCGCAAGAATCTAACAGTGGTTACTTTCAGGGAGAAGCTATAGGGAAGGGGAGAAGATGATAAGGGGAAGGTGACATTTGCTTTGCATTTTTAAAATTATTTGTACTCTTTGAATTTATAACTCCAAACATGTCATCTTATTTTTTAAAAAGAGGAATCATCTGTATAATGGTGTTGTAGACCATTTTTGTTATTAATTCTCTTTAAATTTCTGAATTGAAAAATGAAATCTAGTAAGTATACTTTTGAAAGCTTAGCTAGAAATTATTTATTTTTAAGATTCAATTACCAAAATGTGCCAAATACACTTTGTTTTTTTTTTTTTTTTTTTTGAGGCGGAGTCTCGGTCTGTCGCCCGGACTGGAGTGCAGTGGCCAGATCTCAGCTCACTGCAAGCTCCGCCTCCTGGGTTTCCGCCACTCTCCTGCCTCAGCCTCCCAAGTAGCTGGGACTACAGGCGCCCGCCACCTCGCCCGGCTAGTTTTTGTATTTTTAGTAGAGACGGGGTTTCACCGTATTAGCCAGGATGGTCTCGATCTCCTGACCTCGTGATCCTTCCGTCTCGGCCTCCCAAAGTGCTGGGATTACAGGCTTGAGCCACCGCGCCCGGCCTGTTTTTTCTTTTTTAGTTTACAAGCCTATGTGTAAAATATTTGTGAGGCAACTAGATATAAAAAATACCATGGGTTTGATATTTTATTCATCTGAAAATGATGCTTTCACAAGATTTTTTCTTTCATCATTAAAGAAGTAAATCATTTGCATTTTAAAGATATGCTCAAATGCTGTGGGATGCAGCTTTTCCCATTTATGTAATGTTTAATTGCATTTACTTGATCACAGCATTGAGGCAAGTTTCTTTAAAATAAGTTTGCCTTTTCATTATGCTTGAGAATATAGTTTGTAAATCTCAAAGTATCAAAAATACACTTGGTTGAGGATAAAATTATGCAGGACTATGATTCCTATAAAAGAGAACTCCTGCCCTACTGTGGCCACAGAAAGGAATTACATGTGGGCAGCTGTTAGAAAAATGCTGTTGTTATTTAGTTGAATTGCAACAGCTTTGCAAGTGAGGTAAAAAATGTGTAGATCTACAGTTGTTTTTCTTTAACACGTTTTAATATCTATGTGCATGTGTGGGTGTTTTTTTTTTAATCCGGGTCCCTAATGTTGCAAAACAATTTATTCTTCACAGTGGCTGTCCCAACTCTACCTCTCTTCCTAATGCAACACTCAATCTTACTCCCAGCAGCCTTCTAATACCTGTAAATGCAGAAACTATCAGTTATGAACTTCTGTAGCTCCCTTTTCATCTTTGGTACCTCAAAACTTTAATGTATGTAAAAGCATGGGCTTTGAAATTGGCAAACCTTGAGCTCTATCAATTTCTGGTTGTATCAACTTGAGCATGTTGCCCGATTTCTATGAGCCTCAGTTTTCTTATCTAAAAAATGAAATTAATAATGCCTACTCCAAAGAATTATTGGATGGATTAAGTAAGACAACCTAATACAACTCCTGTGCATAGTAGATACTAAGTGTTGGTTGCCTTATGCCTCTAATCTTCTTTCTGCTCTCTTTTCTTTAAAAGATGGCATGCATCTTTTCCAGGGTAAATTTTACCCCTGTTGAACTCTATCCCACACTCTCTTGCCATGACCCTGATTCTATTCAGTTACTTAACTCCTTCCCCTCCCTCTGACATCTTTGGTCCCTTCCTCTCCACAGTTTTATTCTCTCGTCTTATACAAACATGCCCAAGTCTCATCATCCATAAAAACCTCTGTCATTACCACTTCAGCTGTCTTCTTTTGTTCATACACAGCTGTGTTGGGTGCCATAAATCATTCACTACTATTATTTTTAAAATCCCTATCACTACTTCTCCCCTCTGCAATCTGCCTTCTCCTGCCAACATGCTACTGAAATTAATGAATTAATTCATCTAATATTTACAAGCATTTATCATGATACCATGTCCCAGGCACTGTGCTCAGTAACTTAAGTCATTATAATACTGTGTGCTTGACAATATATTGTACTTACTGGCCAAAAGTCACCAATGTCTAATTGTCAAGCTAAATGTCTTCTTTCAGTTTCACTCTATCTGACATGCTGGAAACTTCCCTTTCCAAGGCTTCTTTGCTACCTCTCCCTTGGCTCTTCTGTTCCTTTGATCTTGCTGTATTTACTTTGTAGTATCCTCCTAATCATGGGGTTGATTCCCTAGGCATCCATCTTCAGCTTTCTTCTCTCTCACTCTTTTAACTTTACTCTGTGTATTTCCCATAATTATACACTACATTTGGTGTGTGTGTGTGTGTGCGCGCGTGCATTTTTCTAGGAAGGAGTTCATAGCTTTTTTCAGCTCTGCAAGGAGGTCTATGACCCTCCCAATAACAACCCTGACCAGTTCCACCTCATGTATAGTCACGTTCTTCCACTGTGATGACTTCCGTTATCCTCCACATGCTGCTGATTCCTGGATCTCCAACCCTAAACCTCTTTCCCATGCTCCAACGACCATCTTCCCGACTCTGCCAAGGTCCCTCCTGGAGGGTCCTTCTAGAATAATCGTTCTTATCAGGCAGGTGGCAGAACCTCTGTCTCCCACTCCTTGCATGTCCCTCCGTGAGACTGGGATGGGTTGAGGGTGATGGGAGGGGTGCATGTATAATCCGAGTCCCTGGGGTGCAGAAGCTCTGTTCTGACCTTGCCTCTTGCTATCCATGGAATTACTGCTTGACCCTGGCCATTTTCCCATTCTCCTCTGGTTCCAGGAAAAGCCTTCTCTGGTCCAGCTCTTGGACACAGCTGTAGTGTTGCCTGGAGCCATTGTTACGCAATTCACTTTCATCAGAGCCCTCTCTTTCCAGAGTGTTCAAGCCCTATATTTATTTATTTATTTATATATATATTTTTTGAGACGGAGTCTCGCTCTATCGCCCAGGCTGGAGTGCAGTGGCCGGATCTCAGCTCACTGCAAGCCCCACCTCCTGGGTTTACGCCATTCTCCTGCCTCAGCTTCCCGAGTAGCTGGGACTACAGGCGCCCACCACCTCGCCGGGCTAGTTTTTTGTATTTTTTAGTAGAGACGGGGTTTCACGGTGTTAGCCAGGATGGTCTCGATCTCCTGACCTCGTGATCCACCCATCTCGGCCTCCCAAAGTGCTGGGATTACAGGCTTGAGCCACCGCGCCCGGCCCCTATATTTATTTTTAATCAAATTCTCTTATTTCTATCTGCACAGAAAGATCTTATGGTGGGGTGCGGTGGCTCACACCTGTAATCCCAGCACTTTGGGAGGCCAAGGCAGGCGGATCATGAGGTCAGGAGATCGAGGACATCCTGGCCAACATGGTGAAATCCCATCTCTACTAAAAAATATTAGCTGGGCGTGGTGGCAGGTGCCTGTGATCTCAGCTGCTTGAGAGGCTGAGGCAGGAGAATCGCTTGAACCAGGGAGTCAGAGGTTGCAGTGAGCTGAGATCAAGCCACTGTACTCCAGTCTGGTGACAGAGTGAGACTCCAGCTCACACACACACATACACACACACACACACTATATATAGTATATATCTTTTATAGCTTTTGCTTCACCACCACCCTCCCTGCTCTCCTCACTCTCAGTCTGTCTCAGCCCCTCACTATCTCTCATCTGTACTTCCACACTAAGGTCCTAAAATGTTTCTGTGCCTCAGGTCTTTCTGTCACCTCATCTATTCTTCCAGACACAATGCTAATCATTTCAAGTTTTAAAATCCTTCAATACTTCTTTGTATCTAAATAATGAAATCTAAAAGCATTATGACATTGAAAGACCCTCTCTAGTCAGGCTTCTTCTTTTTTAGGTTGCATCTCCACTTTTATTCCTCCATCATCACCATCACTCTGTTATCACCTTCTTTGGGGCTTTCCCATCTCTCTGCCTTTGCTCAGCCTTGTCCACATGCCTGAAAGCCTTTTCCCAACCCAGGAATCCAGCTCTTCTATCAATGCTCCAGCTCAAATGTCAGCACTTCTGTAGGCCTGCCTTTTCCTTATCTGTTTGAGAATTTTTTTTTTTTTTTTAGACGGAGTCTTGCTGTGTCACCCAGGCTGGAGTGCAATGGTGTGATCTCAGCTCACTGCAACCTCCGCCTCCTGGGTTCAAGCAATTCTCCTGCCACAGCCTCCGAGTAACTGGGATTACAGACATGCACCACCTCGCCCGGCTAATTTTTGTATTTTTAGTAGAGGCAGGTGTCACCTGTTGGCCAGGCTGTTCCTGACCTGCTATTCCTGACCTCAAGTGATCCACGCTCCTCAGCCTCTCAAAATGCTGTGATTACAGGCGTGAGCCACCGCACCCTGCCTACCTGTGAGAATTAATCACTATTTCCTCAGGTCTCTCAAAGTCCAATTGGCCCAAACCTCCGATAGGCATGTGCTTCTCAGGCAGTTCTGCCATAGTGTGCATTCTCCTCAGACTAGGATAACAGTTTCTTGGGGATAAGAGTTATGCACTGGTTATCTTGGCACTGACAGCATTTAGGACAGCTTGTTTCTGCTACATGCTCCATAAATGCTTGATGAATGAATGAATGAGTGGTGAACGTTGTCATCACCAGCACTACTGCCTACTGTCTTTTTTTGTGTGTTTGATTTTGAGACAGAGTCTCTCTCTGTTGCCCAGGCTGGAATGCAGTAGCAAAATCTTGGTTCACGGCAGCCTCCACCCCCCAGCTTCAACTGATTCTTGTGCCTCAGCCTCCCAAGTAGCTTGGATTACAGATGCCTACCACGATGCTCAGCTAATTTTGTATTTTTAGTGAGAGTTTTGCCATGTTGGCCAGGCTGGTCTCGAACTCTCGACCTCAGGTGATCCACTGGCCTCAGCCACCCAGTGTGCTGAGATTACAGGCATGAGCCACCGTGCTCGGCCCTGCCTGCTGTCATTGATTCCCATCTTGGCAAGGAAATGGAGGGAAGTGTGTGAGATTAGGCAGATGCTTTCAGAGTACATCCAAAGTTTCCACAAAACAAGTATTAAAATGTGGAAAGGAGTTGTAACATAGCAAAGAAGGCAGTAATGAATAAAAAGAACCAAATTTTACTTCCCGTTTAGCTACTTACTTCTCTCTAGCTAGCAGTAAAGACAGCATCTTGGTTGGCATAATGAGATTTGTTCAGTTTCCTAAACAATGCACCCTAGCTGCAATGTGGAGAGAAATAGAAGCAGGACATCAGGTGGATCTGAATTAATAAGTGGTGGTGGAAGTAGAGAGGAGGGAACAAACTAAATAAACATTAAGGAAGTGCAGTAGCTAAGATGACACCTTGAAGGATCAAAGGAAATGGAAGAATCAAGGGTTCATTTATTGATTCATTCAACTTATTTAATGACTCCAACTATGTGCCAGCACTGTAAGAGGTGGTAGGAATTCCATGGTGAAAAAGATTTTGTCTCTGAATTTGAGACCCTGAGTTTCTGATATTACAATTGACTGTGTAATGGTATATAGTAATAAACATCTAATCACTCCTACTTGAATGTAAGCAGATATGAGAAGCATTATTATGCATCTCTTATGGAATACAGCAGTGAACACCTGGGTAGAGAGACAGATGTGCTGGTGTAAGACCAGAAAGTACTTTGTGTTCTTACAAAGTACTATTATAAAAGTTTATTTTAATTACAAAAGTAATATATGCTTATTACAGAAAAATTAGAAAATACAAGTAGTTTCAAAGAAGGGAAAAATAATCTATAATCACATCACATAGACACAGTCATCTTTATATTCCTTCAGACTTTTTTCCAATGGAAAATGCATACAATAACAAATGAACCAATAGTCTACAAACATTTTATGGTCTGATTTTCTTCATTCTAAATCTGTCGTGGAGGCCAGGCATGGTGGCTCATGACTGTAATCCCAGCACTTTGGGAGGCCAAGGTGGGTGGATCTCTTGAGCCCAGGAATTTGAGACCAGCCTGAGCACCATGGTGAAACCCTATCTCTACAAAAAAACACAAAAATTAGCCAGGTAAGGTGGTATGTGCCTGTAGTCCCAGCTATTTGGGAGGCTGAGGCAGGAGGATTGCTTGAGCCCAGGAGGTCAAGAATGCAGTGAGCCATGACTGCACCACTGCACTCTATCCTGAGTGACAGAGTAAGACTCTGTCTCAGAAAAAAAAAGGCTATTTTGGACATCTGTCCATTCCAGAAAATAAACTTCTACAGTGTGCTTTTTAATGGCTGTATAATATTCCACTGTGTGAATGCTTTACAATTTTTTTAATTAATCCACTATTTTTAATTGGGTATTTTTAATATTGCAGAAATAACTAAAGATCAGTTGGAAGGTTACTTCACTAGTTAAACAATATGTTTCTTAAAAATAATGATGTCTTTTATGGCCCATACTAATTTAGAGCTCAGCAATGAAGGGATTCTGGGAAATATAGTTCAGCTTAGCTAGGTTAACACAATACAAATCCACCACAGATGATTCCTTGTCAACTAAATATCTATATATACCTTTCAGAACCATATTTGGCTCAATTTTTCTTTTCTTTTCTTTTCTTTTTTTTTTTTTAAGAAGGAGCTCACGGCCGGGCGCGGTGGCTCACGCCTGTAATCCCAGCACTTTGGGAGGCCGAGACGGGCGGATCACAAGGTCAGGAGATCGAGACCATGGTGAAACCCCGTCTCTACTAAAAATACAAAAAATTAGCCGGGCGTGGTGGCGGGCGCCTGTAGTCCCAGCTACTCAGGAGGCTGAGGCAGGAGAATGGCGTGAACCCAGGAGGCGGAGCTTGCAGTGAGCCGAGATCGCGCCACTGCACTCCAGCCTGGGCGACAGAGCGAGACTCCGCCTCAAAAAAAAAAAAAAAAAAAAAGAAGGAGCTCACTCTGTTGCCTAGGCTGGAGTGCAGTGGCACAATTTTGGCTCACTGCAACCTCTATCTCCTGGGTTCAAGCAGTTCTCCTGTCTCAGCCTCCCGAGTAGCTAGAATTACAGGTGTGTGCCACCACGCCCAGCTAATTTTTGTATTTTTAGGATTTCACCATGTTGGCCAGACTGGTCTTGAACTCCTGACCTCAAATGATCTGCCCACCTCGGCCTCCCAAAGTGCTGGGATTGCAGGTGTGAGTCACCACACCTGGCCTAGTTTAATTTTGTTTTTTTGAAATGGAGTTTCGCTCTTGTTGCCCAGGCTGGAGTGCAATGGCGTGACCTCAGCTCACCACAACCTCTGACTCCCAGATTCAAGCGATTCTCCTGCCTCAGCCTCCCGAGTAGCTGGGATTACAGGCATATGCCACCACACCTGGCTACACCCAGCTAATTTTGTGTTTTAAGTAGAGATGGGGTTTCTCCATGTTGGTCAGGCTTGAACTCCTGACCTCAAATGATCTGCCCACCTCGGCATCCCAAATTGCTGGGATTACAGGCATGAGCCACCGCGCCTGGCCTGCTTAATTTTTAAATGAGAGCAATAACAACATTATGTTTCCACCTAACATAATGTAACTATCCCTCATACAATTGAAATATGCTGTATCCCCAAAAGAAGAAACAAACTCCCTTTATCCATTTTGGGGTGATAATCATCTCTCTTCTAGATGATTCATATTCTCTGTTTGATACCCAGTGACTTAAATACTGAGAGCTTAAATATTATCAACGAATTGTATATTACATTTGGTTCGAGAATGGGAGCCTGAAAAAAATTGGGTAATATATACAAAAACATATTTGTATCAAAATAAAATACTCCTAACTATTACAGTGCTTATTCCTAAAACTGCTTACATGGTCATCGCTGATATTTATAACTACATTCTTCCACTACCCATTTCATATTGTCTTTGCCCTCAGCAAAAATCTCAGCTGGTTGTGGTTTCTTGCCTGTTGGAGTGACCTAAACCTTAATCCCTGAAAGTCCTGCCTCTATTGGGTTGCTGTAACTTTCCATTGAAATTTATCACAGGATATGGGATTACTAAGGCATCTCAGGGGATCTACTGCATTCCAGGCTTACTCCTCCTTACTACCATTTTGTGATGACAATCTAATTTCCTCTTGATTGTCAAGATAAATCTGCCTAGCCCATAAAGTATTATTTTATTTGTTTTTTGATTCATTGGAACGAGGATTTGTGAAGTGGCTAGCTGACAGTCTCAACTCTCAAATTAATGGAACCATTAACGTTTTCCTTGGTGGAAGTATTCTTCTTTGGTACTAATACTCCTAGATCAGTAGAGCCCTAAGTTGAGTAAAGATGAGAGGAGCAATACCCATTCCCTACACATGATTTCTGGACTTGTGAATTCTAACTGTGAGAGAAATATGCTGCTTACTGATTTACTGCATATATGCATCTTAGAAGACATGGACCTACTCCCAAAGGGGTTGCCACCATAACTGGGTTTTCAAAAGACCATTGCACCATTTCTCATACTAAGACTAGTAAGTTTCATGAACATGAGCCAATGGCCACAATTCATTTGCTGTTAAAAGAGTTCCTTGGCCAGAAGCAATGCTGTATAGTAAACCATGGTAATGACTATGGCATTCCCTAAGCCTACAGAATAGTGATTTTGGTATTGTGGGTAGCAGCATTGTGGGTAAGGAAGGAACTTTGTTCTAGTGTGTTTACTTCAGTAAAAACCAAATGCCTACTGGACATGGTCCTATATAATTAACTTGCCACTAGGTCTGGCTCATCCTCATGTAGAATAGTGCCATATTGTGGGCTCATTGTTGGTTTCTCCTGTGGCAGGCTGGGCACTCAGCAGTGGTTCTAGCCAGATCAGCCTTAGCGAATGAAAGGTTGTGCACAGCTTCAGTCCCTCCTGCCATGGCCACTTTGTCTGTAGGTCCTTTGGGCAAGGTCACAAATGGATATGGAAAGAGGCTGACTGATGTCCACAGAATGGGCCATCTTGTCCACCTGATTATAAACATCTTCCTATGCAGAGATTGCTCTTTGGTAAGCACTCACATAAGGCACAAATATCTTTACATGTTGTACCCCTACAGGAAGGTCTATCCACATGCCTCTCCCCTAGACCTCCTCAGTAATTTTCCTATTGTGTTCCTTCCCATTTTTCAAACATCTAACTAAATGATTGAACTGCCCACGAATCACTGTAGATCTACAACTCTTGCTGTTCCTCCTTCCAGGCAAAATGAACAACCAGGTACACTACTAAAGTTCTACCCAATGGGAAGATTTTTCCTCACCACTTTCCTTCAGGCCTACCCTTCAAAGTGAGGCTGTTGTGCAAAGCCATCTACTTTCAGAGAGTGCCAGCACATTGTGTGGAACTATCTGTAAATCAGGCTTTTCTTCTTCTTCAGTCAACTGGTCATAGGTTGCCTGAAGGTATAATGCCATAGATACAGGTTGAGAAAGGAGACAATGTGGCAGGAATGTGGGCCATGTGCATTTAGAACTATTTTTTTGTACAATTTACTTGTACCTGCAAGATCTACTTGAGCTTGATCTCATACACAACGCTTTCATTTGATGATGGAATGTTGCTGTAGACACCCACATTTATTGGATGATAAATTAGACAATGCCAAATTGTCAAATGATGGGTAGTTCAAGTTTCATGGTAGCTTGTTGCCCATGGTCAATAGTTTAGTCTCTACTAAGGCTCAGTGGCAAGCCTGGAGTCATTTGTCAATGGAGATTATTTCTCGGCAGAGGATGACACATTGCACCAAAGCTCTAAGACTCTGTGCTGTAGTGGCTTGTCAAAAGCTTCATAAAGCATGCCTATCTACCACAGACATTACAAGTAATATTGGATCTACTGAGTTGTATGGCCCAAGTGGCAGAGCAGTTTGCTATTGAAGAACCTTTGCTTATTCAGGATCCCAGTCAAAACTAGCAGCTTATTGGATTGCTCAGCAAATACATCAAAATATTATGACCAAATGAAGTATATGTTGCCTCCCAAACTCTAAGTGTTTCATCCATTGAGCATTGTGCAGCAAATATCCTTTATTTTGAAAGAGATATTTTTTATGTGTTACGGATCACTTAACCCCAGACATTTCCCTGAGGAGACCCTGACATTTTATTGTGCTTATTTTCCATCCTCTAACATGCATTTGTCCTACCAATATATCTAGTGTAGTTGCTACTTAGATCACTGTGTCTAATTAGCATATTATCAATGCAATGTCATAGTGTGATATTCTGTGAATGAGAAGGCAATCAAGGTTCCTGCAAATCAGATTATGACAGAGCTGGAGAATTGATATAATTCTGAAATAGAGCTGTGTTGCTGAGTCTGCCAGTTGAAAGCAAACTTCTGATGATGATTTTTACCATAGGTATAAGTAGAAACAGCATTTGCCAGAACAGCTAACAGGTGCCACGAGATGTGTTGATGTGCTCCAGCAACAAAACCACAAGTGGAATAGCAGCTGCAATTGGAGTAACCGAATGATTAAATTTACAATAATCCACTGTTGTTCTCCAAGGTCCATCTTTCTTTTGCGAGGGACAAGTTAACTGAGTGAAATGTGGCAGAAATCACCACTCAGCATCTTTCAAGTCTTTGATAGCACATCAGTCACTGCAGTCACTTTAGATTTATTATTTCTGTAGGTAAAAGCAGTACTACTGGTTACACTTAGACTTTCCTACCATAAACACCCTCACTATATGGGTCAGGAAACCAATATGGTCATTCTTCCATTTGCTGAGTACATTTATCCCAATTGTACATCCCAGAACTCAGTGATCTCACTACCTCTGGAAGGAGAAGTAAAATTAGAGTAGTGATAATAGGAAACTTGTTCCATATGTGTCTCTAATATTTGAATAAATTAATTATTTTACACTGGGCATGTACCTATGTTTTACTTGCATAATTTTATTTCTTATTTTCATTATTTATTTATTTTTATGAGATGGAGTTTCTTTCTTGTTGCCCAGGTTGGAGTGCAATGGCGTGATCTCGGCTAACTGCAACCTCTGCCTCTTGGGTTCAAGCCATTCTCCTGCCTCAGCCTTGCAAGTAGTTGGGATTATAGGTATATGCCACCATGCCTGGCTAATTTTGTATTCTTTAGTAGAGATAGGGTTTCATCATGTTGGTGAGGCTGGGTTCGAACTCCTGACCTCAGGTGAGGAGTCCTCCCAAAGTGCTGGGATTATAGGCGTGAGCCACCATGCCCAGCCATTACTTGCATATAATTTTAAAAACAACCTTCAAAATGTAAAATAACTACAACAATAACACCAAACCCCACAATATTGCATTAGAAAGAGGTTTTATTTAGATCATGAGACATAATAGTGTTCCGTATTCATGCTTATACAGAACCTAGTGGGAAAGAACGTAATTCAAGAGACTGTCAACCAAACTGCAAAATGTCTTCATAAATAAAAATCCAGGTTTATATTAGTATTATTATCCTACAAAAAACAAAGCTACTAATTTCCTCTCCAACACATATTTAAATAAACAGAAATCAATAATATTTGTAGCCTTTGTAATTCTGGCTTGTTTAGAATTTGGTTAAAAACTTATTTGTGGAGCCCTCCCTCTCTTTTGACTGGCGGAACCATTTCTGACTTCAAGGCTTTTTATTAAAATGTTCTACAATGAACACAGAAAGCTTGGTAGATATCACCTTTACACTTTTTTCTTTGAATATATATTTGCTTGTGCACAGTAAGAATGATTAACATTTGCTTTTATGTGTAGCTTAAGATGACAGCTCTTCTGTATATTGTAAACTGTGTTTCTCTCAACATTTTTCCTTCTTCATCTGTAAAATAGACAACCACTGAATGATTAGATTAAATGTTTGTTTAAGGGCATGCTCTAATGCCCACTGTTATATTCATTATTTCTTTGGTTTTCAGTTACAGAGTTTATGTTATGTTTAAATAGAATATTTTTCTGTAGGAATTGTGGGTTAGGACATGGATGATAATAGATATGCATATCTTACTCATGAAAGGTCTCTTTTATGTGTGGCTTATAGAATTTTACAAACTCATGTTGAAAAATATTTCAAAGCTTAAGAGGTTAAAAAATAATAATGAATTGGTTCCTGGAGCAAACTTACTTTTTGGAAAATGATGGTAATAATTCAACATATAGATGAATGCAGTGTATTCTGACCTGGCAATTTTATTATTTATGATATAATAATACATAATATTACATAATAAAATAAGTAAGTAAATAAATAAAACAATAATAAAATAATATCAGCTAATTTTTTATTTAAAAATTATATATTAATAATTTTTATGTTTTCCACAATGTATGGAGAAATTACATGTCCCTAATATATACAGGAAGAAGGATAAGTATATAAACATATACCATCTTAAACCTCTTAAATCTATTTACTTCTACAGCAATTGCCTTTTAGGTCTCATCCAGTCACAGACTATACTATACTTTTTGAGTTTATTTCCATTCTCAGGAGTCAGTTTTGTCATATGTAAAGCAGTTATACTAGTATTTACCTAACAGAATTGTCATGAAGGGTATATAAGCACAAATGTAAATCACTTAACATAGTACCTGCCAAACAGCGGTTAATTAATGTTAGATTCCTTTTTAAGTTATAAAGGAAATTTAAAAACCTTTAATTTCGAAGTTTTTCCAAAGCAAAATATTTTTATTTTTTTCTTCATACCAAAGCAAAATATTTTAATCATTCCAAAGTGTTCCTTACTTACAAAACTGTGGGAATTTCAGAAACTTTCTGCTTTACAGTGCCCAGAGAAACTTCCTACATATAAACGCTGGTTCTGGTGTAAATGCATTCATTATTGGTGTTATCATTGGCCTTTACATAACCTAAGATTCGTGTGGCTCCGTTAAGACATAGGTAATAAGACTCTGGGGGAGACTCTCACTAATGAACTGTAAGGGTAGCAAGCCTGATCTGTACTTAGAATTGGATCCTACAATGTTTTGATAGTATTTTCATTATGGTCTTCAATTTCTTAACAATTGAGTTGTTAGCTGATCAGAAGTGCAGAATCAATACATGGCATCCTGTAAAAAAACCACGGGCTTAGTAACAAGCAAATAAAAAAATATAAAAACATTGGCTCTATAATGTGTCAGTATGCTCTGGACTTATGTAATCAGTGACTCTTAACTCTTGCTCCAAAAGGAAGTTAACATTTGTAGAGTCTTAAAAGATTATATAAAAAAGAAAAGCAAAACATTAAACAAAAAACTTTTTAGACCTTATAGTCCATCCCTAATGACTAATTCTCCATCATATATTTTCATCTATTTGGATTGTAAATGTTGCCCAGACCAGAGATGGCGGTAGCTCACACTAGGGTGGTAGTAGTGGTGGAATGGTTAGGGGCAGATGAATTGGAGATACTTCGGTAGTACGGCCAAAGAGACCTACCAATATTTGAATGCAGAAGGTCAGTTAGTAAGGAGAGAAATCCAGACGACTTTAAAATTTTTGGCCAGAATGATTTTACCTTTTACCGACATACAGATGACCATGGGAGGAGCAAAGCTGAGAGAATGAGTTATTCAAAGTAGTATTATGGTCATGCCAAGCTATCAGCATTAAGGCATCCCTGTAGAGATGTCCTGTTGACATTCGTGACCCAGGGTGAATTAAAAAAAAATTGATAACATACTACTTTAGCAGTTATTATTAATTCTTATTATTACCACGACTACATCGGGGAGTAAAAGCTCAGCAGCCTCCGGCTTTTCCTATCCCTTGAAAAAACCGCTAATATAAAACGCATTTCTATCCAAAAGTTCCCATTCATACTCCCGCTCTGGGAACCGGGAGCGCCCCCTGTCCAATCAACTTCCAAATCCCCTGCGTCAGCGAGTGGGCGGGGCTCAGCTAGGTTCTTTGGCCTCCGCTTCTCTGGCTTGGCCACGTTAGAAGTCCCATAGGTCCTTGAAAGTACACAAACACCTATATATCCATTAGAAAAATGTAGAGGACATTGTCACAATTTAAGTTTAACTAGATTAAATAATTTACAACATTTTACTCATATTATTTATTTGTTTTATTTAGTTTCTTATTTTCTTCTATGAATATAATAACCACCTCCGAGCTTTACGGATCTGCGAGTCCTTTCCGCGCGCACGCGCAGTTGTTAGGGAGGGCGGGCCTGTTTCCGGGTGGCGCGTGGGGCTTCAGGCCGAGAACGGTCCTTGCTGCCACCAACATGGAGACCTTGTACCGTGTCCCGTTCTTAGTGCTCGAATGTCCCAACCTGAAGCTGAAGAAGCCGCCCTGGTTGCACATGCCGTCGGCCATGACTGTGTATGCTCTGGTGGTGGTGTCTTACTTCCTCATTACCGGAGGTAACTCGGGCTGTCGGCTGAGGAGCAGAGAACTGACCCACCCCGGGAGGCGCATCTATTCCGCTGACTCTCAGCCCCAGGGGAAGCATCGCTCTGTCTGGATCCTTTTTGAGGGTGGAGGGGAGTTCTGGGGTCCAGAATGTTAACGTCCAAGTTTATTCGCCCTGACGCCCTGTCTTGAGAGAATTGGTGTTCTCACTCCCATTGCCTTACCTCTCCTAGCACCCCCATCCCAGGGATCCGAGTCAAATATATTTTTCAAGGCCAAATTGTTGCTCTTTTTATTGCTTACCATACGTTGTTTGATAAAGGTCCTGAGAAAGTCTAGTTTGGCCAGCTCCGCTTCCATGGTTCGTTATTTGATAAAGGTCCTGGGAAAGTCTAGTTTGGCCAACTCCGCTTCCATGGTTAGTCAGGAGCTTGTGGGACTTTTAAACTTGTCTTTGCCCTGGAATCTTGGAAGAGACTTGACAATCTTTAGTTTTGTTAGTTCAGACCTACGGTCCTGTGTTGCCTTTTGCATGACCTACAATAAATATGAATGGAATTTTCCGAAATCACAGGTTTGATAAATATTTGGGATCGGAGATGAGATTTGCAGACTCTACTGTGTTTCAGTGGGCAGAAGTTGAGAATTTTAAAAAATAAGATAAATAGCATTACTATTAAACGCTTCTGAATTATCTGTCATCTTATTCTGTCCTTTTCAAATAGAAAATTGCAAAGGGGCGTTGCCTTATGTGCTGGTGAGTTGGCAATCCGGCTGGTCTTTTCAGAGCCACTACCCTTTCAGGCCACAGTTCCAAGATTTACTTAGAACTGTGCTACTGTGTACATTTAGATTTGGGGAAGTGGTGTACTTAACTTGGAAATTATAAAATTAATTTAGATTTTGGGAAGTGGTGTACTTAACCTGGAAATTATAAAATTAAAGCTACGGATTTGGGACAGTAAAAGTAGTTCTACTTTTAAGAGAGTGGCCATATATTGTTATTTTCATAGATGTTTTGTGAGAATAGTTGGCACTGAAGGGGGGCATTCAAACTTAGAGAGCTGAGTTCTAGAAGTCACCTTTGAATTTACCCCCTTTCCCCAATCTAGAATAGTGAGAATTAACTATGTTCCTTTGAATAAATTACATTTAAATATTTGAGTTACATTTAAATACTTTTTTGGTAACAAGATACTATCTAGCATTGCATTAGCATTAACCATTAACATCTAGTTAATAGCTACTGTACTGAATAAACAAAATTTAAAATGCGTGTGGCTTTTAAAAATAAATAATATAGAGTAATTCAGTGTTTTTATTGAGTGCTCGCTTCGGCAGCACATTACTAAAATTGGAATGATAGGGAGAAGATTATCATGGCCTCTGTGCAAGAATGACTCTCAAATTCGTGAAGTGTTCCATATTTTTACAGTTCACGAAGGTCGTTAGACCAAAAAAAGTCATTATTCGATAATGATAATGAATATGCTAGTTTCTTTCCTGTAACCCTTACTTCCCTTGGAGTCGAATTCTTTGCAAGAAGCCTCAGTTTTCTTTGTGGCCCTCTTTTTTTCCCTGTTGATTATTGTAATGGGGAGATCTCTGTCCCAACCATTGAGGGAAAGTGGAAAGGATGCCTTTTAGTGGCCAGGTCTGTGAGGTATCTTGTATGATGAATTGGTTTTGCCATTGGAAGGGAAGAAGTCTCGTCTAAAAACTGAGTGCACCTTTACAAATAAACTATTTGTTGCTGACAAATAGTCAGCAAATAGATATTGAGTCCCTGTTAAGTTCCAGGCACTAGGTCCTGGAGATAATAGAACAAAACATAAGGACCCTGACCTCCTGAAGCTTATAATGTCATGGTTGAGACATGTTAAATGTCACATAATTTTTTTGCCCGTTAAAAATGGTCACAAAAACAGGCCAGGTGCAGTGGCTCACGCTTATAATCCAATGCTTTGGGAGCCTGAGCCAGTTGGATCATTTGAGCCCAAGAGTTCGAGGCCAGCCTGGGCAACATGGTGAAACCCTGTCTCTACTAAAAATACAAAAAATTAGCCAGGCGTGGTGTTACACGCCTGTAGTCCCAGCTACTTGTGAGGCTGAGGCAGGAGAATTTCTTGTAACCAGGAGATGAAGGTTGTAGTGAGCCAAGATCGTGTCACTGCACTCCAGCCTGGGCGATGGAGCAAGGCCCTGTTTCAGAAACAAAAAACAAACTCCAAAATTAGCCAAGCTTGGTGGCGCACACCTGTAGTCCCAAGTAGCTGGGACTACAGTGCAGGAGTTTGAAGTGGGAGGATTGCCTGAGCCTGGGAAGCTGAGGCTGCAGTAAGCTGTGATGGCACCACTGCACTGCAGCCAGGGTGACAGAGCAAGACCCGACCCTGTCTCAAAAAATAAAAACAAGGCCGGGCGAGGTGGCTCAAGCCTGTAATCCCAGCACTTTGGGAGGCCGAGACGGGCGGATCACGAGGTCAGGAGCTCGAGACCATCCTGGCTAGCATGGTGAAACCCCGTCTCTACTAAAAATACAAAAACTAGTCGGGCGAGGTGGCGGGCGCCTGTAGTCCCAGCTACTTGGGAGGCTGAGGCAGGAGAATGGCGTAAATCCGGGAGGTGGAGCTTGCAGTGAGCTGAGATCCGGCCACTGCACTCCAGTCCGGGCGACAAAGCGAGACTCCGCCTCAAAAAAAAAAAAAAAAGAAAGAAAGAAAGAAAGAAAAAAAAATAAAAATAAAAACAAACAAAAAAATGGTTACAAATACGGTGAAAGAAAAGAACAAGAGGTTTTTGAGAAAATAAAGGGAGTTGGAAGCATCATCTGGATTGGATTGGATTAGATGTGATTCCTTAGGAAATGATATGTAAGCCAAAATCTGAAGAGTTCAGGGAAAGGATATGCTAGGCAGAGGGAAAAGTAGGGCAAATGTGAGACCAAGAGACCAATTAGGTGGCCTTTGTAGTTGACATGGACTATACAAGGTTTATAGTAGTGGAGATTAGGATAATATAATGAAAGATATGTTGGAAGTAGATTCAGTAGGTCTTGAATTTACTGGGTGTAGGGGAAGAATGAAGTGGGAAGGAATCTTACAGGTTTCTGGTTTGAGCATCTGAATAGATGGAAGTATCATTTCCTGAGATTGAAAAAACAAAGTTTTTGGTGGAAAATGGTGCACCAGAGGTTTTTTTGGGGTAAAATTAGTTGGATATGTCAAATGTACAGATGGGAGTCTAGACCTGAAAAAAGAGGCCTGTGTTGAAGTTCCAGACATTTCTGGAACTCCCATGAGACATTGAAGAGCATAGGCAAAGTCCCTGTTCTTGAGGAGCTTACATGTAATTCTAGTGGTACTGGCATTATTTTAGAGGCCTTGGCACATCACACTGAGAGTCTTTAGCACATGAAATTGAAAGCCCTGGGAGTTCATTTTGAAGAAAAGTAGAAGAGGACAGTGGACTAATCCCTGAGGGCCTCCAACATTTAGTGGTTTTATAAAAGAAGAGGCCCAATAGAGAGGTAGCAAGAAACCATGAAGAGGAATATCACAAAAGCCATAAGAAGAGGTGTTTTTCAATAAATCAGTTTAGTAAACTGGATTGAGTGCTTCTGAGAAGTCTCCTAAGATGAGAACTGAAAAGTGTCCTTTGAATTTGACAACATGGAGATCATTGGTGACCTTAGAAAGAGCGGTATCAGTGGTTGCAGAAGCGAGATTGGATTGAGTTGAAGCATGAAGGGTAAGTAAGAAAGGGGAGATGGCAAGTTTGCCTAAGTTTTTCCAGAAGAAAGTCTGACTCCCTTTCAAAACACAAAGATAGAAATAGCATGTTAGCTAGGAGGATCTGAAGTCAAGGAGGGTTGATATAGGGAAGGAGAGCTTGAAAATACAGGAGAGAGGAGAGATACTCAAAGGAATGAAGTCCCTGAGAGTCCAAGTGGGAATGGACTCCTGATAGTTGCAGAAGAGATCCCACATAATAGGAGGTGGGAATATTCCTCTATGTAGCTGGAAAGGAAGAGGTGAAGATGGATGCAGGTACCAGGTATTTGTAGATTTGGTGGGGAAAAGACAAGGGAATTCCTATAGGATTGTTTTGTCAGGCTAGGATAAGGGAGATAGGCTTGTTATGCTTTAAAAAAGCTGGAGATGAAGATGTTTGAGAACAGTGGAGAAGGTAGAGTAGATGTTGACAGTGGGAGACTGAGAAAACTATTAGTGTTGATCAACATTAATATTAATGATCACGATGACATTATGACATAATGGTGGACATTAATGTTAATGATTATGAATCTCTAGTGTTGCCATTCTACCTGATGGCATGGTTTTAAAATGGCCCCTTGTTTTACCTTTAAGCAATTTCTCTAGTTATTTTTCAATTTATAGAAACAAATCTAAGTATATCTGAGACAATTTTTGTGAACTGAAGTAGAGCCTTTCATTTGAAATCTCCTTTATACTAAAGTCATTCCTAAGTATTAGCAACTGTTATTGGATGAATTTCCTTTATGAAATTTGTACTTCATTTAGATATCATATTGTTTTCGAAGTAATTCTAAAACATTGAGTTGAATGTCTGAATGATTTTTCAGAACTTTAGATTGGTTGGGCCACATTTGGTTCTAATAATACAATCAAAACATTCATATTTAAATGAACCTTGGCCTGGTGCAGTGGCTCACACCTGTAATCCCAGTACTTTGGGAGACTGAGGGAGGTGGATCACCTGAGGTCAGGAGTTCAAGACCAACCTGACCAATATGGTGAAACCCCATCTCTACTAAAAATACAAAAATCAGCTGGGCGTGGTGGTGGGCGCCTGTAGTCCCAGCTACTTGGGAGGCTGAGGCAGGAGAATTGCTTCAACTTGGGTGGCGGAGTTTGCAGTAAGCCAAGATGGCACCATTGCACTCTCAGCCTGGGCGACAGAGTGAGACTGTGTCTCAAAAAAAAAAAAGAAAAAGAAAAAAAGAAGTAAATGAACCTTAAGAGGCAATGAAAACTAAAATCCTGTTTTCAAAAATTAGGAATACAATCTAATCTGTTCTGTTGTCTTTCTTATAGGAATAATTTATGATGTTATTGTTGAACCTCCAAGTGTTGGCTCTATGACTGATGAACATGGGCATCAGAGGCCAGTAGCTTTCTTGGCCTACAGGTAAAAGATACCTTTTTGAATGATTTGGTGGTGGGAAAGAAGGTTGCTGGGGTATGCCTGCTTATTTAAAAATAGAGTAAAACCTATGGGATCCATCTATATTTAGACAACAGCTGTTTAAAAATGCTGAATTCTGAAATGGCAGAAAGTGAGTCAACAACAAGAGTATATTATTTATTAAGAAATAAGATATTTCATAATGATTGATATATCACCAATTTACAGTGGGATGTCAGTGTAAACTACATTTACAGATTGTTTTAGGGGTCAGCGAACTATAGCTGCTGTTTTTTTTTCCCAAAAAAAGTTTTATTGGAGGTAAACATGCCCATGTGTTTGTATGTGATCTGTGGGCTGTTTTTAAGCTACAGTGGCTGAGTTGAGTAAGTATGACACAAACCATATAGCCTGCAAGCCTAAGATATTTACTATATGGGTATTTAAGAAAATATTTTTGAACTATACCCTGGTCTATACCATTAAATAACAAAAATAGTTTTGAGACTTGAGGGTTCTGTTTCAGCAGTGAAACCCCATTGCAGTGTGGTTTTGTTCACCTAAACAATGCTTATATTGCTTTCTAAAATTTACTTGATAAATATCTAGCTAAACATAGCTATATGTTTATATTTGCAGTAATGCTATTTATGCATAGAATATTTCTGGAAAGATTTATTGTTATTCTCTGTGGATGGGAGTTAATGACAGGTTGATGGTAGCGAGGTTTTTCATAGTGCCCTCTTTCATGCTGTTTGAATTTTGAACCTGGTGCATATATTGTGTTTTCAATGAAAACAATTGACCAAAAAAAAGCCCTCTTTACATATGCCTATGTGTAATCATCCCTTTAATGAGAAATTTTCTTTTTGAGGTCCCTGAACTATGAGAATTTGATAGAAGCTCTGTATCCCTAGAAAAATCACACACACACACACACACACACACACTCATTTACATATAATTACAGGGGTTTGTGGCTCACTGAAGTTCTTATGGGGCCCATGGAGCCTTATTTAAGAACACTTTCTTTTTGAAATATTTCCATTTGAAACAGGAAGTTTATTATTAACATAAAACTTCAAGAAACACATCTCACCAATTCAAAATTAGTTTGAAATTGATAGTAGAAATTTAAATAGCATAACTTTTTTAAAAACAGCTAACTTAGACTGGGTGCAGTGGCTCACGTCTGTAATTCCAGCATTTTGGGAGGCCAAGGTGGGCGGATCACAAGGTCAGGAGGTTGAGACTATCCTGGCTAACCCGGTGAAACCCTATCTTCACTAAAAATACCAAAAATTAACCAGGTGTGATGGCACCTACCTGTAGTCCCAGCTACTCAGGAGGCCAAGGTAGGAGAATAGATTGAATCTGGGAGGTGGAGGATACAGTGAGACGAGATTGCGCCACTGCCCCCTAGACTGGGTGACAGAGCAAGACTCTGTCTCAAAAAAAAAAAAAAAGCTAAGCTGAAGTTCTGGGTAAAGCGTTCATATACATAAAATATGAGCATTTTATATAAACAGTTGTGTTAATTGAGGTTTTACAACTGTTTTTGAATGTGAATTCCGTGATGACAAATATTTTTATCTGTTTTATTCATTGTTGTATCTCCCAGAACCTAAAACAGTACTTGCTACCTAATAGACTCAATAAATATTTGTTGAATGGACAGATGACTATCCAGAGGTATAGTAAAATAGTTGTAAGGGTAAGAATAAGAAATATAGCACAAAAATGTTTTAGTACAAAACGGAGATAGGAATTTTAACTTAGGGAAACATTTCTATTTATTATCTTCCTATGGTCATTCTTTTCTTTTCCAGAGTAAATGGACAATATATTATGGAAGGACTTGCATCCAGCTTCCTATTTACAATGGGAGGTTTAGGTTTCATAATTCTGGACCGATCGAATGCACCAAATATCCCAAAACTCAATAGATTTCTTCTTCTGTTCATTGGATTCGTCTGTGTCCTACTGAGTTTTTTCATGGCTCGAGTATTCATGAGAATGAAACTGCCGTAAGTTATTTGTGTAATCAGCAACTTATGTTGCAAATTGGTAAAATGATTACCTGGAAAACGTAAAGTCATAGGAGATTTAATTTAACTTTCGTTTACATGGGTGAAAAATCCAGAAACCAAATATATTTGTGACTTGGTCAGGTTATAGCTATAGCTAATAAAAACTGAAACTAATAGATCTTCTTAGTTGTTATCCCCATGAATGTTCATGAGAAAATTTAGTTACTTTGTCCTGGCATCAATGACTGAAGATAGTCATTGTTTCTTTTTTTTTTTTTTTTTTTGAGACTGAGTTTCACTCTTGTTGCCTAGGCTGGAAATGCAATGGCACGATCTTGGCTCACTGCAACCTCTGCCTCCCGGGTTCAAGCGATTCTCCTGCCTCAGGCTTCTGAGTAGCCGAGATTACAGGCATGCACCACAGCACCCAGCTATTTTTTGTATTTTCAGTAGAGATGGGGTTTCACGTTAACCAGGCTGGTCTTGAAGTCCTGACCTCAGGTGATCCTCCTGCCTCGGCCTCCCAAAGTGCTGGGATTATAGGCGTGAGCCACCGCGCCCTGCCGCCATTGTTTCTTTAAAATGCCTTTTGGCTAATCTGTAACACAGGATTCCATTAGTATTAATGGTAGGGAATAGCTTCAAATCATTCATTGTTAGTGTTCTTTGAATATTGGTGGGAAGAAATTATGCCGTGTATGGGAAAGGAGAATTATTGCCCTTCAAAAAGATAGGAAAAGGATGTTTATATATTTTTGTGTGTGTGTGTTTAATGTGTATTTAAAGATTATTTTGATTCAGAAAACTTTTCAGTATCTTTAGATGAAAAATAAAATGGTTTATGGCATCTTTCATAATTCTGTTTGTGATTATTTGAAATATGAACAAATTCACATTTCCATATATACTGATTTAACCTATAGATGCATTAGTAAGTACAGTAATGACAGGAAATTTGGGCAAGCATACCGCAAAGATTAGCTCTTAGTATTTTATTTTTTTGGAACTGTGTTAAACATCAAGTGCCAACTATATTGATTTCTTAATGTGTTTGAATTTTACAAATTCACTTGTTCTGTGACTTAACCTGTCCATTGTCTGTAACACACCTGGGGTAGAATGGGCAAAAGTACTTATCCCACAATCATCATGTTCCCATTTTAGTCCTGGCGAGATGGGAGGGACAGCATGAAGGTCTTTGTCAGCTGAATATCCCTGTGGCCATCCAGCTGCCTCAGTTTCCTCTGGCAGCAGCTCCTTTTTTTTTTTGAGACGGAGTCTAGCATTGTTGCCCAGGCTGGAGTGCAGTGGTGCAATCTCGGCTCACTGCAACCTCCACCTCCCAGGTTCAAGTGATTCTCCTGCCTCAGCCTCCCAAGTAGCTGAGATTACAGCCTCAGCCTCCTGAGTAGCTGGGATTACAGGCCCCCACCACCACGCCTGGCTAATTTTTTGTATTTTTAGTAGAGACAAGGTTTGACTATGTTGGCCAGGCTATTCTGGAATTCTTGACCTCATAATCCACCTGCCTCAGCCTCTCACAGTGCTGGGATTATAGGCGTGAGCCACTGTGCCCATCCAGCAGCTCTTATTTTCATTTGGGGAAGACATTTCTGGCCATTGGCTAAGTTGTATGAAGACTAAGGTACTCCAGCCTCTTCTTTTTGTTCCTTGTTTTTTGCTCCTAGTAGAAGTAAGTCACCATAGCCTGGTAAGGTATACTGGTATAGAAAAGACTGAAGCTTTCATTAGCAGAGCAAGAAAAGAGGAGACTCCCAGATAGAATAAAGAGGTAATTGAAAGGCTTATGCCTGTAATCCCAGCACTTTGGGAGGCCGAGGCGAGCAGATCACGAGGTCAGGAGATCGAGACCATCCTGGCTAAAACGGTAAAACCCTGTCTCTACTAAAAATACAAAAAACTAGCCGGGCATGGTGGCAGGTGCCTGTAGTCCCAGCTACTCGGGAGACTGAGGCAGGAGAATGGCGTGAACCCAGGAGGCGGAGCTTGCTGAGATTGTGCCACTGCACTCCAGCCTGGGCAACAGAGCGAGACTCTTAACAACCTAAACAAAAGAAACCTTTGGAGGCATGTGTCAGAAGAGAAAATGTCCTGGTTTTGCTTATAGAATCAGATTTGTTCTCCTTCTACCTACTGTTTTCATTCTACATAGTGTTTTCCTTCTTTATAGTTTTAGGTCCTCTTCCTAGGAATGAGTCTTTTAAGAAAATAGGTGTTTATCTTTTAGCTCTGGCATTTGACTGTCAGGATAATAGAGCTATCTCCTACTGACAGAAAAGCTTTGACAAGTGTTTAATACTCTGAATTGCCTTCATCTTACTTTTGCAATCATTTATGTGAACATTGGTCTTCCTATCCACATTCTTTTTTTTTTTTTGAGACGGAGTCTCGCTCTGTCGCCCAGGCTGGAGTGCAGTGGCCGGATCTCAGCTCACTGCAAGCTCTGCCTCCTGGGTTCACACCATTCTCCTGCCTCAGCCTCCCAAGTAGCTGGGACTACAGGTGCCCGCCACCTCGCCCGACTAGTTTTTTGTATTTTTTAGTAGAGACGGGGTTTCACCGTGTTAGCCAGGATGGTCTCGATCTCCTGGCCTTGTAATCCACCCATCTCGGCCTCCCAGAATGCTGGGATTACAGGCTTGAGCCACCGCGCCCGGCCCCTATCCACATTCTATAGGCTAGTATGTAACACTGTTGACTAAATCCAAACTTCAGGCTAGGGAAAAAGGGTATACTTTCTTAGTTTCAGTTGTAGATTATGTTTAGATCTAATCAAAACAGGACAGTGGTCCAAACAGAAAATTGCTACTTTCTGTATCTTGTTATGCAACTAAATCTAGGATTTGAATTTTTAAGAAGAATTTATGGTTCCCTTTGTGATATCATTTCTCATTTGCAGCTCCTAATGCCTGGTACCTTGGGTATGGAGTGGGGAGAGACAATGGACAGTTTTATATCAGACATGGAAGTAATGATACTACCTTTCCCGGAATATTTGCAGGCCCCAGAGGAGATGATGAGCAAGGACTATTGTCCTGTATTACACACAACAGGGTGTGGTTACTATCTCAGCAAGGAAAGGGTGTATCTTTCTTCTTTCACGAAAATTATCTATGATGACCTAACAGTTTGATTGTAGTGAGTGGAATAACCACAGCAATAAAAAAGATGTCAAAAAAACACCAATAGCCACTGGTTTTTCCAAATCAACTAAGTTTCTGGCATCTGAGATAAGGATGGCTGTATCATAAGATGCACCATGATAGCCTCCAGGGTGGAATTCTTTTTTACAAAGATGTTACCTTTAGCAAGAGATGCCTTTGAAAAGGAGAAAACAGTAGCACTGAAACAGTATTACTGGTTCTGTTTTCTGATTTATGCTTTTTTGAGACCTGATGTTCCCCCTATTGATATAATTTTACTAATTAAAACGTGTTTTATTTGATGTCTTGACTTTTGAAGAAACGTGGATGCTAATAAAATGAATGACTGTTGGCCGGGCGCAGTGGCTCAGGCTTGTGATCCCAGCATTCTGGGAAGCCGAGGTATGCACATCACTTGAGGTTAGGAGTTCAAGACCAACCTGGCCAACATGGTGAAACCCAGTCTTTACTAAAAAATAAAAAAGTTAGCTGGGTGTGGTGGTACACGCCTGTAATTCCAGCTATTTGGGAAGCTGAGGCACGAGAATTGCTTGAACCCAGAAGGCAGAGGTTGCAGTGAGTCTAGATTGTGCCACTGCATTCCAGGCTGGGTGACAGAGTGGGACTCCATCTCAAAAAAAAAAAAAAAAAAAGAATGACTGTTTATTAACTTTGCACACATAACAGTACATTTAAAAGGAAAAAATTAAACCATAGTCCCTAGTATTTTTATTAGTACAGTCTCAAAGGAGTAGTTTTCATTGTGAAAATAAAAATGTCCTGATATAAGTTTTGAGGTAACGTATGTTAAATCTGTATGTATGCGTCTGTATGTTTGCTGCATTTTAAATATACATAGACTCAAAGAAAATGATGTTTGGTTACTGAGTAGAAGACTGGTATGAGTTTGAACTTGGTTCTTCTGAAAAATAATGAATCTTCATTAGATTGTCTTTAGCGTCTACTCTTAGGGCAGCTTTAACTTTAAAGCAGAATCTTTTTCTTTTCTTTTCTTTTCTTTTTTGAGACAGAGTCTTGAGTGCAATGGCGTGGTCTCGACTTACTACTACCTCTGCCTCCCAGGTTCAAGCCATTCTCCTGCCTCAGCCTCCCAAGTAGCTGGGATTACAGGCATGCTCCACCACGCCAGGCTAATTTTTATATTTTTGGTAGAGACGAGGTTTCGCCATGTTGGCCAGGCTGGTCTCGAACCCCTGACCTCAAGTGTTCTGCCTGCCTTGGCCTCCCAAAGTACTGGAATTACAGGTGTGAGCCACCAAAAGCAGAATCTTAAAAAAAATAAAAATAAAAGGTGGCCTGTGGTGGCATGGTAATACCCTAAAATCAGGCAAGGTGTTCAACTGGAGATGGAGGGATGGGTTCCTACATTCAGGCAAATTTGTTATAGAGCTGTATAAAACTAGTTGAAATAGAGTCTATCATATAATTGAGGACAAAAGGCCTGCCTTGTTTCAGCTGGCAAAAATGGCTTTTTAGCAATTTCACCTAGTGTTTATTAAGCTTGAGAAGAAAAGCTAAGGAGCTTCTGGATAAATCCTGAGATCATGAGATCAGTTCAGAAAACAAGTTCTCTTAAAGGGAGAAAGGAATAAAAAATATGAATGTAATACTATTTAAACTAACATCATTTAGAGAATGATATGATGCAAATATGTGATTCCATGTAATTGAAAATACATAAATACTAAAACATTGTATTCGTTTTTGACAGACCTCTTTCTAAAGTGTTTGTTGTATTACATGTTAACACTCACATTTGTATGTAGCAAATATTTATTATTTGATAACTATTATTTGCTGGACACTGTGAGATTAAGCATAATTTAACCTTCTCCACTGAGGGTCATTTTACCTTTCTGTTATGCATAGTACTACTATTCAGTTTTGTTGATTTCACTGACCTGTCACTTCTCATGGCAATCAGTATATACCTATTGTAATTTCATCCTTTCCCTCTTCTTCTTTTCAGTTTGCTGGTTATTCTATGACTTGAGGGAATAGTTAGCCTAGCTATTAATTGCCTTTTAAATCAGTCCTGGCTGAAGGAGAGCTTAATGGCTTGGCTTTGTAACCATACTTTCAGATGTTTGAGAGTCTCTTTGATTTCCTTCCAGATTTGGAGCTGTATTTTAGAGAATTAAGACTGTAGAGAAACTGGCAGCTGGATTGTTTCAGTGGCTAAAAAGCTTATATCCAAAGTTCATTTTTAGCAAATAAGGGAGGTAATTCATTCTAAAGAAACAAAACATTTGTACAGCTGTTGAGGACAGTGTGTAGTAGAGAGGGTGAGGAATTTGGAGTCCAGTTTCGGCCTGCCAATTAATAGCTCTGAGACTTTGGATTAGTTCTGTGAACTCTCTTGGCCTCAGGTTCCAAACCTGTTAAATGAAGTATAATAATATACCTTGGGGAGTTACAGTTGTCAAGATTAAATGAGAAGGTGTGCTCTGAAGCATAATGTAAGTGTTAATCAATGTCAGTGGTTTCATTCTAAAGATAGAGTCCTAAAAGTTCTATGTCTCAAGTTAGATTATGGCCACAGTTTCAAAAATAAATGAATAAACCATTACTGTTTTTGTTTTCTTTTGTTTTGAGATGGAGTCTCGCTCTGTCACCCAGGCTGGAGTGCAGTGGCGCGATCTTGGCTCACTGCAAACTCCGCCTCCCGGGTTTACGCCATTCTCCTGCCTCAGCCTCCCTGGTAGCTGGGACTACAGATGCCTGCCACCACGCCCAGCTCATTTTTTGTATTTTTAGTAGAGACGGGGTTTCACTGTGTTAGCCAGGATGGTCTCGATCTCCTGACCTCGTGATCCGCCTGCCTTGGCCTCCCAGAGTGCTAGGATTACAGGCGTGAGCCACCGTGCCCAGCATGAATAAACCATTACTGTTTCTAAAAGAAGAAGGTGAGGTTTCCATTTCTAGGAACATTGGAGTAGGTAGTAGAAAAGGCATGAGGAGACTTGTGTTTTAATGCCGGTTCTGTTCTTTTCTGGTCTTGTGATTTTGAGCAAAGCACTCAATTGTTGTCACACTCTTCAACTATAGAATGAGACTAATCCTTGTTTCACACACCTTTTTAAGATTGTTGCAAGGGTTAAATGCAATAATGAATGTGGTAGTGTTTTGAGAACTTTCTGTTAGTGCTAACCTAGCACAGTGCTTGCCTTAATATACAGAGGCACTAAGTGATTATTGAAAGAATAGCCTTAAAGATTAAATAGAAGGTCCTTCATGGTGACTTCTCCTGTCTCTAGTTGGTTTTTGAGTACTTGATTTACTTTTTATTGTATTTATCTACAATTTTATTTATGTAAAATTCTCACAGGCCTGAATATAAGATTATGAAATTTTCTGGGTCCTGAGAGGGGGCTAAATGTTTGAGTATATATTATAGTTAGTATATTTCAACAATTTTATTTTTATTTCCTACCAAGAAGTATAGTAATGTATTTGTTCTTCTTTTCTTTTTTCTAACATGGTATCTTTATAGCATTATAATATTTCTTAGTATCTCCAAAATTGTCCTTAAGGTAAAAACTACTTTAAGTTTGGCAGCTTTGAACAGGACATGTCTATTTAAATATTCTTTTCTATCTAAATATAGGTTGACAAACATAGGTCACCCACTAGTTGCAAGGAAGGATACCATAATATATAGCTGTATTAAGAGATAGAATACAAAGTGTATATTCATATATAGGTATATGCAAATGATAAGAAGTTACTCCTAATGAGTCCTTAGTATCCTTGTTTCATAGTGTAAGCTAGCTGTTGGGTAACTTCTACTATAAAGTGTAAATATTAGTGGATGCTTGCTTGAACCTTTTTTTTTTTTCTTGTGAAGCTTATGTTTTAAAGTATCCTTTTTGTGACACATCAGGCATTATAGTAGCAAATTTATGTGAGGTCTTTAAAGTCAATGTATATATCCAAAGAACCTTTTAATTTTTAATTTTTTTTCTTTCTTTCTTTTTTTTTTTTGCGGGGGACAGAGTCTGGCTCTGTTGCCAGGCTGGAGTGCAGTGGCACGATCTCGGCTCACTGCAGCCTCCGCCTCCCGGGTTCAAGCAATTCTCCTGCCTCAGCGTCCTTAGTAACTGGGACTACAGGCGTGCACCACCACACCCAGCTAATTTTTGTACTTTTAGTAGAGACGGGGTTTCACCATGTTGGCCAGGATGGTCTCAATCTCTTAATCTCATGATCCGCTCACCTTGGCCTCCCAAAGCGCTGGGATTACAGGCGTGAGCCACTGTGCCCCGCCAAACCTTTTTATTTTTAAATTTTTGTTCAGTTTTGGATTTGGGAGGAGGTGAGAAGTATTGGGTTGTAAAGGTGGTTGTGTTAGATGAAAGTTCTCTTTATTCAAAGTGTGGATTGGCCAGGCTGATATAGCAGAAAGAAAAGAGTGTATGAGTTCTAGGTTGATTGCATTAGCTGAACATAAGTCTAAGTCATACAGGTAGTCAAGTGAGTTCAGAAGCTGAAAGGGAGGGAAGTCACGTTCTTGAGTGTTTGCTGTGTGCCAAGCACTGGAGGAGACCTAAGTATTATCAGTAGTTTATAAATCCTACGTTACCAGTGAAGAAACTTGGGACTCTAAAAATAGCAGCTAAAACTCTTTGAGGTAACTCCATTTTACAGATGAGGAAACTGAGTGAGGTTTGCCAGGCTCACGCAGTAAGTGGTAGAGGCAGGGTCAAAAGGAGAGGTGTTCTGAAGCTGTCAGTAAGTGTAGGGTGTTGTAAACCTTCCCCCCACCTTTTTTTTTTGTGAGATGGAGTTTCACTCTCTTCGCCCAGGCTGGAGTGCAGTGGCGCAATCTCGGCTCACTGCAACCTCTGCCTCCTGGGTTCAAGCAATTCTCCTGACTCAGCCTCCCAAGTAGTTGGGATTACAGGCGTCTGTCAGCACGCCCAGCTAATTTTTGTAGTTTTAGTAGACGTGGGGTTTTGCCATGTGACCAGGCTGGTTTCAAACTCCTGACCTGGTGCTCCACCTGCCTCAGCTTCCCAAAGTGCTGGCATTACAGGTGTGAGCTACCGTGCCCGGCCCAGTAAACCCTTTCTTAATGTGGATACTTGTACATAATTTTTCGATTTTTTTTCCTGATCCTGTAGATTCTTAATTAATAATAGACTTTAAGGGTTTATTGCCAAAGGAAAGGTTTGGAACTTTTATAACACCAGATTTAATGCTTTAATTTAAAGGGGATTTCAGGGCCTAACTTGCACATTTAATAAAAGGATCTCCTGTTTGACCAGCATGAAGTTGGACCTTACCAGCAGGTGCAGCTAAAGCTCCTAACTGTTATCCAGACATTTCCTGAAGTATTAGAGGTTCATGGGCAGATGTTTGTACACACTGTTTTTTGAAGTCTCAAAGGCTCACCTCCCAGTCCTAAATAGCTTCTGATTTTCCCACTTCTCTTCTGGTAATATTAGAGTTTTTAGAAATCCAAACCAGTTTCTTTCCATAAAAAAAGTTTGATTTTTGTTGCACTTCTGAGAGCCCAAAATAGATTGATTCTGACTCTTTTTTTTTTTTGAGACGGAGTCTCGCTATCACCCAGGCTGGAGTGCGGTAGCCGGATCTCAGCTCACCGCAAGCTCCGCCTCCCGGGTTCACGCCATTCTCCTGGCTCAGCCTCCGTAGTAGCTGAGACTACAGGCGCCCGCCACGTCGCCCGGCTAGTTTTTTGTATATTTTTTAGTAGAGACGGGGTTTCACCGTGTTAGCCAGGATGGTCTCGATCTCCTGACCTCGTGATCCACCCGTCTCGGCCTCCCAAAGTGCTGGGATTACAGGCTTGAGCCACCGCGCCCGGCCTGATTCTGACTCTTGACTTTAACTTTTAGATAACATTTTCTTTTCTTTACTTCCTTTTCTTATTCTGTGTTGTTTAGCACATTGCTTTGTAACTTTAAGAGGGAAGGGCCAGGCGCTGTGTCTCACACCTGTAATCCCAGCACTTTTGGGAGGCTGAGGTGGATGGATTACCTAAGGTTGGGCGTTTGAGACTAGCCTGGCCAAGACAGTGAAACCCCGTCTCTACTAAAAATAGAAAAAGTTAGCTGGGTGTGGTTGGCGGGCGCCTGTAATCACAGCTACTTGGGAGGCTGAGGCAGGAGAATTGCTTGAACCCAGGAAGCGGAGGTTGCAGTGAGCTGAGATTGTGCCATTGCACTCCAGCCTGGGCAACAAGAGCAAAACTCTATCTCAAAAAAAAAAAAAAAAAAAACTTTGCTGGGCTTCACGCCTGTAATCCCAGCACTTTGGAAGGCTAAGGCAGGCAGATCACCTGAAGTCAGGAGTTCCAGACCAACCTGGCCAACATGGTGAAACCCCATCTCTATAAAAATACAAAAGTTAGCCAGGTGTGGTGGTGTGCACCTGTAATCCCAGCTACTTGGGAGGCTGAGGCAGGAGAACCACTTGAACCCGGGAGGCGGAGGTTGCAGTGAGCTGAGATCACACCATTGCACGCCAGCCTGGTCAACAAGAGCAAAACTCCGTCTCAAAAAAAAAAAAAAAGAGAAAAAGAGGGAAGGATAGTAGAACTGAGGCTCAGTAATTTATTTTATTTGTATATTGGGGTGAGGGGGGCAAGATATGAAGTAAGGACCATAATGAAGAACATGGAGTTATATTTTTGGATTGTATATATTTTGGATTGTATATATTTTTGGATTGTATATATTTTGGATTACTTTATATCATAAAGAATTTGTTTTGGCATTTTGAAATAGTATAATAATAATATAAAAACAATTCTTTTCACTTTTTGTGCTGATAATTGTATTTCTGCAGGGGTTATCTGATGGGTTAGAGTGCCTTTGAGAAGAAATCAGTGGATACTGGATTTGCTCCTGTCAATGAAGTTTTAAAGGCTGTACCAATCCTCCAGTATGACATGTGGAAAAGAATGAAGAGCAGCAGTAATAGAAATATCTAGTGAAAGGAAGCGTATTGAAGCTTGCACTAGAATTTCTTCTTGGTATTAAAGAGACAAGTTTATCACAGTATTTTTTTTTCCTGCTGACCTATTGCTATACCAACAATGTTGAGTGGCATTTTCTTTTTAGTTTTTCATTTCTTAAAGAAAATATATTCCATATCTACAACTATCATATCAAATAAAGTGATTGTTTTTTACAACCCCCTTAACATTTTTTGGAGATGACATTTCTGATTTTCAGAAATTAACATAAAATCCAGAAGCAAGATTCCATAAGCTGAGAACTGTGGACAGCTGATCAGCTTTTCCTATGGTGCTTTGCCTTTAACTAGAGTGTGTGATGGTAGATTATTTCAGATATGTATGTAAGACTGTTTCCTGAACAATAAGATTAATGAAAGGAGCAGAAATAAATACTTTTTCTAATTAATACCTTTCATGTTTGTTTTTTAACTGACAATGTTAAGTTTTTGGTCTATTAATCATTCATTCCCATCTTATGACTTTCTGTAGCTACTTTGGTAGCCTAAGATTTCAAAATATGGTTGGCAGGATGCCTTGAGAGTTAGCATCTTTATATCCTTGTAAATATTCAAGCACAGGCTGCATATCTATGTCAGAGTTGTCAATGTGAATGTGCTATATGAGCACATGTAAAAACATCTCTGGACCAATCCGGTCTTAATTTCCTCTATGCAGGCCTTTCGGTTCTCTCTGGCTGGCCATGGGCTTCACTTCTCTGATGACTCAATTCATTCTTTCCTAAGGCTTTAAGTTTATAGTGAAATTTTCTCTCAAGTGAGCTTTTTTCCTGCTTATTCCAAGGCTGATTTAATTATTACAATTCTTTAAGTAAAAAAAGACTTACTTATTCAAAAAGTTCTGAGTACTTTTTTCATGCTAGGCAGCACTGAGAATGTCATGGTGAGTAAAATGAATAAAGACTGTGCCCTCATAGAGCTTACATTCTTGTGGGGAAATCAGTCAGTATACTTAAAATGTTTTAAACTGTCAGATACTAATAAATTCAACAAAGGGGAAAAAAAGCAAGGCAAGTGAAGGTCTGTGTTATAGAGAATAATGAGAGAGATGGAGAAAAAGGGTTGCCATATTCCAAAGCCTTGAGAGAGGAAAACAGTACCTATATGTACTTAGGTACTTATCAGCTTAAAAGGCTTGATTCAATAATAAGAACTTTTTTTTTTTTTGGTCATTTGCTGTATTTTAAAACCTTGTTCGAACTAGGTGGACAGGAAGTAACTCATAGGTGATTATGGCTTTAAAAGTCTGCTTTTTGTCATATTGATTGAGTAGTGAACAGTTCCTATTTAAGTACCATAAGATGGTGCTGTTGATTTTTTCTGTTTCAAAGCTCTTAAGGCTTTTCGGGGAATAATAAATGTATATTTACCAAATAAAGTGAAATGTATTTAAAATAATTATATTTTAAAATATAATCAATAATATAAACTTTTAAGTCAATGTGTAAAATGTGTTGCTGGTAAAGGTACAATGATTATGTGAAAAAACAAAATCATTGTACTAGGTTTAAAATGTTTTGGGGACATGAAACCAAAATGTCACAGTCTAAGGGAAAGCCTGCCAAGCATTATTAACATAAAAGAAGTTAAATAGGTGAGAGAGTAAATTTACAGACTAAATTGGAAATAAATAAATCTTTGATTTTGTCACAGGAAAGATACCCCAGGGAGAGGATACTAAAGTGTAGCTAGAAGTGCAAAGTGTTTTAGTAGAGCATAACTCCAGCAAAAGGAGAAGGAAGGGTGCAGAATTATGGGAAACTGTCAGACAGTGATGCAGAGTTGACAAAGCTGCTGTCAGCGCAGTGGGAGCTCCGGAGCAGAGACTCCCTGTTAGAGTGGTATGTTGGGCAGAAATGGGTAGACCGGTCCCACTGCATTGTTAGGTCATTGGCTGGGGATCACCTCACCTGGCTAGAAAGTTGAGGTAAACTTTCTGAGTTACTGACACAGCCAGTAACTAGGGGCTATCAGCTAGCCACAGCTGGGTAGCGAGTCCTTTCTTGAGGGGAGATCTGAGCAGCACATCTCTGCCAAAAATTTATAAAGAAAACATCCTATTTATAGAATTAAAGTGAAATCCTATATAATTTGCTTAGAATGATTATACTGTCATTATTTACTTGAATTGCAAAGTTAGAAGTAACAGGTGCTCAGTAAATGGTACATTTCTGAAAGGTAAAGTTGGAAGAAAAAGATTATTCTTTTTGCTTGAATGTTGCTCTGAATAGCAGAGCAGTTGTTTCCATTATGTGCTGCTATTTTCTGGTGCAGAAGATCAGTCTTTGAACATAGTAATAAGAAATATACATTTATTTATTCAAAGGAAGTCATGTGCCAGATGCTGGATTACATCTGAATGAGCAAGAAAAATACAACATCTGTCCAGGTACTTACAGTCTGGTGAATACACACAAATAGGCACAAATTCTCTTTGTTGTGGGAGCAACACCTAAACCCAGATTTGAGGTAAGGGAAGGCTGTAATTTGTTGTTGGAACAATGAGTTACTAGTCTGCTTAAAAGTTTCGAGCACTGATACATGTTTGTGTAAATCTTTTACTCATTTTTCTTATATACTAAGACTTAATTGCAAGGAAGAGAAACTCAAGCTATCTTAAAGAGGATAATATGTTAGGATACTGGAGAATCATGATACTAAAGACAAGCATGCAGCAGGGAGTACTAGAATGGGGAATGTGGTACTGGAAGGACTCTTGTTCACTTCTGATATATAGTATGGGTCTGTGTAATGCTTTCCTCTCTATAAAACTGGTCATTTCCAGTTCAGAGTGGTGAGAATCATGACTGCTAACCTATCTTGATTATTATGCTTGACGCCTTCAGCCACCACAGAGGAAATTTCCTTGATTCCGTAACAGACTTCAAAGTCCAAAAGTGCCAGAGAAAAGACTAGTTGACCAGTTTGGTTGATGTATTTACCTGGAGTATTCTTACATGTTGGAAAATACATTCAAAGAGTTGGGTTAGGTTGTTGGCTTGTGCTTCAAGGTCTGAACAGTAGAAGCATTAATGTGCACCAAGGGATGATGGTACTTGCTTTTCACCATATTTTTTATTTCTTGTAACACCGGTAAATTTGCTAAGATGCTTTCTTCATACACCATGTATGTCTTTGTTTTTTTGTTTTTTTTTAATATCATGGATACATAATGATTGTACATATTTATGGGGTCCATGTGATATTTTGATACAAGCATGCAATGTGTAATGATCAAACCAGGGTAATTGGGGTATCCATTACCTCATGCATTTATCATTTTCTTTGCATTAGGAACCTTCTAATTCCACCCTTTTAGTTACTTTGAAATATATGATAAATTACTGTTCACTGTAGTCACGCTATTATGCTACAGAACACTAAAGCCATCCTTTTATCTAATGTATTAATTGAAAAAGGTATCATTTTAAAATCATTAGAATTTTTTTTTTTTTTTAATGGAATCTCACTTGCCGCCCCGGCTGGAGTTCAGTGGCACGACCTCAGCTCACTGCAACCTCCACCTCCCAGGTTCAAGTGATTCTCCTGCCTCAGCCTCCCAAGTAGCTGGGGTTACAGGTACATGCCTTCACGCCCCGCTGATTTTTGTGTTTTTGTAGAGATGGGGTTTCACCACACTGGCCAGGCTGGTCTCGAACTTCTGAGCTCAAGTGATCCACCCGCCTTGGCCTCCCAAAGTGCTGGGATTACAGGCGTGAGCCACCACACCCAGCCAAATCATTAGAATTTTAAGTAATTCAAATTGGAATGATTCCAATAATAGAATTAACTAAATGTAAAGTGAACAGTGCTACCATCTCAAGTAGCAAATATAATTGCATTATGTGGTAGCTGCTGGCTACATATGACTATTGAGTATTGGAAAGGGAGCTAGTCTGAATTGAGATGTGCTGTAAGTATGAAATGCATGTTGGATTTTAAAGACTTCATATCAAAAAGTAAAATATCTCTTTATGTAGATTACAAGTTGAAATTTTTGTGTATATTTAGTTAAATATCAAAATTAATTTCATCTTTTTATCTCTTTAAATGTAGCTACTGGAAAAGTTTAAAATTAACATATGTGGCTTGCTTATTTCTGTTGGACAGCACTAGTATAGACCAGTGGGTCTCAAACAGAGTAGAGAGTTTATTAACACACAGATTACTAGGCCCTACAAATTTACAAAGAAAACTTATTATAAAGAAATACTGGTCCAGGTGCAGTGGCTCAGCCTATAATCCTAGCACTCTGGGAGGCTGAGGCGGGCGGATTACCTGAGCTTAGGAGTTCGAGAGCAGCCTGAGCAACACAGTGAAGCCCCGTCTTTACTAAAATACAAAAAATTAGCCAAGCGTGGCAGCGTGTGCCTGTAGTGCCAGGTACTTGGGAAGCTGAGGCAGGAGAATTGTTGGAACCCGGGAGGAGGAGTTGCAGTGAGCTGAGATCGCGCACTGCCCTCCAGCCTGGACAACAGAGTGAGACTACATCTCCAAAGAAAACGAAAAAAAGAAATACTGGCCTGGCATGGTGGATCACACCTATAATCCCAGCACTTTGGGAGACAGAGGGAGGTGGGCAGATCACTTGAGGTCAGGAGTTCGAGACCAACCTAGACAATATGGTGAAACCCTGTCTCTACTGAAAATACAAAATTTAGCCCGTGTGGTGGCACGTGCCCGTAATCCCAGCTACTCGGGAGGCAAAGGTAGAAGAATCACTTGAACCTGGAAGGTGGAGGTTGCAGTGAGCAGAGATCACACCACTATACTCCAGCCTGGGTGACAGAGCGGATTCTGTCTGGAAAAAAAAAAAAAAAAGAAATGCTGTTTGTAGAATTAAAATGGAGAAAATCTATATATTTTGCTTAGAAAAATTATATTATATTTGTTAATGTTTATTTGAATTGTGAAGTGTGAAGTAACTGTTTCTGATTCAGCAGGTCTGGATGAGGTCTGAGAATCAGCATATCTGAGAAGTCCCCAGGTGGTACTGATGCTGCTGATCCAAGGACCACATTTTAAGAACCACTGCTTTAGACCAGGGTTAGCAAACATTTTCTAAGTAGGGCCAGGTAGTAAGTGTTAGGCTTTGTGGGCAATACAGTCTCTGTCCCAACTACTCAACTCTGCTGTAGTAATATAGTACAGAAGAGGCCAGAGGATACATAAGCAAATGAGTGTAGCTGTGTTCCAATAAAACTTTATGGATGGATAATAACATTTGATTTTTATTTATTTTTATTATTATTATTTTTAATGAGACAGAGTCTCACTCTGTCACCCAGGCTGGAGTGCAGTGGCATGATCTTATTGGCTCACTGCAACCTTTGCTTCCTGAGTTCAAGCAATCTTCCCACCTCAGCCTCCTTAATAGCTGGGACTACAGGTGTGCACCACCACTCCTGGCTAATTTTTTTTTTAGTAGAGACAGGGTTTCACCTGGTTGTCCAGGCTGGTCTCAGAGTCCTGACCTCAAGCGATTCTCCCACCTTGGCCTCCCAAGTGTTGGGATTACAGGCATAACACACTGTGCCCGGCTGAAATTTGAATTTTATATTTCATGAAATATTCTTTTGATTTTTAAAATATAAAAACAATTCTTAGCTTAAGAGCCATTAAAAAAAAAAAAAAAAAAAGCCTATCCCTGCTCTAGAATACAATTGTAAAGGGAAGTGGGTGGCTAGAATAACAAGGCTATTCTTGAAACCATGTTGGCTTGCATTGGGGATTTTGAAACCAAACCAGAGAAAAGTGGTTGGTATTAATTTATGGGGGAGGTATTCATTAACTCTCTTCAAGTATCATAAAGACTGTCATGCAGTTCATTCTCTGTCATTTTAGAGAGCAAATCCTAAGAAAGTTATACTTTTAGAGAATATAGAGAGAGTATTTGAAACAATTAGTGCTTCTTCAAAATGAAATGCATAAAGGGCATAACCAACTAATTCTTAAAAGACAAAACACATGAAAATATATTTAGTGTTTACTCACATACTGAGTGCAAATTGGTGTAATCTGTTTAGAAGACAATGACAATGTATTAAGTCTTGAAAACATGTATGTCTTTTGTCCTAGCGATTTCCATTTGTAAGAATTTATCTCCCCTGAGATAACCAGGGATACGCATAAAGATGCATGTACAAGGGTGTTCACTGTAATGTTTCTTAAAAATTGGAAAACTGAAAGTATACCAAATGATCAGTGATAGGGGAATAGATAAACCATATTGAATAGAATATTATATCACCATTAATTATGTTATAGAGGAATATTTAATAAAGTAGGAACTATTCATGATACATTCAGTGAAAAAACATTGGGTGAGATTCCGTTTTTGTTTAAGAAAAAAAGTAAGGCCAGGTGCAGTGGCTCGTACCTGTAATCCCAGCACTTTGGGAGGCCAAGGCGGGTGGATCACTTGAGGTCAGGCGTTTGAGACCATCCTACTAAAAATACAAAAGTTAGCTGGGTGTGGTGGTGTGCACCTGTAATCCCAGCTACTAGGGAGGCTGAGGCAGGAGAATCATCTGGAACCAGGAGGTGGAGGTTGCAGTCAGCCAAGATTGTGCCACTGCACTCCAGCCTGGGCAACAGAGGGAGACCTTGTCTCAATTTTATAAAAAAAAGAAAAGGAAAGGAAGTAAATGTGTGCATTAAAAAATGACTGGAAAGACTTCTGACATTTGCGTATAACAGAGTAAGACCCTATTCGATGACTTCCTCATAGTAAACAACTATAAAATTGGAATGTAATACAAAAAGCAACTTCTCAAAGCTCTGAAGAGAGAAGATTCTGCTGAGGAGTACAAACAGGGAAGAAGGGAGGACAGGAGCTAAATGAAGTAAATTTTCTTGACCTACTGCAATTAGCATAATGTGTGAATAAGAAGAAATACTAGTGACCAGGGTAACTATGGCTGCTGAAGAGAGTGGGGGACTCCTGAAAGGAGATGTTTAAATTTTATCTAACCACATTCTGACTGATCTCTGAACCACACATGCACAAAATAGATTCAAAGCAGCTCAGAGAGTAAAGATGCAAATTAAGACAAACTGTCACCGAAGAAACAAAGTTTCCATTCAAGTCCAACATAGATAATTCCTGCTAAAGCAAAACGTCTCTCATAAAAAATAAGAACCTTAACAAATGAGCATTAGTAATGTCTAGAACAAATCCAGAATTACCATACAAAATAAAAGAAAATGGAACACATCATTATTATTATTTTTTGGAGACAGAGTCTTGCTCTGTTGCCCAGACTGGAGTGCAGTGGCATGATCTCAGCTCACTGCAACCTCCACCTCCCACGTTGTAACGGTTCTCCTGCCTCAGCCTTCCAAGTAGCTAAGATTTCAGGTGCCTGATGCCACGCCCAGCTAATTTTTATGTTTTTAGTACAGATGGGGTTTCACCATGTTGCCCAGGCCGATCTTGAACTCCAGAGTTCAGGCAATCCACCCGCCTCGGCCTCCCAAAGTGCTAGGATTACAGGCGTTAACCACCATGCCCAGCCAAAATGGAATACGTTCTTAAGAGAAAAGAAAACCAACTGAAATAGACCCTGAGATGAACAAGATACTGGAATTAACAGATCAGGTTTTTATTTCTTGATTTTTAAAATTATTTTATTTTATTTTTTTGAGACAGGATCTCACTCTGTCGCCCAGGCTGGGGTGCAGTGGCATAATCATGGCTCACTGAAGCCTCAACTTCCCACCTCAGCCTCCAGAGTAGCTGGGACTACATGGTCACACTAACATGCCCAACTAAGTTTTTGTGTTTTTAGTAGAGATGGGGTTTTGCCATATTGCCCGGGCTGACAGACAAGGATTTTTAAACAGATAATGTAACTGTACTCAACATAGTAAAGTGAAATATGCTAAACAATGGGAATAAAAAAGAAATCTCAGCAGAGAAACATACATATTAAAGAGTTAACTGAAAAACCTATGTTCTGTGCTCCCAGAGGTGAAAAAAAAGAAAAATCTAGAACTGAAAAATAAAATCTCTGAGGCAAAATTTCACTGGATGGACTTAGCTAAATGTAGATGACAGAGGAACGAGCAAATGAACTTGAAAATAAATCAGTAGAAATTATCCAAATTAAGAACACAGAAAAAAATTAAAGAACAGAACTTCTGGAACCTTTAGGTAGTATCAAATGGTGTAACATAACTGGGATCCCATAAAGTGAGAGGAAAGAGCATATGTTAGAAAAAAAAGTTGAAGAAACAGTGGCTGAAAATTTCTCAAAGTTGACGAAAGTTAGAAATTTACAGATAAAAGATGTTCAATAAACACAAACCAGAATAAACATTAAGAAATTCATGCCAAGACAAATCACGTAGTCAGACTGTGGAAAGCCAGAGATAAATAGTAAATCTTGAAAACAGCAAGATAAAAACAATATTTATTTTATATATTGGAGAACAGCATTTGACCTCTCACCAGAAACTATGGATCACAAAATAGACTGGCACAACATATTTAAAGTGCTTTGTATGTGGGGGTTTGGGGGTACAGGTGAGGGTGGGGAAGTTGCTTAACCCAGAATTCTATAACCAATGAAAGTTTTCTTTAAGACTGAAGATGAAATACAATTTTCAAATGAAAGAAAACAAAAAATTTGTCCAAAGACCTGCACTAAAAGAAAAAAGCTTTTCAGACTGAAAGGAAATGATGCAAATGGAGATTTAGATCCTTATAAAACAATGGAGGGTGTCAGAAATGGTGGATATATGGATCAATGCAAAAGGCTTTTGAATTTTTTTCCTAATTTCTTTTTAATACATACAACTTTATACTAAGAATAACAACTGTATCTTGTGGGGTTTATAATGTACATAGATATAGTAAACATGATAGCATAATGATTAGAGATGGGATATGGGCCTACAGTTGCAAGGTTATATTCTGCATAATATATATTTTATATATAATATATATATGTATTTTTTTGAGACAGTCTCACTCTGTCATTCAGGCTGGAGTACACTGGCATGATCTCAGCTCACTGCAACCTTTGTCTCCTGGGATCAGATGATTCTCATGCCTCAGCTTCCTGAGTAACTGGGGTTACAGGTGCACACTACCATGCCCATCTAATTTTTGTATTTTTAGTAGAGACTAGGTTTTGCCATGTTGGCCAGGCTGGTCTCGAACTCCTGACCTCAAGTGATATGCCTGCCTTGGCCTCCCAAAGTGATGGAATTATAGATATGAGCCACTGTGCCCAGCCTTACATAATGCAAAATTGAGAAGAGGCAGGAAAGGAGGAACAGAAACGAAAAACAGGAGACAAATAGAAAACAATAAAATGGTGGGCTCAAACAACCATATCCATAATTATATTAAATGTTAGGGGACTAAACACTTTAATTGAAAGGTTAAGATTGTCGGGATGGATGAACACACATATAGATAATTGTATGATGTTTATGAGAGCCTTACTTTTCATATAAAGACACAGCTCAAAATAAATGGGAAAGGAGATATACTATGCAAACAGTAGCACTAGAAGGTTGGACTGACTATATAATGTCTACTAAAATGTATTTCAAAACAAAAAGTATCCCCAGAGATAAAAATGTGTATTTCAATTTCATAATGTCAAAAGAGTGAATTTAGCAACAAGACATTACAATAATAGATTTGTATGCACCTAATAACAGACCTTCACCATATGCAAAGCAAAAATGGACAAAATTGGAGAGTGAAGCAGTTTCAGAGTTGAATATTTTTACATTTTCTATTTAGAAATTGATAGAACAACAAGACAAGTAATTAACAGGAACCTAGAAGACCTGAATCACACTATCAACCACCTTGATTCAACTTACATTTTCAAAACTCTACACCCAACAATGGGTGTGCACATTCTTTTTTTTAAAGTGCACATCATATGTTTACCATGATAGTCCATAAGATCGGCCTTAAAGAAGTTGTAATACGTTTGAAATGATTGAAAAAAGTTAATCTACATGAGGATAGACAAATAGGTCAATAAAACAGAAGAGTCCAAAAACTGATGCACACATATATGACCCATCGACTTGGTAGAAGTTCCAAGGCAATTCAATGAGGAACAAATAGCTTTTTTTTTTTAGACAGAGTCTCTCTCTGTTGCCCAGGCTGGAGTGCAGTAGCATGATCTCAGCTCACCGCAACCTCTACCTCCTGGGTTCAAGTGATTCTCCTGCCTCAGCCTTCTGAGTAGCTGGGATTACAGGTGCCCACTACCATGCCCAGCTAATTTTTGTATTTTTAGTAGAGATGGGGTTTTGCCATGTTGGCCAGGCTGGTCTCGAACTCCTGACCTCAGGTGACCCACCCACCTTGGCCTCCCAAAGTGCTGGGATTACAGGTGTGAGTCACCACCCCCAGGAGGAATAGCCTTTTTAACAAATGGTGCTGGGGCAATTGGATAACCATATGCAAAAAAAGAAAAAAAAAAAGCTTCAACCCTTACCTCACCATATACAAAACTTCATCAATTACAGAAGTAGATCACAGACTTTAATATAAAAGCCTGAATCATAATACTTCTAGAAGAAAACATGGATGAAAAATGTAGTGACCTTGGGCTTGGCAAAGATTTTTAAATATGATACACAAAAGCATAAGCTATAAATGAAAAGAACATCAATCAACTAGATGGGATCAAAATTAAAAACTTTTGCTTTTCAAATTAAGAGAATTAAAAGGCAAGCCTTAGCCTGTTGGAAGATACTTCCAAAATATTTATCTGACAAATGACTTGTATCTAGTTGCATATGGTTTTGGGGTGGGGTTTGGGGAGCAGAGTGAGAGGTATGAAAGGGAGGAGTGACAAAAGGTCATGAGGAAACTTTTTTGGGTGATGGATATTTTCATTATATTTTACTTTTATAAAAAAAAATGTAGGCTACCTTGGTAGTTTATGAAGGAAATCAATAGTATTAAAAATTGGATGTAAAGAATGGATACCATCAGATACCCATGGATGAAGAGAATGGGAAGACGCTCATTAAGATCAATTGAACAGAATGCCTTAGGGCATTACCAGGGCCCCAACCCAGGGAGGGAGGGAGGGAGGGAAGGAAGGAAGGAATTATAATACTTAAATTATACTTACAAATTATTTTTCCTGAAATAAGAGATTTGAAACTATTTTGAAAAATCATGTAGTAACCAGAAAAACTGACCCAAAATGATGGACTCCAAGATATATCTTAATAAAATTATTTTAAACTTTTAAAATTCAGGGGATATTGCAGACATATACCAAAGATTATCCCTCCATATGCCAAGCTTTTCATTAACTTGACTAAAGGTTACAAGTATAGTACTAGGATCTTCTCCTGAGTGGACACAGGCCCAGCTGCCTTTTAACCAAGAGAGGTTGGGTCTGTCTGTGAGGAGGCACTGAAAACATTACTGGGCTGATCAGTGCCCCTCAGCTGGCTTTCTAGATGACAAAAATTCTTTTTAATTCACATAGTCTACCAGTCTGTGGGACTTGAAAACAGCCAAGGGAACTCTAGGGAGATAAAAAATGGTCTTGTCTTGACATAGCTTATCAAAGAGCAAAACTCTGGGCTCTATTCATAAAGTATAGTACTCCACCAATTTAGTTATCATAAGTAAAGTTAAGGAACGTGCCTATGAAGTACCATTTCAAGTGAAGATCAGCTATAACTTCGCATATATACTCATCAGTGAGTACAGATTTTAAAAATAGGATGCCAGACGGCATCTTTTCCTGAATTTATGAACAAGGGTGTTGCAAGTGCTCTTTTGTGAGCCCAGCGCTACATCACCAAGGACATACTTAGCAAGGAAGTGAGGGTAATATTTTTCTGTTTAATGTTTCATAATTTTGGCCTTTTAAAATGTCTGACTTGAAGAAAATAAATCAGTCATATTCAAGATTAATCTATACAACATGTTTTACAGTATTTTAAAGTTTGTATTTTCAAATTTGACAAATAAAAATTGCATATTGTATATATTTACAGTACAACATGATGTGCATGTGTGTGTGTGTATATGTATATATATACACACACACATTGTGGAATGGCTATGCAAGTTAATTAATGGGTGAATTACCTCACATATTTACCTTTTGTTTTGGTGAAAACACTTAAAATCTACTCTTTCAGCAATTTTCAAGTATACAATGATTTGCTCCAGACGACCACCAGAGTACTCCAGACGACCACCAGAGTAAGTGCCAGAGAATAGGCAAGTAAGCAGGGTAAAAGAAAACTTTATTAACTTGCCAATGTGAAGGAGGGGCTAGGTTCACCGGTCTCCGGCGGTGGAGGCCAACGAAGTCCCTCTGGCGTTCTCGGTCAAGGTTCCTAGGTCCGCACAGGAGCAGGGGCCAAGGAAGTTCGCGCCGCACGCCGCTGGGAGCAGCTTTTATGTCCTGGGCCCGGGAGTGGGAGGGCAGTGGGCGGGACATAGGCGGGTCAGGGGCGGGGCGGTAGGCGCAGCTAGGTAGGTTTCGATTTTCTCCGTCAGACGTCAGACTGCGCCTGCCCAGTCGACCTGTGTCTTTCCCGGGTGCGGGAAAGTTGACAATGAAGAACCCGGAAATGCGCCATTTTAGTCCCTTTGTTCTTTTGTTCCCTCCCTCCCTCCGTCCGTCCAGACATACAATATATCATTATTAACTATATTCACCACGATGTTGAATAGATCTCTTGAACTTATTCCTCCTGCCTAACTGAAATTTTGTGCTCTTTGACCAACATCTCCTCAATTCCCCCCACGCTCCAGCCTCTAGTAACTACCATTTTACTGTTCAACTTTTCTAGATTCCACATTTTATGTTCATTATCTTGATTGTGGCATGGTTTCCAGAACAAAGGTCAAACTTACCAGATTGCACATCTTAAATACATGTAGTTTATTTATTGAGTTATTTACTTATTTATTTATTTAAGACAGGGTCTCACTCTGTTGCCCAGGCTGGGGTGCAGTGGTGTGTTCATGGCTCTCACTGCAGCCTCCATCTTCTGGGCTCAAGTGATCCTCCCACCTCAGCCTCCGGAGTAGCTGGGACTATAGGTGCGCACACCACACCTGGCTGACTTTTTGCATTTTTTAGTAGAGATGAGGTCTCCCTATGTTGCCCAGGCTGGACTGGGCCTCCTAGCCTCAAGTGATCCTCCTACCTCAACTTCCCAAAGTGCTGGGATTACAGGTCGTGGCTCACCAGGCCTGGCCCAAATATGTGTAGTTTAAAAAAAAATGTCAATTATATCTTAAAGCTGTTTTTAAAACGTCAAGCTTTTTGTTTATTTTATTTTTTGTTTGTTTGTTTTGTTTTTGAGACGGAATCTCCCTCTGTCACCCAGGCTGGAGTGCAGTGGCGTGATCTCGGCTCACTGCAAGCTCCGTCTCCCGGGTTCACGCCATTCTCCTGTCTCAGCCTCCCGAGTAACTGGGACTACAGGTGCCTGCCACCACGTCCAGCTAATCTTTTGTATTTTTTTTTTTTCAGTAGAGATGGGGTTTCACTATGTTAGCCAGGATGACCGGGATCTCCTGATCTCGTGATCCGCTCACCTTGGCCTCCCAAAGTGCTGAGATTACAGGCGTGAGCCACGTGCCTGGCCTAAAAAGTCAAGTTTTTAATAGGGCACACCCTTGACTATAAACTTCTACTTCTTCCTTCCTCTTTGCCCATCCCTCAGTCCTGCTGCACCCAGTGGTCTAGCTACCACTTTACAAGATTACCCGAAGTCGGCCGGGCGCGGTGGCTCAAGCCTGTAATCCCAGCACTTTGGGAGGCTGAGACGGGGGGATCACGAGGTCAGGAGATCGAGACCATCCTGGCTAACACGGTGAAACCCCGTCTCTACTAAAAAATACAAAAAATTAGCCGGGCGAGATGGCGGGCGCCTGTAGTCCCAGCTACTCGGGAGGCTGAGGCAGGAGAATGGCGTAAACCCGGGAGGCGGAGCTTGCAGTGAGCCGAGATCGTGCCACTGCATCCAGCCTGGGCGACAGAGCGAGACTCTGTCTCAAAAAAAAAAAAAAAAGATTACCCGAAGTCCACTTGTTACCAAGTTTATGGAATTTAGTTCAGATAATTTGTTATAAGATATACAAGAAAATTCTAATTCTAATTTTATTAGCCAAAATGAGGTGTGCTCTAACTACTGTTGGCATTACCAGTGATGGGAACTTCCTTACCTCTCAAGGCAGCCCATTCCATCTTCAGATCACTTTGTCTTTTAGAAAGCTATTTTTTTGTTTTAGTTAATTGGTTTTGGTTCCACCCTTGTGTCTATACAGAACATACTTAGCCACACACCATAATGACAGACAGCGTTTCGAATATTAAAAGCCTGTGTGTGCCTGCATTTTTCTCAGATTAGCCATTACTAGTTTTTCAGGCTCAGAAACATGAGGTCTGGTTCCTTTATGATCACTCTTGTCTAACTGCACTCTAGGTTGTCTATGTTAATTTGAAAATAAAGTCCCCAAAAGAATATGTACTGCTCTTAGAAAGCTTATGCTTAGACCAGTATAGCCATTTTGGTGGCTAAATACTTCTCCTAATCTATTAACCAATTAGATTTGGATTTGTATGCCACCTTTGCCAGTTACCAGCTGTTTCACCTTTAGCAAGTTAAATATTATCCGAGCCTCACTTTCCTCTTGGTAAAATGAAGATAACAATACCTACCTCATAGGGATGTTCTGATAATTAAATGAGATAATGCACAGCCTCTGGAACATATGAGGTGCTCCACAAATGTTACTTCTCCACTTATCTGTAGTTATTTTCCCCCCACACCCCATATTTTTTTCAATGCATAATTGTACATTCTCCTCTGGGGATGGAAGTGGTATAAATGTGCATACATTGGCAGGTGTGATAAATATAGTTGCATCATGGAATGTCTGCTTTTATTTCTATGTTCATTGAAAACAGTGTTTTTATGATTTATGTTGTATCTATTGCAGGGTGGAAATAATTTCAAAGCAGCATGACACCATCGCTCGACTGAAGGCCAAGGAGCTGCCTTTGGGTAATAGATAGCACCTCCTCTTCATAAAGTCCATTTCTTTAGATGCCTCCTGTCGCGGATGAACCTTTGCACATGTCATTAAGTGCTTATGTTGGCAATTGCTCCATCTCAGAAAAAAAGTTTTCTCTTCACAGTGGAGTGTGAGCACACAGAGCACTCAAGGTCTAACCAGGTTAATAGGTAGGAACAGCTATAAATCAGAGTCCCCAGCACTGTCTGCACTATTTTAACTGAGATGATAGGAAAATAGCTAACAAGTTTAACCCCCCATGGCAACTGCTGTACTGTATCTCTTCACATACACTTTACACTTGTATAATAGCATATTTCAACTTTCAAAAGTGGCCTCACATCTATCATCTCATTTAACCCTAACGAGGACCCCACCCGCCTCCCAGATCTTTTAATATCATAACAAGAAAGAGCTGACTAAGTCAACAAAGGAAGGTACCATGCTGGGTACTTTATACATATGACTTCCAGCACTGACAGAATCCATGCTAGTAGATACTATTGTCTCCTTGTAATAGGGACCAGCTGGGATTGAACTGAAGTCTGTCTAGCTCTAAAACCCTTGGACTTTCAACGGGGTCATCATACACTTATCCTACATTCTAATTCATTATTAAAAGTCAGTCTTTCCTATGGATAATGGTTACTTTGAGAGGTGGGGGTAGTGACCAGAAAGGGATGTAAAGGGGGTTGCTAGTAATGTTGTTTCTCCATTTGGATATTGTTTAGATGAGTATGTACCCTTTGGGAAAACTCACTGAGTTGTACACTTAGGATTTGTGCACTTTATGTATGTTTGTAAGACATATTTCAATAGGAAACATTTTAAAGCTAGTTTTTCTTTGAAGGTGTAAGCTTTTTACTTACTTGTCTCCAGAATCTAACTCTTTATGTGCCTGTATGTTGCAGTGGAAAAAGTGAGCTCATGATCACTTTGCTTATTTACAACGGATAAATGAGATCCAAATACACAGAATCAAGGGAAGGAGTCACTTCTTCTAAGAGTGATGCTTAATCTTTTGGGTCATGCATGAATTGAAGATTTGATTAAAGTTACAATAAAAAGAGAAATAAAACACATACATTCTGTATCAGGGATGGTGCCAAACACTTTACATATCTTAGCTCCTTTCAGCTGTATCATAACACTGAGAGGTGGGTGCTATAATTTCCCTGTTACCCCTCTACCACACACACACACACACACACACACACACAGACACACACACACATGCTCACACACACAGAGTTTTCCCTGTTATTTCAGGGAGCTCATGAATGTCCTAAGGTACATCATCCAGAGACACAGCTTAAGAACTCCTATCAGGTTGAAAAAAAAATGACAGAGGAAAAAATTGTTTAAAGCAATGGATTATGGAAAAGGACTCCGACTGTTAATTCAATTAAGTTATAGTTTGTCATTTTACATTCCTTTGTTTCCCCTATAAAGCTTGATTTCATGTCATTTTTCTTTTCTTTTTTCTGAGACCGAGTCTTGCACTGTATCTTGGCTCACCGCAGCCTTGACCTCCGAGCTCAAGCAATCCTTCTGCCTCAGCCTCCCGAGTAGCTGGGACTAAAGTCATGTGCCACCACACCTGGGTAGTTTTTTGTTTTGTTTTGTTTTGTTTTACCTGGCTAGTTTTTACATTTTTGTTTGTTTGTTTTGTTTTGTAGACATGAGGTCTCACTATATTGCTCAGGCTGGTCTTGAACTTCTGGGCTCAAGCAATCCTCTCATCTCAGCCTCCCAAAGTGTGGGATTATAGGCGTGAGCCACAGCGCATGGCCTCCTTTTATATACATTTTACTTTATAATATTTAATATACTCAAACATATATGAAACAGTTATGCATTATAAAGCATAATAAAATGCATAAAATCCTGTGATCCTATAACCCAATGTAAGAATTAAAATATTGCCAATGTAAGAATTAAAATATTGCCAATACTCTTAATACTATATTTGTATTCTATCCTTATCCACTTCCCTCCCTTCCTTCTAGAGGCATCTACTGCCCTGAATTTGTGTTTATCACCTTTACTTTTTTATCTTTGTATTTCAATGCATATAAAAGCACTTCTTTGCTTTTTAAAGAATAGTGTTAACACATATGTATGAATACTTAAATATCATTTTGTTTTGCTTGCTTTTGAGCTATTGCTTGACACATCAATAATTTAAAGTTGTGGGCCAGGCGTGGTGACTCTTGCCTGTAATCCCAGTACTGTGGGAGGCCAAGGTGGGCGGATCACCTGTGGTCAGGAGTTCGAGACCAGCCTGGCCAACATGGTGAAACCCTGTCTCTACTAACAACACAAAAATTAGCCGAGCATGGTGGTGTGTGCCTGTAGTCCCAGCTACTCAGGAGACTGAGGCAGGAGAATAGATTGAACTCGTGAGGTAGAGGTTGCAGTGAGCCAAGATCGTGCCACTGCACTCCAACCTGGGCAACAGAATGAGACTCCATCTCAAAATAATAATAATAATAATAATAAAGTTTGTTGTATCTTCTACCATGATTCTAATTTTTAAACATATTATCAGTTTTACAAAATCCGATTGTCATATCTTTCTGGTGAATTCAAGTTTTCATCATTGTGTAGTGATCCTCTTCATATCATACTAATTTTTTGTCTCAAACTTGATGGACTCTCATGTTCATATAGCTAACTCAACTGTTTGCAGATGTTGTTTTGCCATGTATTGTTTTCTATAACTTTCTTTGAAACTTTTTTTTCGTTCTTATATTTTAGGGGTATTGCTTATGAATATCGTATAGATTTATTTTTGTTTTATTCTGTCAATCTTGTCTTTTAATGACTGAGTTCAGTCTACTTTCAGGAATTATGATTACAGAGGCTCCTCAACTTACGATAGACTCATGTCCAGATAAACCCATCACTAGTTGGAAATATGGAAAGTTAAAAATGCATTGAATATACTTAATCTATTGAACATCATAGTTTAACCTAGTCTACCTTAAACATGCTCAGAATACTTACATAGCCCCTAGTTAGGAAAAATCATCTAACACAAAGTTTATTTTATAATAAAGTGTTGAATATCTCACGTAACTTATTGAAAATGGTACTGAACATGAAAAACAGAATGGTCGTATGGGTACTAGAAGCATGATTTCTACTGAATGTGTATCACTTTCACACTGTCATAAAGTTGAAAAATCCTAAATTTAACTATTGTAAGTCGGGGACTGTCTGTATTATATATTTGGATTTTTCTATATCTCTTCTCACTTTATTCTATTTGTCTAACTTTTCAAAGTTTATTTCCTCTTCTTTCTCATTATTTTTGAGTTGATAGAAATTTTTAAAAACATCTGTAAGTGGCAGATTGTCATTTCCAAAAGTGACTGCAGCAGTAGCTCTTAACTCATATGTTTTATACAAAGTGACCTTGCTACTCCTTATTAAGAGAAGAAGATGATTTCTCTTGTTCATGGAATGTGGCCAGCCTTGTCACTTCTTTGCCTGGTTAAAGATGGCTAAAGTGACTGCCAGTGCTGGGCATAGTTTTTAAACCACTTGGCAGCTTCTGCTTCCTGCCTCTGAGAATGCTGGCTCTTGGGATGCACCCTCTTGGAACCCAGCTGCAGGATCGTGAGCACCCCAAACCACATGGAAAAACCACATGTGGCCAATACTGTCAACATCAGCTGAGCTCAGAGCTGGCTGCTACAATCAACTGCCAGTCCTGCAAAGGAGCCTTCATGGACATTAGTCCACCTGCCCTCTGACTGCAGCTATGTGAGGTACCCCAAGGGAGAACTACTCAGCTGAGTCCAGTCACCCTGCAGGACCTTGGGAGATAGGAATAAACTGTTTCCAGCCACTAAAGGTTCAATTTGCTTTTAATCAGCAATCAATAACTGGGATGAATGTATGTCTTTAGGACCAGACAGTGGATTGAAACTTCCAGGGTTTTGAAGAGATGAAAAATACAAGCTAGAAAGGCCTGGAGAAGACAGTGAAAGTGGAGCTGTTGATACTTCAAGATAGTAAGGTCAATGACCTTGGAGGCTGAAGAGAAGGGACTTTTGTTATGTAAAGGCGAAGTTTGCTAATGCTCTAACCATGTGAGGCAGTGGTGGTGGGAGGGCATTGAAAGGGCACCTAATGAACTCATGGATCCAGCTGGGGAGAAAGTAGAACGTGCCAAGTCAACTGTCTGCTACTGTACGTTATGAAATACAAGAAGAGACAGATGAACTAAGGGTTGTTCAGTTTCTAAGCTGAGTTTAGAGGAAACAGAACCCAGAACAAACTTTCCAGGCAGCAAATGAAAACTTGTGTTTTTAAAACATAGCTTATCCAAGAAATGTTACTTACTTATTCTTTTTTTTTTTTTTTTTTTTTGAGATAGAGTCTCGTTCTATTACCCAGGCTGAAGTGCAGTGGCGTGATCTCGGCTTACTGCAACGTCCACCTCTGGGTTCAAGTGATTCTCCTGCCTCAGTCACCCAAGTGACTAGGATTACAGGCACATACCACCAGGCCCGGCTAATTTTTGTATTTTTAGTAGAAACGGGGTTTTGCCATGTTGGCCCAGGCTGGTCTCAAACTCCTGACCTCAGGTGATCTGCCCACCTCAGCCTTCCAAAGTGCTGGGATTACAGGTGTGAGCCACCGTGCACAGCCTTATTCTTTTTTTTTTTTTTTTAAAGATTTTGTTGTTAAATTGATGATTAAAATTATCATCTTTGGTACATCACTATCTCTGTGTCTAAGCACAATAACTTCTAGTTGCATTATACTTTTTCAGTTTACAAAGAACTTTTACATACATTATCTCAATTCTCCTGACAATCCTGGTTTGAGGCATGTAGGAAAGTTATTTTTAGTCCACAGTATTAATAATAGCAACACCCACAGCCACCCTTTCTTTTTTTTTTTTTTTTTTTTTTTTGAGACGGAGTCTTGCTCTGTCGCCGGGGCTGGAGTGCAGTGGCCGGATCTCAGCTCACTGCAAGCTCCGCCTCCCGGGTTCACGCCATTCTCCTGCCTCAGCCTCCCGAGTAGCTGGGACTACAGACGCCCGCCACCTCGCCCGGCTAGTTTTTTTTTGTATTTTTTAGTAGAGACGGGGTTTCACAGTGTTCGCCAGGATGGTCTCGATCTCCTGACCTTGTGATCCGCCCGTCTCGGCCTCCCAAAGTGCTGGGATTACAGGCTTGAGCCACCGCGCCCGGCCCACCCTTTCTTTTTCTCCAATTTTGGGATTCCTACTATGTGCCCGCCATTATACTTTAAATAGGTGATCTTGTATCCTCATGGTGGAGTATTGTGACTCGCACATTAAAGATGAAGGACATTAAGACAGAGATACTTCAACCAAGAGATAGCTAGCAATGGTGGAAACTCCATTTGGACATTAGTTTAACTACAAGTCCAAACTCTCATAATCAAGAGCAGGAAGCAATTTTAAAGCAGAAAGTATCTTCAATATGTAGGTTATTTTCACCTCACAAAATTTCATACTCATTGTATGACGGTCAATGTTTTTCAGACTTACTCTGTGTGAACCATGATTTTGATAAACCACAGTATTTGACTTTTTCCACTTCTGGTTGGGAATTTGTCAGTGTCATAAAAAGTGTCTTCATTTGTAAAGTAAGTGGGTTGAGCAGATTATCCCTAATATCCCTTTCCTATTTGATATTCCTTTTAATATTTTCTTTCTTTTTTTTTTTTTTTTTTTTTGAGATGGAGTCTTGCTCTGTCGCCCAGGCTAGAGTGCAGTAGCACATTCTTGGCTCACTGCAAGCTCTGCCTCCCTGGTTCAAGCGATTCTCCTGCCTCAGCCTCCCGAGTAGCTGGGATTACAGGCACCTGCCACCGTGCCTTGCTAATTTTTGTGTTTTTAGTAGAGACGGGGTTTCACCATCTTGGCCTGGCTGGCCTCGAACTCCTGACCTCGTGATCCACCCGCCTCGGCCTCCTGAAGTGCTGGGATTACAGGCGTGAGCTACCGTACCTGGCCCCTTTTAATATTTTCTAATTTTCTGACATACGAGTTTTCTTATCACTATCTGCAGGGCTACAGGTGAATTCTCTGACCAGCAGATGGGGCTCTTGATATCTGAATAGTACTTAAGTTTACTCGCAGGCTCAGTCATCATTTATTAGTCGTAGGAAGCATTTATTGAGTGCCTACCATAATGTGCCAGGCATTTGGCCTAAGCAAAATCCTGCTGCTGCTTCAGATTTATATAATAATGTTCTTAGGCCTTTCTCAAATTATTTTTACATGTGGTAAAGTTTTCAAAGGAGCACTACCATTTTATTAAGAAGGAACTTCTCCCTGTAGAAAACTGGATTAGGCGATTGCTGAGATGTTTCCCAGTGCTACCTGCCATGATTTGAGGCCGGGGGTTAAGTGACCTTAGCAGTCCAGGACTCTTGTGAAGAAGCTGATATGTCTCATTTTCTGTGGTCTCCAAATACTGCCCAGGAGCTCAGTAGCTGGAAAATGTATTTTTAAAAGCAATTGTGATCATAAATAGGGTACAGAAGTCATGAGAAGTTTGATAACATTTTTAAATTATACATAAATTTTTGATTATTATTATCTTTTATCTATAAATAGATACCATCTTTTTTTCCCTAGGTACCAATTAAGTGATGCTTCAAAACAGGGAGTTGAAAAATTCAGATGTTTCTGAAATTTTATTTCTCTTTGCCTCTCTCAAAGCTCTCTAATAGTTGTCCAATATTGGTTATTACTTTATAAAAGGCCACACTCAATTGTAGGGTAGTAGTTATATTGTACTTTAACATTTCTAAGCTATAGATGTCCCAAGACAGAGGCTGAACTTAAGCTGGCAATACCACTTAAAACTGCTTGAACAATCAAATAAGATTCATCAAACACTTAGATAACCTCTCAGAGAGAAACCAGGACAAACTACTAGTTCTTCCACTTAGTAAACCCGGACATGTGTCCCTTTGGAAAAGGCACATTCCCCCTTGGCGTACATGCCTTTTCACGGAGCTACCAGGAGGTTGAATAAACTTTACAGGTAATCACAGCACGCTCATCATCTGTCTGGACCATGTGGTTTGGTGTCCCACTGCCTGTGTGCCACACCTGGTCAGCATTTTCAGAAGTGCCGACAAGTGGCCCAGAAAAGGAATCTGTATCTCTGGGTCTTTCGGGTCTCGCATGTCGAGGCAGATCTATTTTTTCTTTTCTTTTTTTTTTTTTTTTTTGAGATGGAGTCTTGCTCTGTCGCCCAGGCTAGAGTGCAGTAGCACATTCTTGGCTCACTGCAAGCTCTGCCTCCCTGGTTCAAGCGATTCTCCTGCCTCAGCCTCCCGAGTAGCTGGGATTACAGGCACCTGCCACCGTGCCTTGCTAATTTTTGTGTTTTTAGTAGAGACGGGGTTTCACCATCTTGGCCTGGCTGGCCTCGAACTCCTGACCTCGTGATCCACCCGCCTCGGCCTCCTGAAGTGCTGGGATTACAGGCGTGAGCTACCGTACCTGGCCCCTTTTAATATTTTCTAATTTTCTGACATACGAGTTTTCTTATCACTATCTGCAGGGCTACAGGTGAATTCTCTGACCAGCAGATGGGGCTCTTGATATCTGAATAGTACTTAAGTTTACTCGCAGGCTCAGTCATCATTTATTAGTCGTAGGAAGCATTTATTGAGTGCCTACCATAATGTGCCAGGCATTTGGCCTAAGCAAAATCCTGCTGCTGCTTCAGATTTATATAATAATGTTCTTAGGCCTTTCTCAAATTATTTTTACATGTGGTAAAGTTTTCAAAGGAGCACTACCATTTTATTAAGAAGGAACTTCTCCCTGTAGAAAACTGGATTAGGCGATTGCTGAGATGTTTCCCAGTGCTACCTGCCATGATTTGAGGCCGGGGGTTAAGTGACCTTAGCAGTCCAGGACTCTTGTGAAGAAGCTGATATGTCTCATTTTCTGTGGTCTCCAAATACTGCCCAGGAGCTCAGTAGCTGGAAAATGTATTTTTAAAAGCAATTGTGATCATAAATAGGGTACAGAAGTCATGAGAAGTTTGATAACATTTTTAAATTATACATAAATTTTTGATTATTATTATCTTTTATCTATAAATAGATACCATCTTTTTTTCCCTAGGTACCAATTAAGTGATGCTTCAAAACAGGGAGTTGAAAAATTCAGATGTTTCTGAAATTTTATTTCTCTTTGCCTCTCTCAAAGCTCTCTAATAGTTGTCCAATATTGGTTATTACTTTATAAAAGGCCACACTCAATTGTAGGGTAGTAGTTATATTGTACTTTAACATTTCTAAGCTATAGATGTCCCAAGACAGAGGCTGAACTTAAGCTGGCAATACCACTTAAAACTGCTTGAACAATCAAATAAGATTCATCAAACACTTAGATAACCTCTCAGAGAGAAACCAGGACAAACTACTAGTTCTTCCACTTAGTAAACCCGGACATGTGTCCCTTTGGAAAAGGCACATTCCCCCTTGGCGTACATGCCTTTTCACGGAGCTACCAGGAGGTTGAATAAACTTTACAGGTAATCACAGCACGCTCATCATCTGTCTGGACCATGTGGTTTGGTGTCCCACTGCCTGTGTGCCACACCTGGTCAGCATTTTCAGAAGTGCCGACAAGTGGCCCAGAAAAGGAATCTGTATCTCTGGGTCTTTCGGGTCTCGCATGTCGAGGCAGATCTATTTTTTCTTTTCTTTTTTTTTGAGATGGAGTCTCACTTGTTGCCCAGCTGGAGTGCAGTGGTGTGATCTCGGCTCACTGCAACTTCTGCCTCCCCAGTTTAAGCAATTCTCCTCCTCAGCCTCCCGAGTAGCTGGGACTACAGGCGCCTGCCACCACACCTGGCTAATTTTTGCATTTTTGGTAGAGACATGGTTTCACCATGTTGGCCAGGCTGGTCTCGAACTACCAACCTCAGGTGATCCGCCCGCCTCGGCCTCGGCCTCCCAAAGTGCTGGGATTACAGGCGTCAGCCGCCACGCCTGGCCTACTTTTTCATTTTCTACCCACCCCACTCCAACCGACCTGCCTCAGTGAAAACCTGATTGTTACTAAAGTGAAACTTTAATAAGGATATTGCCTAGGGAAGATTTTCCTTGTCATTCAAGTTCATTCTGGATCTTTTCCTCTGAGCTGTTGATCAGTGTTGCTAAACAGACAGGGATAAACAAGGGAGAGAAAAAGGCTGATTCATTTTCCAGAACTTTTAACCCTTTTAACCCCTAATTCTTCTCCTTGAGAAGCTATTCTTTGATTGTGAAAAGCTTTGTTGTTCAAGGAAATAAAGGTAATAAAAATAGCTAATATTTATTAAGAGCATACTGTGTGCCAGATATTGTTCCAAGCATTTTTCATATTAACTCACTGCATCCTCATAAAATGCTATGAGATAGTACAATTAAGGCCATTTCATAGATGAGAAAACAGGTTCAGAGAGATTAAGTCACTTGCCAAAGAGTGCACAGGTCCTAGGTGGCAAACCTGCAGTCGAGATCCAGAACCTCTGCTCCTAACCACAATGGAGTCTTCTAGGGAAGTGTCCTTATTTGGCCTCAAAGGAATAATAATCTTTTAATTTTTTTTTTTAAAAGAGTCGACTAGATTGGAAAGTGCCTAAGTTCAGGATCTGATTCTGTTTCTTATTTACTTTACAAAATTTTCTGCATCATCCCTCTAGCTATATATTCATACCCACTTGTTGTAGCACTTAGAAGTTTTATCAGTTTAGTCTCACTTGTCTTTGCATCTGAGCAATATGAACAATGGTTAGTACATATTATTATTATTATTACTACTATTGAGACGGAGTCTCGCTCTGTCACCCAGGCTGGAGTGCAGTGGTGTGATATTGGCTCACTGCAACCTCCTTCTCCCAGGTTCAAGTGATTCTCGTGCCTCAGCCTCCCAAGTATCTGGGACTACAGGCACGCACCACCATGCCCGGCTAATTTTTGTGTTTTTAGTACAGATGGGGTTTCACCATGTTGGCCAGGCTGGTCGTGAACTCCTGACCTCAAGTGATCTGCCCACCTCAGCCTCCCAAAGTGCTGGGATTACAAGTGTGAGCTACCATGCCCAAACAATATATAATATTATATATTACATATATCTTATATATATATATATATATATCTTGATACATGTTTGGGGACTTAAGTAGAAATAACTTTTGGAGAATGCTTTAAAGTTTACAAAGGATATGTTCATTGCTTCATCTATTACTAATTATAGATATTTAACATGGCCTCATTTATTTGAAATTTAGAAAAGTATTTTTTCATATAGCTTCCCTTTGGAAGCACGTTAGTTTAATTCTACCCAAACTGTATGTGCAAGATTATATATACATATGTTTCCTTTTATAATGCAGCTTTTTATTTCATTTTACTAAATTCAGGTATGAAATCAAGGAAATTTACTTGTACAGGGGGTTAATGGCTTCAGTAATGAGGTGAGCTATACTATAAACTTAGAAAAATGAGAAACAAGAACCCCTTTATTAAACTGGTAAAAGTTTCCTATAATAGAGGTGATTAGTTATTTTGGATTATAAGCTGAGCAATCGTAATGTGGAAATGAACGTTTGGGAACACCCAACTCCAATCAAGGCGAGCTATGTTGGATCCCAGGAGACCTGTTCACTTGTGCTGTGGTGGGTCTGCAGATAGACAGGAGATAAAAGCGGGAGGATCAGGACAGACCATGAAAAGAAAATCCCCCAAACCAAGGTTTCTCCTGCACTGTCCAGATTAGAAGAAACCTTTGGCAAGATTATTTCAGTAAAGGAAAGACGTGCCTCAAACTCTTCTTTAAGAGACATTTTAGGTTCACCCATTTCCCACTGTTTTGGCTCTACTCACCAAAGCCACTTCCTGATTTGATTGGCTAAAGTTTTACTCCTCTGATTAAAATCTTTCAGATAAAATCTTCACGAAAAAATCCCAACTCCTAACAGTGGCCCCAAAGGCCCTGTACATTGCCTCTTCCCCTTCTACATCCTTTGATCTCATCTCCTAGTCCTCCAGTTCATTCTGTCCACACTGCCTTCCTTACTGTTCCTCAGACACACCAATCACACCCTGCCTCAGGGGCCTTTCCTCTCTACCCAGATGGCTCATTCCCCCATTTCCTTCAAGTCTTTGTTCAAAGGTCATTTCTCAATGAAGCTTTCCCTTCCTCCTCTGTTTAAAAATTACAACTTCTACCTTTCTAATTTTTTTCCATAGCACTTAGTGCTGTCTATCATACTATATAATTGACTTGTTTATTTTATTTATTTAGATTAGAATAAAAGCTACATGAAGGCAAGACATAGATCAGTGCCCGGACATAATACATGCTCAATAAATATTCAATGAATGACTCCATGTAACCCTTCAGGAAAATATAAGAATTGGCTGATTTGCTATAAGCATCCTAGGACACTTGGGGTTAATTTTTTCTGCCAAGTATCTTCCCTAATAACTTTCTTATTCATAGTTTATTCCTCTTTTTTTCTTTTTCTTTTTCTTTTTTTTTTTTTTTGAGATGGAGTCTCGCTCTGTTGCCAGGCTGGCATGCAGTGGTGCAATCTTGGCTCACTGCAACCTCCACCTCCCGGATTCAAGCAATTCTCCTGCCTCAGCCTCCTGAGTAGCTGGGACTACAGGTGGCACACCACCATGCTCAGCTAAATTTTGTATTTTTAGTAGAGACGGGGCTTCACCATGCTGGCCAGGATGGTCTCGATTTCTTGATCTCATGATCCACCCTCCTCGGCCTCCCAAAGTGCTAGCATTACAGGCGTGAGCCACCTTGCCCAGCCAACTTGAACTAATCTTAACTCTTTATATCCCTAACTTAATCTCTACACATTAAGTCCCCTGATTTTTTTTGTAGTCTCTATGTATATTTTCAGCTTCAGCTTCATTTGCAGCAGACTCATTCTACTGATAATTATAATTCGTCCAGTTTATCTTTCCAAGCCAGGCCTCATGCTTTGGTTATCCACACATTGGAAGCCCACCTGTGATCCAGGCAGTTATACCTAGAGGTGTGTGGTCACAAGGCCACCTCAGACAGGGCTTTGGTTGTGACAAACACCATGTTAGACACTCATGCAATACATTGGGATTGGAATTTACAAATTAAATCTCGTAAATATGGTCATGTTCTTGAGACTGAATAATTCAAAGTACACACAAAACTGCATTTCTGATCTTGTAAAGCAGAGGAACTTCAAGAACCGTAGAGTTAACTTTACCAGTTGGAGCCCCTGAGGCCCGCCTGACGATCTGTCAGTAAAACTTCTCCAAAACTTCAAGTTAGCTGTCTCTGTTCAGCCATCTTTGGGGCATCTCTGGCTAATTCACTAATCAATGTAAGAAGTAATCAGGTTTGAGTCATTTTCAGATATGAGCTACCACATTTGACATGTAGTTGATTAATGAATACTTAACAAATAATTGACAATAGAGGTCAGGACTGTACATACATTCAAGCTACACAAAAACCAATCACATACCCCACACCTTGTTAGGAAACGACTTCTTCATCTAAAATGTTTAGATCATGTGAGATGTTACAAGTAAAATAAATTCTCAACTAATTTGTCTGCCATCTATGCCACTTGAGCCAATGAACATTTAATAAATTGCTAGAACTGCTGACTTGTGTTACAGTTCGTGCTTTGGTATATTTTATAATCTGATTACGTTTTTCCAAAGCTAATGCAGTGTCAGGATCTGGAATTTTATTCTGTTTGCATGTTAATAAGCTAGCCTATTACTCTTTCATGGATACTGGCAGAAGACATGAGACTTCTGGGTCAGAGAGAAAGGACTTTATTACTCACAATGGAGCAAGTAAAATGAGTTTTATGTTGGCATTGGTTTTCCAACACATTTCAAGTCCCACAGGGGTGATCCAGAGAGGCCTATGTTGATGCTTACACATAGCTGGTTCGTGTGGCAGCCTGGGAGCACTAAGCTTGGGGAATATGCTGCTTTTACAGTAAGCAAACCTGCTCTCTGTCTGGAGGGAGACATTATCTTATTTCTCAAGGTTGCTCGCTGCAAGCACAACCCTGAGCAATGGTTTACATACCCAGCAAGAAGGTGTGAGGATGCTCAGGGCCCATGATGGATTGCCTTTCTCAACATATACTTGATTGGTAAGGCATTTCAAGGTTAGCATAATTAAGTGGATCGCTTTTAATGCTATGTATTACTTTACTGATATTGTGTGCACAGTTTCATTATATACTTTATCATTTAGTATTATTTTTTGATATGTGAAATGAATTAGTTCAGCTTCTTACATAGTGCCATGTCTTTTGCCATTTCATTTACTGAAATGAGTTCAGATTTATATCAAATGGCTGTACCTACATATATGTTTATTTTTTATTTTCTTGCTATATTCACTGCCATGCAAACTGTTTTAAAAATCCAGGTAGTGGCATGAACCTTTAGCAACAGTCAATAATATATGGTTATGAAGCATCACAGTACATCTGTTTTGGAGTCTTATAAAATTTGTTGAGTTTCTGCAAATAACCCAACTTTGTCCCAACATTTTAAACTCCTTTTTAGTCTCAGGTAGTTTATGTAATTCTTATAAAATCCCTATCTGAGACTATTCCTACTACACTTATTATGTCCGTCATTACAACTCCCAGCTTTTTTCCGAGCCAAGTATTTGTATCTTATTTAAAATAGTATACTTGAGTATAGCTATATCCTGGTCAAGAAGAAAATTAATTTCTCTACTTTTCCTCCATATCTGACAACATGCAAGACGACAGATGTTTATTCTATATGACTAGTATCATGGGCACTGTAAGTTAGGTAGGAACAGCATTGCAACTCTTAATGAAAGAGCTGTTTCAATTAGCACAGCCTAACCAGGCATCTGGAACTTGAGCCCCTTGGATTTTCTCTCTCTCTCTCTCAGGGTACTGACACTCACTTTGGATTTCAGTTTGTTGGGTGAGTTCATGCTTGCCATCTTTCCGTTATGAGGCTGTTAAGCTCCTTGAGGAAAGAACCTGGTTTTGCACAACCCATTGTACAGAGCAGAGTGTGCACATTGTATGGGTTAAGTAAGTCTTGTTTAAAGGTTGTTTGTATTATTTGCTTATCTTTTTACTTTTATTGTGGAAATTTTAAACATAAGTAAAAGCAAAGTTAATAGTATAATAAACCTCTCCTTACCCATTGCCTAACTTCACTTGTTATCAATGTATGGCCAGTCTTGTTTAATCAACGTATATCCTCATTCCCCCACTCCCAACTCAGGTTGATTTGAAGTAAATCCCAGATGATAAGAAATGTATTTATCTGTAAAGAAATATATGTTTTTGAATAATTCTATTTCTTAGAATATAGCTATTAGGCCAAAATTACAATATTCCATAAGTATCAGTCACATTTCATAAATTGTTATGAAAGGGAAAATCCTCTAGCTCAGTATTTTCTAGCTCAAATACTGTAATTCCTATTCCATTTAAATTATATTATTATTCTTCTCTTGACATGTGTACTTGTGAGGAAAAAGTATTACTACCTAACTTTAACCAGCCACTTCTGTTTTTGAAGGTTTTTTGTTGCCTTAGACATAGCTGAAAGTTTTTCCTCTGTGACAATCTTGATGTGACAGTTTCAACAGGCTGCAAATGAAGTGACCCTGACACTCTTCACTCAGGACACGTCAATGTGGGACATGTTCTTTATTGTTTGTGAAGGACTGATGGTTCATCTATTGGAAAAACACAAATCAGCTGTCAAAAGGCCTTTATTTGTGCAATAGTTCAGATTACAGCACCATTGGGCAACCCCTGTGAAGGATCATCCACTTTAACTTTCTGAGATGCTGGTATTTCATCACTTTTGTTGAGGTTCCAGGTGGTTTGGTTCTCTGGAACTAACAATGGCCCCTGACCAGGTATGTTTTTGGATATAGTGATTGCCATGCTACTTCCCTTTCTGGTGGGGAGGAGGGTAAAAATTGTGCTGCTGGGGATCATAAATAGCATTAGTTCAAAAAAATAACAATTGTTTCTGTTTTTTAGAACTAGGTCTGCTTCTGATTCAAATAAGCAGGGTGAAAGAAAGGCTTTCTTCTCAATGCACGTGGGCAGTGCCGTATGCCAAGAGGCCATGGAGGACAACGGTGAAGCATGGGGATTCCAGGGTCAGTCTGGGTTTTAATTTGGCCTCCACCACCTATTTGCTATGTGAATTGGGCTATTTGCTTGACTACTCAAGTGCTAAATTTCCTTTCCTGAAATAAGGGGTAATCATAATACCTGGATCATAGGTCATTTATTTATTCAACAAGTATTTAAAGGACGCTGCTAATTGTCAAGTATACTTGCAGGCCCTGGCAATACAGCAGTGAACAACCACAGGTCCTTAAACTCTTGAAGATTACATTCAAGATTTTATATATACATGTATATGTGTGTATATATAAAATATATATACATATATATCACTATATCCTTACCCTCATTTTCCTTTATAACACTTGTCTCCCTGACATTATATATTTATTTTCACCTATATATATGTGCACATACATATACACACATACATGTTTTATATATAAATGAATCAGGGTATACAATTCACATATATATATGCACAATGTATACATATATACATACATATATCATATATAAAGGAGTTCTATATATAAAGAAGTCTTACATATAAAGGAGTTAACATAGGTAAAGCTGTCAGCAAACATGAGGTGTTACTATTGCTCTCCCTCGCCTGGATCCAAAGGAGTAGGCAGACCATGGCTTAGCTAGGGAGGAACAGACCTTGTTTAAATACTCGACATGCATCATCGTATGCTTTAGAGGAAGGGAATGAACATTCATACTGCTGTGTGTGGCCTTGTGTGCAGCACTTTTAAGTCCTTCAAACAGTTCTATAAGTTGGGTATTTTAAGCCCAAGTTTTAAGAAGATGAAACAGAAAAAGATAACGAATTTTGCCTACTTTGTGCACATGTATGGCTCTTATACTTTCCTCTCTACGTGACATTTCTCACAGATGCTGTTTTTCAGGGAAGAGTTCAAAGGAACCACAGAGTTTGAAACTGTGTGTACAGAACAGGCCATTTGGGTTAGGCATGCCATTTGGCCTGCATTTACCCTGCCCCCTTCTGAGATGATTGATTACAGGTAGTTCTTTATGTCCAGATTTCCATGTGCTGTGGCTTGGCGGCCTTGATCTCACCCCATCCACAGATGCTCCCTGAGGCCAAGGCAGTGAGACAGAGACTGACTAGTGGCCTATATCAAGACTAACAGAAGTGAAATGCATTAGACTGTGAAAAATGATTTAATCATATATTTTTAAATGGTGACTGGTGGCAGCAGAAGAGGTAGACCAAGCATTAATAAAAGATGAAAAAGTAGGCAGAGGGAAGGGGAATAGGGGACGTAACAGAGCAGAGATGACTGGATAGCCCACACTCAGACTGGTGGACTACCAGTCTACCATGGTATTCCAAGTGACTGCACAGGCCAATGATTTGACTGCTAAGAGGACTTCCTGTTCTTATTTCCCTTTGGTACTTTAAATAAGTCCTCATTAACTGAGGCAACTTGAGCATGGAAACTGAAAGAGCCAAACATTCACATTAGATGATGCTGGGCTACATACGTTTACTTTACAAAGCTACAGACAGGTAGGGAAGATAAGTACTGAGCAGGGAACATATCATTCCTTTTCTTGTTCTATATCTAGGCAAGCTCTGGAGAATCTGAGTCAGTGAGGAACACCCTGGAGAATCTGAAAAAGTCTGCAATGCTGAGATGTGATAGGCTTTAACACCTGACAAAGAACTAGGTATGAAGTTTGACTCACAGATCTTCCAGATACACTGGGACCTTTTTAAAAGCAAAGCTTGGGGTGACTCTAGGATTGTGATAAGATGTGGGAAAGTTGTTAAGTCAGACTCCTGACACTGACTTCTGCTGGCTACATAGACACTTGGCAATCAAATTGCCAAGAGTGGAGAAGGCAGTAGAACAGAGCAATGTTGCCTATTTCAAGTCTGGAGAGAAGTAAAACAGGCTCAGATGCTGGAGATGTGTTGCATGAATTGATACCTCTTCAGATTAGGTTCTGTTGAGAAATGAGATGACTAAATCACCATGCACACTTGGGGAGGCTGTCATCTTCTCAGGGCCTTGGCTTTCTCAGCAGTGAAGAGGGTCAAGTTTGGGCAAAGTTGGTCTCCAAACTCACAGCTCTAATAGTCTGTGAGTTCACAGTGAAAAATGTACCAAGTAGGCACCTTGGATTACTTTATCCAGATTGATGATCTCCAGAGAGGGGAATTCCTGGGAATGGATCAAATGCTATGAATATGAAATATATACAATTTTATAAAAATTCAAGTTATTTTAAACTGGAGCTCTGGAACACTGTTCAACCTCAAGACAAGCAGAAAGTGACTCATGTGGTATTGTGCAAAGCTGAAGACATTGAGGGTGGGTTGAATCTTGTGCAGTTATCTTGACTACAATGCACTTTACCTTTTCAGAAAGCATCTTGCCATCCTTCAAAACTCACTTCTGCGACTTAATTGCTCTCTGCTCAATGTTTCCATAACGCTTTGTCTATCACTGAGCTTCTAATGTACTGAGTTCATCTACAAGTCTCCCTCGTCTTCTAGACTTTGATCTCCTCAAAGGCAAGGACTGGGCCTTATTTATTTTTGCATCCATTATACAATGCCTATAACCTGATAGCTCTATAAATGTTGACTGATGAATGATATCTTACTTAAATGTTTATGCTCAGGCTGACACTGAGAGCCAAATCAGAGAAGCAGAAAATTATAATGCAGTCAGTTCCCTAGGAGTTTAATTAAGTCTGAATAGAAATCATCACCGGTTGGATTAGGGAACAAGACTAGGAGGCAAAAGCTAATAAGATTGAGACCTAATAACCTAGTTGAATATTGAAAAAGGACAAAATCCTATTTGCCTCTGTTGATTAGTTAACAGTGATGAGATTGGTAAACTCCTGGGAAAGACCCAGTGTTCTCTGGACACGTACTAAGCTACTGCAGGGAAGCATGTCGCCAGCAAGTGGTGCTGTGGAATTGGGGTGAAGGTCATTCAGCCTATTCAGCTTCAGTAACACCAGAGCCTACAGGGCACATAGATGGCCTAATCCATCTATGGATTAGGTGTTTTGATGTCAATATTTGGATTTTTTCTTCTTAACAATGTGCTAGATTTAATAAATGGTTTTATTTATTTACTTTATTCATTCATTTATTTAGCAAATATTTATAATGAGTGATTATTGTTTTCCAGACATAATTCTAGGCACAGGATAAAACAGTAAATAAATCAACAAAATTCTTATCTTCATGGAGATTATATTCTTGTGTGGAAGTCAGATAATAAACAAATGAGTAAACTATAGGTAGATATGAGAATTGATAAAGAAGAAAAAGGTAGAGAAGGGCAATATGAGCTCGGGGAGTGGGAAGGTTCACAGTGTTTGATATGGTGGCCAGTGAGGGCCTTATTGAGAAGGTAACTCTTGAGTAAGGAAATGAAAGAAGTGAGAGAGCTCATCATGTGGTCCTTTGGGAAAGGGTAGAAAGAGGAGCAAGTACCAAGGTCCTGAGGTTGAAGTGGACCTGGTGAGTCAAGGATCAGTGAGCAAGCTGGTGTGGTGGAGTTGAGTGAATAAGGGGAGAGTAGCAGGAGAGAAGAGGTTGGAAAGATAACACAGGGTCACACCACATTGGGCCTGGTGGGACATGATAATGACTTGCCTTTTACTTCAAATGGGATGGGATGCCACTGGAGTGTTTTGAACAGAAGAATAACTCAGCTTGATATATAATATGAATATATATATTATATATATTCATATATAATATATATATATATATATATTTTTTTTGAGATGGAGTCTTGCTCTGTCTTGCCCAGGCTGGAGTGCAGTGGTGTGATCTCAGCTCACTGCAGCCTCCACCTCCCAGGTTCAAGCGATTCTCCTGTGTCAGCCTCATGAGTAGCTAGGACTACAGGCATGTGCCACCACACCTGGCTAATTTAGTATTTTTAGTAGAGATGGGGTTTCACCATGTTGACCAGGATGGTCTCAAACTCCTGACCTCTGAGGATCCACCTGCCTTGGCCTCCTGAAGTGCTGGGATTACAAGCACGAGCCACCATGCCTGGCCTTGACTTCTATTTTAACAGCATCAATTGGCTACTGTTAAAGCAGTAAGAGCAGTAGCTGAGAGATCAATTGTGAGGCTAATTGCAATAGATTACAGGAGCTTAGACAAGGGAAGGGACAGTTACGGTGAGGCTAGAAGTGATAAGTTTTGAAGCTGAACAAACAAGGGAGATTGAGAATGAGCAGCTAGAAAAGTCAGAAGAAAACAAGGCAAATGTGAAGTCCTGGAAGGCAAGCAAAAAGGTATTTATTTAAGCAGGAAAGAGTGACCCTGCTAGGTCAAGTAAGGTGAGGACTGGGAAATCATCATCAGGTTTAGCAATGCAAGGTTCACTGGTGACCTTAAAAAGAGTAGTTTCAGGGGAGCAGTGGAGGCAGAAACTTGAATGATGTGTTTGTGATAGAATGCAAGAAGAGAGATCAGATCAGCGGGTATATGCAGTACTTATAAGGACTTTTACTGAAAAGGGATGAAGAGAAATGAATATTAGCTGGTGGGACAAGTGGGATTTAAAAAGTTATTTTTAGATGAGCAAATTAACAATGCATTTGTATACTGATAGGAGTAATTGAGTAGAGAAAGAAAAATGGAAGACTCAAGTGACAGCAAGGAGAATGCTGGTGCAATGTCCTAAAGTAGATGAGAGAGGATGGCCTTAGCTAGGAGCACAGAAAGTTTTTTCAGCCATAGAAAGAGGAGAGAAAGCAGAATATATTGTGCTGGAGACTGTGGAAGTTCTCTTCTGATTGCTTCAGTTTCCTCAGCAGAGCAGGAAGCAGACTGTTCACTTAGTGAGGATGGAGGAAGAGTTGGACATTTCAGGGGAGAGGAGACAACATGACACAGCCCTTTCCTAGCAAAAGGAGGGAATCTCTGCATGATAGGAAGTTAACAGAATGGAACACATTGTCAACGGAGAGATGTAAGCAGAGATAGGATGACAGCTGTTGGGATGTCTTGGGTAGAATTCAGGTAGTGGATGGAGGGTTTAGTGAGAGTAAAGTGTCCCTTTCTCAAACCTTTAATATTTATTCTTTGAGAAACTTTTATCTGGAAAAAGTTTTTAGTATTATATGTAAAATCACTGATGTGGTACACAAGTATTTACACACACATAAATGCATGTAAATATTTGTATTTATATATTCTAATTTATATAATACTTTCGGAATTCCATCTCATCAAAATATTAACAAAATACTTAACAAAACTCTAAAGATGAAAGAAGCTGAGTTTACCAAAACATGAAAAATTGAAAGTAAGAACTCTTATCTAATAGTTTGAGGGAAATGTCTGCTATTTCATAAGCACTGAAAGCCTCAATAATCTTGCAATAATAAAATTCATACACTCTCGGCTCTCAAAAAACTGCTGGGAAATTGCCTCATTAACCTTTATAATACCCTAGTGAGGTCGGCAGGAATTTGACGATATTTCCATTCTCCATAGTGGGGAAATGGAGACAGGGAGATTTGAAGAAAACTGTAGACATAGCTCAAATATAAGTAAATCCTGTGTTGAATCCCATGAGAGTCATCAGTTTAGGGGTATATGAATGAATTACTCTATCAATCACCTTAAGATGAACCAGCCATTTTTAACCCGTATCATAGATTTTAAGAACAAAAAGTCACGTTAGAAGAAATGATGAGAGGGAAGAGAAGAAAAAATCTAGCGAGCACTTTCCCTTTGAACTCTTTAAACTGTCTCCAATCATAGGTGTCAGAGAATTAAGGACTCATTCCTGTGCAGAGGGCAAGACGTTTGAGAAAAAAATGAATACTCTAAACAAAAACAGGAATTCTAAAGCTGCTAAAATTAAAGAAAGGAATGAGCATGAGGCCAAACAGGAGAATCTTATGTGAGGTATATAGGGGAATGAAAAGGAAAAAGTTCTAACATTTTGAAGTCTGGGAAAGCTGAACTGACTATATAAATCATGTGTTCTTGAACTGGAGTGTGTTTTGTGAGGGGAAGGGTAATGGAAAAACTGATCATCTCGGCCAAGCATGGTGGCTCACGCCTGTAATCCCAGCACTGTGGGAGGCCAAGGTGGGTGGATCACCTGAGGTCCGGAGTTTGAGACCAGCCTGACCAATATGGTAAAACCCCATATCTACTAAAAATACAAAAATTAGCATGGTGTCCAGTGCCTGTAATCCCAGTCAATTGGGAGGCTGACGGTGTTAAACCCACTAGGTCCTCACCTTTACACCTTTGAATAAGGAAAGTTTCTCATGAATATCTTTATTTTATTTTATTTTATTTTTTGACTTTCATAACCTTCTCCAATTCATGAATATCTTGTATACAGAAAATCTGGAAGGCAAGTATGAAAACTCCAAGCTTCTGTAAGTAGGAAACTTGTCAAGATGACAGCTACAAAATTAATATGCACAGATATAGGTAAATATAGACAGAGATCCTTGCTACCCTTTTTTGCACACCTATGAAAATAAAGCAAAGATTTGTGAATTGCTTATTATGGTCCAGTAATTCTGCTAAGCACTTTATATGTATTTGGTCGTTTAATGACCCCAGTAACCCTGAGGGACAAGAAAACTGAGGCTCAAGGAGTTACCTTGACTAACCCAATAAATAAGTGGGGAAGTCGGGATTCCAGTTCTCCCTAACTCCAAAACTGGTGCTTTTTTTTTTGCGCTTCAGCCCTGCCTACTTTCTGCTGGAGATAAAGATAGAAACACCAGGCCCCAGGCTCACAATCACCTCCCTAAGGAGACATTCATAACAAATGCTCTTCAGCTTGCAATGAAAGCTTCACTCATCTGTTGCAGTAATTATAACATTTATTTTCTGGAACTTCTTCTAAGTCAAGTCCCATAGGTCCCAGGGAGAGACACATTCCTGTTCTGGAAGTCATGGGGGAGCATGAGCCCTGGCCCCATTGTCACCTCTTGTCACTGAAGTGACCCTGAATGCTTCCTTCTTAGGCTACACCACCCAAGGTATGGGGAATGATAAGAAAAGAGGCAGTGGGTACAAATTCTAGCACCTGCCTAACCTTCGAATTTTAATCATTTTTAGAGAGGTGTGTGTGTGTGTGTGTGTGTGTGTGTGTATCCTCTACCCTTTCTCATTCACCGGACCAGGAACTTTATACAGGTGGTTTTTGTTTGTGTTGGTTTCAGAGGCTGATGAGTGTTATCTTATTCCTACTAATGACTTTCAAATCTCCCCCAGGATAAGTACTAGAAGGAAGAGAACCTTATTTATTTATTTATTTATTTATTTATTTTTGTCATACTGTATGCCTAGTGCCTAACTCTGTGCCTAGTATAGAGTAAAAACTCAATAAATGTTTGTTTAATGAATGAATAAATTGGTCAAACTCTACTAGATTGAAGAAAAATAGCAAACTACCCTATCGCTATGGCCCTAGGGTACTTACGTATTTTGCAAATATAGATTTTCAGACTTTGCCGCAGATCTGCAGAAATAGAGTTTGAAAATTTGTATTTTTAATAAGAACACCAGATACTTTTTAGTAGTAGGCAAATTGTGGAACACTGCCCTGGGATTTTGAATAAATATGCTTCTTATGTGTCAGTGTCTCATACGGTGCTTACCCCTTGTCATTTAACAGTCATTTATTGAGCAGCTACTACAGTATTTCTGAGTCAATGCCAACCATTTGTCTTTTTCTCCTGCTATATAACATTGTTAACATTGATTTCCAGGCTGTCTCACGGTTAATGCATTCTTTCACTTATTCATTCATTAGTTTGTTCATTCATTCAACAAACACACACTGAAAGTCCATAATAGACCAGTTGTGTCCACATGTTTGGTTGTAAGGGGAAATGTTCGCTGAAGTTATATCTCTGGGTCTCTGCTCAGCTGTTTTTACTCAGTTTGACAGGTAATTTATGGTGATGGTAGAGAACTGGGGAGAAGGGAGAAGCAGGAAGAGATGTGGCTTGGCCCTTTGTCAACATTATAATATAATTCTGCCCTTGGCAGAGAACAGACTCTGAGGGGCTTTCCAGATTCCTTTATTGGCCACAAATGTGGTTGGATGAAATATTGTGTGCCACTGGAGCTTGGAAATTATTATTTTTTTCAATATGGAAATTTTGGAGGCAATGACATCTAACTTGGAGTGATTCTCTCCTGCTTATGCAGGAAGACTTACTTAATCTCCAAATCTAGTTTGTTTTTGCCACTTTGCCTATGATCTTTTCTTTAAGTATGAGATTCTTCTGGCTGGATGGTACTATTTACTATGAAGAACTAAAATGCCCGCTGGAATTGCAGGCTTCACCCCCTGAGATTAACACCCCTATGTGTGTTAATGGATGTTTTTATTCATGAGTGTTAAAGCCAAGCTACATAGAATAGGTATGTGGACAAGAAAGCACCTTTGTGGTCAAGAGACCTGTCTTTGGAACTGAATGTGTTGTTGCTGTTATCTAATCCACCCTGATGGCTCTGTAGAAGGACATATCCACCTCATCTGCTTCCAACTGCTGGCTTTGCCCCTTCTCTGCTTCTAAGCACCAGACCTTCAGGATTCCTCATTTTACATCTTTGACATCAAAAGAAAAGAAAGACTGACAAGCCCCACAGATTGTGAAGTATACCCTTTAATATTTTTAACTATTGTGTCACAGCTGTCTGTTATTCCTGTAGCCAAGTCCCAAGTTCATCACTGACCTCCTCTCCCTTCTCCTCTTCCTCCTTTTTCTTTTGTCTCAACCTCCCAAGTAGCTGGGACTACAGGTGTGCCCCACCATGCCCAGCTAATTTTTTGTATTTTTAGTAGAGGTGGGATTTCCTCCTGTTGGCCGGGCTGGTCTTGAACTCCTGACCTCAGGTAATCTTCCTGCCATGGCCTCCCAAACTGCTAGGATTGCAGGTGTGAGCCACCACACCTGGCCCTCTTCCTCCTTTTTCTTTAGTATCTACTATATTTGGGGCACTGTGCTAGAGCAAACAGTGGACTCAGGAAACATTTTCTCAAAAAGTTGTCTATAAACTACCTGCATCAGATTAACCTGAGGTGCTGGGGAAGAAGACTCTTGAACCCCTCTAAACTTACTGAATGTACTCCCAGCGTGATAGGACCAAGAAATGCATTGTTAACTCATACCCCTGGTAATTCTCATGCACACAGAAGTCTGAGAACAACCAGTGCATCAGGAAAGATACAAACTCTGCAACTTAGAAGTTGTTTGTCCTTACTGGAGTTACTTGACCTCCCTGAGTTTCAGCTTCCTTAGCTGAAAAACCTCCAGGGTCCCTCTGAGGGATGGAGAGGAGAAATGTAAAGCATAGTTTCTGGCATACAGCATGTACTCCATAGAGAATCATTACTTGAAACTAGATGCTGTGGAGGGTAAGAGGTTTAGACAATGTAATTGTCATCACCTTTCTTTTTTCCTAAAACCTGTCCAACTCCCCTCTACATCAGTGGTTCTCAGTCTTGGCTGCTCATTAGAATCACCTCAGGAGTTGCGGTGTTTTAAAAATTCTGATGCTGGGTTCCCAGATTAATTCTATCAGAATCTCTCTGGGGGTGAGACTATGGTATCATGATTTTTAAAAATTCCCCTGGTGATTCCAACATGCGTCTGTCTACATTCCCTTCATTTTCTGTTTTTTCTTTCTGTCCAATAGCAGGTTTGGGCCTCTAATTCTGTTTTGGAAAATAGCCTAGGGTTATGTCATGGCCACCTCTAACCAATTAGAGAATTGTACTTTTTTATTGTTTTTAAAAAGGACAGGTTCTGGTGTCTATCTTGTTTGTTGTTAAAAATGGACACCAGGCCGGGCGCAGTGGCTCAAGCCTATGGGAGGCCGAGACGGGCGGATCACGAGGTTAGGAGATCAAGACCATCCTGGTTAACACGGTGAAACCCCGTCTCTACTAAAAAACACAAAAAAACTAGCTGGGTGAGGTGGCGGGCGCCTGTAGTCCCAGCTACTTGGGAGGCTGAGGCAGGAGAATGGCGTAAACCCGGGAGGCAGAGCTTGCAGTGAGCTGAGATCTGGCCACTGCACTCCAGCCTGGGTGACAGAGCGAGACTCTGTCTCAAAATAAAATAAAATAAAATAAATAAATACATAAATAAATAAATGGACACCATATAATAAGTCTGGAATTAGGGCTAAATGACGATGTTGGTAAGGTGTGTTATTAAACGACCTTCAAAGCGCACATGAGGAGCTTGACAGGGAAGCTTGGAGTAGGGGTGAGAAGCCCCACTGAAGACAGACATGAAGGAAAGCTAGGGGCTCTGCTGGAAGGCTTGGCAAATAAATATTCTCTAAGCTCTGCTGTAGAAAAGGGGAGGAATTTTCTTTTTAACTTCCTGTTTACATTCAAACTAGTGTAAGACAAAAACCAACCAACTGGCTGGGTGTGGTACCTCATGCCTGTAATCCTAACACTTTGGGAGGCCTAGGTGGGAGGATCGCTTGAGTTTAGAAGATCAAGACCAGCCTGAGCAACATAGTGAGGCTCCATCTCTACAAAAAATAAAACACACACACAGACACACACACAACCAAACACCACGGATACAAGTGAAAAGGGTGATAGGATGGGATGGAGATTCCAGGGCCACTGGAATGAAAAACCCCCAAACTCTCAGAGTTCTTTCTCCTAACCCTGCTTTTCTGCTTTTTTTTGTACAACTGTTTTACTGCTCTTTCTCTGGTGAGCAGATTTCGCTGTTCCTCTAGGCACGGGGTATATGGTTTCCTCAGAGTTCCTGAGTTTATGTGCTACATTTCTGGCTAAAAAAGAGACTCAGACCACTCTTTGTTCTAGTTTCAGATTTTGTAGCTGAGGATCTTAATGGTCTAGTGTCAGTCATCACTTGTGACTACACAGATAATTTCTCTAAGGCCAACCAGCAGCTAATTTTGTGTGCAGTTGGTAATTTTATTTCCTTCAGATGGTGGAACAATTTGACTATAAAATGTACTTGTAACTGGGGTTAGAAGGTGTGTACTCTTCCTCCTCCATGATCTTATTTTTACCATGATAAATGATAACTCATTAATCAATAACATCATGGTCATTTGCCAATCTCTCTCTCTGTTTTTTTTCACCATTTATCTAACCAGATGAATCAGTTATCTGATATGTGACCATCAGCTATAGATAAATGACACATGTTGGAGAATGTACTATTATTGTGACATTCATTGCAGAAATAGAACACATGGCATGTGAGCTGGATTGTATGTATGAGTGTGTGTGTATATCTACCATTTCAATCCATAACTTGTCCTTACACAAGTTTAGATATTGAGTAAATATGTGTGTGTGTTTTGTTTTTTGTAGAGATGGAGCCTCACTATGTTGCTCAGGCTAGTCTCGATCTCCTAAGTTTCCAGTTTACTAGTTGTGGGACACTGAGTAAGTTATACTTCCTCTAAGGTCCAGATAACTTATTTGTCAGATGAGGAAGAAAAATAATACTTATTATCATGTGAGGGTTAAACACAATAATACACCTAAAATACTTAGCAAAATGCTTGGCACATTTAATAACCACTCAAGATATCTTAACAATTACTGTTTTAGTTTTTATTATTAAGGGACCAATCTTGGTCCCTAACTCACGAGATCTACAAAGGACATATACATAAAACTTATATGTCATAGGTGCTTTATGACATTATTTTAAAGAGATCTCAATTCAGGATGAATTCTTACAAAAAAAAAAATTCTACCACCATTTGTTATAATCTGGCAGTGCTTACCAATAGAGATCAAAGGCTACAGGTTCACTTTCTCTAGACTCAAGGACAGAGTAAAAGGGGTGGGGAAAAAACCCTCTGCCAATTTGTGACTCTGGCAGAAGGCTTGTTTAGAGATAAGCATTATTGAATGAGTTTCACTTTGTCCTACACCTAAGGTGATAAAACTGATAGACGTCATGTTCAGAAAGAGCAAGAGGTAACTTCACTGTCCAGTCAACATTGCTTTTGTGCAGGACAGAATGTAAGTCCAAGACAGCATATAGGGCACTCCTGAATATGTAACCCATGTAGAAGTTGTCCTCTCATCTCTGGCTCTAATCTTATTAGAGATTTTTGGGGAGGGGGAATGAAATAAGCATTTAAAAAATTATTTATCATGTGCTAAGTGTTGTACTATGTGCTATTTGTAACACAGTAGTCTACTCTTATCCAGGGGGTTATGTTCTGAGACCCCTAATGGATGCCTGAAATTGTGGAGATATGGAATCCTAGGTATGTATATTATGCTTTTTTCTTTGTATACATACCTATGATAAAGTTTAATCTATAAACTAGGCACAGTAAAAGATTAGCAGCAATAATTAACAATAAAATAAAACAATTAAAACAATATACTGTAATAAAGGGCTGCTCTGCCTGTGGAGTAGTCATTCTTTTATTCGTGTACTTTCTTAATAAACTTGTTTCCACTTTAAAAACAAAAAAATACCAAATATACTATAATAAAAGTTATGTGACTATGGCCTCTCTCTCTCTCTTTCTGTCTCAAAATATAATGGCCAGGCTCAGTGGCTCATGCCTATAATCCCGGCACTTTGGGAGGCTGAGGTGAGTGGATCACATGATGCCAGGAGTTTGAGATCAGCCTGACCAACATAGCGAAACCCTGTCTCTATTAAAAGTACAAAAATTAGCCGGGCATGGTGGTGAATGTCTGTAATCCCAGTGATATGGCTTGGCTGTGTCCTCACACAAATTTCATCTTGAATTGTTGTTCCCATAATCCCCACACGTCATGGGAGGGACCTGGTGGGAGGTAATTGACTCACGGGGCGGTTACCCTCTTGCTGTTTTACATATATTTACATAATTTTGCTGTATTCCCCTACTTTCAAACCTCAGTTGACTGTAGAAAGTGCGAGGGCAGATAAGGGGGGACTACTGTATTATATTAGGAGACAAATTTGTGATGCAGGTGTTAGCTCCATTTGACAAATGGGAAAGCTGAGGAGAGAAAGACACTAGTGGAACAAGGACTAATGTAACAACTAGCTAAGAGGTGGAGTTGAAATTTTAAAAGTATTTCATTATGAAATATACACACAAAAATTAAACAAAAAAATACATATTTTAATAAATAATTATGAAGCAGACATAAAACTATAATCAAGTCAAGAAATAAAACAAAACTCTTTATGTACCCTTCCCAAATGATGATCTGTACGTCTCCCTACAGGTAACCACTCTACTGACTTGTGTGGTAATCAATTCCTTTCTATATTTAAAACTTATCAACCACTAAGAACCACTGGTGTTTAACTTTATATAAATGGAATAATACTGTAAATATGTCAACTCTCCTGAAATTGATTTATAGACTCAACAATCACAATAAAAATCCCAACAATTATTTTTACAAGTTGATTGTAAAATACATACAGCAACACGAAAGACCAAGAATTGGTGAGGCAGTCTAGAAGCAAAATAATAAAGCAGGAAAACCTGTTCTACCAAATAGAAAAACCTACAAGTCATACTGAGTAAGACAGGGCGGTGTTGCCCCAAGAATAGACACATAGACCAATGGGACAGAAAAGAGCCTGAATCAAACTCATATTCATGTAGATACTTGATATGTAACAAGGTGACATTGCAGGCCAGTGGAGAAAAGGTGGTCTTTTTGATAAACGTTGTTGGGACTATTGGGTAGCCATATGGAGGAAAATCCCCAAATACAAAAGTCAATGCTAGAATGATTAAATACTGAAATGTTAAAGGCTATAAAGCTTTTAGAAAACATATTGGAATGCCGGGCGCTGTGGCTCACGCCTGTAATCCCAGCACTTTGGGAGGCCGAGGTGGGCGGATCACGAGGTCAGGAGATCGAAACCATCCTGGCTAACACAGTGAAACCCCGTCTCTACTAAAAATACAAAAAAATTAGCTGGGCTTGATAGCAGGCACCTGTAGTCCCAGCTACTTGGGAGGCTGAGTCAGGACAGTGGCGTGAACCCAGGAGGTGGAGCTTGCAGTGAGCCGAGATCACGCCACTGCACTCCAGCCTCGGCGACAGAGTGAGACTCCGTCTCAAAAAAAAAAAAAAAAAATATATATATATATATATAGGAATATGTCTTCATGACTTCAGGGTTTGGAAAGATTTTTTAAGCCACAAAAGCAGACTTGAAGTTAAGTCTATAATTGATTGGTTTCAAAGTCCATGCTCTTTTGAATATGATATGTTTTAACAGAGGGACAAATATCTCTGTCCAGTGGATTTCTTGATGCTGCATTTATATTTGTGAAAGAAAAGAGGGAAAGAGAGACTGGATTTAAAAATCTTGGAACAGCCATGGAAGTAATGCTATTTCTTAAAAACAAACACCATCATCTTCACACATGCATGACTAATGCCCCAAAACAGCATCTCCTGTGTGAAAAATCAGGTGAAATGGATCTAATTCTGCTCCCTTACAGCTGAAGCTGAGTAGGGATGAACACCGGCATGAGTCACAAGGTTCTGGAGCTTGTCACTTCTTCATACAGGGATCTGCGGTCCCCACACACGATTTGTCTTTTGATTTTATTTCCTGCTGTACAATGCCAGGTTCACAGTCCTGAGTCTATGAGATAGAAGGGACAGCAGAAGAACTGTGTTAGACAGTGCTTGTTTCCTGGGAGGGGACCCAGATTAGCTAGGTTTGCAGAAAGGGCCATAACGACATGATCCAAGAACACACAGAGATCATGACAGCAAGTAGTCGTGATGGGATTGCAGATAGAGAAATGGAAAAAGTCACTGCTAGGCTGTCCAAAGACATGTTTGAGGGCAGTAATCCAGATCATCAGACAAGCTGAGCTCTGGCCTAGGCCCTTGTGGCCAGCTTTTTATATGCATCCCCAAGTGAGCATCCTAGTGTTCTTAGCAATGTCCCTTCCATGCTTAATCCTTCTAGACTAGTAAAGCAGCTCTCCACGTCTCTCTGTGTCAGTGTTTCCTCAGCAGTCAACAGGAGAAGAGAGGATCAGGCAGGCTCCCTGCTTGATAGTTTAGAGCACAAGCAGAAAGAGTTATCCCAGCACTAATATCTACTCACACTTAGTGTGGAAGGTATTAATTAGTATTCTTTGGTTGCAAGTAATAGAAGCAAGTTACTTGAATTAATATAAAGGGGGAAAGGGGTAGGGGGAGGGAGGGAAAGGGACACCATGGAACTCAAGAGCAGGAATGTAGTTGGGCTAAGTGAGGGACTGGAAAGGGGAATGAGAAGGCCCGGAGCTCACTCTCTCCATGTTTTTCTGTGATTTCTGCACAGCTATTTCACTATGCTGCCCAGTTTTTCTGTTCCCTTGTACACAGATACAAGGCAGGGACTATGGTTGTCTAACATATTTACATTGATATTTCTTGAATTTACAAATTGTATTTCTAGCCACATAGTCTTAATCATAGATAGTTCAATTATTGAGGCAGATCAAATAATTGACACAGCTGGGTATACATCCCTGGCCCAATCAGTTTTAGCAAGTGGGCCAAGAGCACAGGCACAAACACAGCTCTTAGGGTTCTACTTGTGTTGAGGAAAATTCCCACAGAAGGTGCGGGGAGGTTATTTGCTTGCAGATGTGGCAGACTGGCCAAAGGCTGTCTACTTTGGAGGGGCACTGTACAACCTTGGGAGCATCACTTCATCTCCCTAAGTCCCTATTTCTTTCTATATAACAAGAAGGGGTTGGAATCAAACACTTTTTTGTGTGTGTGATCAATTACAGATTCAATTTGAGGATTTATAAACAACTCAGTGCCCCTGCTTTTCTCCTTCTAGGAAATTTTCTTTTTCTTTTCCCTTTTTTTTTTTTTTTTTTTGAGTTGGAGTTTCGCTCTTGTTGCCCAGGCTGGAGTGCAATGGCGCGATCTTAGTTCACCACAACCTCCACCTCCCAGGTTCAAGCGATTCTCCTTCCTCAGCCTCTGAGTAGCTGGGATTACAGGCATGTGCCACCCGGCCCGGCTAAATTTTTTTTTTTTGTATTTTTAGTAGAGACAGGGTTTCACCATGTTGGTCAGGCTGGTCTCGAACTCCTGACCTCATGATCTGCCTGCCTCAGCCTCCCGAAGTGCTGGGATTACAGGCGTGAGCCACTGTGCGTGGCCATTCTGTGAAATTTTCTAGAGCTCAACAACCAGTCATTTCTGGTTACTGGAGTACACCTTTACAGAAGAGCCACCATATTTTACCCAAGACTCCTTTCCCTTTCAAATTGGCCTAAATTATTTTCCTTCTGGAAATTGGTACCAGATCAAGAAGACTATGTATAATAGGTGGCTAAGGAGGCAGGTCAGGAAATCCTGTTTGAATTCCTCTGTCTCTTTCAACCTCCACAAAGAGGAGTGACTACAGACATCCTGCACTGGGCAGGCAGATGGTTAGAGCTTGCAGACATCCTGCAGGAGGCAGGCAATGGTTAGAGCTGGATGGACTGTACTTGGTGGTTAGTTTTCTCCTCCACTTGCTACTTGTGTTATCTCCCTACCAAACGACAGTAGATGGTTCATTTGCTTTAACTATGAACTCAATGCTAGCTAATAGGAACAAGTAGAAAGTGAATAACTATTTCTGTACCGTTTGACCCAGCAATCCCATTATTGGGCATATACCCAAAGGATTATAAATCATTCTACGATAAAGATACATGCACATGTATATTTATTGCGGCACTATTCATAATAGTAAAGACTTGGAACCAACCCAAATGTCCATCAATGATAGACTGGATTAGGAAAATGTGGCACATATACACCATGGAATACTACGCAGCCGTAAAAAAAGGATGAGTTCATGTCCTTTGCAGGGACATGGATGAAGCTGGAAACCAACATTCTCAGCAAACAAGATCAGAAAACCAACCACCGTATGCTCTCACTGGTAAGTGGGAGTTGAACAATGAGAACACATGGACACAGGGAGGGGAACGTCACACACAGGGGCCTGTCGGGGGGGGGGGGGGGGTGGGGGGGTGGGGGAGGGAGAACATTAGGAGAAATATCTAATGTAGGTGACAGGTTGATGGGTGCAGCAAACCACCAGGGCACGTGTATACCTATGTAACAAAACTGCACGATCTGCAATGTACCCCAGGACTTAAAAAGAAAAAAGAAATAAAACATTGGCCGGAAAAAAAAAAAAAAAAGTGAATATTTCCTCAGTTAACCTCTCTCTCAGTTCCTCCTAGCCCTGCCCATTATCCACCCTTACGCGCTAGTATACGTTAGATTGTTTTCACACACTGGTCAAGTCTAAGTTGCTTCAAGCCTGGAGGTGCTCGCACTCCAGCGCAGCTCCCCAGCAATTGCTCTACTCAGTCAGAGAGGCCGAGAAGTGGGCGGGATACTGCAGCCCCGCCGCTCTCCTCGATGACTCCACCCACTCACGGCTCTGGGTGCCACCCCAGGCTCCTCTCACCATTAATGACCACTTCTGTCATCCCAAGGGAATTCTTTGAGCAAATACAACCACTTGTTGGCCTTCTAGATCAGAAAGTTAACCACAACTGTGTCCCAGTTCTTTCCCCCAGAATCCCTGGCCCCTGGGACAGCCAGAGAATCCACTCTGGCATGAATGGGTGGACATATACGCAATCTGCAAGCCCTCCGTCATTGTTATTGTTGTCAAGAATAATAATAACATCGTACCTATATAGTACTTCCTATTTCCACACCCTTTTCTTCTCTCCATTTTCTCAAACAACCCTATCACATGAAGGAGAGCTTTCACGGATGAAGACCCTTGTCCGAGGGCTCAGATACCTGGAGGTGGCAGTTTTGTTGTGGCTATAAATGGGGCTGATGATGCTGGAGATTCTGCAGGCAAGCAGCTTTCAACTAGGTTCCACCCCCTCCTTAATAGGCAGCCCGGGAGTCGTTTCTACTCCGCCGCTGCCCCTCTCTCCAGCCTCTAGGTGGAGACAAGAATGGAGGAGGAGGAGATCAGACATTTTACAATGTGTGAGGACTTAGACTGGAGTGTGACTTGAGAAAGACAATTTTCCTGTCTGACGACCCTACTATTCCACACACCCCCATATGTACACACACATTTACATAGAATATTTAATATGAAAATTACATTGCTCTAGCTACAGTTTGCTAATAAATCTCCACACATACATTTCCAAATAGTTTTTTAAAATTTTAAGAGCTGTTACAAATGGATTTTTACGCAGCAGATTCCTCAATCTTTTCTTTTCTTGGTTTCTGAATTGTGCAACTTGTTTATAAAGGCTTTCTGCACTTCAGGATTATATTTTTAAAATTCTTCTATAATTTTTTTCTAGTTTTTTTTTTTTAATGTAAATCCTTTACTTCAGGGGATTTAACCCAGAGTAAAGTGTGGGCTAAAGATCTATCTTCATTTTGCTCTCGGAGATCTGCCTAGTTCTACCAACACCGTTAGGAAATAATTCACCAATTACAAGCAGTGAAAAATCAGAAGTGTAGGGTCTATTGTTAGTGAGCTTCTGCATGCATTTTGACAATTGCGTTCTATATTATTGCTATGGGGTAGTGAAAATGCGATTTACACATATATTACACGAACTGCTCAGGAAAGATATTGTCCACTATGCTTAGATATATTTATAGTTATAAAAGGGTGCTTTTGATGAAAAAAAAATGCAGTGAAGACCCAGGAATAAAATAGTTACATTTAATTAAAATATTTAAGATAGCAGTAGCAGCAGTTAGCATATATGAAAAGTCAGCAGAAATTTTAAATCTCTAAAAGGCTGTGTTTTGCACTTTCTTCTAAGAGTCAGTAGAGTAAGACAAATTGACAAATCAGGCAGAACAGCAGGACAGATAAGAGTCTGGAGAAGTTTAAATGCTGGAGGGAGGCAATTTTGTAAGGGCTTTCTTAGGTCACCATGCAGGCGACTTAGGCCTATCCTATGATTTTGGAGGGTCAAAAATGCTCAGTCCTCTGCCTTTCAGGGTGTTCATGGAAATGCAGTCAATTAAATGGAATATGTGAGGTGAGGAGGAGCTAGGGAAGTGGTGGGCAGCCTCTACGTTTTACATTCTCCTTCCTTTAGCTGCCTTATTAACAACTATAAAGTGACCTGGGGACTGAGTCCCTTTTCGGTGCTGCAATTGATTTTTCCATTTCCTTATTTGATATTTAATTACACTAAATAATTTTTGGAAAAGGTGTGAGGAGCAATCTTTGATCCAGGAACAGCATCAAGGAGCAGCCTTGACATCCTCCTAGTCTCCATCAGTGCCCTGAAACAATCCCCCAAACTCATATAAACTAAGGAAATTAAGGTGCTCACCTTGCAAAACTCCTCCAGGACCAGGAACTTCTCAGCAATCTGACTGGGCTTGCTGCCCCTCAAACCCTCTATACAGAAAATCACTTCTGTTATATCTCTATTTGACATACATAATTCTAAATTTTACATTACTATATATTCCTGATTTCTACCAAAACTCAGGAAAAAAGCAGATATTTTGATGAGATCAACACTAAATATATCAGTCCAAAGAATGTTCTGAGTAGTGTTATGAAGAATGTGATAATGAAGGCGTTTTACTTATTATTCATTTATTCATTTACATTGATTCAGCAAGGAATAAATATATCCCTGTTATGAAACGTTAGCTTGCAAAAGCAGAAAGCCTATTTCAAACTAGTTTAATGAATGAAAAGATGAATTAGCCCATTTAACTGGAAAGTCCAGAGGAAGGGCAGGCTTTAGGGTTGATTTTTTTCAGTGTTTCAGTGATGTGCTTCTCTATATGGAGGTATCACTTTTATCCTTATGCTGGCTAAGTGTTTATAGAAGTTCCAAATTCACACTCTCATAACATAAGAGCTCTTCTGTTTCATCACTCACTTGGCCTGGACCTGGTTAGGCCAATGATCTGTAGACTGTGGCCCAAGGAATGGAAAATGCTGACTTGCTTCAGCAATGTGTGCATATGTGTGTGTATGTGTGGGCTGATATCCAATTGAAGATCTAGTAGTTAGGATGTGGAAAGGAGGAAGGTATACTTGGGTCACCCGACAACAAATGTCTACTGTAGAATGTGTATCACTCTGTGGGAGATAAAAATGCGAATCAGAGGACCTCCTGCTCTCAAGGGCCTCAAAGAGAAATAGTTAAGATATATTCCCTGAATATCTATACATCAACGTGCTTTCACTGCCGCATTTGCCAACTTTGAGATTATAATCAAAGCCTCATGAAAGAGAGCATTGTTATGTTTTGCAGGACTCTGTGGGGCACTGCAACCCTGGATTTACAGCACTTACATAATTAAAGCAAACAGAAAATGTAGTGAAAACGTTGGATAAGAGGAGAGAAAACTAGAGCATTCACAATACTAATTCCTACCACCTGAGTATATTCGTTCATGGTCTGCTCATTTGTAACAAGCTTCTTATTCTGCATGTGGGAAAATAAAATCAAATGTTATATTTTTCCATCCTAGAGCTCCCTAATTCTAAGCTATTCCCTTGTATTTTGTGGCTCCATTTGATTTGTCTCTCACTTGGAAGCTACCACTATGACAGGCTGAACAATGGTCCTGCAAGATGTTCTCATTAGAATCCCTGAAACTGTGAATGTTGCCTTATATTGCAAAAAAAATTTTTTCAATCTTCTTATCCAATATTTTCACTACATTTTTTGTAGTGAAAAGGGATTTTGCAGATGTGACCAAGTTAAGGATCTCAAGATAGGGAGATTACTCTGGATAATCCAGCTGGATCTAGTGTAATCACAAGAATTCTTGGAAAAGGGAGGGCCGTCATTGTGCTGTTTACCTCTGTTCTGGTACAAGCCAACGCTGCTAGGCAGGAACATGGGAAAAATCCAAAAAGGAATTGCCGAAGGCATGGATGATCATGCTTTGTCACCTCATCTTGTCTTCAGGTCTCTCATGAACCATACCGTCTCTCCTTTCCTCCTCTAGCGTAGTGTAGATGGGCTTTAAAATGGTTCCTCAGGATTGACATTTACTAAACATGTCCACATTGCAGTCACAGGCTGGAGCTGGAGAGCCAGGGTATCGGATACTCTCAGCTTGAACGTAACCCTTTTACTTAGGGGCAAAAATACAGCAAGAGCAAGCCCAGCTTGGTAATATTTTTAGAAAGATATACAAAAATTCTAAATCATGGGGAGTGTGTTAAAATTAACATTTAACCTTTAATTAATTACCTCAAATAACTTTTTAAAAAGACATAAAAATGAGAGAAAATAAGGTGCTTGGGCCTGTCACTTTGTAGACCCAGGACTTTGTCTATTGCCATTTTATTCTGACCCTTTTGTTCTTTAGTCTGGGGCACAAACATGGTCCTCACTACCACCCTTTCTTTGTTTCCACTTCCATGAAGATCTAGCAAATAATAGAAAGAGCCTGAGAGAGCAGGAAAGATTGAGAAAGAACAGGGAGGATAAAAATCAAGATTAGGCAATCAAAAAGGAAAAATAATTAAATCAAAGTTTGGAAATTGTCATGATGTAGTCCCAAATTATACAATCAGGGATGTAGGTGCAAATCCAGGTTGTGTGGGTCCTAAAACTTATGCAGTCTCTGGCCCTCTTGAAGAAAAATACAAATGTCTGATTTGCTAATTTTATAGAAACAAATGACCAAGTGAATCTATTGGCAGTGAACCATTTAAGGCCTTGGAAATGGTCTGTGCAAGAGGGTCCCTGAAGCTCAGGCTTCATTTTACAGTAGATGCTCCTTTGCAGGGCCAAGGAACAGACTGCAGATGGCACTTGTGACACAGGTGCACACACCCTCCCGTTTTCGTTGTCTTGTTCCAGGGCAGAAGCCTGATGCCTCCTGTTAGTGATAGCATTAGTGATGTTTGTTGGAGCATAAATTGGCTGTTGAGTACTCTGCAAACGCTCATGTCCTGGAAAAGTTGAAGGGATTTGATTGGGTCTCAGGACTTGATCTAAGCAGGGTGGTTATGCCAATGGCATCAGTGGCACTCAAAGATGAGGGCTCAGCTTCCTCAAAAATATATCTTTTGGCCAGGCACAGTGGCTCATGCCTATAATCCCAGCACTTTGGGAGGCTGAGGCAGGTGGTTCAATTGAGGTCAGGGGTTTGAGACCAGCCTGGCCAACATGGCAAAACCCCGTCTCTAGTAAAAACACAAAAATTAGCTAGGTGTGGTGGAACACACTTGTAATCCCAGCTACTTGGGAGGCTGAGGCAGGAGAATCACTTGAACTTGGGTGGTGGATGTTGCAGTGAGCTGAGATCATGCCATTGTACTCCAGCCTGGGCAACAGAGCGAGACCCCCTCTATATACATATACATATACATATACATAAATATATGTATGTATTTCATTCTTTTCAAAATTCTGTTTGTATGTTTAGACAGGGCCCTCAGAAAAATTCCAGTGGGCCTCATTGCATCAAACACTGTTGACACAGTCTCTTGGACTATTGAGTTCACCAGAATAACATCTGTGGGCTTTGGGAGTTTGCTTCAATGCAAGCAGATGTAACCCAGAACAGTGCGGGTGTTAACATCCCTGGGGCAACCCTCAACCGATGGGGGAGGAAGTGAGTGGAAAAATGTTCCACGTTTCCCCTCCTGCAGTGGGAAAATGCTAAAATGTGTCCCACAAAACTTGTTAGACAGCCCTGTTCGCCCAGGATGGTGATTCCCTTATGACTGCTTTTCTCCCATCCCGGTCAGTTCCCCACTTCCTCATTTCTGCTTCCTGGGATTATCTCCAGTGCAAGCTATCTGCTTCCAGGTCTTTGTCGTAGGGTCTGCTTTTAGAAAAACCCAAACTAAGGCATTACTTAAAACCACATGGCTACTCATTAGGGAAAGTCGAGACTTTCTTTACTTAATTATGGGGATGGAGATAAGAACATTTTTCTATCTTTTATTTTGAAATCTCACTGCCAGTCCTAATCATCTGGTAACTTAGAGGATACTCTGCTTCTCTTTCCTTCAACTGGCAGCAACTTCCTCTTTCGGGGCCATGTCAATCTGCACTCCCAAATTATAACACCCAGAATCAAGCCAGATCAGATACAACACTAATGCAGGAATATCTAATGCAAACATGCTATTTTTTTTTAAAAAAAAGACTGTTTTATATCAGTCTTGGACTTTACTTGCAAGGCTTTCAAAAAGACACATGGAAACAATTGCAATGAAAGGATTTTATGCATTTTTGGTGCAAAGTTTATTTATTCAGATTGTCTTTATAGTTGGATCTCATCATGTTAGAGGATTTTGGAGAAATTCTTCAGTTTCATTTTCAAAGCTATAGATGTCTTATTTGTATAATTATCATTTTTTGTACAAAGTGACCCAGTTTGAGGGTTCAGTTAGAATTTTGTATTCTTCACAGATTTTCCTACTGAATACACAAATTAATTCTTTTGTTTGATGATTTCCAAAGCAGTTCTTGGCAATAATAACTTTTCACATTTTCATGTAAAAGCAAACCTTATGTAAATAATCAACTGCAGAAGCTTTAGGCTTCATTCTAATCCTTCAGAGTCAACTTGACTTTTCCGAGTTTTATTTTTAAACTTTAAATATCAGAGAAAATTCATTATCTTGACTCTCTTTTAAAATCAGACTTATCAGGGCCTCATTGGTTAGGATGAAGAGGATTAAATTAAACTCAAGTTGTCGGGCATCTGATTATGTGCTTCAAGAGCTTCAAGGGAAAAGGCCGGGCATGGGTGGCTCACATCTACAGGTAATTCCAGCAATTTGGGAGGCTGAGGTGGGCAGATCACCTGGGGTCAGGAGTTTGATACCAGCCTGGCCAACATGGTAAAACCCCATCTCTACTAAAAATACAAAATTTAGCCAGGCATGGTGGCACCTGCCTATAATCCCAGCTACCTGGGAGGCTGAGGCAGGAGAATTGCGGGAACTTGGGAGGCAGAGGCTGCAGTGAGCCAAGATCGGGCCACTGCACTCTAGCCTGGGTGACACAGTGAAACTCCGTCTCAAAAAAAAAAAAAAAATATTAGCCAGGTGTGGTGGTGAGCTTCTGTAATTCCAGCTACTTTAGAGGCTGAAGCAGGAGAATCACCTGAAACCAAACCAGGAGGCAGAGGTTGCAGCGAGCCAAGATCGCGCCAGTGCACTCTAGCTTGAGAGAGACAGAGTGAGACTCCATTTCAGAAAAATAAAAAAAAAAAAGAGCTGGGGAAGACACTGATTTCCTTAAAAGCCAGAACTTCAACTCTTGAGTCACAAGCGATGACACTGAGGAGTAGTAATCTAGAGTCTCATCCTGACATCCTTTGAGCTGAACAGGATATAAGAAAACACCCAGCTCTTGTGTTGCCCACAGAAACGGTTGACCCTCACATTTCCCCATTAAGACTTGACAACAGGAGAATCAGTGCTTCTGTAGAAGCTGAGATTCTTTATTCCTACCCATGTCTAAGTCTGGAGCTCTGATCCTGAAATACACTCTATGAGAATGCTATGAGAATGAGTATGCTAGGGACTGAATTGTGTCTCCCAAAATTTATATGTTGTGCCCTAACCCCTAATGTAATGGTATCTGGGGACAAGGGCTTTCAGAGATAATTTGGTCTAAATGAATTCATGAAGGTAGGGTCCTCATGATGAGATTAGTGCTCTTAGAAGAAGAGACACCAGAGAGCTTGCTGTCTCTTTTGGCCATGTGAGGACAGGGTGAGAAGGCAGTCAGGAAGACAGCCCTCAGCAGAACTTGACCATATTGGCACCCCAGTCTTGAACTTCCAGCCTCCAGAACTGTGAGAAAATAATCTTTTGCTGGTGAAGTCTCTCAGCCTGTGGTATTTTGTTACGGCAGCCTGAGCTGACTAACACAGTATATAAACTCTCCAAGCACAACTTGGATATATGGAAGACTCAAATATTCTCCTTGCCTCTCCCTTGTACCTGTTTAATTTAACCTATAATTCTTCTGATAACTGTATTTCCTAGAATCACACATTGACCACAGACCGGAAAGAAGGAGTCCTGACTTTTCATATATTATAGTCAAATATGAAATACATTGTTATCAATCTGTACACCTAAAAAGGGCAGACTTACTGTGTATAATTTTATACTTTGATAAACCTGAACTTAAAAAAGATCAATGCTTGGGAAACTGGTTTCTATGAAGAAAGCCTTTAGCCAAAGATAAGAGATTGGGGGTTGGGCAGAAAAAACCTGAAATAACTGGGTTTATTTAATTTAGAAAAAACAAATTTAGCAGTGGTTTAATAATATCTGAAATCCAAATGCTAGTTTTTCCTCTCCACCTTGAGGGTCACTTTGCAACATTCTATTTGAATGAGAAAAAAAAAAAAACAGATTCAACTATGAGTAGCTGGTTTGGTTGCAGTCCAGCGTGCAGTGAGCTTTGGCATATCATTCCAGAAGGCCCACGCTGGGTGGTTGTTGGTCCGTCCAAGTTCAATTCTTTTCACAGACTCCCTGCCCAAGTGAGTTTGCAGAAATACTTGTTCATTTTTCTAAGTGTCCAGGAGGTACGTGTTGGAAAAGAAATACACACACATACATATAATGCACACACACTCATTCCCATCTCCCAAGGACTAATATAAATCCCTACAAGACACAGAATAAACTGATAAAAAAGAAGAGAATCATTTTCCTAATGAACTCATAACTTACAAGGTTTACTCTGCCCACAATAAAATTGGTTGACAGTTGGAACTCAATTGTTCCATTACTGAGTCACTACCCCAATGGGAGCTTTCTTGTCAGACACCTCTCTTGTTTCAAGTCTTTAGCCCAGTATTTCTCAAAATATGTCCTCAAATTGCCGCTATCAGAATTATCTGGAATGATTGTTCAAAATCCAGATACTTGAAAATGAATTTCTAAGGGTGGGCCTCAGAAATCTGCACATGAAAAAAGTTCCCTGGTAATTCATTTAGCACCAAAATTTGAGAACACTCCTTTTAACTGCTATGATGAAAAGGTTTATTTATTTATTTTTATCTTGCTCCTGGATATAAAACAAGAGCAAACTCTCTCTGCCATATTCTTAGTTTGGAGGTTGGGCAGTCTGAAAAATGGGTCACAAAATTGGGTAGTTCATGTGTTCTACAGATTTTTAATGAAGGTTGATACTCAGCCTTTTGAAATGGCGTGAAGGGGCAAAGAACTAAGAGAGGCGAAGAAATAGAAACCCAACCAACCAACTATGCGTAAAGTACTAGTCTAAGTGTTAAACGATTTCTGTTTCAAGTTCCCCAATGTTAGTGATTTCTTCCTTTCATCTAGCTTTCCATCTATTCTTCCATTAAAAAGATTTATTTGTATATGTGCACAGAATTGAATTCATCAAAATTATTGGTCATATTATATCCTCATCATAGGTTCATGCATGGTCTTTTGTTTTATTCAGTTCTTTAATTAGATATTTTAACTAATGCAATAAATACCTGAGAAAGCAACACCTAAATCAAAAGCTAGTACCTTGATGATAACTATGAGCAGAACACCAAAACCACTCTGTTCTTCTGGAAACCGTAGTCAAGGGAACTCAGGACCTGACAAGCCAGCAGAAGGTTAAGAAGTTCTTACCAGCCAAGCTCCTGGCCTCTGTTTCTGTGGAATCTGGTCAAGCAGATGGTAAAATCACCGTTTGTCCCCTTTTCCTCTCCAAAATCTTGATTTGTGAGAGAAAAGGACTTATATGACTAGTCTTTGGGGTATAAACTCTGGTGTACGTTTGGTATGAATATTCACAATTGTCTAATCATTTTCCTCCCAGAAGTAGACTTTCCCTTTGTCTTTGTCTTTCTGTGTTTTTCTGTCATAAAGAGAGGTACCACAGGGTAGAAAATGGGCTCCAAACTCCCATAAGCCCTTTGTTTGAACTGGTCCTGCCTACTGGTCAGTTTTTTGGTTCTAATGAGACAAATGTCTATTTAGACAAACTTTGCTGTAGGTGCCTGAAGTAAAAACTGGATGAGGTTCCCCTCTCATCCTGTTTGACGTCTTTGATAGCTTAACTTGTGACTAAGTGGGAGCACTTTCTCTTGGTCTCTGCCATCCAGGGGATGTGACTTTCAGTTCATATCTGGTAGCTAGTCAGAAAATGGCTGGGAACTCGAAACATAAGATTTTAAGCAGCACACTCTTTGTTCCAAGCATGTCAAGCTCTCAGGGGAGTTTGTTTTAAGGAGTCCCATCCATAGAGACTTTTTTCATTTTAACGCTCTTTGTCTGGTTAGTCCTGGAAAAGTCCAATACCAGGAGGGGCTACCTGGCATCACAGACTAAGAGGTTTGTGACTCGTGACTGCCCCCATCTCCCAAATCTGTGGGATACTGGGACAACATAAGCACAAATGCCACCCTCAACCACCTGTGGCAACAAGAGTTTTTTGCTATCTTAGCCTATTCCTGAAATGAATTTTTGGGGATTGTGGGGAGTGACTCTTCTATGTACTCTCCATATAACACCCCTAGCTTATATGGTAAAAACTTACTCTAAACCTGGAAAATTACCTACTGGGCTCTCTATCAACTCTATTGGATTGAGTTGCTATTGGAGTAAGTACACCATTGCAAAGTATTTGTGTGACTCTTGACTTTTTGGAATAACCATTTGTTACCGACCCTTTTCCCTTCCATGAACAGCTTTTGATTTCCTGTCTTCTTCTATCTGTGGGGCACACCGGGCTTTCGAGTCTTTGTATGTAGATGGTTAGCTGAGAAGCTGAGACCCTAGAGAATGTGGCTGACAGAATTGTAGGTTATACTTCACTTGCAACTAGTGAAGGTTTTTTTGTTGTTGTTGTCTTTGGGGGTAGTTCTGGATCTTGGGAGGATTACTTTGAACCACTTCGGAGATGTCTCATGCATCCTTATTTAAGTCATAACTTTGGTGAAGGCTTACTGGTGTTGTGAATGACTTGGGAAGGTACCTTTGGTTTAACAAAACAAAGCTCAGGCCAGCATGGCTGTTTTTCCTGGCGGAAATCTGGTAAGAGACTTGAAAAAATATGTTTATATTTCTTAAGAGCTTTATAGTCAAAAGTCAACTTAACTAAAAGCTGGTATTCAGGCTTTTTTTTTTTTTTTTTTTAATCTTTCTGCATTCTCTTTTGCATCCTGTTTCTGGGAATGTTTTTCAGTTGACTGAAAGCTCTTTTAGTGTTTGGTGTCTGTTTTCTCTCTTTCTTTTTAGCATGATTTTTCCTTAGAAAAATGTAAAGCTTTATTGGCCTTTTACAAAGCTTAAAATCTCCACAGATTGTTTCCTCTAAGGCTTATTCTTCCATTTCCTTCCACTTCTTCTCCTCCTTCCTTTTGCCGTCTTTGATGGCACACAAAGAAATCTAGAAGAAATTTCTAGCAGCCTTGAGACCCTTTGAAGGACACGTAAAAGGCGGATTACGGGTGTGAGCCACTGCACCTGGACTATATTCATAAATTATTGGTACATGACTGATAATTAAAAACTGCTTATTTCATAGGTTGTCACTGTGAATTAAAGTTACTCGGGTTTAAAATTATAGGTAATGTATGTAATTAAAACTACTAGATACAAGAAAAATAATTCTATATACAAATATTAAAATATAATATATAATATAATTCTAATTAAAGAATAATTATATATGAAAATATTAAAGTCTTGTGTCTTCAAGGAGATTAAGGGAAAGGATAAAAGGACTCTGCTAGGTAATCTGAAATCCAGACCTTTGCTTATGACCTTAAGATCAAGGAAAGTAGGATGTGTTTTGGAAAGGAAAGTTATGAGAAAATCATGAAAATGGAGTTTTGTTAAATAAAAAGTAATTTTGTCTAGTTTAGAGGTTGTTTATAAGGTGTTTTAAATTCAAGGAATAAAGTAAGAATGACAGATAAAACTGAATGAATATAGAAAGTTGGGGAAAGAAATAGAATGGGAAAAATTGTGAGAGGTTATAAAAGATTCATGAAAATCTTCTTTGTGGTCAAACATGATTGAGATTAGATAGATCTGCTTATAAGGTTTTATTAAAATTATGTTTAATATTAATACACTAATAGAAGGGTAGAGTTTGGTTTTCTCTTTTAAACAATATTTTCATTTGGTATTAATAAGAGATAGTAAAAGATTTTTGTTCACCTTTTGATAAACTTCATAAAAAGAAAGAGACAAAGAGACAGACTTTGTTGGTCTATGTTGTCTATATCAGATGTTTTGATTGTTTGAAAAATAAGAGTCTCCTCTCTATCAAAAAGAAAAATTTTTGCTTTTTGAAATCTTTAAATTATCGTTTTGGCTAAATTAATGACTATTATTTTATAGTGACGTATGATCCTTGTGACCTATGATTAAGTGTTTTCAACCATTCTTGTTTTGATAGCAAAGTAAACCTTAGGTATTTGACAAACTTCCCAAATCAAACTTTCATGTTCTAAATTAAGCCTTTTTTTTTCTTTACCTTGAACTGGCTTTTGGACATTCAAAAAAGGGCCCCTGGATATCTAAGACAGACATATTAGGCTTATTTGTTATGTTAAAATCACATAGGAAGCATTGAAATCAAATAAGAAATGATATTTAACTCTGAGTTACATTTGTATGGATATTAATATGTGTCTCAAAATTATATGAGATTCTTAAAAATCTGACATGTCTTGGTATACACAGTAAATTGCTTTATTCTGATATTTTTCTAAAAGCTCTTTGCAAATAATAAAGTCTTGTGTCTTCAAGGAGGTTAAGGGAAAGTATAAAAAGACTCTGCTAGGTAATCTGAAATACAGATCTTTGTTTATGACCTTGAGATCATGCAATTGAACTGGGTAGGAATTTCAATGACTCCATTGGGGGAAAAACTGGACTCATAAAACTGCTAACTTAATGTCAGACAGAATAAGAATTAATTACATAGGACTGAACTGATGGAGGACTGAAATAATTTTTTTGTTTAAAACATTACTGGGCCGGGCGCGGTGGCTCAAGCCTGTAATCCCAGCACTTTGGGAGGCCGAGAAGGGCGGATCACGAGGTCAGGAGATCGAGACCATCCTGGCGAACACGGTGAAACCCCGTCTCTACTAAAAATACAAAAACTAGCCGGGCGAGGTGGCGGGCGCCTGTAGTCCCAGCTACTCGGGAGGCTGAGGCAGGAGAATGGCGTAAACCTGGGAGACGGAGCTTGCAGTGAGCTGAGATCCGGCCACTGCACTCCAGTCCGGGCGACAGAGCGAGACTCCGCCTCAAAAAAAAATAAAATAAAATAAAAATAAAATAAAATAAAATAAAACATTACTGATTCTTTTTTTTTTTTTTGAGACGGAGTCTCGCTCTGTCGCCCAGGCTGGAGTGCAGTGGCCAGATCTCAGCTCACTGCAAGCTCCGCCTCCCGGGTTTATGCCATTCTCCTGCCTCAGCCTCCCGAGTAGCTGGGACTACAGGCACCCACCATCTCGCCTGGCTAGTTTTTTGTATTTTTTAGTAGAGACGGGGTTTCATCATGTTAGCCAGGATGGTCTCAATCTCCTGACCTCGTGATCTGCCCGTCTCGGCCTCCAAAAGTGCTGGGATTACAGGCTTGAGCCACCACGCCTGGCCACATTACTGATTCTTTTTGTTTTGTTTTCCAGGGTTAATAACACTTTTTTTTAAAGCTATTTGTAGTTTTCAGCACTTGAGTAAAGTATACTTTCCTTTTTTTCTTTCGAGACTTGTTCTGTCACCCAGGCAGGAGTGCAGTGGCATGATGTCAGCTCACTGCAGCCTCTGTCTCCTGGGTTTAAGCAATTCTCCTGCCTCAGCCTCCCAAGTAGCTGGGACTATGGGACTACAGGCGTGTGCCACCATGCCTGGTTAGTTTTTTTTTTTTTTGTAGTTTTAGTAGAGATGGGGTTTCAACATGTTGTTCAGGCTGGTCTTGAACTCCTGACATTGTGATCCACCTGCCTCGGCCTCCCAATGTGCTGGGATTACAGGTGTGAGCCACCATGCCCGGCCATGCCTTCTTATAATCTTTTACCAAAACACATTTTACTTTCCTTACATACCTTGCATGTAAAACTGTTTTTCCAGTAGTCTCAAGTACATTTTACACTGCTAACCCTTACCAACTTTTATTTTGGTAAGTAAGTAATTCTAATTATGTACTAAGTGTGGAGCCTAGAACACCAGACAGAAGTGCAGATAATGTTTGAGTCTTCCCAGCACAGCTAGGAAGCATGGCCAACTCTGTGTGTCCTTTGGCCTTACCTAGCTTTAAAGAAGGCGAGTTGTACAGGTAAGAGTCATAGTAGCAGTTTATGAAGCATTTAATAGGCCTAATAACTTTTAAACTACACAACATTTATTTCATAAATTTGTTAATGACTTACACAGACCATCTATGACATGCCTGGACTTTCTGACTTGTAAACATCCCTCTTTTTTTTAACAACCAGTCATTTTACTTTAGGACAATAATTTATCATACAAGATCTTTTTTCATATACAAAATCTCTTTATAACATTCCTTACCAAAAATACCTCTTTACCTTTATAACCTTTAAGTTAGACAAAAGTCATTTTCCTTCTGTTAGGAAGGAAAGGTTTGTACTGCACATTGCTGTGTGAGTCTTGTGAAGAGGGACCAGATAATGAATTTATCTGCAACTGAAGAAGTTATTCCCCTTCAAGAAATTGTTTGGTTAGATTTTTGCTAGAACTTGTCTGAATAAGTGTAGGCCACTTCTAAACTCCTGAGGTAAGACTGTCCAGGTTGAAGTTATTGGTTAAAGATTTAAGTAACTTTCCCAGGAGAAATAGGCCTATAGGGAAATATGAATTTAGAGGTTGATTACATATTAAGCAAGCACCCATCTTGGAAAGTATATTTTTGTCAAAAGGTGTGTGAATATTTTCTTTTGGAGGGAGGAGGTGCCATTTGTCCCCACTACCTGACAGAATTTGGAGGAGAGTTGCTCAGATAATGAGATGAGCACAGGGTAGGCAGCTCTTGAAACCTAAAGGGAAATATATAATTTTACTTACTTTATTGTTATAAAGAGTTCTAGTTTTGCTTTTACCTTACCTAGTTTTTATGACAAGGTCAAACTTTTCCAAGGAATTTAATCCTCTTCATTTCATGTCTCTTGGGGCATCTTATACATCTCTTTCCTGATATTTAAACATTTCATCTAATACTGTCTTCAAAGTGGATTTTTGTACGCACAAACCAGCTAAAGTTCATGTATGTATGCCTGAGAAAATGTTTATGATGCCTTCATATTTGAATGTTAGTTTGGCTTGGTATAAAATTCTAACTGCATTTCTTTCAAAATTTGAAAATATTATCTCATGTGTCTTGCTTCTCATGTTGCTGTTGAAAAAATTTGGTGTTACTCTAATTTTAATTTTGGTAGGTGATCTATTTTTCTGTACAGTGGATTTTAGAATTTTTTTCTTCTTATTCTAGGAATGGATTTTTATCTGGTTACCCATGTTTAGTCTTCTATGAAGGCTTCCATTCTGAGGTCTTTTATTCTTTTCCCCCCTTTATTTTTGAAAATTTATCTCCTTTATTTTTTTAAATTTTTTAAATTATTATTTTCTTTATTTTTTTTTCAGACAGTCTCGCTCTGTTGCCCAGACTGGAATGCAGTGGTGTAATCTCAGCTCACTGCAACCTCTGCCTCCTGGGTTCAAACAATTCTTCTGCCTCAGCCTCCCAAGTAGCGGGGATTACAGGCATGTGCCACCACACCTGGCTAATTTTTGTTAGTAGAGACGAAGTTTCACCATGTTGGCCAGGCTAGTCTCAAACTCCTGACCTCAGGTGATCCAACCACCTTGACCTTCCAAAGAGCTGGGATTACAGGCATGAGCAACCATGCCTGGACTTATATATTATTTTAATTTCTCTTTAGGACTTCTATTATCTGGCATACATCTTTGTCTTATCTTTTATCCTTGTTTATATATTAGTGGTTCTCAAAGCATGGTCTTCAGATTAGCAGCATGGGCACCACTTGTGAGCTTATTAGAAATGAAAACTCATGTTCCTTCCCACAGCCTAATGGATCAGAATCTCTGGGGTTGAGGGTCAAGAAACTGGTTCTCTATCTTTCCAGGTGATTCCTATATAAGTTGAGCTTTTAGAACAGGGCCCAGCCAGGCCCAGTGGCTCATGCCTGTAATCCCAGCACTTTGGGAGGCTGAGGTGGGTGGATCGCCTGAGGTCAGGAGTTCAAGACCCACCTTGCCAACATGGTGAAACCCCATCTCTACTAAAAATACAAAAGTTAGCTGGATGGAGTAGCGGGTGCCTGAAATTCCAGCTACTTGGGAGGCTGAGACAGAAGAATCACTTGAACCAGGGAGGTGGAGGTTGCAGTGAGCCGAGATTGTGACACTGAACTCCAGCTTGGGTGACAGAGCGAGACTCCATCTCAAAAAAAACAAAAAAACAAAAAAAAAGAACAGGGCCAAGCTTGGTGGCTCACACCTGTAATCCTAGCATTTTGGGAGGCTGAGGCTGGTGGATCACTTAAGGTTAGGAGTTTGAGACCAGCCTGAAGAACATGGTGAAACCCCATCTCTACTAAAGATACAAAAATTGGCTGGGTGCAGTGGCATACGCCTGTAATCCCAACTATTTGGGAGGCTGAGGCATAAGAATCAATTGAACTTGGGAGATGGATGTTTCAGTGAGCCAAGATCATGCCCTTGTACTCCAGCCTGGATGACAGAGGAAGGTTCTGTCTCAAAAAAAAAAAAAAAAAAAAAAAGATTTAAGAGCAATTGTTTTATTTTTGTATTTTTTTCTTTGCTATGGGAGGGTTTCTCAGTCTTCTAATTTGCTTTTTCCCCTCAGTTGTATATTTTCTTCCAATTATCCCAACTATGTGTCCTACTCTTCTTTAATTTAATCTTAAATTGGGTTCAGCAGACCAGCAGCCTCACTATCACCTGGGAACTTGTTAGAAATGCAAAATCCTAAGCTGGGTGTGGTAGCTTATGCCTGTAATTCCAGCACTTTGGGAGGCCAAGGCGGGTGGATCACTTGAGATGGAGAGTTCGAGACCAGCCTGGCCAACATGGCAAAACTCCGTCTCTACTAAAAATACAAAAAAATTAGGTGGGTGAGATAGCAGCATGTGCCTGTAACCCCAGCTACTCAGGAGGTTCAGGGAGAAGAATCGCTTGAACCTGGGAGGTGGAGTTTGCAGTGAGCTGAGATCATGCCATTGCACTCCAGCCTGGGTGACAGAATGAGACTCTGTCTCAAAAAAAAAAAAAAAAGAAAGAAAGAAATACAAAATCCCAAGTTCTCATGTAACACCTACTGAATCAGAAACTCTAAAGGCAAGGCCCAGCTATTTGTTTTAACAAGCCTTCCATGGATTCTTCTGATCCATGCTTAATTTTCAGAACTATTGCCAGGTGTGGTGGCTCACACCTGTAATCCCAGCACTTTGGGAGGCCCAGACAGCTGGATCACCTGAGGTCAGGAGTTCAAGACCAGCCTGACCAACATAGTGAAACCTGGTCTCTACTAAAAATACAAAAATTAGCTGGGCGTGGTGGCACATGCCTGTAATCCCAGCTACTCGGAAGGCTGAGGTACAAGAATCGTTTGAACCCAGGAGGCAGAGGTTGCAGTGAGCTAAGACAGCACCATTGTACCCCAGACTAGGAAACAAGAACGAAACTCCATGTCAAAAAAAAAAAAAAATCAGAACTGTTGCTCTTGTATTTTTTAATGAAAATATTCCTGTTTTTTTAATGTCTTCTTTTCCTTGCTTAATGTCATATCTTCCCTTAGTTCTGTTAATATGTTTATTAAGCTAATTTAAACCTCTTGATTTATTTTTTTCTAATAATTTGGTCAGTTTTGCTAGTTGTAATCTTTTGTGTTTGTTTTCATTTTTGAAATGCTTGTGTTTCTCAAACATCTTACTATTTTGGCCTGTGACTGTGCTCACACCGTGGGTTATTGGTTACTGGGTGGGGAAATGCATATGGAGGAAGGCCAGAATCCCCAAGCTCAGGGACCAGGGTGCAGCAGGTGGAAAAGCACCAGGCTTCAGAAATCTAGTCAAGCACACCCCACCTCACACAGCCACTATTCCAGGCTTTACACCTAGGAGAAGAGGCTTAGGACAGAGAGACCCAGTTTAGATCGCCAGTCTTGGCCAGAAGGCTTGGAGCGGGAGGGGTGGGAAAGCAACAGCCTGAGGTCAGTTAGTCCTTACACACATTTCTCCCACAGATACTACACTACAATATTACTCCTGAGGGCACCTAGACCTGAGTTCTGAAGACACTATATCCCAAGGCAATGGCAGGGAAGGAGCCAGGGCAGAAGCCAGCAATTTCTCCTCCTGTTCTCTCTTAACACCAAGCTGGGCTGCTGCTTTCCCAGACCCACCCTTCCCCAACTTTCAGACACCAAGTTCAAAACAACCCCACCCAAGGATGTCACACAGTGTCCTCTGTTTTCCCTTGGTAGTTTTTGCTACCTTAATCTTTGGGGCAGAAATCAGCAGTTGTTCAGTATCCTGGTCAGATGTGTTGAGTTTTCAAAGTTGGTACCAAGAGCTTCCATTAGTACAGCCCTGGTTTCTAAGCACTCTCAAATGTATTATTTCATTCTTGCAATCACCTATGCAGTAGCTTGAACATGTGTTATTATTCTTATTTTACAGATGAAGAAATAGATTCCTAAAAGCAGTGTCACACTGAAGTCACACAATAGTTGAGTGGCAGAGCTGGGAGAGAACTCCGGTCTCCCGCCTGGTTGAGCAGATCCTGCTGTGACCTGTGACCTGTCAGCCAATGTGCTTGTGGTCTGGGAACAGGGACCTTGAACCTCGCCCTGTGCTTGTAATTCTCTGGACTTGCCTCACTCATGCAGATGAAAGTTGACACTGCGGAGCGCATCTTACTGTTTCCTGCCTATGACTAGATTTGTGTCTAATGGAAAGAGGGGTTTCTTGTTGTTCCAGGCCCACTGGACCTACTGCTAGGACACCATTGATTTAAAAAAAGGATGTTTTAAAAATGTTTTCCACATGCTCAGACACCTTAGTGTCTCAAAAAATGAGAAAATATGTTAGAGATGTCAAAACATATAAATGATGTTTAAAGTCTCTTCTGTGCTTAAAAGAAGAAACCCTGTTTAATGGATGCTGTTGGTGCCCCACCCAGATCCCTTCTGTCAGGCTGGTGCACTCAGTCCCCATTTGCTGTAAGCAGCCGATGGCCCACAGCTGCCCCTTTCTCTGAAGAATGGCCTTCTTCCCAATGGGGCTGGCTGCCCAGAGATATCTGGAAATAGCCTCATCCTTCTTCTGCAGCAATGACTGCCTGATACAATAAAGGCCCGACTCCTTGTTAAGGCGGGTTAATTGTGTGATGTAATTTTTGTTCCAAAGATCCTTCTGAGGCCAAATAAATTCTTACACATGAATCCCTGTCTTAGGCTTTGCTTTAGGCAACCCAAACGAAGATACTCTTTAATCAACAGAGAATGTATTAATGCACTCCAGGCGCTGTACGGCAACATTGAAACTTGGTGTATTTAACATTTGACACTGACCATTTCTAATGTCCCTTGAAACTTCCTCTTTGACCCATGACTTGTAAGTGTGTTGCTTAACTTCCTAGTGTTTGTACACTTTCCTGTTATTATTCTGTTACTGAGTTTTAGATTAATTCCATTATGGTCAGAAAATACTTTGATTAATGTATCAGAGTTCAATAGTAAAAGAAGAACCTCTAGGGTATCTGTAGCTATCTGTATGAGACACACACATTTATGTTTATACATATTTACATTTATAGGGATTTGTTATGGAGAATTGACCTCATGCAATAATTGTGGTGCCATCCCTGTAAAGCAGGGCAAGCTTTGGGAAAGGAAAGATGAGTGTAAGGGGGATAGGACAAGAAACTGGAATCCAAAACATAGCATGGAGCCATGAGGAAAGATTGAACCCCAGGTGACTTTTTGTTGCCTTTCACCCTAGTGGTATGGGTGTCCTGCACAGGCTGGGGCCCATTGTCATGAAGATTATCACATACCTCAGGTCCAGGAGTCGGAGGAGCTAAGGGGGATGCAATGGGAAGTGGAGGAGTTGCAGGCTCAGTCACTGCCTCACAGCAAGGAGGTAAGTCAGTGACAATGTGTGAAGGCCACAGAACGGCGACTGCTTCACTTCCTCCCTCAAAATGTTATACCAGAACCTCTCTGGTGGCCCGCTGTAACCACCAAAAACATGCAGGAAAAGGAATTCTTGGAAATTACAAGAATCTAGAATTTAGTCCAAGCAAGTTGACACATTATGAAGTCACCACAGTCTTTCCCACTTAAAATAAGAAGCTATGCATAGCTTGTAAACCATACTAATTTCCAAATAAAAACAATAACAACTTCATGTTTTCACCTAACATGATACAGCTATACCACCTACAACCAAAAACACATTATTTATTTTCCCAGAACGGGATACAGAGTTCCCACGGCCCCTTTAAAAACATTTTTGAGGTGATGTTCCTTTTCCTCTTGCATTCTAGCCATGCTTTTCCTTACCCTAATTGTGTACTAGTAACAACAATTTCCCTTAATGATCAGGATGAGTCACCCCAATGAGATAAAGTAACCTCCCTATATACATGTTGGTTCAATGTCATGAGGAGCCCTAAGTGGTCAGGTGGCAATCTCCCTTCCCTTCCCTTCCCTTCCCTTCCCTTCCCTTCCCTTCCCTTCCCTTCCCTTCCCTCCCCTCCCCTCTCCTCCCCTCCTCTCCCCTCCCCTCCCCTCCCTTCCCCCTTTCCTTTTCCTTTTCCCTCCCTCCCTCCCTCCCTTTCTCTCTCTCTTTGTCCCTCTCTCCTTCCTTCCTTCCTTCTTTCTCTTTCTTTCTTTCTTCTTTCTTTCTTTCTTTCTTTCTTCCTTTCTTTCTTTCTGACAGAGTTTCACTCTTGTTGTCCAAGCTGGAGTGCAATGGTGTGATCTTGGCTCTCTGCAACCTCTGCCTCCCAAATTCAAGTGGTTCTCCTGCCTCAGCCTCCCAAGTAGCTTGGATTACAAACACATGCCACCATGCCTAGTTAATTTTTTTTATTTTTAGTAGAAACGGGGTTTCACCGTGTTAGCCAGCCTGGTCTCGAACTCCTAACCTCAGGTGATCTGCCCGCCTTGGCCTCCCAAAGTGCAGGGATTACAGGCATGGGCCACTGAGTCTGGCCTCAGCTTCTGTTTCAAAGAATCATTGTTGTGTTCTCCAGTGGAAGGATTTCCTTAGAACCAAGACCTCTAGAGCAGCAGAACTTGAAGTTGCAGGAATGGGATGCAAAAGTTTTTTCTAGTAGATCGTTGGGGTAAATAGTGAGAGGAGCCACTTCATTTCTACTCCTTGATACCCAGTCCCATGAATCCTGGGACTCATATATATATAGCACCATATATTGGTCACTGATTTAGATCATATACTACTATGTCCTCAAGGGCAATCTCTCTAGCTACACAAGTTGTTGTCATCTAGCTGGCACCATAAGTGGGTCTTCAAAAGGCCATTTCACCATTTTTGTAAGACAGTTGTTTCAGGATATTGGAGAACATGGCAAGACCAATGAATTCAGTGAGCACAGGCCCTTTTCCACACTTAATTCCTTGGTCAGAAATAATGCAGTGTGGGATACAATGGCAGTGGATAAGTTATTCTGTCCATGAATGGTAGTTTTGGCAGAGAAGCATTGCAGACAGGAATAGAAAACCCATAGCCAGAATAACTGTCTCCTCCAGTAAAAATAAAGCACAACCTCTTCTGTGATTGAAGCAATACAATGTAACCAACCTGCCCCAAGGAGGGGTGGCGGGGGGAGCTGGCTGATCCCCTGGGGAATGATGCCATCTTGGGGGTTCAGTATTAGACATTGCTGTTGGCAGAGTGGGCACTCAGTAGAGGCTATAGTCAGTTCGACTTTGATGAGTGGAAATCCATGTTATTGAGTCTATGTATAACCTCCATCCCCACCACCATAAGCCCATTTCTTTATAAACCAAAGTGATAGGATGGGCAGTGATAGGAGTGACTGAGTGATTGATTCTGACCATCATGGGGAAATTGGTTCTAGATTGCTTCTAGAAAAGCAATCTGCTAATGAAAACTCTTTAGAAAGGAGAAATTAAATAAATAAGCAGTTCAGAAAGGGAAAAAAATAATTGAAAATCCCAAGATAGACATCCTAGGTCAGGAATCTCAGTTATATCCCAGAGCAATATTAGGAGACAGTGAAAAATAAAAGCAAATTATTGAGTATTTGAAAGGAATGAGTGATTAGTTTTATCCTTTAATCTTCTCTCTTTCCTTCATTTTAACTTCTGATCACACCAAAAACATAAACTATGTGTGAGACGTGATAAGGGCATGGCTCACATCAGGGAATCCTCAATGTGTCCCGAATGAGCACTGTTAGAAGATCTTGGCTCTCTGCAAACCCGTCTTGCTTTCTAAATCTGTGCTTTCTACTCTCACAGTTCCATTTCCACTTTAAATCCCGTGCTACTGTTGCTCTCTTCTTCTCTCTAGGGAATGGAAAATGAGCTCTGGCTTTCTACTTGCTTGTGGTAGCTGTTTATTTCAGTTCACAGATGATATCGCTATTGATATAAAAAGTAGCAAGGATGCATAAGTCAGCATCTGGTGGCCAATGTTTCGTTACATCCAAGTCCATATGACCTGGTAGAATCATAGTGTATTTGTTACTGTGTCACTCGGGTGAGTTTTCCTAATTAACATTTTTATGTCTGTCACTGATGGATAAACTGTTTTTCTTCTTGCTCGCTAGTAATTGAGAATCAATTCATCAAAATAACTGGTTTGACTGCACTTCATTAGGAGAGTCAACCATCCATGCCAGTTGATGACTCTTTCATGTGTCTGATACTAACATTTTTAAAGGGTGTGACTGGCCTGGGAGTCAGAGTCCTCTGGGTGCCAGCCCCAGCTCTGCCTCTGAGGCTGTGGGGGCACTTCAACCAGAAAAAAAGCAATTGTGATCTATGTAAATCTAATATAATACTGAGCATATAAAGTAACACAGATAGAGATACAACAAGTTATGGCAAAAACCACAATTACTTTTACATCAACCTATAGATTTATAAATACAGATGTAGTTAGGCCCAAAGTCATAAACTTAAAAGACACAAAAGTAACATTCCAGTTAGGATGTGATAAATGAAGTCAAAGAATTCTAAAGTGTTTGCATTAATCAGAAAGAGGACAAAAATCTCAGTGAATACTGGATTATTGAGTCAAGGATGTATGCTCTAATTTCTGGGGTAACCACTTAAAAATGGTAAAATGGCAAATAACTTCCAGATTCATGATGAGTAAGAAACAAATGGAATGATAAAAAAAAAAAAATGCTCAATTTATCCAGACAAATTGGATAAGTAAAAGAAATACTCAAATATATTCCAAAGAAAGCAAGAAAGGAGAGAAAAAGGAAAAAGGAACAAATAGAACAAATGATAATTAATAAAAAAGATATATTTAAATTCACATATATCAGAACTACATTACATAGAAATGCTCAAATTAAAAGACAAAGATTGTCAGATGGAATAAAAAATACAACTCTATATGCTCTTTATAAGATGCCCATCTGGCCAGGTGTGGTGGCTCATGCCTGTAATCCCAACACTTTGGGAGGCCAAGGCGGGTGGATCATGTGGTCAGGAGTTCAAGATCAGCCTGACCAACATGGTGAAACCCCGTCTCTACTAAAAATACAAAAATTAGCCAGGCTTGGTGGCACGTGGCTGTAATCCCAGCTACTCAGGAGACTGAGGCAGGATAATCACTTGAACCTGGGAGGTGGAGTTTGCAGTGAGCTGAGATAGCGCCACTGCATTCCAGCCTGGTGACAGAGTGAGACTCCGTCTTAAAAAAAAAAAAGATACCTATGTAAACTCATGGATATAGAAAAATTGGCAATAAAAGAGTAAAAAGTCTCTTCTTTGGAAATATTTAATAATCATACATTTGTATGCATCTAGTAATATACTCCAAATTCTATAAAGGAAAAATTGATGGTACTACAGAGAAATAAAAATGTCATGCTTATTATGGGAGACTTTTACACCTATCTCTCTGTAATTTATAGACAAGCAAACAAACATTACAATAAAGATATATAGAAGGTTTGAACATGATCAAAAACTTAATGACACACATAGAACACAGAATTCACACGCTTTTCAAGTACACATAACACACTTAAAAAAATTGACCACATAGTAGGTAATAAAATAAATTTCAACAAATTTCAAAGGAATGATAGCATGCAGAGTATGTTATCTGACCAAAATGCAGTAAGAAATCAATTAAATTGATAATTTAAGACCTTCTCACAAAGAAAATACCAGCCTCAAATGACCACTCAGTAAATTCTACCTAACATCTAAGGAATAAACAATGCTAACATTCACAAATACTTTCAGAGACTGGAGAAGCAGAATTTGTTTTTTGAGGCCAGCCTAACCCTCGTACTAAAAATTGAAAAGGACATTATCAGAGAGAAAATTTTCAGGCTAATCTCACTCAGGAGCATAGACATGTAAATCCAAAACAAAATCCTTGCATACCACATGTATATGTAATAATGCATCATGACCAAGTGGGTTAATTTCAGGCTAGTTTAGCATTTGAAAATCAATTTGTGTACACCATCAATGTAATTTTCCTGCCAAAAATGTGTAACCTGAATTTAATCAAGAGAAAAATTAAATTCACACTGGTGTTTTTCAAAACAACTATCTTGGACTCCTAAAAAATGTCTATGTGCTGAAAGAAAAAAAAAGATAGAAAAATATTTTGGATTAAAGGAGAATGAACAGAAGCAACAACCAAATGCTATGCAGGATCCTAGAGAGGATTCTGAATTTTTAAAAAAGGCTACAAAGGCCATTATTGACACAATTTAGGAAATTTGAATATAAATTTACATTAGATAAAATAACAATGTTAAATGTTCCAAACATGATCATTGATTTGTAGGAGAATGCCCTTGTTTTTAGGGGAGACAAAGAGGAATACTCTTTGTTTTGGGGAGAGACAAAGCCCGCGCTGTCCCCTGTGCTGTCCCCTCTGCCACGCTGTCCTGTCTGTCTCTTTTTGTAGAGACAAGGTCTCATTATGCTGCCCAGGCTGGTCTTGAACTCCTGACTCAAGCGATCCTCTCCCCTTAGCCTTACAAAGTGCTGGGATTACAGGTGTGAGTCATCACCAAAACCCAAACTGTGTGTGTATGTGTGTATGCAGGTAGTAAAGCAAGTGGGGCAAAATATGAACAATTGGTGAATTCAGTGAAGGATACGATGTGAAACTTCATGAAAGCTTTGAAATTTTTTAGAATAAAAACTTGGAGAAAAATACATAGGAAAAAAATTTATAAGAATTTCCCTGGAGAAGGAAAAATTTAAATAACAAAACGTAAAATGGCTACTGATGTGAAGGAGATTAACAATTAAAATAGGGCCCGGTGCGGTGGCTCAAGCCTGTAATCCCAGCACTTTGGGAGGCCGAGACGGGCGGATCACGACGTCAGGAGATGGAGACCATCCTGACTAACCTGGTGAAACCCTGTCTCTACTAAAAAAATACAAAAAAAATTAGCCGGGCGTGGTGGCGGGTGCCTGTGGTCCCAGCTACTTGGGAGGCTGAGGCAGGAGAATGGCGTAAGCCCAGGAGGCGGAGCTTGCAGTGAGCTGAGATCCGGCCACTGCACTCCAGCCAGGGTGACAGAGCGAGACTCCATCTCAAAAAAAAAAACAATTAAAATAAAGTGATAATGTATAGTGACTTTAAGAGAATGCACAATGTAAAGGAAGTCCTCAAAGAGGACTGAAAGCATTAATGGGCAATAAAAGATAACATGCTTTAAAAAGAAGAAAGAGAAAAATCAATATAATCACCACATGTAGAGAAGAAGAAATCATATCATGCTTTAAATAGATACACATATCCTTTGATAAAATTTATCATTCACAGTCTTACCAACATGGTGAAACCCTGTCTCTACCAAAAATACAAAAATTAGCCTGGCATGGTGGCATGTGCCTATAATCTCAGCTACTGGGGAGGATGAGGCAGGAAAATCACTTGAACCCGGGAGGAGGAGATTGCAGTGAGCCAAGATCACGCCACTGCACTCCAGCCTGGGCAACAAGAGTGAAACTCTGTCTCAAAATAAATAAATATATAAAACAAAATAAAACAAATCACTTACTAAATACCAAGAACAGTGAGAAAATGGAATTTTTAAAAGGATACCATTTGCAATGGCACCATAATATATCAAGTACCTCTGAATAAAACTAACCAAATGTAGACCCATCAAGGTATAGATTCTTTATTTCAGAAATCTTGGAGAGGATCCCAGATTTTCCTTGCATCTACTTCAGCTTGACGTCTTATCTTGGATATTGAGAATATTTTTTTCTTGCTCTCCCTGAAAAATATCCCTCCACCCTCTTCACAAAGTGCCCTGTTTAACGCCTACTTATGTGCTTGCCTGTACTGCCCCAAAGAAAGCCTTATCATCTTAGTCAAGTGAATGCGTGCCTTGTTGAAGGATGTGGGCAGGAAAATTCACTGCCTCTCAAGGCTTCACTAATCAAGACCACCTGTGTGGTCTTCACTAGTCAAGACCTCCCGAATGCATGATTGGGATGGACGTACAGACACTCCCTAACATACCATTGTTCGCTTGGAATTCTTTCACTTTACAGTCATGTGAAAGCGATACTCATTCAGTACAAATTGTACTGTAAATTTTGAATTTTGATCTTTTCCTGGGGCTAGTGCTATGTCATTGGATACTCTCTTGTGATGCTGGGCAGTAGCAACGAGCCGCAGCTCCCAGACAGCCCGGGCATCACAAGGATAAACAAGTGAGATCTACAGTGTGCTGTGCTGCCTGATGACTGTGCCTAGTTGCAGGCTAATGGAAGTGTTCCTAGTATGTTTAAGGGAGGCTGAACTAAGCTATGATGTTCAGTAGGTTAGGTGTATTAAGTACATTTTTGACTTAGAATATTTTCGGCTTACAATGTGTTTATCAGGAGGTCACACCATCATAAGTTGAGGATCATCTGTACTTGGCAGTTGGAGTAATCCCCAAGTCCTTGACCTGTGGAATAAGAGCTGTCATGGTTAGGTAGGCAAGGTTGGGGCACCTGAAGCTACCACTCCACATTCCTGTTCCCCCACCAACCAAGGTGATAAATCAAAGACAACATCATATTCTAGGGAGTTGATGGGGGAGACTAGTGCCACTCTTAAAAATCTAAAGGATGCAGGGGTGGTGGTTTCTATTCCTCATAACATCTCTCCATTAGCCAGTAGGGCATAGAGACTAAATGACAATTATGGAGAATGACTGCATATTATTGCAAACTCAGCCACGCAGTAGTCCCAATTACAGCTGCAGTGCCAGGTGTAGTATTGTTGCCGGGGCAAATTAGTAAGACCTCACCTACATGATATATGGCTGTTAAATGGGGGGAATATACTTATTTTTAAGCTAATCATAAAAGAAAATCAGAAATAATTTGCATTCCTATGGAATGGGCAATATTCTTTACACTTTTGTCTTAGAGCTATGCTAATTCTCCTGCCCTCTGTCATAACTTAATCTGAACAGATTCAAACCATCTGAGCATCCTGCAGAGTATCCAGTGATCCATTATGTTGATGACACCATGCTGACTCAGCAGGAGGAGTAAGAGGTGCTTCTCGGTATGACCCAGTACGCTGGAGGCCTGGGTAAAACAAGCATGCTGGGGAGGGCGGGAGGTAAACCCTATGAAGTTTCAGAATCCTGCTATTTTGTAAAATAGATGCTGGCTGCTTTCTAGCGACACTCGGTGGTGGCCTTGAAAGAGCAGCAATGAAAAATCTTCCCACTGGTAGCACTTTGAGTAGCACACTTGGTCATCCACCTTGTGTGGAAGGAGGAGTGAGGTGCATATGGAGTTATGAGCAGTGGTGAATGGCCTGGCTAGCTAGCCAGGAGTCTGAATGTACTAGAATACCTGAGACAAAGGAGATATGGGATAGAGGCATATAAATGGGTATAGGGAGTAAATACCACTTGTTATTTTTGTATCACATGTAATATCCACTAAGAAGTGTCCACCCCGGAAGCGGGACTGAACAACTGAGTAGACAAAATTACTTGACTGGTTGACATTAGCCAGTTTTTGTCACCAGCCACCCCACAACAGGCACAATAGACTCATGGAGGCCATGCATGGGTCAACAGCATGCATTCCCACTTACCAAAACAGATTTAACTATTGGCCCCTGGCATAGCTAATCCACTCACAGCAGAGAACAACACTGAGCCTCCAATATGACACTATTCCTTGAGGAAACCAACCAGTCACTTGGCGGCAAGTTGACTTTATTGAGCCCTTTTCATCCTGGAGGAGCCAGAGATTTGTTCCCACAGGAATAGAGTGCCCGATGCCCAGGCACAGAATCCCATAAATCAGATCATCCAAAGAGCAGAGCCACACTACAATTAAGATGTGCAGGAGTGGGCCTGTGCCCATGAGACTGACCAGTTGTATTACACTCACACCCTCCAGAGGCAGCCAGGTTGGTAGAATTGGAGTATACTGCTGGAGGTGCAGGTGAGGCACCAGCTCAGGGGCAATTGTCTGCAAACATGGGGTGCCATCCTTCAGGATGCAGTAGCTGCACTGAGTCAGAGATTTCCATGTCACTGTGTCTCCAATATGATCCTGCCAAGAGGCAAAATCAGGCAGTGGCCGCACTTACCTTCAGTGACTCGCTGGAGAATTTTATTCTCTCCATCCCTGCAACTTTGGGGAGGTTGGAGGCCCTGGTCCCGTAAGGGGGTGCACTTTTGCCAAGGGAAAAAGCAAGGGTATTGTTAAACTATGACTGACACCTGAGCACTTTTGACTCCTTATGTCTAGGGAGCAGCAGGAGCCCCTGTGTTGGTAGGGTTAACTGACCGCGATCAGCAGGTAGGTAGGGCTGCTTTCCACAGTAGGGGCAGGAAGGATATGTGTGGAACCCAGAGGACACACTTTGGTGTCCTTTGGTGCCCCTTGTCTAATTGTATCTCTGAATGGACAAATACAGCAGCCCTGGTCCAAGAAGGGCATCTTCACCAGGGGCTCAGACTCCTTAGGAATGATGATTGGTGCATGTCCAGATGGGCGGAAGTGTTAGCTGAGGGTGAGTGGAATTTCAATCGTGGACAAAGGACATGATGAGTCCAGTTGTGGCCCTGGGATTATTTGCAGTGTCTGGGGTCCAAGAGGACCACACTGACATAGCCTTGATTTTGACACCATGGAAACGAGGCAGCTACCTGAAACCTCACTCACAAGGGGTATGTCTGTTGTATTCAGGAAGGAGTCATTTATTTCTATATCTTCCTTCCTGGTTATAAAACCTAAATTATAGGAGTGGAGTATGTCAAAAAGTAAACCCTTAGTTTTCAATTATTTTCTACTTGGAGAACTCATAACACAGGTATGAGACTTTCTCCTTCCTCCCCCTCTCTTGAATGTAATAACAACTCCGATAAGAATGTAATAACAACTCTGATAAGAACGTAGTAACAACTCTGATAAGAACGTAATAACAACCTGCTGATCACGGTTAGTTAACCCTGCCAACACAGGGGCTCCTGCTGCTCCCTAGACATAAGGAGTCAAAAGTGCTCGGGCACTCTCTGAGCGTGCTAACAAAATATGCTCACAGGAGTGTCGATCTGTGAAAGATCTGATTATTCTCGAAATGCTCTTGCTCCCTAGAAGCAAACCACAGAGATCTCTCTTCCGTCTCCTCACCAGCTCCTGGCAACCAACCTCAGCATTATCCAACCAGGGTCCAGAGTCACAGTGTAGTTTTAGGAGCAAAAAGTGTTTAACATTAAGACCCTGCATTTTTATGATGAACTCAGGAAGGAAGCTTTTTACAATTAATTTTCCTCTCAACCTCCCGCTTAGCTATCTTTAAACAGAGGTAGCAAAATTATCTTTTCTTTATGGAATAAAAAAAAACAGGCCGGGCGCTGTGGCTCACGCCTGTAATCCCAGCACTTTGGGAGGCCGAGGCGGGTGGATCACGTGAGGTCAGGAGTTTGAGACCAGCCTGGCCAACATGGTGAAACCCCATCTCTACTAAAATATACCAAAGTTAGCCAGGCATGGTGGCGTGTGCCTGTAATTCCAGCTACTTGGGAGGCTGAGGCAGGAGAACCCCTTGAACCTGGGAGGCAGAGGTTGCAGTGAGCCGAGATCTTGCCCCTGTACTCCAGCCTGGGCAACAGAGCAAGACTCTGTTTCAAATATAAAATAAAAATAAATCACAAAGTTTAATAATTATTAGAAAGGCAATAGGGAGAGAATGGGAAATATTAACCCTGAAATTCAGATTTCTTTCAGTTCAGTCTATTAGCCTCCGAATGAACCTCTCATGGCAGCATCATGTAACTAAGAGATCCTCGATGTCCTAGTTTCCTCCAACTTCCTTTTGCCAGTGCTGGGCTAGAGATTGTGTGTGTGTGTGTGTGTGTGTGTGTGTGTGTGCACGCGCGTGCGCATTCATGTGCTCCTGCTAGAGTGCATGCGGGGGGTGTGCATAAGTGATGATAAACTTGATGATAAGAGAAGATTTCTTGGCCGGATACAGTGGCTCACGCCTGTAATCCCAGCACTAGGAGGCTGAAATGGACGGATTGCCTGAGCCCAGGAGTTCGAGACCAGCCTCCTGGGCAACATGGTGAAACCTGTCTCTACAGAAAATACAAAAATCAGCCAGGTGCAGTGGTGTGCACCTGTAATCCCAGCTACTCAGGAGGCTGAGGTGGGAGGATTGCTTCAGCCTGGGATGTCGAGGCTGCAGTGAGCCATGATAGTGCCACTGTACTGCAGGGTGCTCTTTCTCACACCCTCAGCAGCTCAGGAGAGAATGGCAAGGCCTTCTGCTGGAAGCACATCAAATGCAGGAACTAGGCCAGGCAGTGCCAGACAGTTCCCAGGCCCCACTGCCATTCGAAGCTTACACTTCATTTTAGTTGCCTGGGCAACTACCCTGCCTCAAAAGATCATTTCTTACCTGACAGGTAAATGATACAATCCATGAATAGACAAAGCAGAAGTCTCCTGACTCTGAATGCCCTGCTTCAGCTCTGGCTGCTGTTCCAGAAACATCTTTGTGCGTGTGTTTCTGTGTATACTCCTTGTTCCCTTCTCAGTCCCCACAGGATGGTGATTAACCAGGTTCCTTGCTAGAGGTCTGAATTATTCTATCACTTTTTAATATTTGCTATTTGTGATTTTTTTTCTGAATGACTTTGCTTTTATCATCCCAACCCTTAATATTCCCTGCAAAGGGTAGGTAAACACTTTTCTGGTATTTTTTTGTTTACATCATATTTTATTTTATTACAGTCAATAAATATACTATTACATATGAAATCCTTATAGAATACATATTTTAAGGCACTAAGTCTCAAAAGTGAAGGAACCTGTTACACTTTGCTCTCTAATTTGAAACATTAAAACATGAGAGGTAAACCTGCCAATTTATTTTGAGTTTGCAGGCTTACGTTTAATAGAATAAATCAGGTAGCTTCAGAAATCTCAAGTAAGAAAATTAACAGGCTAGAGTCTGAACTAATAATCTTGACATGGTTTGATTATCACTTGGGTTATTCTGATTACTCATTTGCCTTTTTATTTACGAATCTAAACTGACAATTCCACCTTTAGAGGTACAATAGAGCTATTAACTGATGAGACACATTTACTCATTCTCTGTAACTCTGGGCATCTCATCTTGCTTTAAAATGCAAATCGTTCATGTCTTGAGCCTCTTACTGAGCAGTGAATGTGTATCTGTGCACATTCCATTTCTCTTTCTGCTGGGATTTTCTCTGGAGTCAGTGGTGCTGTCCCTAAGCAGTTCTACGTGGGCTTCTTTCAGCATCTGCAAGACAGGCACACAAAGCTCCAGTGGGCATCCACCTCTAATCCCAACCAGCCTCCACAGGACTGACTTAACAAGCCCACACACAAACAAAGGACACAGAGAAACCAAACAAAATAACACTGCTTGCTCCTTTCTAACCTTCTCCTCAGTATCTTCAATAGACATTTAAAATGTGATGGCAACAGAAAATCTGGGACTCCGAGTCAACTTTTCATAACATGTGTGCCAACTTTGCTAACCCTAAAGTGGGATTTCTTGTGCTGAACATTTTTGTTTTGTTTTGTTTTGTTTGCAGGACTCTTTTTAATGCTTGGGGAACCAGTAGTTAACGGCTGCAATTCTGTCTTAGACTTGATAAACTATTCTTGACATCAAAGAATAATTGATTCCTTTAATTGGTTTGTGTTGTTAGACGAGACAGAAGCCATGCTGTTAGCAAATCACTCGCTCTCCTTCAAACAGCCTGATGATTTTAATCATGTAAAAAGACTTTGCTGACTCCACTGGATGTGCAGGAGGGCTTGAGGCACTGGGTGTTCCTTTATGCATCTAACTCATAAACAAATAACAAATTATGCAACAAAGCCTCTCAAGTTTTTGCCTTTCTGTTTCCAGTCCAGGGTGCTCTTTCTCACACCCTCAGTAGCTCAGCAGAGAATAGCAAGGCCCTCTCCTGGAAGCACATCAAATGCAGAAACTAGGCCAGGCAGTGCCAGACAGTTTCCAGGCCCCACTGCCATTCGAAGCTTACACTTTAGTTCATTTTAGAACCGAACTCTGGCACTTCAGAACCTTCCTGCTAATGCTTCTGCTGATTGTAAAGGCAGTACTTGAGAATCGGAGGCAGTGTCAGGCAGCCCTCAGGAAAAACAGAAAGGAATTTAGGCCGTTTGAATCCTCCCTCCATATTTTGTAGGCCGTCTTTGCAGGCCCACGAGGCTGTTTTTGGTATAGGAATGATCCTGTAAGAATGGTTCTTTGGCTTTAGTCCTGTCAAATGATGTGACACTTGCTGTGGAAATTTAATTGTGCACTCAAAATTGCAACAATAAGCCAACCTAATACAGGCTGGTATTGTTCTAATGGTTATTGCACAATTTTTTGAAAATTTGTATTCCCTTTTTAAACATTCCCCAAATTTTAAACTTTCCCCTAAAAATAAAGTAGCCGACTCTTACCTTTGTTTTGCATGGAGTATTCTCAGAGGTCACACTTTCACTTTTGGTTCCTGTGGCTTCTTCTAAAACTAAATCAAGGAAGATATTATGGAGAAGACATAACATAAAATAAGATTAAAACCTAAGAAACAAATCTCTTTGGTATCTTAGCAATACCTTCAATGAAGAATAGAAGGAAATGTTATGTGTTAAAAAAAAATGGGCTGGGTGCGGTGGCTCATGCCTGTCATCCCAGCACTTTGGGAGGCCGAGGCAGGCGGATCACAAGGTCAAGAGTTCGAGATCAGCCTGGCCAATATGGTGAAACCCCGTCTCTACTAAAAATACAAAAATAATCCAGATTTGGTGGCATGCGCCTATAGTCCCAGCTACTTGGGAGGCTGACGCAGAAGAATCACCTGAATCTGGAAGGCAGAGGTTGCAGTGAGCTGACATCACACGACCGCACTCCAGCCTGGGCGACAGAGCAAGACTCTATCTCAAAAAAAAAAAAAAAAAGAAAAAAGAAAAGAAAAAGAAAAAGAAAAAGAAAAAAAAAAAGTCACTATTAAAATCGCTTTAAGATTTTTTTGTAGTATTTTACCATTATCATTTATAGGTGGCACTAAGCCCATTTTACCTATTCATCATTCACTGTACTCAAAAGAAATTCTTCTGGTCTACTATTAAGAACACTCAAGCTCTGAGGTGATGCAGACATAGACTGACAGATTGTCCCAAACCACACTCTCTCTTGTACCCTGCCCTATGGGATCAAAGGACACACCTGCTTGTGAGGAATGCTTGCCAGGTCTGGATGTGAGCATGCACTCTGAGTCCAAAGACAGTGACCGTATTTTTAATAACTTTAGTGGACTCTCAAGTTTCCAAACATTCACTATTCACTATCTATTTTGTATGCTATATGGATTCCTAGCTTCTCAGTTTTACTCTGAAAGCTGAGTAAAGAAGCTGAATCTTTTTTTTTTTTTTGAGAGACAGGGTCTTACTCTGTCACCCAGGCTGAAGTGTAGTGGCACGGCTCACTGCAACCTCCACCTTGCAGGCTCAAGTGATACTCTCACCTCAGCCAAGTCCCAAGTAGCTGGGACTACAGGCGCATGCACCACCATGTCCAGCTAATTTTTGTTTGTTTGTTTGTTTTTTCAATAGAGACAACCTTTCACCATGTTGCCCAGGCTGGTCTCCAGCTCCTGAGTGATCCTGATCTCAACTCAAGCGATCTGCCTACTTTGGCCTCGGGGATCTTATAGGCATGTGCTGCCATGCCACCCTGAATTGTAAAAATATAACTAAAGCAAAAACAACAATGCCTATCATTTGTATCATGCTTTATGCTATTCAACATGGTTTTACAGTACTAATTTACTTTCTAATCCAATGTATGTTCATAACAAAGAAATAAATTAACCTAGTTGCATAATATAGGTAAACAAAAGATACATTTTTATGATAGACAATGGGCATGGTAGCATGCTCCTGTAGTCCCGGCTACTCAGGTGGCTAAGGGAGGAGAATTGCTTGAACCTGGGAGGCAGAGGTTGCAGTGAGCCGAGATCCCACCACTGCACTCCAGCCTGGGTGACAGAGCAAGACTCTGTCTCAGAAAATAAATAAATAAATAAAAATTTAAAAATAAAAGTTAAAAATGCAAAGTTAGGCTGGATGCAGTGACTTACATCTATAATCCTAGCACTTTGGGAGGTCGAGGCGGGTGGATCGCCTGAGGTCAGGAGTTCAATACCAGCCTGGCCAACACAGTAAAACCCCATCTCTACTAAAAGTACAGAAATTAGCCAGGCATGGTGGCGGGTGCCTGTAATCCCAGATACCCAGGAGGCTGAGGCAGGAGAATCACTGAAACCTGGGAGGTGGAGGCTGCAGTGAGCTGAGATCACAACACTACACTCCAGCTTGGACGACAGAGTGAGACTCAGTTCCCCAAAAAAAATAAAAATAAAAATAAACCTTGCAAAGTTAAACGATTCAGCATATAGCAAAGAATTGTCACACTCTAGCCTATATAATTTTTTTATCAGAAATGTTTCATATATTAATGGCACAATGCTGAAATACTATACACTGTAGTATTTGTGGTGCATGGCACAATGCAGACATGCACTTTTAAATATGCTAGCTAGTCTAAAGTAAAAATAAATGACAAAACAGTATGTTCCTTCAGCAAAAACTTATATTTGGAGTTATATGAGTACAAACTGAAAATTTCTTTTTTTTTTTTTTTTTTTTTTTTTTTTTGAGACGGAGTCTCGCTCTGTCTCCCGGGCTGGAGTGCAGTGGCCGGATCTCAGCTCACTGCAAGCTCCGCCTCCTGGGTTTACGCCATTCTCCTGCCTCAGCCTCCCGAGTAGCTGGGACTACAGGCGCCCGCCACCTCGCCCGGCTAATTTTTTTGTATTTTTTAGTAGAGACGGGGTTTCACCGTGTTAGCCAGGATGGTCTCGATCTCCTGACCTCGTGATCCGCCCGTCTCGGCCTCCCAAAGTGCTGGGATTACAGGCTTGAGCCACCGCGCCCAGCCCAAACTGAAAATTTCAATTTAAGAGTCCATGTGGTTACTTTTTGGCTATCTTTTTCTAGTCCTAAATGGAAAGTTACACATTTATTTCTGCCCTGCCTCACTTCCATCATGAATAACAAGATGCATATGGTCATTACGGCTAGGCCAGTGGGTTTGGGAGAGGCAACAAGAAGACATCTTAAAGATCCATGGACCCACCTGTTAGAACCCCATCAAGTTGGTCCACCATGAACTTTGCATCTTCTTCAGTGAAGCACATTGGTGGTTTTATTTTAAGTACATTTCTATGAGGTCCATCGGCACTGAGAAGCACACGTTTTTCTTTCATCCTAATTTGTGTAGGAAATGCATGTGAGTGCGTGCAAAGGATAACTACAATTACTGAAGAATGATGTGAACATAGAGCAGTTTAAGTATTCTGCATTTAAGAAGCCCACATTATAAATAGGATGTATTTTAAACTTTCCTTTTTCAGAGGGATGGGAGGAAGTCAAGCAAGCTTTCAAGTGGGTAGGCATCCTGCAGCCAAGATAGCAAACAGGTGGGTGTGGGGGTGAATTACTTGTAGATGATGTGCTGAGCTTCCGCTGTGGCAGGGGTCCTTTTCAGATGGTCCTTCACTAAATCAATTCCAATAAAAAGGCCAACGCCCCTGCGAGAGGTAAAGAAAAACTTGACACACAACCTGTCCAACACTCCATTGTCACAAAAAGTTAACACTATCCCCAAACTTCCATTTAATTTCCAAGTTTAATTCTAACTAATCCAAGATACCAATCTATGTTCACAATTGTTTCTACTTTTGGAAATAAATTAGTTTTTGTCATCCAGTTTTCTTTTCTCAATTATAAAAGAAAATGGCTTAAAAATAACCCTTTCATGCTATTTAGTTTCTCAGGATGTTAACAATGATAAATGTTAACATATATGTATATGCCAATGTTTCATATATATATATGAAAAATATCCAGCTTTTCAGAATAGCATTTTAAATAATTTTCAATAAATTATTTAGAGCTACATTAAGTTCCTTCTTTTCATCTTTTGGGTGCTGACATTATCCTAACTTTATTTAAAAAGTATAAAAGTCAGGAAAGACATGTACCGAAATGTTTTTTGTTGTTGTTGGTTTATTTATTATAGAAACAAGGTCTTGTTATGTTGCCCAGGCTGGTCTCAAACTCCTGGGTTCAAGCAATCTTCCTGCCTCTGCCTCCCAAGGTGCTGGAATTACAGGTGTGAACCACCACATCCGGCCCCACCCAAATGTTAACAGTGGTGATATCTGGGCTCTGGAATAAGAATAATTTTTGCTATCTTTGTTTTTTGGTGTTTTCTAGATTTAGTTTTATGTACTTTATTGCAAACTTACAAGATAAAATATAAGCTGTTATTGTTATTAGAGACAGGATTTCACACTATCACCCAGGCTGGAATGCAGTAGCACGATCTCGGCTAACTGCAACCTCCACCTCCCAGGCTCAAGCGATTCTCATGCCTCAGCCTCTCGAGTAGCTGGGACTATAGATGTGCGCCACCACACTTGGCTAATTTTTTGTAGTTTTAATAGAGATGGGTTTCGCCATGTTGCCCAGCCTACAAACTATTATTATTTTGAAAAAAATGAGTAACTACATGACAACTTCATAATGAACATACCTAATATCTCCTATCAAAGTATGTTTAGCCTTCTGTTTTTTCAGTAACTCAGTAAGATAATTCCCTACTCTTGTGGCGTTTCCTTGAAGGTCTTCATTTTCAATTATATCCAGGACAGCCAAACCAACAGCACAAGATACTGGATTTCCTCCATACTGTAAAAAAAAAAAAAAAAAAAAAAAAAAAAAAAGATGACAAATGAGAAAATATACCAGTTGAATTAGTGGTATTCCCTCATCCATGAGAATTTGGCTCATACATACATAAGTGAAGATATAATTTTAATAAAATGTTCTCTTATAATATTAGCTTCTCATATTTAGAATAGAGCATGACTCTATTTATTCAGGATTGAGTGAAAATTCGTTCTAAATTATACTCTCCAAGCTGCATAGCTGGTATGAAGGACTACCAGGGAATTTATTTGCTCATCCAAACAAAAACCAGACATTATGTTGGCAGTTTAGGATTTCATAGTGTTGCCCTGTGAAGGAAATAGGGGTTTCTGCCCTTGAAGAGCTGAGTAAAAATAGCTAAGCAATGACATGTTCTCCAAATAATTTATGTCCTCAGATTTGAATCTTACTTTTAGATGTAACAAGTCCTATTATATATACTGAACAAACTACAATAATTTTTTCAAGCTTAAAGCTTATGGGGATAAAGCAAAGAAATATAATATCCCAAAGATAAAAATTTAGTATCTCTTATGACAGCCATATAACATTCATAGTACTGAGTCACCAAAATACTTTAAAAGTGTTTTGGAAATTTAAGTATGATATGAAACAAAGAAATGAAAATATCATAACCTGTGGAATTTAGCAAGGCAATCATCTATCATTGGAAAAATTATAAGACTGTTTTAGGACAGGTAAAGATACACAAGCAGAAATACAAGAAGCATTTTGCCAGATAGAATGAAATCTGGTTGGATAAAAGTTTGGCCATACCTAATGCACGTGGGGCTTAAAACCTAGATGACGGGTTGATAGGTGCAGCAAACCACCATGGCACATGTATACCTGTGTAACAAACCTGCACATTCTACACATGTACCCAGAACTTAAAGTAAAATTTACGTGTTTTATTAAAATAAGAAAATCTTTGGCCAGGGTTCTGGGTGGTTAGCCGACAATACTGAGCTTTATTCTTTACTACATTGTCAACAAATATAAGAACATGCATTGTTTTTCCTTCTTAGCATTAAAGTTGGAGACCAAAATGTACCGTATTAAAATATTCCATCCCAGAGCTGCTGAAGGCTTCTGCAATTTCTTTGGTTGTTACCACACATGCCACTGGATGGCCGTTGCCCATAGGTTTTCCCATTGTGACGATGTCTGGAACAAAGTCTTCACCATGCATTTGGAAGCTCCAGAAGTATTTCCCAACTCGGCCAAAGCCCACCTGAACTTCATCAGCTATAAACACACCCCCTGCGCCGTGTACATATCTGAAAAGCAAAGCAGTAGTCTAATGCATTCAGGTCACTGAGAGCCGCAAACCCAACCACAAAGATGCAAATTACTGAAGACAAAAAAAAAAAAAAAAGTTGTTAACCTGAAGACTTAATTTTTGTTAAAAAACATTTCAGTACTCTAAACCCCACATAAATGTCATTGACTTTATAATATAATCACATAATTTTTAGATTAGATATATTCCATACCAGTTGGGTTTGTGCTGCTTAAAGTAAGCTATATTGCAGTATTTTTTTAAGTTTTTTTAAGAGATGGGAGCTCACTCTGTTGCCCAAGCTGGAGTGCAGTGCAGTGGTAAGATCAAACTCCCTGTAACCTCAAACCCTTGGGCTCAAGCCATCCTCCCACCTCAGCCTGCCCTGCCGAGTAGCTGGAAGTACAGGCATGGGCCACCAAGCCCAGATAATATTTTTAAAAAAGTTTTGTAGAGAGGGAGTCTTGCTATATTGCCCTGGTATTGAAGTCCTGGCCTCAGGTGATCCTTCTGCCTTGGCCTCCCAAAGTGCTGAGATTATAGGTATGAGCCACAGCACCTAGTCCTATTACAGTATGTTAAGTGGGAAGAGAAAGAATCAAACAAGTAGTTGGTAACAGGGTTAGTCTTCAAATATTTACCAATTGGGAAGGCTTGTGTGATGGTTAATACTGAGTGTCAACTTGATTGGATTGAAGGACACAAAGTATTGATCCTGCGTGTGTCTGTGAGGGTGTTGCCAAAAGAGATTAACATTTGAGTCAGTGGGCTGGGAAAGGCAGACTCACCCATTATCTGGTGGTCACAATCTAATCAGCTGCCAGCAAATAGAAAGCAGGAGAAAAATGTGAAAATGAGAGACTGGCCTAGCCTCCCAGCCTATATCTTTCTCCCATGCTGGGTGCTTCCTGCCCTCAAACATCGTACTCCGGGCTCTTCAGTTTTGGGGCTTGAACTGGCTATCCTTTCTCCTCAGCTTGCAGACAGCCTATTGTGGGACCTTGTGATCAAGTAAGTTAATACTTAATACCCCTGTGTGTGTGTGTGCATGTGTGTGTGTGTGTGTGTGTGTATGTATGTGATTATATATATATTATTAGTTCGGTCCCTCTAGTGAACCCTGACTAATACAGATTTGGTACTAGTCAATCAGAGAGGATGCAGGCTGGGGGCTGGAGCAGAGTTCTGAACCCCCGCTGTTGGACCATGTGTTAACCTTGTACATGCTGGATCTTGGGGAAGGCTGAGAGAGCATCCAGGAGTCCTGGGATGGCAGGCACTCAGGTGTGGCTATTTACCAGCTAATCAGGAATTATTTTGATATCTTAGCAACTAGTATGGCCCTACAGAATTGTCACAGTGTTCTCAGTTTGACCAAGGAGGCCCAAGTCAAGTACATACTTTGCCACTTTCTGGAAGTAGCCTGCTGGAGGAATTATTTGTCCACCACAACTCTGCATGGATTCAGCAATAAAGGCAGCAATCTATACAAAAGAAGATGGGGTCAAAGTCCATTAGGTCCCCCTACACCCCCCCCCACCGCCAAAAAGAGGATATCTTATAGAGCAGGTTGTTTTAAAAATAGCTAGGAATAGACCTGTAGCAAGTGGCAAATTGGCCATTTGATTAAAGAAAAAAGAACAGAAAGGGACATTAGATATAATCCTTTTCCATCTCTTCATTGAATCCCTTTTATAAAAGATGTTGAGATGTTTCCAAAGCTATAAATACAAACCTTCCTTCCACTATTATGAGCATCTTCAATGATTTTCTTCACTTCATCTGCATAAGCACTGGCTGGGTCTGCATGGTCTTCTCTATATTTTCCTCTGTAAGTATCTGGAGTTGGTGCCTGAAAACGTCAAATAATGTGGTTGCTTGTAATTTACCCTTTCGACAAACCTTAACAAAAAGGAATTTCCTGGCTGGGTGCGGTGGCTCATGCCTGTAATCCCAGCACTTTGGGAGGCCGAGGCGGGTGGATCACGAGGTCAGGAGATTGAGACCATCCTTGTTAATAAGGTGAAACTCCGTCTCTACTAAAAATACAAAAATTAGCCGGGTGTGGTGATGGGCGCATGTAGTCCCAGCTACTCAAGAGATTGAGGCAGGAGAATGGCGTGAATCCGGGAGGCAGTGCTTCCAGTGAGTCGAGATTGAGCCACCGCACCAGCCTGGACAACAGAGCGAGACTCCATCTCAAACAAAACAAAACAAAATAAAACAAAACAAAAAGGCATTTCCCCACAAGAACATGTTAGAATGGTGATCATGGGAACTTAAGATACTTTAGGTTTTTTTGTTCTTTTTTTTCTTAACATTTCTAAAATCTGTGAAGAACTGACATCTTCGAACTGTGAACAGAAGCTTGGATTTGCTTCCAGACTGCTATAAATCAAGACTATATCCCTCCTCACATAAATAGAAAATTCAAATCAACAAGTGTGATGATACTATTTTAAAATGTCAGTGAATGGAAACTGTATTAACTAGTCTGTATTTAAAATGAGCCAACACTGATCAACTATATTACAAATCGTAATCATTCAGAAAACTAGAGTGTGTTAGCACTCACTCCAGATCTTAAAATCTTGAAAGAAAGTATTGATGATTCTCAAGAAATTGGCCAGGCGCGGTGGCTCACGTGTGTAATCTTTGGGAGGCTGAGGTGTGCCAGTCTCTTAAGGTCAGGGGTTTGAGACCAGCCTGGCCTACATGATGAAACCCTGTCTCTACAAAAAATACAAAAATTAGCAGGGCTTGGTAGAGTATGCCTGTAATCCCAGCTGCTCTGGAGGCTGAGGCTAAAGAATCGCTTGAACATGGTAGGCGAAGGTTTCAGTGAGCCAAGATGGTGCCACTGCACTCCAGCCTGGGTAGCAAAGTGAGACTCTGTCTCAAAAAAAAAAAAAAAAAAGAAAAGAAAAGAAAAAAAGAAATTATGCTGATCCTCAGTTAAGACAAACACACCAAATAAACTTTACTTTTTCAACAACTTGGTTGGTTTCTTTATTTTACTTAATAAAGCTATATAATAATTTAGCATTATTATACAGAGCAATTTTTTAAAATTTTTTTCCTTTTTTTCTTTTGAGATGGAGTCTCGCTCTGTCACCCGGGTTGGGGTGCAGTGACATGATCTCAGATCACTGCAACCTCCACCTCCCGGGTTCAAGGGATTCTCCTGCCTCAGCCTCCCAAGTTGCTGGGATTACAGGCGCCTGCCACCACACCTGGCTAATTTTTGTACTTTTTTAAAGTAGAGACAGGATTTCGCTATGTTGTCCAGGCTGGTCTTTAATTCCTGATCTCAAGTGATCTGCCCGCCTCGGCCTCCCAAAGTATTGGAATTACAGACATGAGCCACTGTGCCCGGCCAAGAGCAATTTAAATACACACTTAGTTCAACTCTGAATTTTGAGTTGGCATTTGTGACAGAAAATGTAACTGAAGATTAAAGAGCAAGAAAAATAAAATGATAGCTCTGAACAACTACTAAACTAATTTGCCTATTGTAATACTCATCAATATATTTTAAATAGATAAATAGATTTTAAATAACATTCTGTCATTATTTAGCCCTTTGACCTTAGCAAGCCACATAACTGCTCTTGATTTTAGTTTCTCTTTCATGGTTCATTTAGATGAAAGCATTGGGCTGGATTATCATTAAGCATTCCTCCAGTACTAACATTCTGATTTAGGATTCTAAGACACTTACCACATGTACAAATTCTTTTTTGACATCTTTTCCTTTCTGAAACTTATATGGGCTAATCTCAATTAAGGATGATAGGTGACCATGGTAAGCACTGAAAAGAATAAAAAATAAATAAAAAATAAATAAAAAAGATAAAATAATAAAAAATAAAAAAATAAAAAATAAAAAAAAAGAAAAAAAATAACTAAAATAATTCCAAGAGAGATGTTTTCAAATATATGAAAACCAGTGTTGCATTTCATCCATATGTATCCATCCAGGGAGAATCTCAACATTGGTGCCAGATTTGACTATATGGGATCTAATTTTTCATGGCAAGACTGGCCCTTAATGTATCCAATTCTTCCTTTACATGTAATACAACTCACAGAAAGCCAAGCATGTGTCCTCATTGACAATTTCTTTTTAGTTGGGAAAAACTGATGTATTTGGATTATATTGCTAAATCAGATTGTCTAAATGTGAAAAATTGTTTTCTATATCCTCATGCAATACTTTACATGTATGTATTCTTTAAATGTGTTAAAAGAATACGTGTTACATTCTAGTAAATTTAAAAACAACTTTATCTCATAGAATGGGCATCTGTTTCTGTTTGGGATGATTTCTAAAGCATGTCCACTTGCTAATATTAGGCAAATACTACTTGAGTAGGAAAAGGAGGCCTTTTTAAGAACTAAGATTGAAGCTAGCCATATGCAGAAGAATGAAACTGGACTCCTGCCTTTTACAATATACAAAAATTAACTCAACATGGATTAAAGACTTAAATTTGAGACTTAAAACTGTAAAAATACTAGAAGAAAACCCTAGGAAATACTATTCTGGACATCAGCCTTGGCAAAGAATTTATGAATAAGTTCCCAAAAGCAATTGGGAAGGGCATGAAATGAGGTGCATATTTAACTTCACCCTCTACATCTGAAGTCAGTGAGTAGAGTAGACAAAAATTTAAAAGAAAAAAAAATCCCTAGGCTGAGCTCGGTGGCTCACGCCTGTAATCCTAGCACTTTGTGGGGCTGAGGAAGGCAGATAACTTAAGGTCAGGAGCTCCAAACCAGTCTGGCTAACATGGTGAAACCCTGTCTTTACTAAAAATACAGAAAAGTTAGTTGGGCATGGTGGAAGATGCCTGTAAAACCAGCTAACTCCAGAGGCTGAGGCAGGAGAATTGCTTGAACCCGGGAGGCAGAGGTTGCAGTGAGTGGGGATCGCGTCACTGAACTCCAGCCTGGGCGACACAGCGAGACTCCATCTCAAAAAAAAAAAAAAAAAAAAAAAAAAGTCTAATAAAGATGGAAGTTGCCAGATTTCTTGTTTAAAATGTAATAAATTCATGTTTGAGAGCTAAGATTAGATAGTGACTGTTAATAATTACAGGCTAATGAAAAGTTTTAAATTTTACCTGGCTGCTGGTTTTCTTTAAAATTTGCTCTAAATTGTTATCTTTAAAATTAGTGACTGCGAATAATCACAATAGTGAAGTGAGTGCTTGAATTTTTTGGAAATTAATTATATTCTTATTTGGAAAGCAATTTTATTACTTACATGTTACTAGTGGCTCAATAAATAATGTGTGAAAAATAATCCATGATTCATGCAAACTCCATGAAGCTACATCCCTGACAGTACCCAAGAGAGCTTCTCCCACTTCCTGGTACTTAGAAGGAATCAAGTATTCCTCTGGATTTAAGCTGGCCTTAATAGCTTAGTACATAATTTTTAAAAACATGGCTCCATATATCTGTCCTCCTTCACGTGTGTTTATGGTATTAGTATGGATAGGATCAATACGATTTTGTCTCTGAAGAATCTTCTTGCTTAGAAACCTTGTGTCCAAGACTTACTGGTCAAGAGTGATCACATCCTGGTGGCCTCTGAACTGCCGAGCCAGGCGTAAGGCTAAGTCGTTGGCTTCGGATCTATTAAGATAACAGAGAGAGAGGACACTGACACAATCTCTTTTTAAAACATTTAGGATGTGCCAGGCACGGTAGCTCACACCTGTAATCCTAGCACTTTGGGAGGCCAAGGAGGGCCGATTGACTGAGCTCGGAAGTTAGAGACCAGACTAGGCAACACGGTGAAACCCCATGTCTACTAAAATACAAAAAATTAGCCAGGCATGGCAGCGTGGGCCTATAGTCTCAGCTACTTGGGAGGCCGAGGCAGGAGAATTGCTTGAACCTGGGATGTGGAGGTTGCAGTGAGTGGAGATCGCCCCACTGCACTCCAACCTGGGTAACAGAGTGAGACTCCATCTCCAGAACAACAACAACAACCAAAACAAAAACATTTAGGATGTTAATTACAAAAGTTGTAAGATTACATTTATTCAGAAACTTACAAAATAATAAGTTGAAATCCTCTCCTTCCTCTAACTTGCCCACCCACTTTACCCTTCTAATATAAGTTTCCCTAGATGTTTTCAATAAAGAATGAGACGTATAGAAGAAACCCCATAAACTTTAAGGATATGCTGCCCATTTCAGACTTTAGTTCAGCCACATAGTGACTGAGGACATGAAGAAGCCTTCATTAAACCTGATCTCCACAGGAGGAATGGTAGACTGAGGGCCCATTAGGTTGGCTGCCAACCTATGTCGTATTTAGCCAATATTTGACTAGCTTCCTTCTCTATAAAATGAGTATCAAATTTTTTCCTATGTATTTCAGATAATCTAAATATACTACCCAAACACAGGAAGAAAATAATAATAAGTGGAATGTTTACTATCTGCTAAACATCATGCTGAGGATTTTGCTTGTATTTATTCTTGTAATATTACAAGTACTGCCATCTCCTTTTTATGGATAAAACAGCCTCAGAGAGGTAAAGTAATCAGAATAAGGTCTCATAGCTAATATGAGGTAGAGCAGGATTCAGACTGAAGACTTTTTTACTTTAAGAATATTTTGTTGGCCAGGCATGGTAGTGGTGGCTCCTGCCTGTAATCTTAGCACTTTGGTAGGCCAAGGCAGGAAGATTTCTTGAGGTCAGGAGTTCAAGATCAACCTGACCAACCTAGCGAGACCCTGTCTCTAAAAATAATGAAATATTTTTTTAAATAAAAAAAAAAAAGAATATTAGTCTTGGATGGGTGCAGTGGCTCATGCCTGTAATACTAGCACTTTGGGAGGCTGAGGCGGGCAGATTGCTTGAGCCCACGAGTTTGAGACCAGCCTGGGCAACGTGGTGAAACCCCATCTCCACAAAAAACACAAAAATTAGGCCAGGCATAGTGGCTCACCCTGTAACCCCAACACTTTGGGAAGCTGAGCCAAGCGTAGTGGTGTGACCCACCACGCTGGACATAAATTTGGTTTTAAAATATCTTAATGAAAAGTGAATCACAGAGAGTCATATAATCAAATATTCACAAAATGTCTAATAGTTAATTTTCTTCCTTCTTTCTTTCTTTCTTTTTGACGGAGTCTCATGCTGTTGCCAGGCTGGAGTGCAGTGACATGATCTCGGCTTACTGCAACCTGACTCCCTGGTTCAAGCAATTCTCCTCTCTCAGCCTCCCAGGTAGCTGGGACTACAGGTGTGCACCACCACGCCAAGCTAATTTTTGTATTTTTAGTAGAGACAGGGTTTCACCATGTTGGCCAGGATGGTCTTGATCTCTTGACCTCGTGATCCACCTGCCTTGGCCTCCCAAAGTGCTGGGATTACAGGCATGAGCCACCACCCCCAACCATATTTCATTTTTAAAATAGGAGTTTCTTTTTTTTTTAAGACGGAGTCTTGCTCTGTCACCCAGGCTGGAGTGCGGTGGCCGGATCTCAGCTCACTGCAAGCTCCGCCTCTCGGATTCATGCCATTCTCCTGCCTCAGCCTCCCGAGTAGCTGGGACTACAGGCGCCCGCCACCTCGCCCGGCTAGTTTTTTGTATTTTTAGTAGAGACGGGGTTTCACCGTGTTAGCCAGGATGGTCTCGATCTCCTGACCTCATGATCCGCCCATCTCGGCCTCCCAAAGTGCTGGGATTACAGGCTTGAGCCACCGCGCCCAGCCAGGAGTTTCTACTATACATTTATATAGCTTCCCCTAATATAATATTGCATTTCAAGCACATATTTAGGCACACATTCGCAAAAACATACTTCTAGATATCTGCATAATAGTCTATAGAATGGATATACAAAGATTTGAATTTACAGAATGTAAAAGTAGGGGCCAGGCACAGTGGCTCACACCTGTAATCCCTGCATTTTGGAAGGCTGAGGTGGGCAGATTGCTTGAGCCCAGGAGTTCAAGAGCGGCCTGGGCAACATAATGAGTCCCTGTCACTAAAAAACAAACAAAACAAAACAAAAAACTAAGTTAAAAAGTTGAGGCAGCCCGAGGGGCCTGTGTGGGGATGGCCAGCCTGTGGGCATTGGTGCTGGCCCCAGGGACCCCACGCTGACCCTGAGGTGCCACTGGTAGCCTCATGCATGGCCTTCCAGGCCAGCCCAGCCCTCTTGGGTCTCCTGGCTGGGCGCGGTTGCTCATACCTGTAATCCCCGCACTTTGGGAGGCTGAGGCAGGCAGATCATCTGAGGTCAGGAGTTTGAGACCAGTCTGATTAACATGGAGAAACTCCATTTCTACTAAAATACAAAATTAGCTGGGCGTGGTGGCGCATACCTGTAATGCCAGCTACTCAGGAGGCTGTGGCAGGAGAATCACTTGAACCCGGGAGGTGGAGGTTGCAGTGAGCCGAGATAGTGCCATTACACTTCAGCCTGGGGAAAAAGAGCAAAACTCCATCTCAAAAAAAAAATAATAATAATAATAATAAATAAATGAAACTTGCAATGTATCTATTTGAGTTTCCCTCTTTTTCCTTTCTTTCTTTCTTTTTTCTTTTTTTTTTGAAATGGAGTCTGACTCTGTTGCCCAGGCTGGAGTGCAGTGGCACGATCTTGGCTCACTGCAAGTTCCCCCTCCCGGGTTCACACTATTCTCCTGCCTCAGCCTCCCGATTAGCTGGGACAATGGGCACCCACCACCACGTCTGGCTAATTTTTTGTACTTTTAGTAGAGACAGGGTTTCACTGTGTTAACTAGGATGATCTCGATCTCCTGGCCTCATGGCCTGCCCTCCTCGGCCTCCCAAACTGCTGGGGTTACAGGCGCGAGCCACTTTTTATAGGCAGGCCTTCTTTTTTCTTTTTTTGTGTTTGTGTTGGGGAAATATGCTCAAAAATCTTTAAAAAGTTATAGCTTGTTTAGTAGAGTTATTTCTCGGCTAAAGTTCCTCATACACTCATTGAAAGAATATCTTGGCCTATTGATCCTTTAGCTATTTATTGCACTGCCTGAGGAGGTGAGCATCGTTTGACCAGTTTGATTCAGAGTCTTGGAATAAAGTGGAGAACCAGAAAGGCCAGGTCCCTAATGTGTGACCACTTAGTGAATGGCAAGAAACTCAGCAGACCTTTTTAGACAAGCTCCACCATGAATCAAAAGGAAAGATTTGTGTGAAAGAGTAGACAAAGTTTAGTGGGAATGGGGAGGGGTGGGAAACCATGAAACATACCCTGAATTTGTAAAATAACAAACAGAGAGTTTTTCCGGCAGAGTGGCTGAAAGGCGCTTGGCATACTCAACAATGTTGTCGTGGAGGAATCGAGAATTTGTATTTAGCAGTTCCATTTGTTTCAGGGCAGCTTTGACCACTTCTGGGTGACAGTGTCCCACTAAAGTTTATGAAACAAAAGCCCAAGAAGTAAGTTAGAATTCTAAGTGCCTGGGAATAAGAGGAATGATGAAGCAAACAAACAAACAAACAAAAGAAAGTTGAGTTCCTTTCTCTTCCATATTTTGCTGCGATTTTCCCTGCTAGGACTACTGGCCCACTCAGCAAAGGAACTGCAGCCACTGCAATTCCCTAGACAAATATTAAGTGTTCCAAGTCAGCTTTACTCCATAAACATTTCCTTCAAAGCACTGCAAGGACAGGACATTTACCATGGGCAACATTGTTGATGCAGTCCAAGTACTGTTCACCGTTCTCGTCAAACATGTACTGCCTCCGGGCTCTCACTATTTTGATGGGATCCGATGCAAAGAAAACTTTGCATGAGGGCCTAGAAATAATCAAAGGAAACACTTTGGTCTGGTAGGACTACTCTCAGTATTTTTCCTTCTCAATGAATGTCACCATCTGTGGAAAAGTACAATTACATAAAGGAAAGGGAAAACAAAACCTGGATGACATATATTTCTTTTCATTTCATGTAAACCTGGAAACTTTTATGTTAATCCCCCATTCATGACATTGTTCACACTCCTTATGCTTGTTATGTTAAATGTGCCATGATTTGACAGTTTATTAGAGGCACATGAATCCGCTCTCTGATGGTTCTAATCACATAAACCAATAACTACTTTTCCTTTGAGAAATTTTGTTCTATCAGAAAAAAAATAACCAAGTTTTTTGGGGGGCTTAATGTGTCAGAAACTGTTACATATTTTGTAAATATTATTTAATTCTGCCAACAATCCTATGAAATAGAGGTTATTATCATTCTTACTCTCACAGGTGAGGAGACCAAGGCACAGAGAAATTAAGAAACTGGCTTAAGGTTACACAGACAGTAAATGAGAAAATCAGAATTTGCAAGTAGGCTGTGTTGTGCCATCGCCCAAGGTAGACATCTCTATTTCCCCTTCAATCTAATGTATAAAGACATGAATAGCACTGAAAACTAAATACAAATAACCTAGAGTTAAATACTACGAAGTTTTATAGATCATTTTCATTTTCATGTATTTTGAGTGGTACTTGTCCTGTATCAAATGGATTTTCCATTATTAACTAATGACATTCAATTATGCTTCTAATCACTTAATATTTTTTTAGAGCATAATAAAGTCATCCATACTTTTATTTGCATGAATGTCTGGAGTATACATTTTATCACACAGAAATTTCATAAAGGCTTCTAATCTTGGCTTTACGAACATTTAAAAACTAAAGTTAAATATATTTATTTATTTTGGTGGTTTTGCATACACACAAAAAAGCCCTCACACGCATTGGAGGTAGTTTTAGTAGTAGAAATATACTAAATTGGTATGTAACTGTTTAGAAGGAATTTTGATTATTATGAACAGTAGGTAACCTCAAATTTTAAAATTGCATAAGGGTGTGTTATATATTGATGCTTTTTAAGCATCATCAGCTGAAATGAAAATAGTATTTTATAAGAATTTCTTATTGGTTCAAACTCAGCTATTAGTTTACACCTAAAAGTTAAAATCCAAAAAAAAAAAAAAATCTTTGTTAAGGATGTGGGCTGAAAGCTGCAGACTTCACATTGCCTTTTAAACCCATTTTCCACCTTGCCCGTCAGACTTCAGGTAAAATTCTCCTTCTTCCAGTCAGCCCATGGCTACACTCGTGCTTTTAGAAAATTTGTTCTGCTCATATCAGAAACTATTAGGCATTCACTGGAATCTAACTATGTAAGATTGAAAACTAACGGAGTGAGTGATTAGAAAAAGTAGGGTAGTGATTGATTAATGGGGGAAGAACTGGACTATTTTGACCCCACTTCGTGGCTGAGAGAGACAGGACTAGTCTTCCTAACCATCATCTAGAAACCCCTCCAGTAGAGTGAGGAGCTTCAGTCTGAGAAACTGTCCAGCATTCCTCTGAAGAGGATGCGGATTGTTTTCCTCCTTGTAATCTCAAGCGCTCTCTCATGCCCACTGGCCCAGCTGCAGTCGTTCATTTCAAGTGAATATTGCAGATGGTTGACTTTACAGTGTTCGGGGTCATGAATCATCGTTTATATTGACACGTATCTTTTTAAAAACCACCCACAAAACACTAACATATTAATCTCATCTGCTTGCTCCTGTGAAGTAGAATGTTATTCCTACTTTCATAGAAGAGGCATTAAAGTAATTTGACAGAGGTCACACAGGGAATATGACACCCAACGAGGGCCAGAGCCCCGTTGGTCTTATATGCTCACCATTAGATTACCAAGTCGTCTGTGACAGGGGCAAGACAAGCAGGCTGGGGAGAACGCAGCTTGGGAGACCAAGTTGGGTAAGAGGGATCGAAATAAAATCTCTGCTTTTCTAACTGAAGGTGGTTTCAAGTTTTCCATTGGCTAGGTTAACACTTCACCGCTTAACCAAGCATGTAAGAAGAAAAAGTTCACTTTGAGTAAAAATTGTCAGAATTAGTTTGTTTGCAGAGCTATCATGAAAAAATATTTCTGAGTTCACAGTTTCCAAAAACTTTCGAGTTGGGTGGGGGTGGCGGAGCGCTATCTTTCTTCCACCCACCTCCCATCCCTGGAATGGTGTCTGCTAGGGCTACTGGTTGTCTGCTAAGGCTATTGGCTGTCATCCATCAACCCCTCTAGTCGGCCGGCAGGCCCCGCTAGTCCGCCGACTGCAGAGCGAGCCGGGGACTTTCGAGCGGGCAGGGAGCCCAGCGTTCCGGGCTCCAGGAGCGTTTCTGGGAGCCCGCGCGGCCCCTGCAGGTGGAGGCGTTCAGGGCGTGTGCACAGGCGCGGCGGGCACGGAGGGCGGCGGTGGCATCGCTGGTTCCCTACCTGGCTTTATCTCTCCACCCTCTGCACTCGTTATTGCCCCCTGTCTGCACTTTCTTCAGGGCCAAGGTGCCCTTACCCGATGTGCTTCTTCCTCAGCGCCAGAGTGTCCCGCTTGCAGTACAGCTCGCACATGGTGGCGGGGTGCAGGGCGCCCCGAAGCTGCAGGATGCCCCTGTCCGGTCTGCGCAAATCCTTCGCGAGCCTGGGACTGCCTTGGCGGCCCCGGCCTTCCTCCCGTTATCCCTCGTGGCGTTCTCTTGCCCGGGGCATCGGAAGTCACTGGTGTCATCAACTAGCTAGGATTATCTCCCTTTTAAGTCTGGCTCTGGCGTTGACCTCCGCCAAGCCCCTCCTCCTCCCCCGCCCGGGCCGCGGGCAGGTCGCCGGGCTGGCAGCTCATTCGACACCACCCTGTCCTGCCCGGGCGGCTCGGCCCTGCCCGCCCCTGTCATTCCTCTGAATTCTCCTTTCTTTCTCCTAACTGCCTCCTTTGCTTTTCCTCCTCCTCTGCCTGCGAATTCCCTCCTTCCCACGTTCTTTCTGTTTCTTTTTAGTGTAGTCTTTTATTTTCTGGTAAAGATTCAGGAGTTAGGCGTTTCCCGGATCAAGACTCACTGCGCAGTCGGATAAGGTAACCTACCATTTACTCAGCACAAGGACACGTCCTAACGAGAAATAACCCGGACTCAGCCTGTTATCTCCATTGGAGGTAATGATGTAGGTAGTGTTTCAAATATCTCCTTTAACAATAATTACACTTCTAATTCCTCTAACTACACAACTTACAAAACACATTCACATGACTTATCTTGTTCAGTCTTCAAAACAACCCTGAGAGATGACCACGAGTGTTAATAAACGGGGAAAGTGAGGTTATTCCCTGTTATAATGATTACACATCTGCTGGATGCTGAAAACGGGACTCATTCTTAGATTTCTTGACTTCTCTAAAGATGGTCTTCTCACACTGATCATATCTGAAGCTAAATATGTGCACAGGTAGAATCTTAATTAACTGTATCATTAAATCATACATTATTTTAACTAGAAGTCATCTGGTTTAACTTCTCTGCTCTGTAGATAAGAACGATGAGGCACAGGAAAGGTGAAGGTTTATTCAAGTTCACACAAACAGTCATTGGGTTAAGGATAGGTCATTTTATTCTCTCTGTGTTTTGAAAGGGCAGCAGGGAAAGCCCAATTTGCATGTAGCAACACATTTGATAAATATTTGCAACTGATCTGTCTCTTGAAAAAAGTTATTAATATATATTCATGCACTGCAGGAGGAGTAGAATTGGATTACCTAAGGTAGAAAGAGAAATGGAGTCCTGTGAGGAACACTGTGTTAATTCCAGGTTTTAAGCCAGGCATGGTGACTCATGCCTGTAATCCCAACGCTTTGGGATTAATCCCAAACAGGGCAGATCACTTGAGGTCTGGAGCTCCAGACCAGCCTGGCCAACATAGCAAAATCTCGTCTCTACTAAAAAAATACAAAAATTAGCCAGGATGGTGACGGACAACTTTAATCCCAGCTACTCGGGAGGCTGAGGCAGGGAGAATCGCTTGAACCTGGGAGGCAGAGGTTGCAGTGTGTTGAGATCATGCCACTGCACTCCAGCCTGGGGCTACAGAGTGAGACTCCATCCCATCTCGAAAAACAAACAAACAAACAAAAAAGAGTTCCATGTTTTATAAATGAAAAGCAGGAAGCACTTTGGAGACTCGCAAGAGATCCCAATTATGTAATCTTGGTCTAGTTCTGTGCCTGAAAGATATTGCCAACTATGTATCTACTCTCAAACCACCCTGACCTGGTGAAGTCGTAGTCACGCTTCCTTCACAAAACTTTATGGATTCTTGTTGTTAATATTCCCAGTGCCTTAAGAAACCCTGGATTAAGAGTCTTGGGTTCTAGATCTGGTTCTTCCATAAAACCAGCTGGGCTTCTTAACCTTTCTGAGGCCAAATTTCTTTGTATTGAAAACTGAGCTCCCTGGCTAGTGGGGAGGTACACAGCTGTAATCCTAACACTTTGGGAGGCCAAGGCAGGTGGATCACTTGAGCTCAGGAGTTTGAGACCAGCCTGGGCAACCCGGTGAAATTCCGTCTGTACAAAAAATGTAAAACTGAGCCAGAGTTGGTGGCATGTACCTGTAATCCCAGTTGCTTGGCAGGCTGAGGTGGGAGGGTCCCTTGAGCCTAGGAGAAAGAGTCTGCAGTGAGCTAAGATTGTGTCACTGCACTCTAGCCTGGGTGACACAGTGAGACCCTGTCTCATAAAAAGAAGAAACCCTCCAACTCAAAGCGTTACAAGTAGGGCTTGAATGAGATCATGATTTTGTCTTTATAAAAGTAGAGTCCTGAGCCCTCTTCTTTTCTCTTCACTCTTTCCCAAGAGTGCTAACTTATGTTTTAACCATTTATTTAGGAGAAGGCTTTTTAGATTCATTACCTTTTATGGGAAAGCAAGCCATTGCTACATAAAAGATAATTTCCCCATTATTTAACTTTTTTCACAATAGAATATATAATATTGACTAAGTACCAAGAACAGTCTTTAAATAAAGAACTGACACATAATGGATCAAAATAAGGACGGATAAAAGTCGACAGACAACCACACTATACAAAGCTTTATCAAAAACAAATCCCAAGGTATTTTGGGGTATATTTTCTTTTTTTTTTTTTTTTTTTTTGAGGCGGAGTCTCGCTCTGTCGCCCAGGCTGGAGTGCAGTGGCGCAATCTCGGCTCACTGCAAGCTCCGCCTCCCGGGTTCACGCCATTCTCCTGCCTCAGCCTCCCAAGTAGCTGGGACTACAGGCGCCCGCCACCTCGCCCAGCTAGTTTTTTGTATTTTTAGTAGAGACGGGGTTTCACCATGTTAGCCAGGATGGTCTCGATCTCCTGACCTCGTGATCCGCCCGTCTCGGCCTCCCAAAGTGCTGGGATTACAGGCTTGAGCCACCGCGCCCGGCCTATATTTTCTTATGTACCTCTCAAATGTATAATTATTTGGTAGGAATGTATGCTGTAGTGCATTTTCTCTCCAGAAGTTGACACTTGCGCCAGGCATGGGCCGGGCAAATGCTGGGATTGCAGGCTGGGACCTGCAATCCCAGCACTTTGGGACGCAGAAGTGGGCAGATCTCTTGAGGTCAGGAGTTCAAGGCTAGCCTGGCCAACACGGTGAAACCCCATCTCTACTAAAAATGCAAAAAATTAGCCAGCTGTGGTGGCGTGTACCTGTAGTCCCAGCTACTCAGGAGGCTGAGGCAAGAGAATCACTTGAACTTGGGAGGTGTAGGTTGCAGTGAGCTGAGATTGTGCCACTGCAGCTCCAGCTTAGGTGACAGAGCAAGATTCTGTCAAAAAACAAAGGAAAAAAGAAGTTGATGTTCGCTCAGTGTTGGTTCTGACCTTATTGATTGGCTCACTCTATTAAGTGAGTCCTGATCCGAAGGTCATAGATTTCTCAACAACCTAGGCTTGGTCAAACAAACCATACTTGTGCATGACTGAAATGAGGAGGTACAGCCCACACAAGCTTGGGAAAATAAGAATTCCATTCAATAGTCCAATGAGAAGAGTCTGAATGACAAGTTTTAATTTTCTTGTTGGTAAAAACTCTGCAAAAATGGGTGGGTGAACTATACGTTTCCAAGAACAGAGATTATTCAGCTTATTAGACATTACTCAAGATGGAACATGGGCATTTGAAATTTTTCACTCTTTCCTGTTACCCTGTCATGCCCTAATCTACCCTACCCTTCACAGGGATTTGCGTTTTCTGAAAATCATACATCGTCTAGGACAAATGCTGGGTGTGGTGCTTTTCTGACCTGACATACGATATCCAAAGAGGGCATCCTTGATCCCAGGCAGAACTTTGCATGAGCAATATAGTTCACATGTCTGAACTTCACCTGAGAACTCTACACTGCTGTCAACGTGTGCATATAACTGGGCACACAGCTCCTAGTTCAGATTAGAAGGAGGCTGACAGGTTAAAACAGGTGTCTATCTCTGGGAGTTCAGAACCACTTCAAAGAAGCCATTTGAACAACAATACGTGTGGGCTGGGTGCAGTGGCTCACACCTAAAATCCCAGCACCTTGGGAGGCCAAGGTAGGTGGATAACTTGGGGTCAGGAGTTTGAGACCAGCCTGGCCAACGTGGTGAAACCCTGTCTCTACTAAAAATGCAAAAATTAGCCTGGTGTGGTGGCATGAACCTGTAGCAGCTACTTGGGAGGCTGAGGCAGGAGAATCGCTTGAACCCAAGAGGTGGAGGCAGTGAGCTGAGACTGCACCACTCAACTCCAGCCTGGGTGATAGAGTGAGACTGTGTCTCAAACAAAACAAAGCAATAAGTGTGAATGTGTGTCTCTACTGTGTATCAATGGCACATCAAGATTGTGTAAACTGGCTGGGTACAATGGCTCACACCTCTAATCCCAGCATTTTGGGAGGCTGAGGTGGGAGGATCAGTTGAGCCCGGGAGTTTGAGACCAGCCTAGGCAACATAGTGAGATTCCATCTTTATTTTCTCTAAATAAATTAATTAAATATTAAAATTGTATAAACCTTTTTCTCTACTCCCTTCATCCTGAAATTCCCTTCCAAACTAAGTCCAGAGGAGTCTTCCAGACTTGTGTTTGTGTGTGGTGAGGGGAGACTTCTGGAGAGGGGGCAGTAAGGTTATATTTTAAATACCCTAGTCTCATCTTAGTTCTCACTAAAACCTCTAGCCAACCTAGGAGCCACATACAAAACTCAAGAAGCTGATGACTGGTACTTGTACTTCATGGTGCTCCGGATGGAGACAGGGATCTAGAATATGGCTTCAGTTTATTTCTCGTGAGTTTATCTCCGGTGGTGAAGTGGAGCAGAATATGCCACTGTAGAATAAAAGTTAATTTGAGCTGCAGGTATTTGAGAATCAACAGATGACAGAGAGGCTTGTTTTCTCAACTCCCTTATCTACCTAAAAGCAGAGTCTCCCAAAGGAACTCAGTTGTCTTGAGTTCCCTCCCTAGGAGTTTCACAAAGAGGGAAGATTGACTCTTGTCACCAGAGCCCAAGAAGCCAGCTTCAGGATACGAGATCACCTAAGCAGACATTGCCACAAAGCTATCTTATCTCCCAAGTATTTTCCCAAGGACCCATTTATTCTTCTTAAATGTCATTTGTTTTTTCTTTTTTTGAGATGGAGTTTCACTCTTGTTACCCAGGCTGGAGTGCAGTGGCGTGATCTCAGCTCACTGCAACCTCTGCCTCCTGGGTTCAAGCGATTCTTCTGCCTCAGCCTCCCAAGTAGCTGGGATTACAGGCGCCTGCCACCATGCCTGGCTGATTTTTTTGTATTTTTAGTAGAGATGGGGGTTTCACCATGTTGGCCAGGCTGGTCTTGAACTCCTGACCTCGGATGATCTGCCTGCCTTGGCCTCCCAAAGTGCTGGGATTATAGGCATGAGCCATGGCGCCCAGACCATCCATTTGTTTTTTTCGTAAGTGCTCTTCCTCTCTTCCTCTCCTTTCTTTTCTTAAGACGGTTTATAAGCCCCCAATTCTTTTTTCTTTTTCTTTCTTTCTTTTTTCTTTTTTTTTTTGATGGAGTTTTGCTCTTGTTGCCCAGGCGGGAGTGCAATGGTACAGTCTCAGGTCACTGCAACCGTCGCCTCCTGGGTTCAGGTGATTCTCCTGCCTCAGTCTCCCAAGTAGCTGGGATTACAGATGCCCACCACCATGCGGGAGCTTCCCAGCAGCTGAACATGTGGAGGTTCCTGGAGGATGGTGCCCCAGGTAGTGCATGGGAGCTCCACGCCCCTTCCCTCATACCTCTCCTTATGCATTTCTACATCTGTATCCTTTGTAATACCTTTTTTTTTTTTTTCTGAGACAGGGTCTCACTCTGTCACCTAGGCTTGAGCACAGTGGTGTGATCTCAGCTCACTGCAACCCCCACTTCCCAGGTTCAAGCGATTCTTGTGCCTCAGCCTCCTGAGTAGTTGAGATTACAGTCGCGTGCCTGTATTTTTTCTATTGTTAGTAGAGACAAGGTTTCACCATGTTGGCCAGGCTGGTCTTGAACTCCTGACCTCAAATGGTCCACCCATCTCGGCCTCCCAAAGTGCTGGGATTACAAGTGTGAGCCACCACGCCTGGCCTCCTTTGTAATATCCTTTATGATAAACCAGTCAATGGGCCTAGTAGAGAAAAAAAGAGATGAAATTCATTTTAAGTAAGTTAGAAGCAGCACAGAAATACTTGGCACAGAAGTGCTGTATTGTTGTGCTGGGCTTGGGCATGTTTGATAAGCATCACATGTGCTGTGGAAAGGAGAAAATGTCAGACACACAGAAAGACTGGAAACTCTTTGAGTCCTTTTACTTTCTGTACATACATGCCCTGGATTGTTTTCCAAAGTCAACACTTGACAGAGATTGAGGAAGAAGTAGCAAGGCTCTTTTGTACAGTATGTTCAACATTCCTCAAAAGAAGCGTGAAGATGAAGAATCGGGAGGAGAAAAGACAGCTTGACTTCTGTACCTTTCAGGAGAATGATGGCAAAACACCTAGCAATGAAAAATGAGCATGTGCTCTTCAGTCATGTCTACTCTGCTGCCACCTCTCAGAAAAAGCTCAGAATGGCATTGTGTTTGAAGTAAACTGTTTGAATTAATTAGATGTGTCTTTTATATATATATATATTTTTTTTTTTTAAGCAAGTTTATTAGGAAAGTAAAGGAATAAAATAATGGCTGCTCCATGGGCAGAGCAGCCATCATTATATCCTTAAGGCCTATTTTTTTCTCCCTAGAATCAAAGTTCTATAAGCTAGGGACTGTATCTGACCTTATTCCACTTGCCCTAGCATCTAGTCCAGGGTCTGGCACACAATAGATTCTAAATAAATACTTAAAAAATAGATGTCGATTTTAGTAATTAGTGGATAACAATCACAGCTACAAATTATTGCCTCTTCCCACCGTGTGGTTGGTATATGCTGGCTACTTGGATTTACATCTCTCCTATCTTCATATCAGCAGGGTAGATATTATCTCCATTTTCACAGAAGAAAACTGAGACTCAGAAGGTTGTACGATTTGCCCAAGGCCACAGAGCTGCTTTGGGGTAGAACCAGGACAAGTTTCCCGTCTGTTTCTGTTTTATTCTAAAATCTGTGTCCCTTCCATTCTGACTGACTGCTTTGAGGGCCACCTGATGTGCCATTGTTATTTACCCTCTTCTCAAAATTCTTGTCTTCAAAATTTTGTGTTTATTCTCTTCTTTGCAGTACCAAGATAGTCTCTGCTAACATAGAGTTAAGACGAAGCTCCTTGCACATAGGAGAATGACAGCATCAGCTGATTTTCCTGGAGATAGTCTATGTTTGAAAATCATAGTGAAATGGAACAATCTTTTTAAAAAGCCGTCTACGCAGCAGCATTCAGCTGACATATTATAGTTCCCTTTTATGTGGAAGAAGTCCACAAATGTCAATAAGTCTCTAGGTAAGTAGGTACAGAAATAATGGGTGACACTGCAATAACAGACATGGCACACGGGGTACCCACGCCTCCAGGCAGCTTTCCAGGAAACAGCTTCACTGGGAACTGGCAGGCCTTAGGAGCCATGCGGCCGCCAAGTTCTTGCCCAGTGAGAGCCCTTTCTTCCTGGCTTGTCCCTGAGACTACAAGGACATGGAAGCAGACCAGAAGCAGCAAAAGTTGTACAGTATGTGTGTTCAACTTTTAAAAATGGAAGTAAAGTGGGTATCTAATTTAACAATATAAATTAAGTATTATAAGCTTTTTGTTTGAAATTTTTACTTATTTATTTATTTTTGAGATAGGATCTCGCTCTGTCACCCAGGCTAGAGTGCAGTGGCATGATCACAACTCACTGCGGCTTTGACCTCTCTGGGCTAAGGTGATCCTCACACTTCAGCCTCCTGAGTAGCTGGGACCACAGGCGTGTGCCACCACGCCAGGCTAAATAATTTTTGTATTTTTTGTAGAGGCAGGGTTTTCCCATGTTGTCCAGGCTCGTCTCTAACTTCTATGCTCAAGTGATTCACCTGACTCAGCCTCCCAAATTGCTGAGATTACAGATGGGAGCCACCACGCCTGGCCCTTATAAACATTTTTTTTTTTTTTCCCACCGAGACGGAGTCTTGCTCTGTCACCCAAGCAAGAGTGCAATGGCATGATCTCGGCTCACTGCAACCTCCGCTTCCTAGGTTCAAGCAATTCTCCTGCCTCAGCCTCCCCAGCAGCTGGCATTACAGGCATGTGTCACCACACCTGGCTAATTTTTTTTTTTTTTTTTTTGTATTTTTAGTAGAGACAAGGTTTCACCATGTTGGCCAGGTTGATCTCGAACTCCTGACCTTGTGATCTGCCCACCTTGGCCTCCCAATGTAAACTTTTAAAAAAGTTAAGCATACTGAGGTTTTCATGGTATTTAATATTTGTAGTCTTGAACCTTTAAATACCACTCCTTCAGTTTTCCTGATTATAAAGATATGTGGTATGATTTATAACCAGGAGAAAATTGGTACTGTAAAAACCAGAATCACGCTTCCTTTGGGAAAGAGAGCTACTGTGGAAAGCAAAATGCCTAAGGCTTCTGGATATGAAATAGTAAGCTTGGGGGCAGGGTCTTAAATGGGCAGAGTAAGTGACTGAATTGCTCCGCCTGGAAAAGAGGAAGAGCATTCTTGCTCTGGGAATGGAGGGCTCAAGGAGGAGAGACCAGTGGAAAGAAGAGAGAGATGAGATGAGCCTGCAGAGAAGAAAAGGTCAAGGAATCTTTCCATTATTCCATTCTGATTTGCTTGATTTGATATAGTCGTGTAGACCCTTCATGCCACCAAGCCTTAGGCAAGTGTATCATACACACACACTGTGTTTCCCATGTCACTGTTTTGTGGAAATCGTGAGAACAGGGCTGAATTCCATGCCTGTGTCCCCAGCAAGAGTGAAAAGTAGGATTTTGCAGGCATGGGAAAGTGAGGCAGAGATGGTGAAGAGAAAACAGCAACCTTGGCCATGCCTGGGAACCATGGTCTTCAGGATCCTGTGTGGGACTTCTCCCAAAATGCAGAAGGGGGTTTATAGACACTATTTCCTAGATTTTGAGGAGGCAAGATGACATTTGGGTTGCACCGGTGGAGTTTCCCAGGCCTGTCTCTTGTATTCATCCTTGGTACCTCTTTTCTTTTTAGGGAAACTGGTAGAGGGAAAAGGAGTTTCGGAGACAGGCTAACCTGAATTTGCAACCGATCTCTCTTTCTATTGCTTAACCCATTTGAGCCACTTTTTTTTTAGCCATAAAAAAAAAATCTCACAGGACACAGGATGGTGAAGAGGCTTGAATTAAATGACATCTCATACACAGGTTAAAAATTCAGGTCTTGACTCCAAAGTGCTTGATTCAAATCCCGGCTCTACCATCTCTACCATCATGTGACTTTGGATAAGTTATTCAATTTCCTGTTATAAAAAATGGGGCAGCTGGGCCCGGTGGCTCACGCCTGTAATCCTAGCACTTTGGGAGGCCAAGGTGGGCCAATCACTTGAGGTCAGGAGTTTGAGACCAGCCTGGCCAATATGGTAGAGAAATCCCATGTCTACTAAAAATATAAAAATTGGCCGGTGTGGTGGCCTACACCTGTAATCCCAGCCACTTTGGGAGGCTGAGGCAGGAGAATTGCTCGAACTCGGGAGGCGGAGGTTACAATGAGCAGAGAGCACATCACTGCACTTCAGTCTGGGCAACAGAGTGAGTCTGTGTCTCAAAAAAAAAAAAGGAAAATGGGGCAAATCAGTGCATCTACCCTCTGTGTTGTTGGGAATGTCAAATGAGATAATACAGTAAAGCACTTTAGTGTAATTGCCGGACAAGTTCTTCTTGCGCATTGCACTGATAAACCCAATTCACTGAGACATGTTATTGCAGTGGAGAAATAATTTAATTATTGCAAGGCAGCTGAACAGGAAGATGGGATTTATTATTCAAATCCACTTCCATGAAGGCTCAGAGGTTAGGGGTCTTCAGGAATAGTTTGGTGGGCATGGGGACATTAGGGAATGGGTGCTGTTGTTTGGTTGGGGATGCAATCGTAGGGGTGTGGAAAAACACAGGGTACTCCTCTGGGTGGGGTCCACAGGACCGGTTGAATCCTGAGTCATGGGTTTGGGTGGAGTCGGTCAGTAGCCAGAAGGCAAGAGTCTGAAAAAGCATCTCAAAATATCAATCTTACTTGTACAGTAATGATGTTATCTATAGGAACAATTGGAGAAGTCTCAGATCTTGTGACCTCCAGCACAGTAAAGGATTATAGCAAGGCACGCTACGCCTACATTTTAGCAGAACTCAGGCCCCTCCCATAATCCTAATCTTGGGAGCTTTCATTAGTTTTACAAAGGTGGTTTCAGTTCCTGGGAAAGGAGGGGGTTAGTTTTAGGGAGGGACTGTTATCATCCTTGCTTCAAAGTTAAACTAGAAACTAAATTCTTCCCATGGTTAGCTTGCCCTATGCCCAGGACTGAGTGAGGACAGCCAGCTTGTGGAGCTAGAAGCAAGATGGAGTCAGCCATGCTAGACTTTTTCCATTATCATAATCTTTGCAAAGGCAGTTTCAATCACATCTGGTATTACAGCAAGTACTTAGTAAATGGAGGCTGTTATTGTTATTATTATGTATGTAAAATGTCTGGTTTGGTAAGACATTGATTAATGATTTTGAACCTTCATTTGATCAAAATGTAAGAACTGTGAATTTCCATGCTCCCCACACCTCTTTTTCCTAGAGGAATTAACTAAAAGAGAATCAACTGATCACTTATATCAGTTATAAAGGTTCATAGAAGCTTAAAAAACACCCCTGCACTTTTTAAAGATAAAGACTTCTGACCAAAGAAGTTTAAGATGTTGTTGATACATACATATATTTTATTTGGAAAAAAAAAAAAGGTACTGTCAGTTCTAAGAAATATACTCCATGTTTTTCTTTGCACTTCAACAATCTGCTTGTCATTTGTCCTTTAATGCAGAATCTTCGACCTGCCAGTGTGCATCCTCTCCCTGTGCACAGCACACTCTGCGTTTTCATGCTACTCAGTTTTCCTCACACTTCAGTCTGTTTTCCTATTATTGCTTCAGGTTGATAGCAACTTTCCATGGTATTTGAGGCATATACCCACATGCCAGGATTTTGAATGTCATACTAAATAAAGAGGATTTTTTTTTTTTTTTGGAGTCAGAGTCTCACTCTTTCACCCAGGCTGGAGTGCAGTGGTGTAGTCTTGGCTCACTGCAGCCTCCACCTCCCAGGCTCAAGCAATCCTTCTAACTCAGCCTCTCAAGTAGCTGCGACTACAGGCGCATGCCACCACACCCAGGTAATTTTTGTAGAGATAGGGTTTTGCCATGTTGCCCAGGCTAGTCTCAATCTCTCAGGCTCAAGCAGTCCTCCCACCTTGACCTCCCAAAGTACTGGGATAAATAAAGAGGTTTATTATTATTATTATTTTTTTTGACAAGCCTCACTTTGTCACCCAGGCAGGAGTGCAGTGGCACAATCTTGGCTCATTGGAACCTCCGCCTACCAGATTCAAATGATTCTCCTGCCTCAGCCTGCTGAGAAATGCACCACCTCGCCCGGCTAATTTCTGCATTTTTAGTAGAGATGGGGTCTCACCACGTTGGCTAGGCTGACTTCGAACTCCTGGCCTCGGGTGATCCATCTGCTTCGGCCTCCCGAAGTGCTGGGATTACAGGCATGAGCCACCGTGCCCGGCAAAGAGTTTTTTAAAAAGAAGTTCTGGAAAAAAAAGAAGCTTTCCTGCCTGCCCTTTGTCATGGTGGAGCAGAACTATCTGGTGCTCTGATTGTGAGGAGCTCTGCTGAGATATAGAATAGCTTGGTGTGAGAGTTCAGACTTTAGGGTTAGAGGGCTTGGGTTCAAGTCCTGACTCAGAGCTTACTTGTGTGACCTTGGTCAAATCACTTAGTTTTTCTCTTTTTTTGGTTTCCTTGGGTAAAATAGGGTAGCTGGCTCTGCAAGGAGGGAGAGTAAATAAATTAATAATCCTGATGAGCGGTAAATATGTTGGTTCTTATTGTTAATGTGCTAGGCTATTTTAGTGAATTATTTCTGACCCAAACCAGTTTCCCACCTCCAGTTTCAGGAAAATAATAAACGTAGTAGTGCTGAATTACCAGGACGCATGTAGGGCTAGTGCTTGATTTTATTCCTTATCCCTGAATGTGCATCACCCTGTACTTTGCTGTAATCTTGAATTAAATGGTTCTGAACCTCCTAATTGTAACACATTATTGACAGCTTTAGCTTTCTTGAGAGATCTCATGAGACCTCTGAAACTCTTTCTGCCTGGAGCTGGAGCCAGGAAGCTTGGATTCTAGTCCCTATTCCTCACTTCCTATGGGGGATTGGCAGCAAGGCAATTCACTTTCCTGAGCTTGTTTTTGTAGATTGGGTAAGATTCACATGACATTTTACATGAAATGATTTTTAAGTTGGGGAATGTGCAAAAGATAAGTTACTGTGTGATATGTTGATTATAATGGTAACAGTAGTAAGTGCACTTATTTTATTAGTAGCGTGACCTCAAGGCTTACCTAGAGCGTGTTTCTAGTTCTTTGAGTTCTCAAAATGCTGAAGATCTTAGGCATATAATTCTTTTCCATTTACAGTGGTGGCAGCATTTGGGCAAGATATTATATAGAAGAAAGATTATAAAACATATATTAGTCAAATGTTGCTAATTATTTGCCATGATATATAATTTGAAGAAGGAAGATAGAATTTTGGGGAGATTCTTATGTGGAGTTACACAAACCATGTGCTTTTTGGATAACTTTGGAGAGAGTAAAGGGGGCATATAGGCATTATATTTATAGATCCTTTGTACATTTTAAAATTTTTATTTGAGACAAGGTCTCACTTTGTTGTCCAGGCTGGAGTGTAGTGACATGATCATAGCTCACTGCAGCCTCGACCTCTGGGCTCAAGCGATCCTCCCACCTCAGCCTCCTGAGTAGCTGGGGCTACAGGTGCATGTTACCACACCTGGCTAATTTTTACAATTTTTTTGCAGCGATGGGAGTCTCACTTTGTTGCCAAGGCAGGTTTCATATTCCTGGGCTCAAGTGACCCTCCTGCCCTGGTCTCCCAAAGTGCTGGGATTACAGGCATGAGCCACTGTACCTGGCTCTGCAGATTCTTTCATGCTCAAAAATAAATGAAAATACATTCTCCTTTATTTCCAAATGTGCTTTTTTCTGGATCCTCAAACTACTTTCTTATTTTGTACCTCAGTAAACACAGTGATTAGCAGAGGCTGAAGGAGAAATCACAAGCTGTTTTCCATAGTCTTAACTACATTCTGTCATGGAATAAAAATGACTGATTGTCCTATGTGTTCCAGCAGAACTATTAGATACATTGTTTTCTGGGAACGCCTCCTTTTGAATTCCTCTCATTTTGAGGGTCACCATGGCCCAAAGCCACCACTGGTTTTAGGGGACAGTCCTAGGACTCCAGTCCACTCCCAGACAGGTCACAGCTCTGCCTGTCCATTGGTAATATATAAAAGGTATTTATGTATGTATGTATGTACGTACGTATGTATGTATTTTTGAGACAGAGTTTCGCTCTTGTTGCTCAGGCAGGAGTGGAGTCCTGCTCTCTCTCCCAGGCTGGAGTGCAGTGGTGCAATCTTGGCTTTCTGAAGCCTCTGTCCCCCAGGTTCAAGCAATTCTGCTGCCTCAGCCTCCCAAGTAGCTGGGACTACAGGCATGGGCCACCATGCCTGGCTAATTTTTGTGTTTTTAGTGGAGATGGGGTTTCACCCTGTTGGTCAGGCTGGTCTTGAACTCCTGACCTCAGGAGATCCACCTGCCTCAGCCTCCCCAAGTGCTGGGATTATAGACGTGAGCCACCACGCCTGGCCTTTGGATTTTATTAATACACATCTTTCCTTGGATTTACGGGAAAAATCTGCTAGTTGTATATGTGAAGTCTTTTTTTTTTTTTTTTTTTTTTGAGGCGGAGTCTTGCTCTGTCGCCCGGACTGGGACTGGAGTGCAGTGGCCGGATCTCAGCTCACTGCAAGCTCCGCCTCCCGGGTTTACGCCATTCTCCTGCCTCAGCCGCCCGAGTAGCTGGGACTACAGGCGCCGCCACCTCGCCCGGCTAGTTTTTGTATTTTTAGTAGAGACGGGGTTTCACCGTGTTAGCCAGGATGGTCTCGATCTCCTGACCTCGTGATCCGCCCGTCTCGGCCTCCCAAAGTGCTGGGATTACAGGCTTGAGCCACCGCGCCCGGCATATGTGAAGTCTTATTCTAATTCTTGCGTTATTTGGATCTGGGACTTGTAGAAACGTTTGTTTGCTTATTTACTTGCTTTTTGATACATTTTCTTAAAAACAGAAAATTATTTGAAAGATAAGATGTATGTGTAGAGAAAACATATTTCAAATAAGTGCGTTAGATTTGGAGTCACTGACATAAGTGGAAAGACTTGCAGCTGCAATTCTTTATTATGTGTGAGCTTATAAGGAAACTGGGCTCAAGGGCATTGAAGGATACATAACTTTCATTGGCATTCAGGGTCTGCCCTCTATCGGTGATATGTGCATAAATATATCTTTACCCCTTAGAATTCCGCACTAGATTGAAATAAATGTTATCAATTAGGCATAGTGTATGGGAAGTCAGATATGAATGAGGTAGAAAACCCTTTAAAAACTCAAATTATAATTTTTCTTACTGTGGGATTTGCTGTTAATGCAGAAAGGATAGGGATAAAGTTAAAGAAAAATAGACAAATTACAAACATTTTTAAATTTCACAACTAGAAGAAGAAGTAATTTAAAAATCTTGAATTAAATGAGGGATTGGACATCTTTATTGATGCAGGAGTAAAGTCCACTCCATTTTCTCCATGCATTGAATACACTATTTGATTTTACATAAACGTGTCTTGATCCTTTTTGTAAACCAGCTTCTCACTAATAGTAAACTCAGTGCTCTTGTTAATTATTAATGAGACTCTAAATATTCAGAGAGATAACTTTTTTAGTTCATTGCATAACACCACCAATGTAAGGGTTTTTAATTTACAATGAAATTATAACTTCATGAAACAAAGTTATAATATAACTTTATTAAAAAATTAACATTTAATGGAATTATTAAATAGTGAAAAATACTAAAATTATATACTCTTCATTGTTTTTATTTTTTATGTAATCTTTTCTTTGGCATTAAAAAATTAACATGTCAGAAATCTTGGAGAAGAAAAATACATTGTTGTATATTACTCTCTAGGGAGTAAAGCTACATGAGTGGGCTGTGGAATCTAACTGGTTTACACATTGGCATTTTTGTAATTTAAAAACTGCCCATGCCGGGCACAGTGGCTCATGCCTGTAATCCCAGGACTTTGGGAGGCTGAGGCGGGCAGATCACTTGAGGTCGGGAGTTCGAGACTAGCCTGGCCTACATAGTGAAAACCCATCTCTACTAAAAATATAAAAATTAGCTGGACATGGTGGTGCGTGCCTGTAGTCCCAACTACTCAGGAGACTGAGGCAGGAGAATGGCTTGAACCCAGGAGGCAGAGGTTTTAGTGAACCAAGATCACACCACTGCACTCCAGCCTGGGCAACAGAGTGAGTATCTGTTGCAAAATAAATAAATAAATACAGAAATAAAAAACTATCTTTGTTTTTAAAACTGACTTCAAAATATACTACAAAACTATAGTAATAACCAAAATAGCATGGTATTGGCATAAAAGTAGACACATCACCAATGGAACAGAATAGAGAACAAAGAAATAAATTCACACAGTTATAGCCAACCGATTTCCAATGAAGACATCGCAAACACACATTGGGGAAAAGGCAGTCTTTTCAATAAATGGTGGTAGTCTCAACAATAAAGTCAGTGTCTTCAATAAAGGCAGTCTCTTCAATAAATGGTGCATGTGAATGTCCAATTTTCCTACCACTGTTTATTGAAGAGACCCCTATTTCTCAGCATATACAAAAGTCAGCTCAAAATGGATTAAATATAAATGTAGGCCAGGCATGGTGGCTCACCCTTATAATCCCAGCAGTTTGGGAGGCTTTGGTGGGAAGATTGCTTGAGGTCAGGAGTTCGAGACCAGCCTGAGTAACAGAGCAAGACCCCTTCTCTATGAAAAATTTTAAAAAATTAGCCAGACTTGGTGGCACGTGCCTGTAGTTCCAGCTACTCGGGAGACTGAGTTGGGAGGATTGCTTGAGCCCTAGAGATCGAGGCTTCAGTGAACTGTGTTCATGCCATTGCACTCCAGCCTGGGCGATGAGACCCTATCTCAAAAAAAAAAAAAGATTAAAGGATTTAAATGTAAGTACTGAAACTATGAAACTACTAGAAGCAAACCCTGAGGAAATGCTTTATTACACTGCTCTGGGCAAAGATTTTTTTGGATAACAATGCAAACTTATAGGCAATAAAAGCAAAAATAAACAAATAGAAGTATACAAAACTGAAAAGCTGCACAGCAAAAGAAACAATAAATAACTGCATCTGACCAGTGGTTAATGTCTAAGAATAGGTAAGAAACTCAGACAATTCAATACCAAGAAAACCAATAATATAATTTTAAAAAATGGGTGAAAGCGGGCATGGTGGCTCATGCCTGTAATCCCAGCACTTTGGGAAGCCGAGACCAGCCTGGCCAACATGGAGAAACCCCGTCTCTACTCAAAATAGAAGTGTTAGCCAGGCATGGTGGCAGGAGCTTGTAATCCCAGCTACTCAAGAGGCTGAAGCAGGAGAATCACTTGAACCCGGCAGGTGGAGGTTCCAGTGAGCGGAGATCGTACCACTGCACTACAGCCTGGGCAACAGAGTGAGACTATTTCTCAAAAAAAAAAAAAAAATTGTTTAAAATGTTCACTTCAAGAAATATGTATACACACACACACACACACACACACAAAATAATTGCAGCACTAAACCAGGCACCTTCGACCAAATCACAACCTCCTCTTTGATTCCCCTTCACTCTAAGCCTCTTTCGAATTCTTTTTCCTGAACTGGAAAACCGGTCAGATGCCCACGGGGTCAGTGCAACGCACCTTCCCAGCCGGGCAACTGTGAACCTTTCTCTAGGAGTGCATGGCGTCTTTCCCCGCAACTCCTTGTTTTAAAGGATTTAACCCATTAGGAAATTCATTTTTCAATCTAAGCCAAAAGGAGGTGTCAGACATGGCAGTCTTCACTTTGAAGGTCCATTTCCTGCTCCAGTCCCTGGCAAGCGTTCTAGAAGAGCCTAGCTGTCGGGTTTACATGAGGCCACCAGAAGATCTAAGCCCAGCTCTGCCCAAGGCGGCTCCTGCAAAGGCTGGGACCTCGGGTGCTGCTTCCTCAACCCTCTCGGTGACCACAACTCAAAGGAGAGACCTCAAGGATGCGAGGGGCAACACATGCTTGGCCTGTGTTCCAGGAAAGAGACCTGTCCAGAGAAACAGAGTAGGCAGTCACATGGAAACTTGAGTCAGAGATGGTGGTTTGGGGGTGATTTGGACAAATTATATTAGTTTAGCAAAGCTCTGAAGTGGCAGAAGAGCTCCGCTGGACTACTGATTGAACCTGATTGAACACAGAACAAGAGATAAGCATGGTGTCAGACTAGGTCTTAGAGAGATGCAGGCCAGTCTCCTCCTACAGGGCCTTTGGACTGCTGGGACAGACACTGCTACCTACCCTCCACCAGCAGGAGTCATGGTAAGGAGCGACTGGGGTGGAAACTTGGGAAAAAAGCAACAACTAGATCGTTTTTGGCATTTTAACATGGAGACAGTGATAAGTGGTAACAACGGCAAAAGAAAAAACAAACAAACAAACCTTGAAGAGACCAATATTTAACCCCCATCCACCCAAGTTTCACACTTAAGTTCTATTCCCATCTCCCCCATTAGCACCACTGAACTAAATACCTATTTTAAAGCACCCAAACCAGTCTAGACCCTCTGGAAACCAAAAACCGGCCAGAGCTGTCACCTGTCTTGGGTCCAGGTGAGAGGAGGGTTCCAGGAAAGGCACCTAGTTAGTCACCCAGCGCAGCGCACAGGGCGGCAAGCTTGGGCATGAGCACTTGATGGGGACGCAGTTGGCAGTCACAGCATCCGTGCTGACACGCGACGAAGGGGACTCTTCGGTAATCCTGACTATTTGGTACCACAGCCAAGACTGGAGGGAGCTGGGTCAGCAGAAAGGTACCCCGAGTCTCAGCAACAGGATGGCCGTGAGAGGCAGGATCCAGGCGGGAGAGAAAAGGGGACCAAAGTACGTCTTGCACAAGGCTGGTACGGACAGGGCTGATCCTTCTTGCAAGGACCAGATAATGCACTTGACTGCTGGCTGATCAATCTCTAACTGGTGAGTGTGCGTGACAAGGCTCGGCCCTGGCTCCACAGGGAGCCACGAAGCTGACTCAACTGATACAAATGTTCCCACCTCTGCCCCACCCCCAAATTCCCATGGTTCCACCATCACCTGATTTTCATTTGGACTTCTTTTACAGCTAAAGTAGGTATAAATGGCTAAACAGAGACCCCCAACACCCCCACCAGGAGGGACACGGCAGATTCTATAATGGTGCAGCCAGAAGGCTGTGGGCGTATAGGCAGCAAGTGGGGAGAAATAGAGCCGACACCGGCCTCAATCAGAACTGACACCGGCCTCTGCTGATGTGCAAGAAAAAGCGGGAAAGGAGTGCCACAGATGCTTCTGAAGCACGCGAGCGTGATTTTGGATGGAGGCCTGCCGGCAGGGACCAACTTTGCCTAGCTGGCTGCTGCCAGTTCCTGTAAGGGGCATTTTTTCTGAGTAAATGGCGATTCCTCTTCCATGTAGCATTCGCTTGGATCACGATGCTAATTATAACTGGAAAGGGGTGTTTTGGGGAGTGTATTTAGGAAAGGAAGAAAGAAAAAACTTAGAAAAAAACCTAGACTGCTCAAAGTTTCTGCCTCTTTTGTAGGAATAATAAGTCAACTATGAGCAAACACTTTAATTCAACATTAAGAGGAAAAAACATACTTTGGAAAGCATACAGAAAAACAGGTAGTTAATGTTGGATGGCTTGTAAAACGGAACCTCAGGGAGCCTAAACAAAAATGCATCTGTGGTCAACTTCTGCTTTTTTTTGAGATGGAGTTTCGCTGTTGTCACCCAGGCTGGAGCGCAGTGGCACGATCTCAGATCAATGCTACCTCTGCCTCCTGGGTTCAAGTGATTCTCTTGCCTCAGCCTCCCGAGTAGCTGGGATTACAGGTGCAAGGCACCATGCCTGGCTACTTTTTTGTGTTTTTAGTAGAGACAAGGTTTCATCACATTGGCCAGGCTGGTCTTGAACTCCTGACCTCAGGTGATCTGCTTGCCTCAGCCTCCGAAAGTGCTGGGATTACAGGCCTGAGCCACTGTGCCCAGCAACTTTTGCTTTTTTAAATTCCTAGTTTGACTTCACTTCCCAGTGCTCATGGAAATGACATCTGCTGCGAGAAGCGTGGAGTTGGAGGAGTCTCTGGGAGCATCAGAGGGTTGGGAAGTTTTATTCTGGCAGTTTCTTGATCTTCTCTTTCTCGGTCTCGCGTTTGTCTCTTGCTATCACCAAGGAGTGTGAGTAGCCCTTGGTGACCTGCTCTGAGAAAATGCTATCCAGAGTCTTCACCTCCTGGGCTGCAGTGGAAGACTTGGGCTTGTGGTCCCCGTAGCCCTGTTCCTCGAAGGTCGGCAACAGGCACCAGCTGATGGTACTCTCATTGGCGGCCACAGTGATGCTGCTCTTCCCACAAGCCAGGCTCTGGATTCTCCAGCCACAGAGGTCCTGCACTGCTTTCGGGTACACGGTAGATTCATGGGAGGTGCTGGTGCCCCCCCGCAAGAGAAACAGACCACCCACTTCACTGATGGCAAAGAAGCAGGTGTAACCAGCATAGATCTGGGATGCCCCACATCCAGAAAAGTCAAACAGCTGCACCAGACAGGGGACCATCTCCTCCTTCCGCTCTGCATGGCCCAACCTGCCATAGCCACTGGAGCCCGAAGAGAAGACTGGCTTCTGGGAGTCCAGGACCAGTGTGTCGTTAGCACCACAGACCACGTCTTGCACAACCATATTTGGCACAGGCAGCATCTGTTCATTTTTGGTCTTCTTGATGAAGATGGCCACTTGCCAGGGCACCAGTTCGCAGTCGTATTCTATCTGCTGTGGCCAGGCAATGAACTTCCCATCCGAGTTGTGTCTCAGCTGACCATATTCAGGGCACCCAAAGGAACAGAGGTTTCCTTTGCAGTCTGTTATCGTACTGAATTCAGCCCCACAGGCCATTTTGGTAATTGGCTGGCCATTGTACATTATCTGCGTGGGGCTGTGGACAGGGTCTGTCTGGTTGCCAAGGACCAGCTGCCCCATCTTGTTCTCCCCAAATGCAAACACGGAGCAGATTTCTGTCAAGGCCAAGGTGTGGTTCCGCCCACATGCTGCAGACACGATCACTTTGTGGCTGAGACCCTCAAAGAGTCTGGGGGCTTTCACTCTCTTGGTGTTGCCATGTGCCAGCTGCCCCTTCTTTGAGGAATTTTTAAAAGCTGATCTCTTAGAAATATAGTAGAATAGTGGTTACCAGAGGGTCACGGTGGGGTGGGGTAAGTAGGGAGGATGGGGAAGTGAGGAGAGGTTAGTGAACGGGTACTAGTTTGAAGAAATAAGGTCTGGTGTCCTATTTTTGACTATATTTGACAATAGTGAATATTTCAAAATAATGAGAAGTTTTGAATGTTCTTATGACAAAGAAATGATAAATGTTTGAAGCGAAGGTAAGCCAGTTACCCTGATTTGATCATTTCACAATGCATACCTGTATTTAAAGATCACACTGTGTCCCGTAAGTATGCAAAGTTATAGGTCAAAAATAAAATAAAATGTAAGAAATCTCTGTCTTTGGAAATTACTATTTCTCTCTCTCTCTTTTTTTTCTTTGAGATGAAGTCTTGCTGTGTCACCCAGGCTGGAGTACAGTGGCTTGATCTCGGTTCACTGCAACCTCTGCCTCCTGGGTTCAAGCGACTCTCCTGTTTCAGCCTCCTGAGTAGCTGGGATTACAGGTGCCTGCCACCATGCCTGGCTAATTTTTGTATTTTTACTAGAGACAGGGTTTCCCCATGTTGGCCAGGCTGGTCTCAAACTCCTGACCTCAGGTATTCCACCTGCCTTGGCCTCCCAGAGTGCTGGGATTACAGGCATGAGCTACCACGCCCAGCCTGGAAATTACTATTTAAAGTTAGGAGTTAATCTGTTTACTTATTTGTTGTCCCTGTTGTTTGACTTGTAGACTTTGGTACAGCCTGAAGTGTGAAATTCCTATTGTTAACTACATAAAATCCTGTTCTTAATAAACAAACTCGAAAGAATACCAGAACAAACATTTCTTTATTATGAAGCCCTCTCTTTTTAAAAAGCATTCAGCAGAAACAAACAACATACTGTATGCCAGAATATCAGCATCACTTCCAGAAAATTACTCCAAGTTTCACAGCAGTGTACTGGTTTCCACAGTTTTGGGGAATAGAAAAGCAGAGTAGTAGCTGTCATATCTGTATTCAGTTTCTTTCTTCCATTGTATCCTCCTTTTTTTTTTTTTTGAGATTGCCCAAGGTGGAATGCAGTGGTACAATCTCCACCGCAACCTCTGCCTCTTTGGTTCAAGCGATTCTCCTGCCTCAGCCTCCTGAGTAGCTGGGACTACAGGTGCGCATCACCACGCCTGACTAGTTTTTTTTTTTTTTTTTTTTTTTTAGAGACGGGGCTTCACCATATTGGCCAGGCTGGTCTCAAACTCCTGACCTCATGATCTGCCCACCTTGGCCTCCCAAAGTGCTGGGATTACAGGTGTGAGCCACTGGGCTCGGCCTATTGTATCCTCCTTTAATGAGTTTAAAGTGTCCCCTCAAAAGCTGTTGAAGTTCTAACCCCTGGTACTTGTGCATATGACTTCATTTGGAAAATAGGATCTTTGCTGATGATCAAGTTAAGATGAGGTCATTAGGGTGGGCTCTAATCTAATATGATTGAGTCCTTACAAAAAGGGGAAATTTTGTCACAGAAACTGACCCTTAGAGAGAGAAGACAATGTGAATACACAGGGATAAGGCCATCTATTTAATACCAGCCAATGAACACTTGAGGGTCCCAGAAACTAAGAACCCTTTCAGATAATCAAAATGCCAGTTTTTTGTTTGTTTGTTTTAAGATAGAGTCTCACCCTGTCACCCAGGCTGGAGTGCAGTGGCATGATCTTGGCTCACTGCAACCTCCACCTCCCAGGTCCAAGCGATTCTCATGCCTCAGCCTCCTGAGTAGCCAGGATTACAGGTGTGTGCCACCACACCCAGGTAATTTTTTTTCTTGTATTTTTAATAGAGATGGGGTTTTGCCATGTTGGCCAGGCTGTTCTCAAACTCCTGGCCTCAAGGGATCCATCTGCCTCAACTTCCCAAAGTGCTGGGATTATGGGTGTGAACCACCATGCTTGACCAAAATGCCAGTTTTCTAAATGTATGTTTACTTTTTTGGTTTCCTGCATATATCCCAACATCCATATCTTTTACTTGCCCACTACGTTCCCGTTTCTCTTTAAATCAGATTTTGATTTTCTGAAAGTCTGAATGTTGAATTCACTGGTGTCCTGGAATACACTGCAAATAATTCCTACTTGCATTTCACGGACACTATGTTGCCTTTCCCTGGGTAAGTTCTGCTTGCTTAAATTGTATATGTAAAGGTACCCTCAGCACTTTAGAGGACATATACAGTATGAATTCAAAATATAATTACTTTTAGGAGAGTACATAGAAGTACTCTGAACCATGGAGTACCATTAAATGGAAGTTTTTATTATAATTACCAATTTTACATGATACATGCAGTTATGTATGTGCTCTGATTCCTGTCTCCTCCCTTACTGTGAAAGGGCTGGTTAATTGAGGAGAATGTGAAGGTTATTTCACCACAAAATGCTCTAACGCTCTAACTCAGAGTATTAACAGTATTTATTCTGATTGTCAGTTTTTTCTTATGCATCCCTTTTCATTATCTGATTCACATCTCTCACAAGTGATGTTAGTGTAAATGGTTGAATATTTTCAGAGTACAGTAAATATAACAACATAGCACCTTAATCTCACAATAAGGTTATTTTTTCTGTCTTAATTTTATCCTATTTTATCCTTATATATTTCAGAATATGGATCAGCAGTCTTTTTTTTATTAATTCATTTTGAGACAGAGTCTTGCTGCTCTGTTGACCAGGCTGGAGTGCAGTGGCATGATTACAGCTTACAGCAGCCTCAACCTCCTGGGCTCAAGTGATCCTCCCATCTCAGCCTCCCTAGTAGTTGAGACTACAGGCATGAGCCACCACACCTGGCTAATTTTTACATTTTTGGTAGAGATGGGGTCTACTATGTTGCCCAATCTGGTCTCAAACTCCTGAGTTCAAGCAATCCTCTTACCTTGGCCTCCCAAGGTCCTGGGATTTCAGGCATGAGCATTACTTTCAGCCAGCTGCTTCTATACAATAGGCTTTGTTCTTACCGCGTTTTCTAATGTATTTTGTGCTATTTCCTACTGTTCTAAGACACAAAAGTAAAAAAAAAAACATATTTTCATATAATATTTACATATATATAATGTTTACATATATATTTGTTTTTTATGTCTGGGTCCAGAGTTATACCTGAAGTTTTTATTAGGTTAACCATGATAATTGGTGTCCTACTGCTGTCAGATTTACTCTAACAAAGAAATAGAATACTGTTTATTATATTGAAGGAAGGGTGTATTTAACAATGGCTAGCTTTTGAAGTGAAAATCTCAACAGATAGTGACCCAATTTATTGTGGGATTTAATATGTTTGATGGAGGGGACAGAAAACATTTTTAGCCAGTATCATGATTTCTAATTTTTGTTTGGGTCTTAGAGAAGAGGGAAGACTTCACCTTCCAGATCCCCTATGGACCAGTTCCAGATGTTGGAAACAGACATTTGGGAGATCTTTGGATTCCTGCATGGACTTGTGACCTCCTATACTAAGTCTGGTAACAATTTTTATTTTTTATTTTTATTTTTTTTAGCATTCTTGAATTGTACAGTGAGAAATGGAGTTGCTTTGGTCAAATGTTCCTCCTTTGTGCCGTGGTGTACTCTGGGCATATCTGTAACTTTGCATTGGCTGTAAGGCTCTTCATTTTAGCTTTGTAGATGGGAGTGTGTTGCTTAGTTTCAAATTCTGTCTCTGCTACTTTCTAGCTGTGTGAGCCTGGGTGAATTACTTATCTTTCTGAGTTTTAGCTTTCTAATGTGTAAAATGAGAGTAATAAAGTGCCTAGTTCATGGTGTGGTTGTAAGGATGAAATAAGATATATGATGGCTCAGCATAATAGTATGTGGTAAGCACTAAGTCAATGACATCTATTACTATTACCTCTATACTTGTGCTGCTCATGAATTCGTGTCTTATTTGCAAAGAGCTTAGCTGCAGCCCTCTGAGACTATTAAACGGAACTGATTGATCAGAGTTTGGTCACCTAGTGCCTACATTATATAGAGCCAAGGAACCAGTTAGTTTTGGACATGTTGGTGGATCAACTTAAATTCATGCCACTGGCCTTGAAGGACCTCGAACAAGAGCATTTTCTTGGTTCATTGCAAATATCACTAGTGTTAGAAAAACAACCTATGCACATGTGTGTTAGAGGCATCACCTCTGTGGAGGAAGCATCATTATAGTTACTTATTGACTTACTGCTGTGCTATATTTTATATAATAATGCTTTAATAATGTTTTAGTCAAAACGAAAGTATCCTTAAAAGAGCTCAAACACACACTGAATTGCTAAAAAGTTATATGACAAAAGAGTGATGTAACGACATTTTTATGAGTCAATCTTTATTGCATGTTGATAAAATTCTGCACTATTCTAGTTGAATAGGAAGAGACTAGTTCATAAGAAGCCAATTCCCCGAAGCTAGGTGTTAATAATCTCTTTGTGTTAATATTACAATATGCTGCATGATGCCAGGCTTGGAATACAAAAGTTCAGGGTTATATAAGTGTTATGGCACGCACAACTGTTTGAGCAAGACACTTGGAATTTCAGCTTGTCCAGCAGTTTAACTAGGCTGTGAAAACAATAGGGGCGAGAATGTAGCAAAATGCCCCTATTTCAACTATTCTTAATATAGCTGTCTTTTAATGACTTTCTCACAAATTGTTCAGTCCTGAGAGTCCCATATCTTTTTCCTATGAATAGTTTATCATTTTTACACAAGGAAACTTGCTAAGTGTCTTAAGAGGTGGTGACATTCATTGTTTTTTAATTTATCTGAAGAAAACTACCCTTTTTTCTCATTAGTTTTTATATAAAAATTAGTCCTTAAGCCAGTATATATAGTGTATAGGTACTTTTGGTACACTAAGTACTCATTAAAATGCAAGAAAAAGCATTTAGTTTTTAAGAACAAATGTCTCACATTCTGAACATAGAGCAGAACTTCTTAATCACTGCAAACTTTCTACTGATCTGATAGATAAACAAGGCTTCTGTTCTGAAGAGAAAAATAGCTAGTGGTTCATTGAGAATTGACTGGGTCAGAGTCTGACCTAAGCATGTACGTGTATTAACTCACTAAATATGTGTGTTAACTTACCACTTTGAGATGAGTAATTTTATCTTTTCCATTTTACAAATTGGAAACCAAGGCCCACAGAGATCAGGTAACGTGCTTTAGTAAGTGGTTGAACAGGGATTCAAATATAGGCTAATTGGACCAGGCATGTGGCTCATGCCTGTAATTCCAGCACTTTGGGAGGCTGAGGCAGGTGGATTATCTGAGGTCAGGAGTTCGAGACCAGCCTGGCCAACATGGCAAAACCCCATCTCTACTAACGATACAAAAATTAGCCGGGCTTAGTGGCACATGCCTGTAATCCCAGCTATATGGGAGGCTGAGGCATGAGAATCGCTTGAACCCAAGAGGCAGAGGTTGCAGTGAGCTGCGATCACACCACTGCCCTCCAGCCTGGGAGACAGAGTGAGACTCTATCTCAAAAAAAAAAAAAAAAAAAAAAAAATAGGCTAATTGGCTCTAGTAGCTGAGTTCTTCAACACTAACCTATTTGTGTTTTGGATGCCAAAAAAGACTTTGCAAACATCAATTGAGAACATTCTAGAAATAACTTTTTCCTAATATTAAAAAAAAAAAGGAAAAAGAAGAAAATGACGAAAATTTAGAGTAGATTTTTTTCTTGCCCAAAAACTTCTCATGGAAAATACAGGTTAGAAAGGCTTTTGGAACACTGCTTGGTTTTTTGGGCTTTCGTGCTTCATGTCCCGATGAAAGAACAAAGTTATAAGAGTTAGGAGGCTCTGGTTCCAGGCTCTGCTGTTCATAGTTGTATCACATTGGCTAAGTCACTCATTCTCTTTGGATTATTTCTTCCAAGTGAAAATATTAATGCTATTAATCTTTTATAGTTATTAGAAGAATCAGATAGAACTGATAGGAATTGATTTAAAAACACTAAGTGGTATGGAAATATAAAGTGGTATTTATAGTTGTTTATTTTCACCAGCCACATATGGAATCATGTCATCTCAGAATTGGAGAAAGTGTTAGAGTCGTCTAGTAACAAGGCATAGTGGCGGGGTGGAAAGCGCTGTAACATTTGTCCTGCATTAAAATCTTTTCTCAGTCACTTATTTACTTAATAATCTTGGGCTGGTGATCCAACTTCTCTGAGTCTCGGCTTCATTTGTGAAAGAGAATTATATTTTCTTTCCAGGGGTATGAGGATTAAGTGTAGTGTCCTGACACATGGTCTCTCAGGAAATTCTCAGACTAAAAGAAAACAAAACAAAGCCAAAAACAGGCTGCCAACTGAGATCAATACAAGTAGCAAAAATCACACACCATAATATTTTGAAGATAAATTGAAGTCAAAACATATTTGTTAAGTATTACTATAAGAAGAAGTGTTTTGGCGGGGCGCAGTGGCTCACGCCTGTAATCCCAGCATTTTGGGAGGCTGAGGCGGGTGGATCACCTGAAGTCAGGAGTTCAAGACCAGCCTGACCAACATGGTGAAACCCTGTCTCTACTAAATACCAAAAATTAGCTGGGTATGGTGGCACATGCCTGTGATCCCAGCTGCTTGGGAGGCTGAGGCAGGAGAATTGCTAGAACCTGGGAGGTGGAAGTTGCAGCTAGCTGAGATGGCGCCATTGCACTCCAGCCTGAGCAGCAAGAATGAAACTCTGTCTCAAAAAAGAAAAAAGAAGAAAAGAAATGTTTTAAGTATTCTTACTAGATGAGCCTGTGAAAGGTATGAGATGCCAATGGCATCTTTATTTTATTTTTAGTTTTACCTGCAGCCCATGTTTATGATAAGTATCTTTATTTTATAAAAACATAGCAATGCTATGCTAACTACTTATAATTTTTAGAAGATGACAATATCACAAAATCTGGTAGTTTACAGTTTCTTTAGGTTTATCTATATACACAACCTGTGAGCAGTGGCAGTGTGGTAGGCAGAGCTCGGAACTTGTGAATATGTTATGCTGTAAGCCAAGGAGAAATTAGGGTTGCAGATAGAATTAAGGTTGCTTGCTATCAGCTGACCTTAAAATAGGGCGAGTATGTTGGGTTATCCAGGTGGGTCCAATGTAATCACAAGGGTTCTAAAAAGTGAGAGAGAGAGGAGAGAGGAGAGGAGAGAGGAGAAAGGAGAAAGGAGAAGCGAGAGAAGCGAGAGAAGCGAGAGAAGCGAGAGAAGCGAGAGAAGCGAGAGAAGCAAGGAGAGAGAAGAGAGAGAAGAGAGAGACCCAGCGTGATTGCAGCATCTGAAGGACTTGGCCTAATGTTACTGTCTTTGAGGAATGAGGAAGGGGGTTATGAGCCAAGGAATGCAAGAAGCCAGTAGAAGCTGTAAAAGGCAAGGATAATGATTCTTCCCTAGAGCTTCCAGAAAGGAGTGCAGCCCTGCCAACACCTTGATTTTAGCACTGTGAGATCCATTTTGGACTTCTGAACTACAGAACTGTAAGAAAACGCATTTGTGTTATTTTAAGCCACCGAGTTTTGGTAATTTGTTACAGCAGCCATAGAATTAATACAGGCAGTTTTCTTTCTTTTCAACCCTTTTCTTTTCTTTTTCTTTTCTTTTTTCTTTTTTTTGAGACAGACTCTTGCTCGTCGCCCAGGCTGGAGTTCAGTGGTGTGATCTCTGCTCACTGCAACCTTCCCTTCTTGGGTTCAAGCAATTATTCTGCCTCAGCCTCCTGAGTAGCTGGGATTACAGGTGCATGCCACCATGCTGGCTAATTTTTGCATTTTTAGTAGAGATGGGGTTTCACCATGTTTGTCAGGCTGGTCTCGACTTCCTCACCTTGTGATCCACCCGCCTGAGCCTCCCAAAGTGCTAGGATTACAGGCGTGAGCTACCATGCCCTGCCTATTTTTCTTTTCTACTTGCATTGGCTAATTGCATTATTTGCACTGGCTAATTGCATATTCTAATTGCATTGTTGCTGCTATTAAATATACTATTAATAACTACTAGTATAATTAATTAGACTATTGTTGCTTCTCTTAATTACAGAAGTAGTATTCAATGTTCTATTCTTGTTTTTCATTTTAAAAGGAATGTTTATAAATTTTTGCTAATAAGAAATATGTTTGCTATAGGTTTTTAATATGTTCATCCCTATGTCAGGTTAAGAAAACTCCATTCTATTCCATATTTTAAAATCAGAGAATACGTAGTAAATTTTATCAAATATTATATCTTAATTTCCCCTTCCTTATGTTATACATTTCTTATCCTATTTTTTTTCTTTCTTTCTTTTTTTTTATTATACTTTAAGTTCTAGGGTACATGTGCATAACGTGCAGGTTTGTTACATATGTATATTTGTGCCATGTTGGTGTGCTGCACCCATCAACTCGTCAGCACCCATCAATTCATCATTTATATCATGTATAACTCCCCAATGCAATCCCTCCCTCCTCCCCCCTCCCCATGATAGGCCCCAGTGTGTGATGTTCCCCTTCCCGAGTCCAAGTGATCTCATTGTTCAGTTCCCACCTATGAGTGAGAACACGCGGTGTTTGGTTTTCTCTTCTTGTGATAGTTTGCTAAGAATGATGGTTTCCAGCTGCATCCATGTCCCTACAAAGGACTCAAACTCATCCTTTTTTATGGCTGCATAGTATTCCATGGTGTATATGTGCCACATTTTCTTAATCCAGTCTGTCACAGATGGACATTTGGGTTGATTCCAAGTCTTTGCTATTGTGAATAGTGCTGCAATAAATATACGTGTGCATGTGTCTTTGTAGTAGAATAATTTATAATCCTTTGGGTATATACCCAGTAGTGGGATCGCTGGGTCATATGGTACATCTAGTTCTAGATCCTTGAGGAATTGCCATACTGTTTTCCATAATGGTTGAACTAGTTTACAATCCCACCAACAGTGTAAGAGTGTTCCTATTTCTCCACATCCTCTCCAACACCTGTTGTTTCCTGACTTCTTAATGATTGCCATTCTAACTGGTGTGAGATGGTATCTCATTGTGGTTTTGATTTGCATTTCTCTGATGGCGATTGATGATGAGCATTTTTTCATGTGTCTGTTGGCTGTATGAATGTTCTTTTGAGAAATGTCTGTTCATATCCTTTCCCCACTTTTTGATGGGGTTGTTTGTTTTTTTCTTGTATATTTGTTTGAGTTCTTTGTAGATTCTGGATATTAGCCCTTTGTCAGATGAGTAGGTTGCAAAAATTTTCTCCCATTCTGTAGGTTGCCTGTTCACTCTGATGGTAGTTTCTTTTGCTGTGCAAAAGCTCTTTAGTTTAATGAGATCCCATTTGTCAATTTTGGCTTTTGCTGCCGTTGCTTTTGGTGTTTTAGACATGAAGTCCTTGCCCATGCCTATGTCCTGAATGGTACTACCTAGATTTTCTTCTAGGGTTTTTATGGTATTAGGTCTAACATTTAAGTCTCTAATCCATCTTGAATTAATTTCGTATAAGGGGTAAGGAAAGGATCCAGTTTCAGCTTTCTACTTATGGCTAGCCAATTTTCCCAGCACCATTTATTAAATAGGGAATCTTTTCCCCATTTCTTGTTTTTGTCAGGTTTGTCAAAGATCAGATGGCTGTAGATGTGTGGTATTATTTCTGAGGACTCTGTTCTGTTCCATTGGTCTATATCTCTGTTTTGGTACCAGTACCATGCTGTTTTGGTTACTGTAGCCTTGTAGTATAGTTTGAAGTCAGGTAGCATGACGCCTCCAGCTTTGTCCTTTTGACTTAGGATTGTCTTGGCAATGTGGGCTCTTTTTTGGTTCCATATGAACTTTAAAGCAGTTTTTTCCAATTCTGTGAAGAAAGTCATTGGTAGCTTGATGGGGATGGCATTGAATCTATAATCACCTTGGGCAGTATGGCCATTTTCACGATATTGATTCTTCCTATCCATGAACATGGTATGTTCTTCCATTTGTTTGTGTCCTCTTTGATTTCACTGAGCAGTGGTTTGTAGTTCTCCTTGAAGAGGTCCTTTACATCCCTTGTAAGCTGGATTCCTAGGTATTTTATTCTCTTTGAAGCAATTGTGAATGGAAGTTCATTCCTGATTTGGCTCTCTGCTTGTCTGTTACTGGTGTATAAGAATGCTTGTGATTTTTGCACATTAATTTTGTATCCTGAGACTTTGCTGAAGTTGCTTATCAGCTTAAGGAGATTTTGGGCTGAGACGATGGGGTTTTCTAAATATACAATCATGTCATCTGCAAACAGGGACAATTTGACTTCTTCTTTTCCTAACTGGATACCCTTGATTTCTTTCTCTTGCCTGATTGCCCTAGCCAGAACTTCCAACACTATGTTGAATAGGAGTGGTGAGAGAGGGCATCCCTGTCTTGTGCCAGTTTTCAAAGGGAATTTTTCCAGTTTTTGCCCATTCACTATGATATTAGCTGTGGGTTTGTCATAAATAGCTCTTATTATTTTGAGGTACGTTCCATCAATACCGAATTTATTGAGCGTTTTTAGCATGAAGGGCTGTTAAATTTTGTCAAAAGCCTTTTCTGCATCTATTGAGATAATCATGTGGTTCTTGTCTTTGGTTCTGTTTATATGCTGGATTACATTATTGATTTGCAAATGTTGAACCAGCCTTGCATCCCAGGGATGAAGCCCACTTGATCATGGTGGATAAGCTTTTTGATGTGCTGCTGAATCCGGTTTGCCAGTATTTTATTGAGAATTTTTGCATCGATGTTCATCAGGGATATTGGTCTAAAATTCTCTTATTTGTTGTGTCTCTGCCAGGCTTTGGTATCAGGATGATGTTGGCCTCATAAAATGAGTTAGGGAGGATTCCCTCTTTTTCAATTGATTGGAATAGTTTCAGAAGGAATGGTACCAGCTCCTCCTTGTACCTCTGGTAGAATTCAGCTGTGAATCCATCTGGTCCTGGACTTTTTTTGGTGGGTAGGCTATTAATTGTTGCCTCGATTTCAGAGCCTGCTATTGGTCTATTCAGGGATTCAACTTCTTCCTGGTTTAGTCTTGGAAGAGTGTAAGTGTCAGGAAATTATCCATTTCTTCTAGATTTTCTAGTTGATTTGCGTAGAGGCATTTATAGTATTCTCTGATGGTTGTTGTATTTCTGTGGGGTCAGTGGTGATATCCCCTTTATCATTTTTTATTGCGTCTATTTGATCCTCTCTCTTTCTTTTCTTCTTTATTAGTCTTGCTAGCGGTCTGTCAATTTTGTTGATCTTTTCAAAAAACCAACTCCTGGATTCATTGATTTTTTGGAGGTTTTTTGTGACTCTATCTCCTTCAGTTCTGCTCTGATCTTAGTTATTTCTTGCCTTCTGCCAGCTTTTGAATGTGTTTGCTCTTGCCTCTCTAGTTCTTTTAATTGTGATGTTAGAGTGTCAATTTTAGATCTTTCTGCTTTCTCTTGTGGGCATTTAGTGCTATAAATTTCCCTCTACACACTGCTTTAAATGTGCCAGAGATTCTGGTATGTTGTGTCTTTGTTCTCATTGGTTTCAAAGAACATCTTTATTTCTGCTTTCATTTCGTTATGTACCCAGTAGTCATTCAGGAGCAGGTTGTTCAGTTTCCATGTAGTTGAGCGGTTTTGATTGAGTTTCTTAGTCCTGAGTTCTAGTTTGATTGCACTGTGGTCTGAGAGACAGTTTGTTATAATTTCTGTTCTTTGACATTTGCTGAGGAGTGCTTTACTTCCAATTATGTGGTCAATTTTGGAATAAGTGCGATGTAGTGCTGAGAAGAATGTATATTCTGTTGATTTGGGGTGGAGAGTTCTATAGATGTCTATTAGGTCCGCTTGGTGCAGAGATGAGTTCAATTCCTGGATATCCTTGTTAACTTTCTGTCTCGTTGATCTGTCTAATGTTGACAGTGGAGTGTTGAAGTCTCCCATTATTATTGTATGGGAGTCTAAGTCTCTTTGTAAGTCTCTAAGGACTTGCTTTATGAATCTGGGTGCTCCTGTATTGGGTGCATATATATTTAGGAGAGTTAGCTCTTCCTGTTGAATTGATCCCTTACCATTATGTAATGGCCTTCTTTGTCTCTTTTGATCTTTGATGGTTTAAAGTCTGTTTTATCAGAGACTAGGATTGCAACCCCTGCTTTTTTTTGTTCTCCATTTGCTTGGTAGATCTTCCTCCATCCCTTTATTTTGAGCCTATGTATGTCTCTGCATGTGGATGGGTCTCCTGAATACAGCAGACTGATGGGTCTTGACTCTTTATCCAGTTTGCCAGTCTGTGTCTTTGAATTGGAGCATTTAGTCCTTTACATTTAAGGTTAATATTGTTATGTGTGAACTTGATCCTGCCATTATGATATTAACTGGTTATTTTGCTCGTTAGTTGATGCAGTTTCTTCCTAGCCTCGATGGTCTTTACATTTTGGCATGTTTTTGCAATGGCTGGTACCGGTTGTTCCTTTCCATGTTTAGGGCTTCCTTCAGGGTCTCTTGTAAGGCAGGCCTGGTGGTGACAAAATCTCTAAGCGTTTGCTTATCTGTAAAGGATTTTATTTCTCCTTCACTGATGAAACTTAGTTTGGCTGGATATGAAATTCTGGGTTGCAAATTTGGCCCCCACTCTCTTCTGGCTTGGAGAGTTTCTGCTGAGAGATCTGCTGTTAGTCTGATGGGCTTCCCTTTGTGGGTAACCCGACCTTTCTCTCTGGCTGCCCTTAAGATTTTTTCCTTCATTTCCACTTTGGTGAATCTGGCAATTATGTGTCTTGGAGTTGCTCTTCTGGAGGAGTATCTTTGTGGCGTTCTCTGTATTTCCTGAATTTGAATGTTGGCCTGCCCTACTAGGTTGGGGAAGTTCTCCTGGATATTATCCTGAAGTGTTTTCCAACTTGGTTCCATTTTCCCCCTCACTTTCAGGCACCCCAATCAGACGTAGATTTGGTCTTTTTACATAATCCCATACTTCTTGCAGGCTTTGTTCATTTCTTTTTCTTCTTTTTTCTTTTGGTTTCTCTTCTTGCTTCATTTCATTCATTTGATCCTCAATCACTGATACTCTTTCTTCCAGTTGATCGAGTCGGTTACTGAAGCTTGTGTTGTCACGTATTTCTCGTGTCATGGTTTTCATCTCTGTCATTTCGTTTATGATCTTCTCTGCATTAATTAGTCTAGCTGTCAATTCTTCCACTCTTTTTTCAAGATTTTTAGTTTCTTTGCGCTGGGTACGTAATTCCTCCTTTAGCTCTGAGAAGTTTGATGGACTGAAGCCTTCTTCTCTCATTTCGTCAAAGTCATTCTCTGACCAGCTTCGATACGTTGCTGGCGATGGGCTGCGCTCCTTTGCAGGGGGAGATGCGCTGTTATTTTTTGAATTTCCAGCTTTTCTGCCCTGCTTCTTCCCCATCTTTGTGGTTTTATCTGTCTCTGGTCTTTGATGATGGTGATGTACTGATGGGGTTTTGGTATAGGTGTCCTTCCTGTTTGATAGTTTTCCGTCTGACAGTCAGAAGGACTGTCTGTTGGTCTGTTGGAGATTGCTTGAGGTCCACTCCAGACCCTGTTTGCCTGGGTATCAGCAGCAGAGGTTGCCGAAGATAGAATATTGCTGAACAGCGAGTGTAGCTGTCTGATTCTTCCTTGGAAGTTTCCTCTCAGGGATGACTCCCCCTGTGAGGTGTGGGGTGTCAGACTGCCCCTAGGGGGATGTCTCCCAGCTAGGCTACTCAGGGGTCAGGGACCCACTGAGCAGGCAGTCTGTCCGTTCTCAGATCTCAACCTCTGCGTTGGGAGATCCACGGCTCTCCCCAAAGCTGTCAGACAGAGTCGTTCGCGTCTGCACCGGCCCCCGCTGCTTCCCCTATTGGACTTCAGCTGTGGGCTGTCCCCAGAGGTGGAGTCTACAGAGACAGGCAGGTTCCTTGAGCTGCTGTGAGCTCCACCCAGTTCGAGCTTCCCAGCGGCTTTGTTTACCTACTTAAGCCTCAGCAATGGCGGGCGCCCCTCCCCAGCCTGCTGCTGCCTTGTGGATAGATCGCCGCAGACTGCTGTGTTAGCAGTGAGGGAGGCTCCGTGGGCGTGGGACCCTCCCGGCCAGGTGTGGGATATATTCTCCTGATGTGCCTGTTTCCTTAAAGCGCAGTATTGGGGTGGGAGTTACCGATTTTCCAGGTGTTGTGTGTCTCAGTTCCCCTGGCTAGGAAAACGGATTTCCTTCCCCCTTGCGCTTCCAGGTGAGGCGATGCCTCGCCCTGCTTCAGCTCACGCTGGTCAGGCTGCAGCAGCTGACCAGCACCGATTGTCCGGCACTCCCTGGTGAGATGACCCCAGTACCTCAGTTGAAAAGGCAGAAATCACCGGTCTTCTGTGTCGCTCGCGCTGGGAGTTGGAGACTGGAGCTGTTCCTGAATGGCCATCTTGCTCCGCCCCCCCTTCTTATCCTATTTTTGTACTCAAAAGAGCATAATTAGGCTTTGTCCTTCTTTCTTACATTTTTGGAAAAGTCAGGGAGGAGAGTACTCTTTAAACATTAATAAATATTTTAGCCCTAAAAGTAGAAAGAATAACTTTATTGTTGGTGAGTTCTCAAAGCAGTACCAAAAATTGCTAGATGAATTAAAGAAGAAAGTGAGAGCTGATTGTGGCAGTAAATTATAGACAGTAAGTTGTGGGCAGCAAATTTAAAATAGCAAATAGTGTAAAATATGTAGCTAAAACTATCTAAGGGTAGGTTCTCTAGTCTGATATATATATATATATTTTTTTTTCTTGAGATGGAGTTTTGCTGTTGTTGCCTGCCCAGGCTGGAGTGCAATGGGGTGATGTTGGCTCACTAAAACCTCTGCCTCCCGGGTTCAAGGGATTCTCCTGCCTCAGCCTCCCAAGTAGCTGGGATTACAGGCACCAGCCACCACATGCAGCTAATTTTTTGTATTTTTTATTTTTGGTAGCTACGAGGTTTCATCATGTTAGCCAGGCTGGTCTCGAACTCCTGACCTCAGGTGATCTACCTGCCTCGGCTGCCCAAAGTTCTGGGATTTCAGGCGTGAGCCACTGCACCTGGCCAAGTTGAACATCTTTACTCAATTTTTTCATTATCTCTTGCTTTTATGTTTGTTTTCATTTTTTGAAGGTAGAAGAACATTACAGGAAACTCCATAATTATTCAATGTCAAAATGGCTAAGATATTTGATACCTTGTCCATTTACTAACCATCTCAACCACAGATGAAGTCAACAACTATTTCCACCACTGTTTGACCATTTCAGAACTCCTGTCTTTCTGTCTTCTCAGCCAGTGACTTGATATATTTGCTCATTATAAATATGACTCTTTTTTTTCTTTCATTGTTTCTGTATTCCAACCTTCCTTTTAATTTGTAAGTATAAACTCATAATTTGGAAAAGCTTATATCTGCTTGACTGCGTTTTATGTACTCTACTGAAAAACATTTTCCAAATGGGACTTTATTACTTTCAGAATTTGTCATTGCCCTTGAATGATGGATTTGGTTGATGCTGAAAGCAGACTTCAATTCAAGCTAAGATGTGAAACCTGGGGCATTTTTGGGTGGAGATATGAGGGGATTGAGGGTGGAGTGCAGTGGAGATTAAAATAATGGAAAGGAGTGCCAAAGAGTGAGGAGTTACCAGCGAATACAGCTCTGAATAGTCACTCCTTGGAACAACTCCTGTGATAGGAATGCCAATTGAGTAACAAGGCCCTGTGTACCTCAGATATGGCAAGTTTTGACTGAATTGGAGCAAACACTGCTGCCGGACAGCATTTCCCAAATTGCATCTATGAAAGACATATCCTTTATCTCTTTAACAGACATTCCAGTTCATATTCTCTTTTTTTTTTATTTTTTATTTAAAACCAAGTTTTGCTCTTTTTTGTCCAGGCTGGAGTGCAATAGCGTGATCTCAGCTCACTGCAACCTCTGCCTTCTGGGTTCACATGATTCTCCTGCCTCAGCCTCCCCAAGTAGCTGGGATTACAGGCACGCACCACCACACCTGGCTAGTTTTGTATTTTTACTAGAGATGGAGTTTCACCATGTTGGCCAGGCTGGTCTCGAACTCCTGACCTCAGGTGATCTGCCTGCCTTGGCCTCCCAAAGTGCCCGGAATACAGACGTGAGCCATCGCACCCAGTCCCAGTTCATATTCTTATGTTTAATTATCTTATTTGTGGAATACTTACCACTATTTTATTGGATAATTGTTTTCTGGAGGACACAGCTTGGTTTAGAAGAAGTAAAGAACAGCCCCCCCACCAAGTCTTTTCTGCTATCACATTTTAATGTTGATACTACAGAGAATAGAAGGGAAAATGCACATAGACTTATGTCCTTTGTTTGGAGGGATCCTTTTGTTTGTTTTTGAGACGGAGTCTCGCTCTGTCACCCAGGCTGGAGTGCAGTGGTGTGGTCTCGGCTCACTGTAACCTCCATCTCCAGGGTTCTAATGATTCTCCTGCCTCAGCCTCCTGAGTAGCTGGGACTATAGACACCCGCCACCACAGCTGGCTAATTTTTGTGTTTTTAGTAGAGATGGGGCTTCACCATATTAGCCAGGCTAGTCTCGAACTCCTGACCTTGTGATCTGCCTGCCTCGGCCTTCCAAAGTGCTGGGATTACAGGTGTGAGCCACTGTGCCCAGTCGAGGGATTCTTTATTATCAATTCTGAATCAGTAGAAAAGCCATGCAGATTTTAATGTGAATTACATGCTCACTGTTGCATTGCATATTCACACACCCAATATTATCCCTGGATGACTTGTTCTTTTTTTCCTTTGGTTAATTGCTTTCATAAATATATTACTTTAATTAGTATGGATTTGAGTGCCAACTATGTGCTGGACATTAAAGACATAAGGGCAGACAACACAGAGCTCTCTCTCTCTATGGAGCCCTGGCATGTCAAAAGTGCTATGATCAATGAAGTACAAGAGGTAAAGGGAGCATGGGGAGAGCTACGCAACCAACACTGGAAAATCCAGAGAAGCTTCCCCAGAGGTAGTAATGTCTGAGCTGAGATTTTTTTTTTTTCTTTTACTTTTTCTTTTTTTCTTTTTTTTTTCTTCCCGAGACAGTGTCACTCACTTTTGAGATCTCCACCTCCTGGGTTCAAGTGATTCTCCTGCCTCAGCCTCCCGAGTAGCTGGGATTACAGGCATGTGCCACCACACCCAGCTAATTTTTGAACTTTTGGTACAGGTGGGGTTTCACCATGTTGGCCAGGCTGGCCTTGAAGTCCTACCTTAGGTCTTCCACCCGCCTCAGCCTCCCAAAGTGCTGGGATTACATGCATGAGCCACTGCACCCGGCCTCTTTTTTTTTAAGCCTCTGAGACAAGTTCAACTAAGCTGACACTTTAAGAATAAGTAGAAGTTAGGGAGGTAAAGTGGGTTTTTAGGTAAAGGAGGGATGAAACAGTGGGCAGAGAGAAAGTCTGGAAATGACAGAGAAGAGCCTGGTTGAATAACTGAAAAATAAGTGCAGGTTGTCTAGATAAATGACAAAGGAATGGCGAGAGGTAAGGCTAGAGGAGTGGATACAGACTGAATAGAGAAGGGCCTTGTAAACGGCAAGGAATTTGAGATTTATCCTGAGAGAAACAGACCTTCAAGTTAAAGAGTTTCAAGCAGGGAAAGATAATTCTAGCTACTGTGTAGGGCAGGACCAACCACTGTAAGACCTGCAGTTACAGTAATTCAGACATGACACAAGTTACTTGGCCTTAGGTTGTGGCCATGCAATGCTGTGAAGATGGCAATGGTAGTTTATATTGAATCAGTAGAATCTGCTGGTCATGAAGAGTGACTGGGGATGATGAGGAGGTAGAGTCGGATATGACAGGTAAGTTTTGGTTTCATCAATTGTGTGAGTGGTGATACTATTCCCATAGTGATACTGTGTGGGGCAGAGGAGGAGGAATGTGGCAGTGGCGCAGTGGGCAAGATCAGTTCTGCATGTGTTGAGTTTGAGGTGCCTGTTGCACATCCAGAAGTATGCAGCTGCAATCAAGACTGGAGTTTGGAGAGAGAGAGTGGCGTATTGATGGTAACTTAATTCCTAAGGCTTTAGGAGCTCATTAGGGGAGACAGTACTTTCACTGTGTGGTGGGGGAGGGCTTAATAATGGATTGAGGAGCGAATGGAAGGTGAGGAAGTGGGTATGGTGAGTACATAATCAACTTCCTAGAAGTCAGTCTTTAAGGGAAAGCAGCAAAAAGAAAGGCCAGCAGCTAAAGGGGTGCACGAGGTTGAGGAAAGACCTTTATAAAAATGGAAGATATCTGAATATTCTTAAATGTGGTTAGTCAAAGGGAAGGACAAGTTGAAACAACAGGACAAGGTTCCTGGGAAGCCTGGGGTGGATGTGGAGCATTTGTGGCAGAGGTTAGCTGTAAGCAGGGAGAGTGACATCATTTTCAAATGTGATAGAAGGGAAGGAAGGAATCAAGGGTGTAGAGGTGGGCCACTTTCAGTCAGCTGGAGGGGTCTGAAAGAGTCTCTCTGTGAGTTTATTTTCTTTTGTGAATGCAAGATCATCTACTGAGAATGAAAAGGGAAGAAATTAAAGGAGAGTAGAAAAAGTTTGAATTACCACCATGATTAGGGAAACACAGACAGAATATTGGTTATTGGTAGTTGTTGAATGCATAGGTGAATTTGGAGACTGAATTTATGATGAACCAATCTGGACTACTGAGTGATCTTCTCCCACAGCATTGAGTGGACTACACCAGGTAAAGATGCAGAGAAGGTGGACAGATGGACTATTACGTATTTGGCTTTTGGCAAGTGGGCACACGGAACAATGGGGTAAGGAAGTTTGTTGGCATCAGTGTAGGTGAAAATTTGTTCTGTGCAACCTAAGTTGGAGAGCAGAGGAAATGGAGCTGTATGGGGCATGGTAAGGAGGGCCGAGAGATATAGGGAATGGAAGTGGTTGTTAGGTGCAAGAACAGTTACAGTGGGAGTCACTGGGAAGGAAACCCTGCCAGGATAGTAGAGTCCTCAGAGTGGGATGTTTGAATGCATTATTCCAGAGTCATAGCAGTTTCAGGGATTGACACAAATTAGTGTGTCAGGGGAGTGAGTTGCAGAACTGGAGGGTGCAAAGTGTCATTAGAAATGAGGTCTGAGAAGATAATGGAATAAGGTGTTGGTTATATTACCCATGTTGACATGTAAGTTACCTCAAATGATAGCATATATAGAGAAAAATAGGACTGTGAACCACGTGCTAAAGGCTTCAATTAATAAAGGGAATGACAGAAGATGGCTGCAAAGAAGGGCAGAGGGTGCTAGTAACCAGTTATCACACGACTCAAAGAAGTGGGGCCTTCTATACATGGATGAAGAATTAATTGTGTGGAACTGGCAATAAGGAGCAATGTGGATGCCCAACTTTCTTCCCATCTAGGTGGGAGAATTGTGGGAAAATCAGCAGCCTCCACTTGAAGGAGATGCAAAAGAATGACCTCAGAGTTTTAGTTAAGGCACTGATGAGAGAAAATTCATAGAAGAGGTTCACAATAAAAGGATGGTTACCACCCCTGAATTAATGTCACTCATATTTTATTAAAATAGACTAGACTAGTAGTGTTTCTGAAAGTGTGGACGTTGGAACAAGTGCACTACCACTACCTAGGAGCGTGTTAGAAATAGAAATTCTCAAGTCCCATACCAGATCTCTTGAATTAGAAATTTAGGGGATGGGACCCAGCTATCTGGTTTCGCAAGTTCTCCAGGTGATTCTAATAAATGCTGAAGTTTGAGAACTTCCAGACTAGATCTAACTTCCTAACATGAAGAGACAATGAAAAGTCAACAAATACAAATTCAGAGATTTAGAAGGCAAACATATGATATTTAAATAGATAACAACATGTGTACTATACAAAGGTGCTGAGGGATTGGAACAAAATCGTGGTCCTCAGTTTCACTGGCCTGCTTTAAACCACACATCAATCATCGTAGGCCTCCTGCTCTTTACTCCTGTTCTCCATGGACTAATTCAAACCTCTCTACATATTCCATGTACCACCAAGCAGGTGATATTACACCATACTTTGTATAAAACATATCTTTAGTAAAAGGTCGCAACACATCTTCCCTTAGTTTGAGAACTAGCTAGCATGCTACAGACAAGCTCTGTGGATTGTTTTGCCCATCATGCATATTAATAAAATTCAGAAGTCCCAGTGAGTTTTGTTGTTCTTGCAGCTTTTGTTATTTCTTTTCTTTTTTTCTTCCAAGAGAAATAATCGTTTATTTACTAAAAAATATTGAGAACTCACTGAGTTGGGTTCCTGCTCAGTTTTACCATGTGGTGGGGGGGACAGACAAACTACAGTTATTAGCCATCTGATAAGTGTTTTAGCAATGCCAAGTACAAGAAATTATTGGAGTAGAGAAAGAGCATCTGAGCTTGGCAGGAAGGGGTGTTTAGTAAGTTGATGCATATGTTGAGTCTTGGAAGAAGAGCAAGTATTCTTCAAATGAATGGCAGGGATGAGGATGGAGACTATTTCAGGGCTAGGGAGCAACCAAAGGGATCCTCAAATAGTTTAACATGGGAGAACCTTGGGTGAGGGTTGCTGGCCAGCGAGGCATGAGGTTATAAATTTAGTCATGGTTGGCTCACAGTGGGCCTTGGATTCTACACTGAGGTATCTGCACAAGGATGGGAGACTACTGGCAGATTTTAAGCAAAGGAATAGCATGGTTAAATTTCCCTGTAGAACCGTTTTTAGGGAAGCTGGTTTTGGCACATTGCTATGGTTTGGATATGGTATGTTCATGCCAAGTCTCATGTTGAAATTTGATCCCCACTGTTGGAGGTAGGGCCTTTTGGGAGGTGTTTTGGTCATGGGGATGGATCCCTCATGAATGGCTTGGTGCCATCCTCATGGTAATGAGTGAGCTCTCATTTTATTAGTTTCTCTGACAGTTTGCCCAAGTGCTGGTGTTAAAAAGAGCCTGGCACCTTCCCCTGCTCTCCTGCTTCTGCTTTCTGCATGTGGTCTCTGTTCACTGGCTCCCCATTCACCATCAGGGGAAGAAGCTTGAAGCTCTCACCAGATGCAGATGCTGGTGCCATGTTTCTTGTACAGCCTGCAGAACCCTGAAACAAATAAACCTCTTTTCTTTATAAATTACCAAGCCTTAAGTACTCCTTTCTGGCAACAGAAAAATAAGCTAAGACATACACGTGCTTGGCTTACATTGAGAAACACTATCAAAATCTGCTGATGTAGTTATTGTAGAAGTGTTCTTTATAAGATATCTCACATAAAAAATATTTTCAGGCCGGGTGTGATGGCTCAGGCCTGTAATCCCAGAACTTTGGGAGGGTGAGGTGGGCGGATCATGAAGTCAGAAGATGGAGACCATCTTGGCCAACATGGTGAAACCCTGTCTCTACTAAAAATTAGCTAGGCATGGTGGTGTGTGCCTATAATCCCAGCTACTTGGGAGGCTGAGGCAGAAGAATCGCTTCAACCAGGGAGTCGGAGGTTGCAGTGAGTCGAGATAGCACCACCGAACACTCCAGTCTGGGAACAGAGCAAGACTTCGTCTCAAAAAAAAAAAAAAAAAATTCAGGCCAAGTGTGGTGGCTCGGGCCTATAATCCCAGCACTTTGGGAGGCTGAAGTGGGCGGATCACCTGATGTCAGGAGTTCAAGACCAGCCTGACCAACATGGTGAAACTCTGTCTCTACTAAAAATAAAAAAAATCAGCCAGGCATGGAGGCACGCACCTGTAATGCCAGCTCCTTGGGAGGCAGAGGCAGGAGAATTGCTTGAAACCAGGAGGTAGAGGTTGCAGTGAGCCGAGATCACACCGCTGCACTACAGCCTGGGCAACAGAGTGAGACTCCATCTAAAAAATATATATATATATATTTATATTTAATATATATTTATAGAAATCAAATTATATATAAAGTATATATATAAATTTATAAATATAATATATATAAATTATATATTTATATAAATATATATACTTTAAATAAACATATGTATATATTTTCAATTAGCTTTGGTTATTTTGAGGAACCTGTACCTTGTCACCTTATGGATGATATAAGTGTGTTACTGATTTATTTTTCTTTTGCTATGAACACCAGGAAGCTCAGAGCCATGCTGGTTGTTTGATTTAATGACAGGAAGCTCAGAGCCATGCTGGTTGTTTGACTGAATGATACTATGGAGTTTTATATTTTCTTTCTTTTCATTATAACTTTCTTTGTGGTCTTGAACTATGTTTACATATGTTTTTCCAGGTTCTTATTTTTAAACTAATTTATGTATTTTAAAAGATTTTTTTTTGTATGAAACAGGGTGTCCCTCTGTCACCCAGGTTGGAGTGCAGTGGCGCCATCTTGGCTCACTACAGCCTTGATCACCCAGGCTCAAGTGATTGTCCTGCCTCAGCCTCCCAAGTAGTCTGGGACTACAGGTGTGTACAAGAATGACTGCATAATTTCTTTTTGCATTTTTTTGTAGAGACAGGGTTTTGCCATGTTGCTTGGGCTGGTGGTCTCAAATTTCTGGGCTCAAGCAACCTGCCTGCCTCAGCCTCCCAAAGTGCTGGAATTACAGGAGTGAGCCACCGTGCCTGGCAATAGTGTTCTTTATAAATGTTCTTTTAATTTATCTTAAATCTTATGGGAAATGAAATAAAAGGATGAATTTATAAATAAAGCCATATTTGCTTTCTTTGAATCGTCATTCTCAGAGTGATAGAGGGTATGAGATAGTTAATAGTTGCAGAGAGGTCAGTTAGAAGGTTTCTCCAAAAGTTTAAGAGAGAAATGAGGAAAGTCTAAACTGAAGCCGTGGGATGGGAATGGAGAGAAGGGGTAGATCTGACAGAGATTTAGGAGGCAGAATTGGAGGAACTTGGTGATGAATTAGATGCTGCTGTGCGTGTTGAGGGGATGGGTGGGTGATGAAGGTGTGTAGTGTCCAAAACGATTGAGGCCTCCACCTTGTTTGCCTGGATGGCAGGTGGGGAAGGTGGCACCATTCATTATGATATGGAAGTCTGTAAGAAAACCAAGGGTGAAGCGGAAGATGATAAGCACCCATGGGACATCCAGGTGGACATGCCTTTATCAGTTGGTCTGAAAGTCAGAAGGAAGTCTGATGAAGACACAAATGTGGTCTTTGTGAGAGTGAATGAGCTCTTTTGGAGCGAGGGAATGCATGGCTGAGAAGAGCAAAAGCAGAAGAGAGAATGAAAGTCAGAGCCCTGAGAATCATCAGTTAATGATCAGGTAGAGAAGGAAGAGCTGGCAAAGGAAAATAAGAAAGAAAAGTAGGATTAAATGATAAGAACATAAAGACTTGAGAACTAAAATGAGCACTGAAGAGGGTGGCAGTGGTCAACTGCATCTAATGCTGCTGGCAAGATCAACAAAGATAAGCGCTAGGTCTAGCCATTCCACAGTGTATATACACTTCAAAACATCGTATTTTGCACAATAAATACACACAATTTTATCTTTCAATTACAAAAGCAAAAATAAAAGGTGGGCATTGGGAAGTACTCTTTTATTTGGGACTTGTAAATAATTGGTGTCTTTGGATGCATTTATTCATTAAATATTTTATATATATATTTTTTTTTTTTTTTTTTTTGAGAGTGAGTCTTGCTCTGTCCCCTAGGCTGGAGTACAGTGGCACGATCTAGGCTCACTGCAACCTCCACCTCCCGGGTTCAAGTGATTCTCCTGCCTCAGCCTCTTGAGTAGCTGGGATTACAGGTGCCTACCACCATGCTCGGCTAATTTTTTGTATTTTCGGTAGAGACAGGTTTCACCATGTTGTCCAGGATGGTCTTGATCTCCTGATCTCGTGATCCGCCCGCCTCAGCCTCCCAAAGTGCTGGGATTACAGATGTGAGCCACTGCACCCAGCCCATTAAATACTTAAGTGACTATCATGCGCTACAATCTAATCATATACTGATGACCAATTTGATGGGAGGATGGTAAGAGGCAACTAAATGTAAGATAACTTAATTAATCAAGATGGGAAACAGTGGAAGAAAATTAGGAGGGGAGGCCGGGTGCAGTGGCACACGCCTGTAATCCCAGGACTTTGGGAGGCTGAGGCAGGTGGATCACGAGGTCAGGAGTTTGGGACCAGCCTGACCAACATGGTGAAACCTCGTCTCTACTAAAAATACAAAAATTAGCCAGGTATGGTGGTGGGCACATGTAGTCCCAGCTACTCAGGAGGCTGAGGCAGGAGAATCGCTTGAACTCGGGAGGCGGAGCTTGAAGTGAGCCGAGATAGGTCCACTGCACTCCAGCCTGGGTGGCACAGCGAGACTCCATCTCAAAAAACAAAAACAAAATCAAAAACCAGAAAGTTCTAGTTTTAGAAAATCCCTATAGCTAGGTATGTGCACCAGGTTAAATGATGAGGTTACAATATTGTAGAAGAGTAGAATAAAATTCTTTATGAATAATGTTTAAATCAAAGAAAAGAGGCCAAGGTTTTCATGAACACCAATAAAGCTTTATAACAATACAATTCATTATCATTGTTTGGATTAATATTGTAATAATTACACACTTTTTACATTATGAAAATAAGTCATAAATAGTGTAAAAATAATTCTGAAGATCAACTTCTCACAAACTAGGAACCCTGAAAACAAATTTAAAAAGCAAATGAAAACAAATTGGAAACTGAACACAATGCAATTATCTCCAAACCGCAAATCAAAAATCTTATGCATCTTTTGATACAGTAATGTCAGCTGGAGAAAGTACAATGAAATTAAAGTAAAAATTGAACAGGGAGAATTCAATCTTTCAATTATTTACACTACTGAGATAAACAGGTTTGTGCCATATTTACAGTGATAAGACACAACACATTCTTAGAATAATCAATTATATGAGACTGGCCCACAAACATTTAAAAAAATATGCAGTGTAATGCTTGCCAAAATATTTTTTTTACATATTTCACTTATTTTGTATTTATGTGAGTTTTTGGCAATATAAAAATAGCTGCACATAGAGATGAACTTTAAAATGTAAAAAATACAAATAAAAATATAATATTTTCTAAAGAAAAATCAGATACATACATCTTTTAAAAATGTTAAGTTGAATGAAACATTTACAACAGTATAAAGAATACTCACATAAATGTCAACAGTATGTAAGACATTCTTTTGTGAATCCAAATCATTAATATTTCTGAGATAGGTGAGAATATCAACTACATTTTTGAGAAATGTGGTACTTTCTTTGTTAAGTTGTTAATAAATCACGCATAACTGTTTAGGTTGGAAAAAATCTTCCTATTCCCAAAAGGACAGTTCTTTCAATAAGCAGCACAGGCAATTTTATACATTTAAATATTTTGAAATGAAAAAAGTCATTAAAGTGTTTATTAGTATGGGGTTAGCAAAAACCAAACTCCACTAAAAATTTAAGTTAGAGGAGTGTCCCTGATGTGTCAACTTTATGTTGGCAACAAATCTAGTCAATATAAAGATATCCCAATAAAAATGGGAAGAAGTAGGGACTGACAGTCCTTCTAGTCTAAAACAATTTAGCATAATCATAATTGGTCAAGCTTGTCAATTCCACTAAGGAAGTATGATTTTAATAGCCAGAATCACAATAACAGTCAGATTGTTCTTATTATTTTTAGAAAGATAAGATAGGGTTCCTAAGGACTTAACTTCCAAGAGATAACAGGAGCTTTTGTTTTTACAAATTAGAAAATCCTATTTTTTGTAGTGCGAAGTATTAATATAATTTGATTATTAGGAAATAAGAAAAAACAAGATTTCAAATATTAGCATCTGTATGTTGCTTATGATCACTTATTAGAAGATGTTAAAACACCACCAAAGTATAGCCCAATTCTGGGTAAGACAATATATAGCGGGGAAAGAAAGGATAACAAATTATGTTAAGTTTTCATGCTTTGATAGTAACATTAAAAAAAATAAACCTTGGAAATTAAGCACATTTCCTAAGTGATAAAAATACAACATATCAAAGACAATTTTTCCATTGGTACTGACATGCTGATTTGACAGTTTTCTAAACTAGCATATATATGTCTATATAGCTAGATAGACAAAGGACATGTAGTATAAACTACTTGATGTGTAAGTTCTTGCTGTCCCATCAGAACATCGTATGCACAGAATGTAAATTTAAAAACAAGACCTTTCTTCTAGTAGGAATTAAAGATATTTTAATGTCCTCTATAAAATCACATGAGAAAAAAAAAAGTCCTCCAAGACTGCTTTTACTAATGAAAAACAAAAACTGAAAGAAAAAATTAGGTATATTTGTGCACTAGGTACTCTATAAGGTATGTGCAGACTTCTCTAATGCTAGTTTTGCCATGTTTCATCAAATCATATAAACTAAAAGATGAGTGAATGAAAAAGATGAGACACATGAAAGTAGATAAAGGCATAAGGCATATGATGTATGAAATGACTATGAAATAGGAGGATCCATGATCCGAGTAAACACACATCATCTATCTATAGGTACACTGTTTTGTTTTACATTAAGAAAGCCTGGTCATTGGACCATAATTACAGCAAATTCATGAACTTTAAAAATAAAATCACACACTAATGATTTAGGAATGCTATTAAGCAGGGAAATAAAATTATCCATAGTAGTTGCATTGTCCATAGAGAAAAAGGAAAAGAAATACATTAGCACCAAACAACATACATGAAAAACAATTTTAAATCTAAAACACATATCAATTTGCCATCCTTTAATGTTTTATCAGAAAAAGAAACTGACCTTGCCTTATTTCCAATGTGTCTTTCATGTATATTTTCTCAACCCTCTATCCAATAACATACATTAAAGAAATCTTTAAGGAAAGTATATTATCTATCAACACATATCAACAAACACAATTCTTTCATTCATTTAGAAATTATTTAAGAATTCTCTATATTGATGACAAAATGGGTGCTTGAAAACATTGTAGTAACAAAAGTTAAAGATTATCCATTATGGTTAAGACCTAGCAATTCCACTGAACAAGGAGGAGTATCGTCATCCCTTTGTTTTTCCCAAGGAAATAAATGTAATGGAAGTTTATAACCTCATTTAATCATGAAATAAGTCGATGTTGTGAAATCAGTTATAGAGCAAAAACTCAATATACACACAGGACAGAACAGTATTCTTTGAAGGGCTGTATTTCAAAACAAATTTTTTGTACATAAAGTGTTTTTCTTTTGATGTTGAGGTATCATCTCCTGAAGCTGTGCAAGTTTTAAATAGTGATCCATCTCAATCCACCTCTTTCTACTAGAGAAGCAGAAAAAATAGATAGAAGGGAAAGAAATACAGCCACTGGACACTGTAGTTTGTTTTCCTGAAGAGAATGTCATTCCACCCACTTCAGTTCATTTTTCCAAACCATTTAAGACAAATTGTGTCAGACATTGAGCAATACCTTATCCTAACACCATGCCATACAAGAAATTGTTAGAAAATGCTCTCCATTGTTTTCAAAATGCTAAACTGGCTTAGGGGTGTGGAATGTTACCCAGAAATGTTACCAATTAGACTGATCTAATAGTTTAAACATCTTTCAACTTTAAAAATGTAATAGAAAAAAAAAGAAGATGCCATTTTGTATGACCATCATTTGGTTACATAACATAAATGAGGTCATGAGAATTTTAGGTTTCTTGTCTTATGGTTATATCTTAACTATAAGCCAATGATGAGTTAATTTATCTTCTGGTGGTGACACCTATGCGTGAAACTAGAAATCTTCCCAGAAGACAGCATGGAGTCAGGAGAGAAATTAAATTCTCTAATGGGCTGAAAAGGTGCCTACTCCTCATTGATAATGTTTCTTTTAATGTAACACTTCCACTTAGAATAAGCCATTTCAAAACATGCTACCAACTCTTTACTGTGCAAAGAAATGTTCCGTCTAATACGGTTAGGTAAAGTTTGAGCAAGTAGATGAAAAATACTCTCTTTATGGCAACTATATTTCACAGCTTTCTGAGATCTTAGATTTGGTCTGTGGATATGAGGATAAGACAAACATTTAGAAATGTTAAAAGGAGAAAGAAATCTAAATATAGACAAAACTTAAAACCATAAAAACAGAAATTAATATTATCAAATGTGACAAAATCTTGGCTTTATATTAACTGATAATCTCCATGTACGTTACATTCATCATGTAAAGAAAGTCAAAACATACTTAAAAATGTGTAACTTTCATGCTTTACAATGATTACACTGAAAGTGGAGCTTATTTTATACTCTATCCAATTACCCAAAACAAGAGAGAAGTTAGTAAAAGGTCATTTTGACCATTGGAGCCAAATTATTATGATTTGAAGTCTTCTTAAAAAAATTGTTCAAAACATATGTCACAAAAACTGAAATGAGTATTTTTTCAATATTCCTGGGACTAAAGAAAGAAAAAGGAAAAAGCATTAAAAAGAATGAAAAATACCTTTCTGTTTCTCAAACTTTGTAGGAAATGTTTGACATGGGTTGGATCTTTGGAGGAAGGAAAGCTCTCACAACTTTGGCACAGATGTCCCAGTAAGCGCTCCTACACCATCGGGAAAGGTGATTTTGGCTGATCTCTTCTCAGAACATGTTATTTCTTCAGCAACCCAAGTTTTGGTGGGATGCACATCCCTGTTTCCTCAGGGACAAGGGCTCCCATTCCAAGAATCTCCTATTCCAAAAGAAGCGCTGTGCCTCTGTCATTTTTAAAAGCACCCATATTAACACTTGCTGAAATTCAGTTTATTTATATATATTTTTTAAGTCTGTGGTTCTGCATGTTTGCATTTGTAAACCTCTTTCCTACTTGGTCACACGAGAGACAGTGCTGGAGGCTGAATCGGCCCTCTTCCCGTGTCTTCACTGCCAAGGGCAGCCCAAGGAAAACCGGCGGCAGCAACAGGCTCAACCCCTTCGTATTTCAACCAAAGTGGCCATGTGAGCCCACAATACTGGAAGCTGTAGATCTGCAGTCAGGACTGCAACTCCCTCAAAATACAAGACAAATTGTGTGTGTGCTCTCCACCACCTTATCTCTTTTTGGCAATAAGCCATGGTGTAACCCCCTTAAGATGACAAAAGGAATAAAAGCTCAGATGTAATCAAAGGACTCGTGATCAGCATGCTAGCATCTGAAGTTGCACAGCAAGCAGGTTTGGCACACAGTCATGCTTTTTTAGTCAGTTTCAATGGGTAGTGTAGGTATGAGTCAATGCCAACATGAAAGGTGAATAGGAATGTGATAATCAACTCTAAAATCAGTCAGTATAGTACATTTTCATAGCTTTGAGCCCATATTTGGTCACCATTTCATGTAAACTATTTCATGGCACTTTTTGTCCATGCAATTAGCAAGCCCGAAGAAGGAAAATAGCTAGTACAATCAATCATTATCTACCACTGATTTGTCCATATAAATACGTATCTTCACATAAGATAAAGAGATACTGATCTATGTTTTTTGCAGGCTTCTCACTGATTTCACAAATTGCCCAATTTCAGATGTAAGTGGAGTAAAAATGGACATGTATACTATTGCCAGCAGGAAGAAGCAGCCCTATGTAAACATATCTCAGACTTGTAAAATCTGCAATTCAGTTTTCAACTATAAATATTAAAAGAGGACCATTATATATACAACTTCATGCTTGAAAGGTTAGATTCATCACTGCAGAAAAAGACAACAAAAAGATAAATACGTGGAATTAGTAGTCTTGAATTAAAATTTTAAATCAATATTTATTTTAAGAAAACTGGTAGAACCTTGAATAGAGTCTATAAGCCAACTGACTGGCTACCAATGAGCCAATTGATTATCTGATATGTGTGCTATATATTACTTTCTAAACTCCAAGATGTCACGGCAATTTCCATCTGAGGTTCATTCCACATTTTTCCTTTGCCACTGAGAATTTTCGGGTGAGTGTTTTGCTCAGTAACTGTTCTGGGAAAGCAGAAAATTAGGATGTTTTTCACATATGTACCATAATTAAATTTAATTCCATATTTGTAAGCTACATAATCTTCTGCAAGCATTATAGTACAACTGTGGAAAGGGCTGAGGACTGACCTCGATAATGTTGTTTACTTCACCAACACCTGACTCTAATCCTCTGTTCTTCAGTTCTTGGTTCCTTCTTCCTTTTGCAAGCCTTGCCCACTGTGAATGTTATGCAAGGTAGACCTGCCTGTTGTCAGGCCTTCAATCTGTATTACAGGTTCCATTGTAACCTAAGGCACCACAGATTTCTGGTTTCTCACCTCTCTCTCATAGCAGTCATAATTACTAAGGTTTTCCTAGAACTGCATTAAGTCAGAGGTCTGAGGAACAGAGGTCTTTGAGATATACACTTACAAAGCAGATCTTAGAGACATCCTTGACATTTACTCAAAGAAAAATCAGTAAGTAGAATGTACAGACAAGGAGAATAACAGAGGTCTCTTCATTCACCCTCCACAATGCATGGAGTCATCTTTAAGTTTATTTATCAACATTTGTTTTTGTCTATTCAAGGAAAATAGATGCTCTGCTAGGTGTGCTTCGGAGGCTGCTTTCTAATCTTCAGAGATGGAGTTCACTCAATATTCTTGCCTGTCATGCCAATGCCAAAAATGTGTCTATAGGAAGCACTCCTTTTTCCAAACCCTCACTTATCTCTCTTAACTCTTCCTGTGTTGGTAAATTTAGAAAACGGAACTATATCTAGAAAGAAAACTAATTTAAACAAAGATGAAATAGTTTTGCATGTATAAATCATTGAGAGGAGCATAACCAAGAGGAGGTGGTAATCAGTGATTTATATGACTGCCACAATTTGAATTTTAAGTCAAGTAAACATTTGCCACTGTGCCCTACCGCCTAATAAACACAGCAGTGTTCAAAAGGGTGATAACACCCAAAATAGGACTCACTAAAAGCAATCCGCTGACCTTATTTTAAAAATATAATTTTAAAAGTAATTTTATTTGACTATTTTATATCACAGCTAAGTTGACCACATAAGAAATTTGAGAACGTTTTCATTTTCTAATTGTTTCTTTCCTTTCTGGGGATGGGTGGGAGAGGTTGATCAGAATGATTTGCATTTGTGTGTGTTGGGTGGGTGTGGTAAACAATACAAAAGTTTCATAATTCTTATTCTTTATATAAGAAGATGTTAGATTCATAAGATCTTTAATCTTCTGTAGCATATAGTGTCTATTCTGTGGAAAAATATGTATTTAAAAGGAAAATTTCTGATTTTCTAATAGTATTCATATTACTACCAGCTTTGGCCATTTCATGAACCAAAAAGATGATGAGTTCTTTGTTGCCATTTAAGGGTATAAACCCCTTTAAAAAGGCAGCGATTCAGAGGTGACTAAGAACGATTGTGAACCTAAGTTCTGAGTGGTGTCAGAAGGCTGGATAAAGCAAGCCTACCGCATCTCCTCTATGTGAAATGTGCTAATGGTTGGTTTAAAAAATCATTACACTATTAGATTACAGGGCAAAGGTTAGAGAGTAAGTGGTAATTTCAGCTCAAGATGGTATTAAAAATTCTGTGAACGGGGGTTATGATAGGGGAGAGATAGTTTTCTCAGGTGAAGAAGAACATGATGATAGGTCCATTTTCATGAGACCCACTTGACCCTGTATGTGATCAAGCTAATTATCTGACAGGCTGAAAACGGAGTATGGGAAGCTACTAAATAAATGACGCTACTGAGAGAGGTTTTACTTTCTCTGGTCAAGTAGGTGAAACTGATTAAGAAAGAGAGTGAGGGCCGGGCGCGGTGGCTCAAGCCTGTAATCCCAGCACTTTGGGAGGCTGAGACGGGTGGATCACGAGGTCAGGAGATCGAGACCATCCTGGCTAACACGGTGAAACCCCGTCTCTACTAAAAAAGACAAAAAAAAAAAAAAAAAAAAAAACCACAAAACTAGCCGGCGAGGTGGCGAGCGCCTGTGGTCCAAGCTACTCCGGAGGCTGAGGCAGGAGAATGGCGTGAACCCGGGGTGGGCGGAGCTTGCAGTGAGCTGAGATCCGGCCACTGCACTCCAGCCTGGGTGACAGAGCAAGACTCCGTTTCAAAAAAAAAAAAAAAGAGAGAGAGAGAGAGAGTGAGTTATTCAGGATTTTCTCACCCATGGAGTTGCTAAGGTAAGATGCAAATAAGAGAGTCAGGTTTCCCATCTTTCTGCATTGCTACATAGTTTTGCTATAATGTTGCTAATGAAGCATGCCTGTCCAAAATTACTAAAGAAGCCACAAGGTGCTGGAGAAAAAACTTTCAAAATGATTGAAGCATCTTGTGCATTTCCTCAACTAATTTTTATATGCTTGGAATGCTTTTATCCTTCAGTAGCATGTGCACAGCCTTTATAATTAGATCTTCACCATTATTGCATAAAGGTTTGGTATTCTCTGAATAGCACAGCTCATTCGGATGATCTCTTCCCTGCTTACAGTTTCACTGTTGCTTTCTATTGTCTCTCTCTCCCTCTCCTAGGTGTGTTACACACTAGTTCTGTGCTCTTGGAAGGTCCTTGACCTCTCTGAATTTGTTCCTTCATCTGCATCACTGAGGGTAATAAGACTTTATGGGGTCATTGTATGGATTAAATGAAATTCTCTATATGAAAAGGCTTATCATACAGCCTTTGCACATAGAAGGTTCTCTATAAAGAATAAACTCCATTCCTCACTGAATACACACACAGTGACTACAGGCAGTCATATGAAGAGGCTAGAATAAACTGATTCATAAAGGACACCCCTTAAATTTAATTCAGTTTCTCCTACATAACTCAAGACATCATTAAACAAATGATGCTTATATTTTTCTGCTTTCTCAGCTCTGTGACTATATTGACAGGGTTCTACCATGTATTAGCATGTTTGTCTGTGTAAGTAAGTATAAATAGAAGAAGAATCACAATTGAGAATAGGTTTAAACATTAGGAAGACAAAGATTTTGAGAGACAAGTAAAACGTTATCAGGGTGCACTGCCCCTTTCCATTCCAAATAAAAGATTAGATAGGGAAGGTTCCAAATTGCAATGTTTCCTAAGAATTGCATTAGCTGATCAGTTTAGGAAGAAATCAGCAGTACATATACTGATCAAAAGATATTCTGGAGATGAAATCTTTTGCTTTTTAATATCCAAACAACTCTTTGCAATGTCACATCCAAAGGTCTGTTCTGAATGGAAAAGGCTAGTGCAGGTTAAGAGAAAGGGAGAGTGCTTCTTTTGAGAAATTATTCAGTAAAGCCTACCTTTTGCCAACAGCCAGGCATGGGTAAGCCATCTGGCCCCTGTTTTAAAGAGAAGAAAAAGAATTCCTCAGGCTCCATAAGAGTGATTAAACTTCATAATTCACATGCTCAGAGGCTTAAAAATAAATTTCTACCCATTAGTGGCTTTGGTCATGGGCATCTCTTACTAATTAGCAACTCCCAATATATTACCCAGTGTTAGGTAAAATAAAGAAAATTCAAATGTTTTCCAGAGTGAGTACACATTTTGAAAACATATAAAGTATAGAAAATGTTATGCCTAATTTTGAAAAAGCAATTTACCAAGCATAGTGCTCTATTCGTATCTATATTTTCAGATAATAAATCTATACTCTTAATTTCATTAAAACAGGTCTTGCTGGTATCTCTATTAAGTAAACCAAAGTAACTTATCTTCCTGGTCACTATTAGACTATGGCTGAATTCATGATAATGATGAATAATCAATGATAAACCATTTCTATCTGAAGTTTATAGCTCTTCACATGCCAGTATGTTTCACTTTTCTATATTGAAAGTAAATACAGTAGAACATACTCAAATGAATTAGAAGACAAGCAGCCTATCTATATTTTTATGATAAAATATTATCTAGAACATTCATCGATTTCTCTATTTAAATTATTCAGAAGTTAACAAATTCTGAATAAAATAAGAGGTTCCTAAGTGTTGCAAAATGTATTTTAAAGTGTATGCATTCTTCAGATACAAATGATATAAATAAGGCAGGAAGAGTTGGTACATCAAGAGAGCATGCTTCTACTTTTCCCCCAACAAAATGATCATAAAATATGATTTATCATCAATACCAAGCAAACAAAGAACTAGGAACTTCATATTGAGATTTTCTAACTATAATCACTGACTGCTTAATTTTTAAAAATATAAATACAATCTCTTAAAGAGAAATATAAATTTATCTTTAAAGAATCATGCTTATACCTGAAGAATAATATAAGAACATGCAGACCAGTATAACCATCAATGCAAACATAAAAATTTTTACTTATACCTCAGAAAATATGAATATACTTTCATTTTAAATGTAAAAAAAAAGAACACTTTTGAAAAGCTTCATAAAATATTTGGGAAAAACTGGTAATGCCAGATTGGTACAAGGAGAAGGTTCAACCAGCAGAATTTTAGATTTTAGTATCAGGAGGATTTTGAGTTCATGCCAATGGAGATAAGGGAGTTTGGTCTACTTTAGGAAAGTGAGTTTCAAAAGGAGAGACCATTAAATTGAAAAGGTTATGTGACAAAGAAGAGGGTTGGGGCTGCAGACTCTTATCATCTTTAGAAGCTCAGAGAAGTTTGGTCCTCTTCTCTGTGGTCTCTTAAAGCATTCTCTTGAATTGGTTAACGCTTGACAACAGAAGCTGAATTCCGTAGGCTGGGCCTTATTTACAGCCTGATAGAAGTATAGCGAAAAAGTCAGAAATACCTTTATTTGTTTTAGAGAAAAAGAAAAAAGTCAAACTTAGGTGGAAAACCAAAAGCTATGGTCTAGCAGTGTCTTTGCATCAAATATTTTCATATAATTTTACTATGATCTTTAAATATTTATGGAAAAAATTCATATTCCAAAGAACACAAAAAAGGTGGTCATGTCAGTTGTGAGAACAACATCAGGAGATTAATTTGCATTCATTGATAGAAACGCGTGCTTGCTCTCTGACTCTGCAGAGTGGCAGAAGGAGCCTGTTCATGCACATGCACGTAGTGTGTTTATCATGTAAAGCTTGCCCAGAAAGCACCACTTTACACTGATAGAGGTGAACATGTAATAAAGGAACTGCATGCAGGGTGGTAGGAAAGAGAAATACTGTACCAATTGGCAAGGGGCATCCAGCCCATCCAGGCCAGGCTGGCCTGGCTCCCCTTTTTCCCCCTTAACGCCACGGAATCCCTGTTTGTAAAGATTAACTGATAATGTTACTAACACAAGAAATCACTTAAGCACAAATTCTGCAAAAGAAGTAACTACAACAGCAAAAGGCTGGGAGAGGAGCAACTCTGAAGGGAACAGTAACATCCAGTGAAGTTGGACAAAGTAAAATGGAGGGAGACATATTCCTACAACAGGGGCTTGTCTGCAAACAGTGGCCTTCTCTTTTGAGGGGTATGGAATAGGGCTGGTTCCTTTCGGATCTTACATTCAGGTTCCAGTTGTGCCATGATATTTGGGGGTTAAGAAACCAGGCAGAGCTAGTGGCCAGAGACAAGACGTGGAACATATCAGGATAACTGTGATAAATGTTTCTGGGTATCTTGAAGTCCGTGTTAAATGACCCCAATCAGAAACCCTCCTGTTACGGATCCCTCCAGCTTGCTCTTCTCCCATCTGATCCTCTCACACAAACATCTGGAGACAGTTCCAGGAGTCAGACATACCAACGGGCAGGGTGCATCTAATCCAGGAGCACCCTGTTCTCCTTTCTCCCCTTTAGGGCCCTTTTTGCCTTTCTTTCCCTTTTCCCCCTGTGGATACAAGGGTTTAAATAAAAGACAAATTTTATTTGGGGGAAAATAATGGTAATTCAAAAGATGGTTTAGGTAAGACAATTCTGGAAGGGCATTTACCACTGTTTTCTGATTTAGGTAAGGCATGATATTATAAAAGCTAACTTACACTTTCAGAGTGACAATGGATTCTGGGCAGGGGCATGTGGGATTTTATTTAAGGTATTCAACAAGACAGAAGGAGGCTTAAAAGCTGATACATCAGAAGTGCTAACTTAGACCACAATGTCACAGTCGTGAATTAGGTGTGTGAGTCACAGATCCTGTGAGGATGACAGGTACCAAAAGCATTGAAGCCAGTCAGTGGCAGATGAAGTTCAGGGAAATAATGGATACTTCACTCAGTTTTCAGTACCTGTCACCTTTCTTTTTTCTAATCCTGTAACAGATGAAAGCTGCATTGAACCAGAGGAAAAGGAAAGAATGTTAACAGTGTCTATTTCTTTGAAATGTATCCAACTTTATGATTGATATTACTTGTGTAACTCTCATTCAAAAATATTCAATGTCTTAAAATATGCTTCTATTTCTCTTAATATTTTTTATATCCTTTTGTTACAGCAAAACATTTTTTTAAAAGAAACTAAAAGCAAATACTTTCCTTATTAAGTCAGGTAAACAAATGTTAAAAGTGCTAATACTTTGCAGCAATGCCAACTGGAGAAACAGACTTATTTATAAACCTAGGGATCTTCTTTAATTCACTCTCTTACTGATCTCATGCCATGTATTTACAATGGTAAATGAGTTTCCAGCTTACTCACAATGTGACAAAAGCCAAAAAAAAAAAAAAAAAAAAATCTGTTCAGGAGAGGAAAAGCAGCTTGGACTCAGTAAAAATGAGGTAGGCAGGATAATTACATAGTGGGAATGTAGCTATGGAAATTAGTATTTAGGAATAAAGGTAAAGGTTGTGGGAAATCTGCATGGATCATAGGGCCAGAGGAATTAAGGAAAGGAGGCAAAAGGAGGAGAAGGAAGGAATGCACCTCAGCTGTTTTATATTAACATCAATATCTCTGCATATTTATAGACAGGGAGTTAGTGTCATGCAGAATTCAAAATACAATACATACTTAAATAATTGTATTCATTCTGTAATCAGGATGGGAGTTACAATAAAACTGAATAATCTCTGAAGCAAAGCAACATGAATATTGAAAGGTGAAAAGAGATACACATAACAGAAATATACGAGATGTGCATTCAAATTAATACATTCATTCTGACAGCATGAGCAAAAGCTCTTCGTTTATCTCCTGTGTGCCAAAAAGATTGCATCAGAAGGCTCAGAATCAAAAACACTTGGATTTCTTGAATATCAGGCAAAGAGAAATTCTCTGTGGCTTAGTTGATCATGATCAAAGACAATGATGGCCCCAGAAGCCAGGGTGAAATGAGAGCAGTTGTGATAGGAAATAAGATGGGAGGAACATTCAGGAGTAAGTTGATCACTCACTGAAGATGGATCAACATCCTTCCTTAACAAATCACTTCAGTACCATGACATAAAACTGATGTAAACTCATTTGGGTGAGCTCCTCCCTCCCAGAGGGCAGTGGACTCTTCTTCACATAGGTGTGTCTGAGACTGGGTGTGTTGGGTATTATTACTTTGGAATTCAATTCATTATTTGATTGGTAAATCAACTCAGATTAACCACTCAACAGAAAAATGTTGTCATATGAATGTTACTGTGCCAGACTATAGGTATCATTTTTCAGTAATATTTTAGTGAGCCTCAAGCTTTATGGAAAAGAAACACTACAGTATGAAGAATAACGTGCCAATGTTATTATTAGTCAGCATTGTTTTGTACTATGTACTGATTCCCCATGCAATACAAAACCATGTCATTGTGGGTATGAGTACATGAGAGTTCTTGATAACTTTTATTTCCCATGTCAAATAATTATATATATGAATTATTCTCATTTAGAATCAATTTTTGTAAATTTAAAACTTCTAATCATGGAAGCTGAACATGGAAATATTTTGTATGGGTGATTAACATTATTCTGAGGATCAAGTTTCTAGCTTTTATGCTTTCCTATGATGGTAATTTCTTTCTCGTAAACATGAGTATCCTCCTAATGGTAATTTTTTTTTGAGACAGGGTCTCACTCTTGTTGCCCAGGCTGGAGTGCAATGGTGTGATCTTGGCTCACTGCAACCTCCGCCTCCGGGGTTCAAGCGATTCTCCTGCCTCAGCCTCCCAACTAGCTGGGATTATAGGCGCCCACCACCACCCCCAGCTAATTTTTGTATTTTTAGTAGAGACGGGGTTTCGTCACGTTGGCCAGGCTGGTCTCAAACTGCTGACCTCAAGTGATCCACCCGTCTCAGCCTCCTAAAGTGTTGGGATTACAGGCGTGAACCACCGCGCCCGGTGGTAATATGTTTTTGCGTGATTAAAATTTTAGACTCATATAACCCATTAGGTAAATATAAAATGCATATATATATGTTTTTGAGTTTTTTTAGAGACAGAGTTTTGTTCTGTCACCCAGGCTAAAGTACAGTGGTGTGAGCATAGCTCACTGCAGCCTCAAACTCTTGAGTTCAAGTGATCTTCCCACCTCAGCCTCTGGAGTAGCTGGGACTACAGGTACATGCCACCATGTCCCACCATATTTTTTTATTGTTTAGTAGCGCTGGGAGTCTCGCTAGAGATGGGTTGCCCAGGCTAGTGTTAAACTCTATGCTTTAAGCAGTTCTCCTACCTTGGACTCTCAAAGCACTGGGATTATAGGCATGAACCACTGCACCCAGCCACATATCATCTTTAAAACACACTCATCTTGGGCTGAAAGCTTATATGCACAATTTATCTCAAAACACATATATTTTATAGTCAGAATTTATAATTCAGAATAAAAGAATTTTTTATACCTCAGTTTTCTTGTTTGTGAAGTGGGGAAAATAATGCCAACTTCGGGGGTTGTTATGAGGATTAAAAGACTTATCATATGTAAAGCCCTTGGGAAAGCACATAATGCTCAGTAAATGTGATGATACTGGTGATGAAGACGGGGCTTTCAGATAACCACTTACACGGGCTCTCTTACCAACGGGTGTAGGGAGAGTCTAAGCAATGCTTAAAGCCTAAAACTTACACCACAAGCTTAATAATCTTCTTTCTTTGACAACTCTCATTTAGCCTTGCTTGTCAACAGCTATGAAGGTCACTGTCCAAGAGACTTGACAGGGTTAAAGAGAGCAGGGACATAAATTAACCTGAGAAATAGAACAGGTTTAAATTTGTACTGTGAAATGTAGTTTCAGCCACTTTAAGATTTTCACTATTCTATTGAGGGATTGAGTTTTTGATGGCTTCTTTTGTTGTGTCCAATGTAAAAAATTCTCCTTAGATCTACTACCAGGTAAAAGACCCAAGCAAAATACTGAGAAAGGGGTGGTGGGGGAAGAGAGAGAGAGAGAGAAGGATGGAGGGAGAGAGGGAAGGAGAGAAAAGAAACAGGAGAGGAAAGGAGGAAAGGGAGGAGAAAAGAACAAAGGAGAAGAAAGGAAAAAATGGCTTTTAAAATCCATAATCCAAACTTTTCTTTTCAAGTCATAAAACCATATTGCCTACTACTGGCTCCTAAAGACCATAGAGCTGCTGGTTCTGAGATAGAACTTCCAAATCAACCTCATAAAATACACCAATATCTCTGTTTTAAAAATCCCTGTTGCTCTGAACCTGAAAGTGGCAAGTCCTAGTCCTGCGTAGTGAACTTACTGTAGTTTATCAGTCACACTGCTTCTCCTCTATTTTCAAATAAAAAATATCAAGGTACAAAACGTATCTCCATTTCTCTACTGGGAAGTAGTGAAGACAAGTGAGATGCTGGCTTTGCAGGGTTCAATGAGCTCTGCCAAATACCATTGCAGATTTGTGCCATTTAATTTTACTTTTTAAAATAATTTTTTTTCAAAAATCCTTTACTTTTCAATAAATTGGTGTCAGGTGGTTGAAAAACTGTAGCTTGAATATCTGGGGATAATAATTTTTTCTTCTATGCCAGGCAGTGCCCTTACTCTGGCAGTACAGACTTCTTCATTCCTCTCTGAAGACCTGATTCCTTAAATCAGGCATCAGTATGTTTTTGGAGCACAGGATGGAAAAAGATTAAGTGTCAAATGGAATCACACAAGCTGAACAGCAAAGCACACAGCAGGAGAAGAATCAAACAAGGTATATGCTGGGATGGAGAGGTCACCTTTTCTCCCTTTTCTCCTAGATCGCCCTTCTCACCCCGTGGACCAGGGAAGCCCTGTAAGATAAAAAGCAAACCAAAAATATCTATTGGTGTAATAGTGGCAAAATCATCCAGAAACAAATATTTTAGGATTTTACATTTCTGAACTTAAATATAACACAAAACTTAAATATAACACAAAACAGTCTTAAGACTGGTGAGATAATAAAGCAGTGCTTAGAAATATAAGTTTTCTAATGTCTCAATTATCTATACACAACAGGTTGCTTGCTTTTTCTTTTAAGAAATAGAGAGTAGGAAGAACACCAGGATACTAGTTTGAATTCTCGGAAGTTCACTGATTTGTGCAGATTTGGGCAAATCACTTACCTCTCTGCACTTTAGTCCCTCGACTGTAAAATGAGGTTAATGATACCCACCAGACAGCTGTTGTGAATGTTAAATGTGGTGATGCACTACAAAGTACCAGAATGATGCCTGCCCATAACAGGTGCTCATAAACAGTAACTACTATTTGTATTACTTTTGGTATTCTCATTATTCATGTAATACAGGATAAGCAGTGATTGTGTCTAGAGGCATTTGCTTTTGACATTCTCTATTTTCACAGAAACATATTAGCATAAGATATATAGGGACTAAATGCTAAAGGAAAAAAAATACTGCCTAACTGCTTTGAGAAAAAAACATATCATTCTGTAAGGATAGCATGTGAGAAGTATGTTGATTTTATGCATATTTTTCATAAATAGGTCATACTGATGTTAAGAGTACCCTCAACTTGGGAAAGTATTTTGAAGTGCCACTATCCACTACCAGTGATTAATTTTATATAAGATAATTGTGTTTTTTTGCTTTTCTGTCTTATCTCATGCAAACACTACTGTATATTGCTGTTTACATGCACAGCAGTATATGTTCTATGCATACCTATATGCACAGAAAATAAGTATTCTTTTTGTTATTGATGATGGAGACCATCAACATCTATTATAATAGGATGATGTTTATTGTACTTATTACTTACATCAAGACCAGGCTCTCCATCTTTCCCCTGCCAAAGAACCATAGTAGCTACATTAGTGTTTCTAAGTTTTATGAATAGATTATAGATTTATTTAAGGCTGTCTGAACATGCAACACTAGTACTAGAATAACTACTCCAGAAATGTGAAAAAGATTCTCATTTGGATTAGTGACTGTTAGTGTTGCAGTTAAGTGTCATGAAAATTTTATATGATATATTGGGTTAAATAGACTAATATTTTGCTGATGTTTAAGGCTTGGTATCTAAGTTATCAGTCCAGGAGTTACATGAAAAGCAAAAATACTGTTTAGTTGATTAGTGACTGTTAGTGTTGAAGTTAAGGGTCATGAAAATTTTATATGATATATTGGGTTAAATAGACTAATATTCTGCTGGTGTTTAAACCTTGGTATCTAAGTGACCAGTCCAGGAGTTAAGTTAAAAGCAAAAATACCGTTTAGCTGATTTAAAAACATACCAGCACTAATAGAGGATATGAATCAATGCTACTTTAATTTGATAACTTAGTAGTTAGCTCACAAATGAGTAAAGAATGTAGAAATACAGTTTTAATTTGGCTAGATGTGCACACCACGTACGAAGGGTGTGAAGATTGCAACTTAAAAGCTGTTTTTAAGTAAGCTTTGTAAATGAATAATCCCCAAATATTTTTTTTTAAAGTCGTAAGACTGTTAGGCAAGAATGATAAATTCACTCCCATGGTGCAGATTATCATGGTGATGACCCTATTGTGTCATAGTATGGATCCATCCAAAGTTCACAAGAGGCTACTTTGATTCCATCAATTAGATTTTGAAACCTATTTCAAAATCAGCATCTTTTTTTTTTTTTTTATTTAGCACTGAGGTAATCATGGACTATGTTTGTTATTTCAATTCATAAAAAGCATGTGGGAGATAAGGAAAGGTTAAAACCCTTAATGCAACATATGCTTCTACTGTCGTCCTACCCTATCTTAATGAATCAATTATAAACATTCCCAAGATGATATTTTTAAAGCAAATCAGAAGTCTCAATATGAATTCTGTGTAATTAAGAATTTTCAGGCCAGACGCAGTGTCTCATGCCTATAAATCGAGCACTTTGAGAGGCCGAGAAGGGCGGATCACTTGAGGTCAGGAGTTTCAGACCAGCCTGGCCAACATAGTGAAACCCCATCTCTACTAAAAATATAAAAATTAGCAGGGCGTGGTGGCAGACATCTGTAATCCCAGCTACTCGGGAGGCTGAGGCAGGAGAATCGCTTGAACCCGGGAGGTGGAGGTCGCAGTGAGCCAAGATTGCGCCACTGCACTCCAGCCTGGCCAAAAGAGCAAGACTCCATTTCAAATAATAATAATAATAATAATAATTTTCAGAAGACAGAACACTATCAATGTTCTATGTTCTGAAGATCATTTGTCATCACAGTGATTTAGAAAGTCAGAAACATCAAGTCGTCATAAATATCAATGTAATTTGGGGAATACTTTTTACTAGCAAGAGTCATTTTAGTAAATAGTCTATAGGAACAGATAAAGTCTGAGGAAGGCTGTTTTCAATGAAGCTTCCACAGCCATTTTTGGATCCAGTGACCTTCCAAGGAAGTACCAGTTATGAGTGTCCAGTCAGATGACGTAAGAAGGGCATCTTCTGACAGGATCCTGTTCTCGGGTTAATAGTTTATTCTAGAGACAGTCTCTGATCCTGTCAATCTTGTGAAGTGTCTGGATATGTGTCTGTACATGATGAGAGGGCGAGATACTGAATATGACCTATTTGTGAAGGACATGGAATTACTGGATTTATAGGTAATGAGTGGATTGCTGTTTCTTCTCTAACATTAGTCTGCCCCACAAGGGAAGGGTTAACCGTGTCAGTGACTGGTCATCTATGCATGCAGAAGGTGGGGATGTGCATGTGACCGGGAACTCACAGGCAGCCCATAGGGCCCTCTTGGTCCAGGCTCTCCCATAGCTCCTTTTTCACCCTAAAATGAAAAGTAGAAAGTTCAATTCACACACTTCCTCTCATGCCCTATGTCTAAAGCCTCTATTTCAAGGACCATTCTATGAAAATCTCAAAGATTTAGGCTCTTACAGAGTCACTGCCAGTGATATTTGGAAAGTAATCCACAGTAGCATCTTTTGCTAAATCACCTTTGAAAGAGGGGCAGCACAAGATTGCCGCTGGTCAGCTGTGCAAAAGCATTTGCATATCTCAGATGCCATACTTGGGTTTCTTTGGCATTAGTGTGAAGCATTTATTTGTTACTAATTATTTTGTTAGCACCTTTAAATGTAAGAATAAAGTGCCATTCTTTTTTGAGACAGGGTCTCCCTCTTTCATCCAGGCTGGTGTATAGTGGTATGATCACGGCTCACTGAAACCTTAAACTACTGGGCCTAGGCGATCCTCCCACCTCGACCTCCTGAGTAGCTGGGACTACAGGCAAGCACCACTCTGCCCAGGTAGTTTTTAAATTATTTGTAGTGATGGAGGTCTTACTATGTTGTCCAGGCTGGTCTTGAACTCTGGGGCCTCGAGCAATCCTCCCACCTTGGACTCCCAAAGTGTTGGGATTACAGGCTTGAACCACAGTGCCTGGCCTGAAATGCCTTTTCTTCTATCAAAAAACAATTATTCAGGGAAGCCCTTCCTCGATTGCCCACTTCCTACCACCAGCTATATTTTATTTCACAGCCCTTAGACACCAGAAGATGCGTAAAGCTCGTGACCTGCTTATTCTCTGCTACCCTCACTAGAATACACACATGAAGGTTCTGGGGCCTCTAGCTTTGTTGTTCCCTATAGCATCCTCATAGCTTAGAATAGTGTTAGGCACATCAGGAAGTGTTTGTTGATTGAATGAGTCAAAGCAAATCTACATAATCATGTACACAGTTTGCTTCCTTTCTGAAAAAGAGGATTTATGTATTTTTTATTTATTTTTTATTCTGAGACATGGTCTTGCTCTGTTGCCCAGGCTAGAGTATAGTGGCACAATCTCGGCTCACTGCAACCTCCACATCCCGGGTTCAAGCAATTCTCCTGCCTCAGCCTCCCGAGCAGCCGGGATTACAGGCGCCTGTCACCACGCCTGGCCAATTTTTGTATTTTTAGTAGAGACGGGGTTTCACCATGTTGGCCAGGCTGATCTGGAAGTCCTGACTTCAGGTGATCCGCCCACCTGAGCCTCCCAAAGTGCTGGGATTACAGAGGTGAGCCACCGTGCCTGGCCTGAAAAAAAAAGGGTTTAAAAACTTTCAACCCCTCTGAATGCTAGATAAGGTAGGTATATGTTATCTTCCTCACTTTCTCTCCAAGTGCCTATTTAAATAGAATAGCTTTCCCCATCTTACATGATATTCTTGAATGCTTATAAAGAATAAGTATTATTGGAGGTAATCTTGTGAATAGAATAATTGTGATGTTAAAGAAAGGGATGTTCTGTATTTCAAATGGTGTTTTCTGCTGCTGCCATCTCCAAATTGAAGTGTTTGTCAGTATTTAGTATGAAAACTTCAGGAGTAATGGTGATTTTATATGAGTAGCCAAACAAAATCTTATCTCCTTTTATCATACCCCTGAAGGAGTTTAAAGGTTAGCAAATCTTTTTTCTTGGCAAAACGCCAGGTTCAGCTGATAGCAGTGCCTGCAGAGCTACCTGATATGCCTGTGTTTCTCCAGATTCCCATGTGAGCAAATTTCAGGTCCCTGTTGGCATTTTCTTTATCTAAATTTGAGGGGTCAGTGGAACTAATTAACACTGTCACCTACAGGCAATATGGTACAGGTGAGATTACTGAAAATAAATATGATAAAAGCTTGAACTTTTACTCATTATTACTTTATGGTTATTACTAAAGCAGAAGCAATTGCACTCAGCACAGTGGCCAGATTTTAAATGAAACATTAAACATTTTTTTAAGAAGGGAATTTTCTTAACTTGTTAAGAGACACCTATAAAAAATATCTACAGCATAGGACTTAATAGTGAAATATCAAAAACAGTCCCTTTAAGAATGGAGCAAGGGACAGGTGCAGTGGCTTATGTCTATAATGCCAGCACTTTGGGAGTTCAAGGCAGGAGGATCATTTGAGGCCAGGAGTTTGAGACCAGCCTGGGGACCAAGGTAAGACCCTATCTCTAAAAAAACAACCAAAGTAACTAGTAAGATGTGTGTGTGTAAGTCTGTGTCTGTCTGTCTGTCTGTCTATCTATCTATCTATCTATCATCTATCTAATCTATCTGTGTGTGTGTGTGTGGTGTGTGTGTGTGTGTATGTGCACATGCACGCACATGTAGTGGGAGGTGAGGGTTTTAAGGAAAGATCCACATAAACTGGACTGGGTCTAGTCTGAAATAACTGAAACAACTCCACAGATTAGGATGGGTCTAATTGGAAAAATCTCCATAGATTATTTTGATATAACCATTCCCTTCTCCACTGAGAATCTTGGCTTGGTCTTATTCTTAAAACAAATATACTATGGCTTATTTGAATAAAGCTGTCACTAAAACAGGTGTCTGTGAAACTCCTCTTCTAGAACAGCCCACCCCCAATAATTACTTCAAGCTATTAATGACAATTCCATTTTTCTTGCCAGTGACTGCCTCAGAAGTGGACAGCTGACCCAGTGCTGGCAAATGAGGTGTCAGAGGCATCAGCCAGGAAGCTCTGGGGAAGCGTCCTCTCTGCTCAGGAAGAGACATGGGGGTGGTCTCTCTCTTCTCTGCTGGTGTCTCACCAGAGAGGATGCTTGGACCACTGTGCCCAGCTTGTCTATGGTCAGAAGACAAAGCCAGCACGTGGAAAAGGGCTCCCAAGCAAAACCTAGAGTCTACCTTTGAATATTTTCTTATATAAAGTAATGTATTTCTTTATTGTGTAAGCCATTTTGAATTTGGGTTCTGTCACTTAGAGCCAAAAAGCATTCTAATGATTCCAGCTTGAAAGCTTTTAGGAATGAAATATTAACACAGGGATTTGAATGTGCAACTCCTTTTCCTGGATTAAGCAATTCCAAAAGTATTTTTCAACCTCTCAAGCTTAATACACTTTATAGAGTTCCAAAGCCAAATGAAGAAATCAGCTAAGGTAGGGAGGATCAGGTGCTTGCAGAGTGGAATATTAATGCTGTCAGTCATACACTTGAAAATGTTTGAATAACATTGCCTGTCAAATGCATGGTTTCTTTTAGGTTGTTCTAATTTCATTTGGGTTCTTTAATTTGCACGTCAACACTGAGGCATTATCCTAGAACACCTCCCTGTGCTGATTCTGACTTCTTTAAAATTTGAAACTTTTTTGAGAGAATCCAGGTGGCGCCTCTATCAATTAACTCTGAGAATCACACTCCAGTTCAGCACTTCCAGTGAGGGGCACTTGGAGAGTACTGATATATGATCCAGTTAAGATAGTTAACATCCTGAGTAAATACAAGAGTAACACTTTACACTGCACACCATTTGACTGAAACTATGCCTTCAAATTCTTAGCAATTTCATTTGCTCTTCTAGTTAATTCTGCTCCAGCACTGAGACCTGATACTCTTGTGACATTGTGGAGCTATCGGAAGTAGCAGCTGATTTACCACATGGTAAACCCTCTTGAGCCCCAGGGCATTCTGCCAAAAGACTGCCTGAGATTTGCTGCTCCATTTTTAGTACATGGGCTGGGTTTCTTCACACAATGCTTGAAAGCCAATATGCGTCAGCAGCGTTGAGGCTTTTAGCTTTTAAATATTTTTAATTAAGATGATCTTCAGAAGTCATTGGTTTGATCTTAGAAATATGACAATTGCACATTCAGATTATACGTTCCTTTAGAACTCATCTCTTTCTACAAGCATTCTTGGATAAAGCCAATCTTCATCACCGTACAGCTTGTACTATTTGTATTATTTTGGCCTCATTCTCTGGTTATTTCCTGCATGCATTTTTCTTTCTCTGCAATTAGATTGTAAACTCTTCTAGGTCAAGAAGAATAGCTGCTTTTTTTTTTTTTTTGGCAGCATTCAGTATATATTAATAAAATATTAATAAAAGACCGGGAGATAATTAATTATAATGGTATTTATTATTCAATGTACTGAAGCAAATGAGCAAAATAGGCTTTGCCTAAGTGGGAGGAGAGTGTTTCCATCTCACACTAGCAGTAATACCATGCTTTGCACATAGTAGCATTTGGTAAATATTTCCCGAATGAATGAGATCACTCTACAGAACACAGAATTATGGAGTTGGAAGGTATGTTAAAGAAATGACTACTGGCCCTCTTTTTTTAAAGCAAATTATCCCAGACTGATGAAACCTATCTAGTTTTTAAAAGACCACAAACTTGCATAGTGAATCATTCCAACATTTTGAAGCCCTCACTATTAAAATACTTTCTTTATATCCTGTCCTGAATGGTAGGGAAATTGATGACATAATTCCACTCAGACACACAAAAATACTTCTAAGATTTCCAAGGTGAGGAAAAGAAATAGTGGGAGAAAAACAAAGAGAAAGAGAGAAAGAGCGCAAGAGAGCGTGAGCATGAGAGGGAGAAGAGAGAAGAAAGTTCCAGACAGATGACCATTTATCTTCCATTCTGAATGTCTTTTTTTCCCCAAAAGATATGGAAACGTGGCCTAGCAATAGAGAGGTTAGTGAAAGGTTTTTGTTTTATAATGCACTGAAATTATTTCCTTATGGTTAAAGAAAAAGCCTATCCTTTAGCTTTAAAAAAGGGGGAGCATGTGTAACTGTGCAGAAAAGAATACTTAGGTTTCATTATTTCCTTTGGAAAAAAGTTATAAACTACTCTGAATGAGTACAGTAGCTTTATATAAAAGATTATCAACCAGAATACATACTCCTGGCAATTTTAGCTCCATTGACTTCAACTTTCTGGATGAAGGCCAAATGAAAATATCTTCCTTATGGGTGAAGGAAGAATCATCTGAGCTATTTATTTTAGCTATGTAAATGTATGTGTTGTTTTTATTAAGGCAGCCATGTTCTATTTTATGCCCTGTGGTTTTCTTCTCTCAATATTAGGACTCTGAATAGAACTTAGGATAGTATCTCTTTTTATTTAATATTAAATAGCCCTTTATTTCTTCTGAAAAATGAACAGTTCAACTAATATGGAAAAGCCATGCTCTGTGTTTTCTTTAGTACAAGCTTCATAACCTCAGCAACAACTTACTCTTTCTCCTTTGGGACCTGCAGGGCCATGGGGTCCCATAGGACCATCTGTACCCTAAAAAAAAAAAAAAGATAATATGAGATATATCACAAGGGCTGCAAGAATAGCAGTTATAATTTATCCTGAATTTTTCCTAGGTGAATGGTGCCTAAGAATATCAGTAAGACAACTCATCTCCTTTCAAAGTGCTTTATGCTTCATTATTTCAGGCCAGCGGTTTTCAAGAAACTCACGCAAAAAGGATGAATTATATAACTGCATGTTTCAATGAAAGGTACACACAAAAAGCTGCATATCATATTTAATTATATCGTTTTCCTCTGACTAAACAAAGCATCATTGGCCGGGTGCAGTGGCTCAAGCCTGTAATCCCAGCACTTTGGGAGGCTGAGGTGGGTGGATCATCTGAGGTCAGGAGTTTGAGGCTAGCCAGCCTGGCCAACATGGTGAAACCTCGTCTCTATTAAAAACACAAAAATTAACTGGGCACGGTGGTGGGCACCTGTATTCCCCTACTCAGGAGGCTGAGATTGTAGTGAGCCAAGATCGTGCCACTGCACTCCAGCCTGGGCAACAGGGCGAGACTCGGTGTCAAAAAATAATAAATAAATAAATAAATAAATAAATAAAGCATTTTCACTTTGCCCCATAATCCTAAGAAGAAAAATGTAATTGTTTTTCCTTCCTGTCACCTCTTCCTCAAGCCCTTCTCTACACTCACTGCCACCCTTAGCTGGGCAAGCTCTGAACTCTTGTTTTCAGCTGTTTAAGAGGCTTGAACAGTTATACAAGTAGAAGAAAATTATTAAGCAAATGAAAACAGTGTGTAACTGTTCAATCCAAACTTTCTGCAGCTCTCTTGGGGGCAGCAGGGGCTTACAGGAAAGGAATCATTCTTATAGATTCTGCGGCAGTGGCTGGTCACTAGGCTTATAACTCACAAACCAGGCAGCCAAGATGAACTTAAATATATAATTCCCTTTTGTACCCCTGGTTAGTTCAGGATTAGGATTTCTGCAGGAGAAGAGGTGATATTTGAATGAATGTAAGAACGCTGAGGTCCAGTGAAAATCATGACTACCTGAAATAAGTTTTTAGAATGGAAAAGATGGGAATTTCTTTTAGATTCTTAAAACTGTAGCCAGGACTTCGAGTACACTTGCTCATTTCCAGGATGACTATGCTTAGATTCACACAAAATGGATTATAATATTTGCAAATGTAGGAACTATTCCAGCATGATTTTTCTTTAGTATTCCCATTTCTGTTCTACTATTCTGGTTTACTCTGTTAGAGCCTTGTGATAAGAAAAAATTCAGAGTTTTAAATTCATTCTAATGTTGCCGAATTCTCATCAGCTTAACTGATATTTTTCTTACTGCCTGAATTCAAAGTTCACTTTCAGAAGACTTCTAAATACTGAGTATTTGTGGCTGAAATTTAAGAGCTGGAGCTGTTAAGAACCAAAGATAAAAAGACAAAATGACAGAAGACAGACAAGTCATTTCTATGAACAGAAATGGAAAGTTAGTGCCAAGGAAGAAGTTATATTTGATGGACATAAGTCTAAAAGGAAAAGCAAGTTACAGTAATTTCACATTATTTTAATCTCTTCAGAGGGCCTCTCTCATGGAATTGTAGGGGATGTCTGTCTACTGGTTCTGGAAAAATTCGTCTGGGATTCTAAGATAATGAAGCCCATTAGTCTGGTCATTCTTCCCACCTAGCAAATTATCCAGACTTGAACACAAGCTTCAGAAAGACGTTCTGGCAGTTTAGTTGTTCTCCAGACAGAGTTGCAACCATCCTTTGTCCACCTTTCCCCTCTTTGCGGCTATCTTTATCCACCTTCCCCTTTTACGACAGCTCTAAGTACACCCTCATCATTTGATGAGAGGACATGGAGCAAAGGGGTCTGTCCTGAAGTGCACGATTCACAGCCACAAAACATGTCAGAACAGGACAAGGGACTGACTCACCCGGGATCCTGGCTTTCCGTCTAAGCCAGATGCTCCCTGTGTGATTTGGTTGGTAGCAGGGTTGGTGGGTGTAACACGAATGACAAGAACAGAGATTAGTATGAGGTACCGATGAACAAATGTAACACTTCAAACAACATAATACGCAGTTACAGGGTTCTGGGATGAATATCACATTGCTACAAATTGTTAGTTAAAAAAAACAACATGACAAACACCCCACAGATGATGGCATTTTAATGACATTTCTATTTGACAAATTCTTATTTAGAAATCAAGCTAATGAAGTGTATAAACTGGGCTACAAAGTAGTTACTCATAACAGTCGCAGGCTTCTATCTAATTTCCCTATGAAATTCATTTTCTAAAGACTGTGCTGTTCACCATATATTTCTTTAGGTTCTGAAGAGAAAAGAATGGGCTAAAAAAAGGGCTCATTATAATAATCAATCAAATTTAGCATTTCAGAGAGAAAAAAAGCTCTGGTTATACTTGCTAAAATAGTGTTTATGAATAACAAATGCAGGGTTTTCACATGTTAGGATGACTCTTGGTGGATTTTACATCAACAATAATTACTCATTGTTTTCTCATTTGTTCCTACTGTTCACACTACCTTCCACTAGAGGGACTTCTAGGAAAGGGAAAAAGCCAGAAAACAGTTGGTGCGACCAAGCAAAAAATAACTTCCAAACTAAATTGTTTCTCGATTCCTTCAAATAATCTTTGCATCAAAGCCTGACTGGGGAAATAACTTTAAAAATTTAATGTTCTCAGACAATGCATGTTTTTCTTCACTTTGAACTCTAGGCTACACATAAATAGTGTATGATTAAAAAATGGCATTTTCAATGTTTGTTTCAAGAATAAGCACAATTATTTCTTTGATACGGCTTTTGTGTCTCAAAGCCCAAGTATTTATTTATAGTCCTTTAAGAATATTGGTTAGATCAAGAAGTATTTAAGAAAGAAAATGCACTGGCCCTAAAAATTATCTTGTCAAGATCGCAGAACTATTTCCCAATTTTATGCTTCAGATGCAGTTAATAATACAAAATGGAAAAAAAAAAATCGATTCCAGATGAAAACTCTACCAATGATGTTATTCTATATACATGTTGGGTATTTTGAGTTTTTATTTTAAAATTTCTTCTGTATAATCCTATTATGAGCCATACTATAACTGCAAAATACATACTTTTTTTTTTTTTTTTTGAGATGGAGTTTCACACTTGTTGCCCAGGCTGAAGTGCAATGGCACAATCTTGGCTCACTGCAACCTCCATCTCCCAGGTTCAAGCGATTCTCCTGCCTCAGCCTCCCGAGTAGCTGGGATTACAGGCATGCACCATCACACCCAGCTAATTTTTGTGTTTTTAGTAGAGACAGGGTTTCATCATGTTGGCCAGGCTGGTCTCAAACTCCTGATGTCCACTGATCACCTGCACTTTAGGAGATCACTGGCTGGTCTCAAACTCCTGATCTCCACTGATCACCAGCACTTTGGGAGATCACTGATCTCCCAAAGTGCTGGGATTACAGGTGTGAGCCACCGTGCCTGGCCTACGTACGTCTTTTTTTTTTTTTTTTTTTGAGATGGAGTCTTGCACTGTCGCCTAGGCTGGAGTGCAGTGGTGTGATCTCAGCTCACTGCAACCTCCACCTCCTAGGTTTATGCCATTCTCCTGCCTCAGCCTCCCAAGTAGCTAGGACTACAGGCGCCCACCACCACACTTGGCTAATTTTTTGTATTTTTAGTCCAGACAGGGTTTGTTAGCCAGGATGGTCTTGATCTCCTGACCTGGTGATCCACCCGCCTCGGCCACCCAAAGTGCTGGGATTACAGGCATGAGCCACTGTGCCCAGTCTTACATATGTCTTTTGTTAGCAATAATTACAATAAAAATGTATATTGTTGTTCGTTTGTTTGTTTAAGGTTAGCATAGGTACAGTTATTAGCTAAATGTTGCATAAAAATTATCAATAGCCCTAAATTTTAAATTAGGGCAGACTTTAAATAAATCAGATTGAAAGTTTAAATAAAATAGAAAATCCAAACTTTCTTTTGCCTTTTGATACTTTCTTCAGTTACCATTATTATAACATTTGAAAATAAATGTAGGCCAGGCATAGTGGCTCACATCTATAATCTCAGAGCTTTTAGAAGCCGAGGCGGGAAGATTTTTTGAGGCCATGAGTTAGAGATTAGCGTGGGAAACATGGCGAGACCCAATCTCTATAAAATATTTAAAAAAATAAATCGCTTGAGCCCAGGACTTCGAAGCTGCAGTGAGCTATGATTGTACCATTAGACTCTAGCCTGGTGACAGAGTGAGACACTGTCTCAAAAAAAGAAAAAAGAAAAAAGAAAATAGCGAAATTGTAATAATTTTACACTGATACTATTATATCTACCTAGAATGCTGAATTAATGACTCACATAAATTATAGAGGTTTTATGCCTGTAGTCCATTGATCTAATTGGTGTGATTAAACCTATATTCTAGGCTGCGCTGGTGGCTCATACCTGTAATACCAGCACTTTGTGAGCCTGAGGCGGGTGGATCACCTGAGGTCAGGAGTTTGAGACCAGCGTGTCCAACATGGTGAAACCCCGTCTCTACTAAAAATAGAAAACTTAGCTGGGCATGGTGGTGCGCACTGGTAGTCCCAGCTACTCGGGAGGCTGAGGCACAAGAATTGCTTGAACCTGGGAGATGGAGGTTGTGGTGAGCCGAGATGGCACCACTGCACTCCAACCTGGGTGACAGAGCCTCTGTCTCAAAAATAAATAAATTAAGTAAACCTATATTTTAATACAAGGTTTATATCAGTCATTCAATAAATAAATACCTACTGACCATCTACTATATGTGGGATGTATGTAAGGCACTTGCTATCAACTGGCATAAAGTATAATACCCATGGCAAAAATGAAGTAAGTGGTCATCAGCTTTTTTTCCTCCCACATTTCAAATTGTGTATAAACTATATTCTGCTACTGATTTTATGTCATATTTTACTCATGTAATCTATATTGTTCTTTGTTGATTTGTATCTGTATTCACCTAATAGGTAGCATATTAAAGGCTTGAAATTAAAGCCTCATAATAACAATTTTTAAAAAATCTCCATTTAGTTGTTGTGGAAAGAAAGCTGACATAAAACGAAGAGCCAAGGGGAGATTCCTTCTTCATTAAAAATAAAAATCTCTAAACAACTGCAAAATACTTCTTTTATACTACTCACTATTGCCACAAGAACCTCATAACAGGGAATTTTCAAAACGAACAACATAAAACACATAGAACATGATATGATTGATTAATGTAAGGAGCCACAGCATTGACCTCACGCCATCAACAATGGCCAATTCCATACCTGCCACCAACAGAGGGCTACAGTTTTTGGTATTCAAGGAGAAAAAACAATTGAGGCATTTTAAACTGCCCTAGATTATAAAAAGTATTTGGGAGAAACTATGAAATAATGAGCACAACACTTTTAAAAGAAGGGGATAATGGGAGAAGAATTGTCAGCCCTAAAAGAGGAATGTTGGCATGTATGTAATTGAAGAATGACAGGACATTTCTAGCATTGTTTGTTGCGGGTCTTCCTCTGACACAAAAGCAGGCATCAGAGACACAAAACTGAGCTGAGCTCTCCTCGAACATAATATGTTTCCTAATTACAGAAACCTCAACAGTACGAGCTGCTGAGTAAACTAGAGTTATCACGTAGGGTAGAAAGAAAAATCTGAGATTTGCACTAAAATGGAAAGTTTTCTTTACTTACTGGAAGACCAAGGGGTCCTCTGTCACCCTTTTGACCTGGTTCACCCTTCAATCCTTTAACACCATTTAACCCTGGTTCACCCTAAATGCAAAAGCAAATGCCAATTTTGGTTGCTATTATGGGTGTTTAAACTGTGAGAGAAGAGAGCCAGTCTCTGAAATAGTTGCAGATTCCAGTTTTAGGAAACAGCAGAGTCAGGCTAGATTTGTCTTGCACCAAATATTAATTTTTAAAGTTAAAATTAGTTACTAAACTGACATCAACAATAATATTCTAGAAATCAAAATTCCCAGGAAAGTGTGCTCCTTACAATAAAAATATGTATGGTTGATTTCCTAAATTTTTCAGTTCTATCTCAAGGAAATTCATGTTATACCACATTTTTATGATCAAATAATTCAAAGACAATCGAGTGGAGGATGCTGAAGAAGATTCAGTAAAAAAAAATAAACCCACTCTGCTGGAATGGAAAACTGGAATATGCAGGACAGGGTTATAGACAGATATTTTAAGCCTTTAAGCATGTTGTCCAACAGAATGAACTAAAAATGTAGCAGCTGATGTTTGAAGTAATGCCATTTAGCAAGTCCTCATTCACTGCCCTTGCCAAGTCAGATCCCTACATGGACTAATCAACAAATCACCAATCCCAGGAGAAAATATGAAGATCAAAGAACTTAAATGTAGTTTTACTAACTATCCATCTGCCCAATGTTAGAATAAAGAAAGTATGAATTTAACTCAGGGTGACATTATAAAAGCCACAGTAAATGATAAATTATTGACTCTATTTTTAAAAACCAAGAAATACAGTACACCTATTTTCCATCAGTAACAACATGTTAGATATCAAGTTCTGACCTGTATACTTGTCAACTTTTACATGTAGACATTAATTTGCCAAGAAAATCTTGAAGGGCTTGTGAATGAAAGATGATTTCAGACACAAATGCCCTATAGAGTCTTGCTGGGTTGGGACGGGAAAGGGAAGAGGCTACACTGACATGGCAGAAGGGGTTTTTAACCTGGGTAGTATTTTTTTTTTTTTTTTGAGACGGAGTCTTGCTCTGTCACCCAGGCTGGAGTGCAGTGGCCGGATCTCAGCTCACTGCAAGCTCCGCCTCCCGGGTTCACGCCATTCTCCTGCCTCAGCCTCCGGAGTAGCTGGGACTACAGGCGCCCGCCACCTCGCCCGGCTAATTTTTTGTATTTTTAGTAGAGACGGGGTTTCACCGTGTTAGCCAGGATGGTCTCGATCTCCTGACCTCGTGATCCGCCCGTCTCGGCCTCCCAAAGTGCTGGGATTACAGGCTTGAGCCACCGCGCCCGGCCGACCTGGGTAGTATTTACTCAACTTGCCTAATGATGTAAGTCAGTGTAGCGCTTGTTAAACATAAAGAGTTCAGGGCCCCACCCAGTCCATGGCAGCACAGAAATGGGTAGCTTTAATAAGCCTCCCAGGTGATTCTTATCAGGAAATTCTGGGAAACACTGAGCTAGATTCATGCATGGAATCATGTTATGTATTTGAACTTTCAAAGGGGGTCGCAAAGTGATGAACACATTGGCATGGCATAAAAAACTTCAGGATTTTGAAGATAGGATGTTTGCCATGCAGCCACTCTAGCAAGTCCAAATGTGTCGGTTGTTGGTAAGGTAGTATCCTGGGAATTCTACTGATTGAGGACACGATATGAAGGCCAAGGCTCAATAGTCAGTGACTAATTTGAGATCTGTGGGTTTGTATGTGTGTGTACTTTCAACAAGTGGTCTTGAGGTACTTGGGGTTAAATCCAGTGACAGAAAGACCAAATTTCAAGTCTGGACCTAAGTTCTAGTCCCAGATGTGTCGTGAACTAGCTGTGTAATTTGGGGCAAATAACCTAAACTGTTTGGGCCTGTAGTTTATCATCTATGAAATCAGGGAACTTGCATAGATATCGATGACGTCTTTTCAACTTTATAGTATCTGAAACTTATGATTTAAGTAAGAATTGAAGTTGTATGGACAAAATAAATTGTTGCATTTTAGAAATCAAAAGCATCTTGGGCATCTCCTAATCCAACTGTGATAGCATATCTGAATCACTTATGAAATTAAACATCTTGGTGGCATTATCCTTAGTCATTATGACCAGGCTGGTTTTTGTTGGCATCTTAAAATCCAAGAGTAGGGCTGGGCGCGGTGGCTCACACTTATAATCCCAGCACCGTAGGAGGCCAAGGCACGCAGATCACCTGGGGTCAGGAGTTCAAGATCAGCGTGGCCAACATGGTAAAGCCTCGTCTCTACGAAAAATACCAAAATTAGTCGGGCATGGTGGTGGGTGCCTGTAATCCCAGCTACTTGGGAGGCTGAGGTAGGAGAATCACTTGAACCCAGGAGGCAGAGGTTGCAGTGACCCGAGACTGCACCATTGCTCTCCAGCCTGGGAAACGAGCGAAATATCATCTCAAAAAAAAAAAAAAAAAAAAAATCCAAGAGTAGCAAGCACTGATTTTGTCCAGATGGGGAAAAAGGCCAAGGGAGATTAAACAACTACTAAGATCACAAAGCTGATAGATGGTGCTCTGTCTTCTGACTCCCCCAGATAGTACTCTCACCCCAAAGTCTAATTCATGCTTCTGAGATACTGTTAACTCACTGGCCTTATTGGAAGGTAAGGTAGTCTAAGAAGAATAAAGAGGCGTGAACTTCTCCCATTCCTGGGTGTCACCTGCCTGACTGGGAAAAGGAAACCCAGATTTTCTGAGTCAGACCAATACCTGCCACCATCCCTAGAGCTGGGTGGGCTAAAGAGAGCCAGCCTCCCCAGAGGAGACAGTGGCCTGCCTCTGGGCTTTGTGACGCCTAGTGCCAACATTGCCTTTATGTGTCTTCCCAGCTCACTACCTGTTAGTTGCACCAGCTCACTACTGAGGCACTCTCAGGAGTTCATGAACCTTCTTTCAAGCAGGCTTGAGGATGAGTTATAGAATTTTTCTGTTCAGAACCAAGTATCACATAGCAACAATAACAGCTGTCTTTTGATATTTATCAACAGCTGCACCAGATATTTTGCTAAGTGTTTTATAATCATACCTCATTAAGTTATCACAGCACTGTAAGGTGAGTTACCCAGTTGAGTAAATAAAGGATCAGAGAGGGTCCATAATCTGCTCAAAGTGATACAGCCTGGCAAGACTGAGATTAGAACATAAGTCTTCATCACGTATGCTCCCTGAAAGGGGGAGCTTGTCTTTCAGGGCTTATTTTAATCTGCCAGGATGTCCTTTCAGTCTAGACTAAGGCAAAGGACAGGTGGAGACCATCTTCATCATGCAAGCTACACTAATTCTGATAAAGAGGAGCTTTTCTCCCATGTTCTCTTTTTAACCCAAAAGTATAGAATGCATGTAAGTGCTGTGATCTTCTTCCCAGTATAGCACACCTGAAATACCCCACCCGCTTCTAGACCAATGACCTCTGGGCGAATACAAAATTAAGATCCTGGAGAGGCAAAGCATTTAGATGTGGTATGACTACATGGCAAGCAAGAAATATCAATTAATAACATCCAAATATACAGGTAGAGATACCATTAAAAAAGCATCTAGACTAGTCTGAGAATCTCATCAGATTCACTTCTAAATGGTTGACTTGAGTACATTAGGATTCATAATTTGAGAAGCTTACATAGTAACCAGGAAAAAGGCAAAATGAGAAATAATTTATCTCCAGGTGATCACTTAAATTTGTTATAAGTTGTTTTGTGTTATGAGATTTAAACATCTGGATGCTTAAAGGCTCAAAGATTATCAACATTACTTGACAAATAAGACAGGAGAGACATGCTTCTGTCATGCTTCTCCATGATTATCAAGGAAGCAGAAATCAAATAATCAAGGGATTTGTTGGATTACCTTTGGTCCAGGAAGTCCATGAGGTCCCTGAAAATGGAAAAAGAGCTTTTAATTAAGAATTGATTCTCTATTTCCCAGCAGGAGTGAATATTATATCACGTAACAAAAGAGATGTAAGACAAGAATCTTCTTGTTTGAGCTATAGCTAGAGGCAGGCTAGTGGATATTATTTATTACCTACCAAAAGTTCCTGCCAGTTCTTGGATTGCTCTGTAATAGGAAATTCATTAATAGCAATTCTGTCTGCTAATACCTTTGAGGAGGGAGAAATCCACCAGGGTTACATGGAAGAAAGAAGTAGGAAAAAATGGTATTCTGAATAAGTAAATTATGGTCACTCTTTTCTCCCATTGCTCAAGAAAGAGCATTATTGGAATGATCTAAGCCACAGAGCATAGCCAGTCATCCCTTTCTGACTAGCTCCATTTCTATTTTATACCATAAACAATTATTATTGACTTCTTCTCCTTCTTCTTCTTCCTCCTTCTCCTTCCTCCCTCCCTCCCTCCCTTTCTCTCTTTCTTTCTTTCCCTTTCTTTCTTTCTTTCTTTCTTTCTCTTTCTTTCTTTCTTCTGTCTCCTTTTTTTTTGAAAAAATGGTAATTTTTTCAAATTACCATTAAAAACTCTGAATGGAATAAGCAAGATGCTTCATGAGTTCAAATGAAATAAAAATATGACTTCAAAGAGAAATTTGCCAAAGAGAAGCCCCAGACTTTAAGTGCCAGGGAATATGAGAGGTTTTCCATTAACTCTTCCAGACCCAAGGTGTTGAATAATCTAAAGAAGACAGGAAGTGAGGAGATGACACCCAAGTTTGGGATTCTGGAACATCATTTATTTAAGATTAAAGAAAAGATTGTTGTGTAGGAAAGCTAAGCATTATTATTTAGATTGCATTTATTTTTACAAAAGCAAATTCTTCAAAGTTCTTGTAATAATTGTTTATCAGTGGAAGAAAGTCATAATGCATGCATGACTCAAGATTACAAAACACTTATTTTGTAGAAAATCTAAATATACAGACTAGTCAACTTAAATTAAGGTTACTGTGGATTGCTGTAAACATTTCAAGTGATTTAAACAAACTATTTGGAGAAAGGAGTATTTAAATATCCATCAGTAAAATTATAAAACTTCAGGAAAAAGTTTATATTAATCAATGGCTATATATTTGTTACATATGTCCACATTAGAATAATATTTTCCTTTTTGATAAGTTTCAGGTAAGCATTTTCAAGAAATGGCTGTTACTTTATCAGGGATTCTTATCTCATTTTAATAATGGCTTAAAATTCCTCTAAACTAATTAATTTTATGATACGAACAGGCTGTAGCATTTTCTAATTTAACTTTCTATCTTATAGTAGAGGGAGTATTTTTTAAAAAAGCCAAAAGTATGCCATTTGCTTAATTCTTAATGAACCATCTAGTGTTAAGAAAATAAGGTCACACTGGGCAAGGTGGCTCACACCTGTAATCCCAGCACTTTGGGAGGCCAAGGCGGGTGCATCACTTGAGTCCAGCAGTTCAAGACCAGCTTGGGCAATGTGGTGAAACTTCATCTATTCAAAAAATACAAAAATTAACTGGGCGTGGTTGGTGACATGTGCCATAGTCCCAGCTACTCAGGAGGCTGATGTGGGAATCACCTGAGCCCAGGAGACAGAGGTTGCAATGAGCCATGATCGTGCCACTGTACTCCAGCCTGGGCCACAGAGTGAGACCCTGTCTCAAAAAAAAAAAAAAAAAAAAGGAGAAAGAAAGAAGAAAGAGAGAGAGAAAGAAAGAAAGAAAGAAAGAAAGAAAGAAAGAGAAAAGGAGGGAGGGAGGAAGGAGAAGGAAGAAGAAGGAGAAGGAGAAGGAGAAGAAGGAGAAGTCAATAATAATTGTTTATGGTATAAAATAGAAATGGAGCTAGTCAGAAAGGGATGAAATATTTTTGAGATAGGGTCTCACTGTCTCCCAGGCTGAAGTGCAAGGGCACGATCACAACTCACTGCAACCTCGGCCTCCCTGGGCTCAGGCAATCCTCCCACCTCAGCCTCCTGAGTAGCTGGGACTACAGGCATGTGCCACCATGGCCAGTTAATTTTTGTATTTTTTGTAGAGATGGGGTTTTGCCATGTTGCCCAGGCTGGTAACTCCTGACCTCAAATGATCTGCCCACCTCGGCCTCCCAAAGTGTTGGGATTACAGGCATGAGTCATTGTGTCCAGCTGATTCTAAATCTTATTCTGCTGGTATTAGAGCAGCGGCTGGATAAAATGATTTGCCAGTGTTCACGCTGTAAGGTTGTAGTAGAGCTTGCTATATCTGTTTGTCTTTCCTCACCTCTATCACAAAACTACTCTTATCTCTTCCCAACATATGTGTTTGGGAGAGTGAATGACAACACTGTAAAGTTAATATATCTCAAAGCACCTGGTATTTTCCATCCATTCCACAGAGAGTAGTACAAAATACAAGCTGACTGTTTAGAGGGATGTGTTCATGTTCTGTCTAGTAGCATGCTCATAAATAAGGAATTACATTTTAGAAAGAAGGGAAACTTACCATGGGGCCAGGTGGGCCATGGGGACCTGGTGGGCCTGGTGGGCCTATGATCTGTATGTCCAAAAAATAAAAATGTTTTTGGTTACTTCATTTAGATAAGGCAGTTCAACTTGAATCTTGTGCTGGGGTTCTGCTAAGGCCATTAGTAGTTGCAGAGGAAGAAAGATACTGGAATAAGTGATGTGTTTGATTCTCTAGATTTAGAAATTCCTTGTGAGAATTTTAAAAAAACTCCAAAAAAAAGTTCTACAAAAGCCAGAATAAATCAAAAGTATATTAAAAGAAAAGGAAGCAACTGATTACCAAGAAACGCTATAATGTCACTACTATCAAACTCAAATATTTCACTAAGCATAAGCAGGACTCTGGAGAAACAAACAAGGATGTTCTATATTCACAAAGATCTATCCATTGTTATGAGAAAACCATTGATTTTTTTTTCCTCAGGATTAGACAGTTCTCTGAAAACCTGCTTCTACCTCAGACCTCTGATATACTTTGTCTCTCACTGTGCAAGGCTAATGGATGTTTCTTCTACAGTTTGACAAACCAAGAAATTTGAGGTCTGTCTACTGTTCAGTCATCTGGCAGAGCTGGTATAGGTAAGTAACAGGTGAGCGTGTGAGAAGGTTCAGGAACCATGGAAGTTCAGCCACCATGGACTTACAGAAGGACCCTGTGGACCTGGCATTCCAGAATCTCCTTTTTCTCCTTTCATTCCATTGGCTCCCTACAAACAACCAGTAAGCAGGGTTAAGCAGATAAAGTTATTTCCAGTGTAAGAGACAACTGAATTTTCTCCCCAAACCCATTGTTCTCTTGACATTTTATAATATCATGCACTTGCTACATAAAAGAAGGATTTATCTCCTTGTATTCTAGCTTAAAATAGCAACTTTACTAAAATCTCTAGGATTATGGGCGATATGTAAAATAAAATATAAAGTAAATACAAACTGGCTTGAGCTTGATTGGTTAAAGTCCTACGGTGTTAAATATATTGAGATATAAATGTTATATCTTTTATGGTGGTGTGCAATTTAAACAGCAGAGGTAAGTCTTTTAACTTAGTTTTTTTTGACATTTATATACTTCGTTGTTTTATAAAAAAGTCTAAGGCAGTGTAGTTTACTGCATTTTTTAAAACAATTTTTACATTTTCTCCTCCAAATTCTGGGTTAGAATTATGGGGAAAACCACAAAATACCATCCCATAGTATCATTCACACAGAGGACACTTTCCAGAGAAACTTGTTTTTTAATTGTCCTGTATTTTTTGGCTCATTTCTTTATTATGGTTTATTTCATAATAACCAGTTAATATCATCTTATGCATACTAAATTAAAGTGGCCAACTATGTTTATTTTATTATCTTCTAGGGAAAACAACTCAGGAAAACATGAAGGCTTACTTTATAATTCATTTGGTTACAAGCTTTACAATTTGAGTTCCCTAGAGTAATTAACCAATAATACCCCTCAAATATTTCAAAATAAAAATATTAGATGAACCACTAGATGAGATTGCAGCTAATGATATAACTCTTTTCTGATTGTTTAATTTACCTTAATAAGAACATAACATAAAAAGTATCAACAAACAAAAACTATAAACCTACCGGTAATCCAGGAAGTCCAATTCCTCCTTTTTCGCCTGTCATACCTGGGTCCCCCATGTCTCCCTTTGAGCCTTTGAGTCCCTAAAAACGATAGATAGGGTTGGCATGTAAGCAGCATACTGACCCCTGATAATTACATCCTAGGGAAAATAGAATTCCGGATCAATTTCATTAGTAGGTGGGTTCAATGTTGAGATGATTCTGATTTTTGTCTTTAGGTAGAGTTATTTCTTACAGCAACCTTCTACATGCAATCAGTACTATTTCTCCCTATAATGAAATAGATTAAGCTCTATTAGACCATTTAAGTATGAAAAACATGAACTTAGGTTTTGACATAATTTCTCCTGATTTTGTATTTTTACCTGGCAGCTAATTCTATCTCACCACACCTGAAAACAACTTAATAGATTTCATTCTCAACAATACAGGATGTATTCGGAATCGGGACCTAGTTTTATATAATAACAAATGTCCAGACAAATTTCTCTCATCTCTATCCACTATACTCTCCTCCCTCCTAACTGCAGGCAGAAGTTCCAGTCACCATCAGTTTGCAATGGTCCAGTCTACAGACTGGTAAATCATTGGATCTTTTACCGCACACTAATGCTCAATCAATGCTTAAAAGTATGACAACCTCTTCACAGTGTTCTTATTTTGTTCTCATGATGTCTCTATGAGGTGAGTCAGAATGTTATTTTTATTCTCCTTTACAGTGAGGAAATAAATATGCATTTTGAATGTTAACAAGTCTGAATTTTGTAATTTTTGGTTTTTTTTTTGAGTCGGAGTCTCACTCTGTCACCCAGGCTGGACTGCAATGGCGTGATCTTGGCTCACTGTACCCTCCGGCTCCCAGGTTCAAGCCATTCTTCTGCTTCAGCCTCCCAAGTAGCTGGGACTACAGGCATACACCACCACGCCCAGCTAATTTTTGTACTTTTAGTAGAGACGAGGTTTCACCATGTTGGCCAGGCTGGTCTCAAACTCCTGACCTCAGGTGATCTGCCCATCTTGGCCTCCCAAAGTGCTGAGATTACAGGCATGAGCCACCACGCCTGGCCTGAATTTTATAATATTAGTACTGACATTAATTTATATTTTTCAGCATTTTCATCCTAGGAAACTCACTTCAATATACTGATGGCTCATTCTTCAGTAGAGATGATCATAGTTATTATGGTAAGGGGCTTCTAGGCTGCACAAACCTGTTTATCTTTTATTTATTAAAAACTATTCATGGAGAAAAATTATTTATGGAAAGGAACTTTTCTTGTTAACTGTACCTATTTAATAGCACCTAGTTCAGAATTACCCACTGGGTGAGTAGATGCCTGAATGAATAGATGGATCTTACTGATTAAAAACACCTGGATTATTTTCAGGGATCTACTGACAGAGAGCAGCCAGATGGCAACTTAGTGACAGAAGAAGACCTTGCAAAGCCTATAGAAAAAAAAAAAAAAAGCTAGCTACTATATCTGTAGGAGTCATATTGTATATCATTATACATGTCAAATTAATTACTTATAATGACCAATGGTCAGAGAAGTAACATAAACAGACTTTAAAATTCTAAGTGATCTATGATATAGCAAATCATCTAAGGTATCTATGTTTTTTTTATCACATGCTCATTTAATATGGCATTATCATTATTTCAACATATAACTCTGATATTAAAAATAACATCTCCTAAACCTAATTTTCCTATCTAATACTTTCTTCTAAGGCGTATATGTTCACTAGCTGTATTAAGAATCCTTTTGATTTCTTATGATTTTCCTGATTTTAGCCATTTCTCGGGTAAATAATGGAAACTAAGAAAACACTAAAGATCTTGAAATGAACCCTTTTGATTCCATTCCAAATTCTGAATACTGTCCATGTTCTCCAGCTCAGATTCTTTTAGGGCAGGGGTTGCCAAACCATGGCTTACAGGCCAAATCCATCCCAGGGATTGTTTTTGTACAGAGTGAATTAAAAAAAAAAAATGTTGAGGTGTTAACCAAAAATAAATAAATAAAAAGGAAACTTCAGCACAGATTGCATGTGGCCTGTAAAGCCTAAAGCATTTACTATCTAGACTTTTATTAACAAAGCTTGACGACTTCCGTTTTAGGGGGAACCCTCAGAGATATACTACCATACTCTGCCAAGCTACAACTTCCCTGCCTGTTTCTGTATTTTCTAAGGATCTAGGGATTAGGTGTCATCTTTATTTGGGAAAAGAAAATGTTGTCTAAATAAGGCATATAGGCAAGATTTAGTTTTGTGGAAGCTATGGTCACTGATTTGAATCTTGACATATGTGTATTAACTGACAAAAATTAGGCTGGTTTTACTAACTTGGTAATGATTTTACAAGTCTACTAAAAATTTGCAGGGGAGTCACTGGTAGGTTGATACAAGGTATTAAGAACCAGACTAAAGTATCATATGGTTTAGATATTTCTGCAAAGAAAACTAAGGTTTAATTTCAAACTAATTGCTTTTTAGAGTCAATGAAGTCTCTAGAACAAAGGGTTAAAAGAAAGAAGGTATCAAATATCAATGCTCATGACATTTTGGCTTCAAACCTACAATAAAAGTAGTAATCAAGAATGATGCTTTGAATAATAGTATATATCCGTGAAAATTACCTGCTCTCCATCCATTCCTGGGATTCCTGGAGATCCTTGCTCTCCCTGTTAAGGTAAAAATAGATGACTTGCTTCTATTCTCATTGTTAACATATTGCACTACATAAAAAAACGATGCTAGTTGGTTAACAGTACAATTTGACTTTCAGCAAATGCATCATAACCCGAGAATATTCTATTATAGCACATATCTAAACTAAGGGAAGTAATAATCTTTCTTCAAGATTATGTATAGTATTTATATGTAGCTAAGATCCAATGCTTTTAGTGTTTTTATTTTTTCTCCATGTGAGATGCAGGTTAAAACAGAGTGGTCAAAGAAAACTGATAGACATAATTTGATAGCTGACTATATCCTATAACAAAAACCTATCTGCCTCAGTTAGTTAACTTTTTTCTTCATACAACCTCTGTATGATTTCTCTTACTTTCCAATTTCAGTAAAAAGGAAAACATAACAGTTAACCTAAAAATATAAAATGCAAAGCCTCATGAATTTGCAACAATATTTTAATTGGCACAGTTCAAACAGTTAGTTACAAATTCATGATTGTGAGTGTGCAATTTCCAGAAAAGCCTCACTGAAGGATATCATAAATCAGATATCTTAATCTATATAAAATTACTTTTGAATCAATTCAATTTCTTATACTGTGCTATGAATGAACTAATATTTACTATTCATGTTATGATTTATAAGGATTTTTGACAAACTCAAAATATAGATTTTTGTTTGCTTTTTCAAACTGAAGATGTTCCATTAAAAGCAAATTTATACAATATGCCAGAAAGTTAACCGAACAGCGAATGTTTAGTCACCTTTCAGTTTTGAAAAGTGACTAAATAAATTCCTTGAAAAGTAAGCATTATTTTGTATCAATGAGTCATTTATGTGGATCCCATTACAAATATCCCTGAATCCCACACTGTGGAAACTTTGTAAAAACAGCTCTTCTGAGTGTGAGAGGCCTGCCTCACAGACAGATTTCCAATAGAGCTGACCTGAGGCTATGTTTTCTAGAAAGGCCTGTTTGGTGATACTATAAACGACAATATTGAAATGGCTAGAGCTCCTTTCCCTGGTAAAAACTTTAAGAGCTATGAGGTACAGCATGAAATTTGAGCTTTCCAGTGTTTAAGGAAGGCATGATCTTGTGGTTATAAACAAATGAAGCAAGAAAAGCAGTGGGGGAAGGGCCTTTTCTTATTTCAGATTTCCTGCTCTTTGTGGTAGCAGCAAAGTTTATTTTGCCACAAACAAGTCTGCTGAGGTTGGATGCACCTGGCTAAGCCCTCGTTTCATTCAGAGTCTGAATACTTGTCAGCACTGTGGGTCCAATAATGATGGCTTTGCTAGGCTTTTCCCTTTAAAATATGACTCACAAGTGTTTAAAAGGAGAACATAATTCATGAGTTGTTCATTTATCCTTCACCTCTCAAATGGGGTTTGTAAGAGTTATTTGATGTGTAGGGAATCAGACAATTCTTGTGTGACAAATGAAGGAGAAATGCTAATTGAGTAAGTTCCCATTCAGTCTGAGTTCCAAGATTAGAAGCGGTTCTATACTTGACTCAGGCTACATTTTGCTGTCGCTTGGTCATAGCTACATTCCACCCCAATTATCCCAACCTTCTCAAGGACAGATCATGAAACACATAAAGGACTATATCAGCTAACACAAGATCTCAATTATAAGACCATTGTGGGGTGGGTGGGGGAGGGATGATAGCATACAGGGAAGGTAGGAGGTAAGCGAGAATGACTCAATCCTCCTCCATATTGCTTGTCTAGATATTCATCTGGGCAACTTCTTCCTGTCTTTCAGTTTCAACTCAAAGTCGCCCTTGGCTCTTAAGACTTAGAGGGACCTTCTATGCACTCACTCTGTTAACAATTGTACCTTTACTTGCCTATGTCCCTCCCTAGGCCATAAGCCCTTTATTGGAATTTCTTTCTAGTATCCTTACTAGATATTAGTCCTTACCATAGAGTGGAGGCTCAAAAATTAGTTACTGAATAACTGAAGTAAGACATGAATAGCAATTGGATTGTAAAAACCAGGGGAATACAGGTTTTAGTGATACAGCTTTTTTTTTTTTTTTACCTAGGCGGTCCTTTTTGCCTCTCTGGGTCAAAGAATGTGTGCCTTTGGGGCTTCTCTAGGTCTTTGGACTGTAGAGAAAAGTCCTAGAAACTTTTGAGGTTTGTGGGAAATGAGATATGTATTTATCTTTGGGGACAATTTTGGTTCTGGAGTCTTAGTCAAGTGAGGAGGTGAAATAATGAACTTAGACCCTTGGTTGGTTCTACACAAAGGAAACAAGAAATTGCAGATTTCCTTCTAGGATATCTAGTCCAGTTCACCAAGATATTACTGAATGGGGGTCCAGGCAGTGTTGCTCACCAAGAATAAAGATTATGTATAATTTTTTGTGTTATGTTTCTTAGGGACAAGAATGTGCTGGAGAAATAGAAAGTTAAAAATCCCACACCTTACATTAATGTTATACATGAAATCTATTTGAAATTAGGATCTATGTTCTAAATATATAGGCAAGGAGCTCAGTAATATTGTAATTTATATTCCTTTATATAATAGAAAAATAAATTTTCTATATACTAGATTTCTGTTTGTATCTTGAGAGAGTATGAAAGCTGATATGTGTGCGTGTGTGTTATGATAGACTTAGCAAATAAACTGCCCTAAGAAGCGTAAACAAAAGATGAATTTTGAAATAACTTGAATCTCCTACAAGAATCCAATGACGAAAGTCATATTTCAACACATGTAGCTCAGTTCTGAAAAGCCAGAATCACTGGCCATGTGTTAATTGATCAAACATGGTTGAATGGCTAAGCTTCAGTTTGGAGGGATAAAGCCATCAACAAAGTTTAGATATAAGCAAGCAATTCTAACCTTCTACTATTTTTAGTTGGTATGTTTCATTAGATAAGATTTAAATGGCAAAATGTCTGAAAGTAAATAATAAAGACTGCATTATGAAAAATGATCCCTAAAGTTTTGATTTGTGAATGTACTATAGTAAAACTTCCCTTACTCTTTTTATTAGAAAAGCATTAGAGAAGCAAGGATCTTTCTTGGTGTCAAGTTAAATTTTCTCCAATCCTCCTTTAATTAAATATTTTCTTTTTTTCATACACCACATTTAGTGTTTTTTACATTATAATTTCTGTGGAGCTGTTTTCCCTTGTTTAATATTCTTTTTCTCAATGTCTTCCCCTAAATTAAATTTCTCTCTCTTCTTTTCCTATTTTCCCTAATTCTTTTCTAATTTTCTGTCTTCCTTTAGTCCAGACCTCAATTTCCTTTCTTCACTCTCTAAAACAATATTGCCGATCTCAGTTTCTTCAGCATTTTGTAAGACTGATTTTCAAAGATGCATATACTTAATGTGGGATTGTCTGCACTGTATGTGATAAATGGAAACAAGTAAATAAAGAATAACCTTTGGCCCTTGTAGTCCTTGAGGTCCAGGAGGTCCAGGAGGACCCTAAATCAAGAAAAAGCACAGTTTTTAAAAGTAGTAATTATATGTATTAAAATTCATGCCTTAAATAGGCACACTATATACTTCCCTTATTTCTATCGTAATCAGATATCCCCAAATATAAATTTGCAATGAGGAAAAATTGTTACTAGTTACATAATTAGAAAAACCCACCTATTTATATACTAACATATGAACACATTTGAGGTAAAGATAAGATGGAAGGTCTTTTGGGTAGATTCGGTAAGGCAACGTAAAATTGCTGCCATGCTCCACACTTATCATATTGGGATGAATTAGCCTATGAATATTAGCTTTGTTTCTACATACGCTCCTTGCCCCTCCACCCCAAAGACTTTGATTTCCCAAACCCTACAGAATAAAGCTATATTGTTTAGATAAGGCCAGAGACTTTTAAGAAAATTAGCAATCACTTTTTTTCTTGACCTTTTCACTAAGCAGACAAAGTGATTCAACTGGAGCAAATGTAAAAGATTATTAATACAAGAAAACATAAGTATCAGATAAAAACAATAGCTACATTAGTACCATTTTGACTGGCATGCATCAATACCAAATACAAAACCACAAACCACAGAAAGCATGCAATAGGAGTTACCGTGACAGTTAAGGTGGTAATCCTCTGTTGGGAAAATGTATTGACAAAGACAGAGTTATCTATTTTGTGTGCCAAAGTACAGTAATACATTTGTGAAATAATCAACTTTTTGAATATGTTTTGGCTACTGTGATCTTATAAGGAGTTGACAAGATACTGAGAACATATTATCCTATCTTCAATGCAGTATAGTTGTAGAGATTTTTTAAAAATTATTTTTAGAATCCTATTTTAAAAATCCATAGCTGAAGAAAAAGAATGTCAAAATTTTAATTCACCTGATTGAAAAAATTATGCAGTAAAGTTGTATATGCTAGAGGCTTGTCAGTATAATTGTGAACTGAGAAATTTTGCTATTGATAAAAGCTCTATTCTAGAGAGCACTTCATTAGGAAAAACAGAAATACCCAACTGTATATTTTTCTCTTTTAGTCTGCAGCCCATTTGTTGCATTAAAACTGTGTGTGTATGTGTGTGTGTGTGTGTGTGTGTGTGTTCCATGACTAAAGATATTAGTCGACGTGGAATTAATCTAATTTCTTTTCTTTTTTTTGGCATTCCATTTTTTTGTGAACTTAATCAGAAAAACAAATGAGTTTTTAAAATTGATTGCTTGATTTGTTATACTTAAGTTCTGGGATACACGTGCAGAATGTGCACATTTGTTACACAGGTATACATGCATCATCGTGGTTTGCTGCACCCATCAACTCGTCATCTACATTAGGTATTTCTCCTAATGCTATCCCTCCCCCTGCCCCTCATTCCCTGACAGGCCCCAGTGTGTGATGTTCCCCTCCCTGTGCTCATATGTTCTCATTGTTCAGCTCCCACTTATGAGTAAGAACATACGGTGTTTGGTTTTCTGTTCCTGGGTTAGTTTGCTGAGAATTATGGTTTCCAGCTTCATCCACGTTCCTGCAAAGGACATGAACTCATTCTTTTTTATGGCTGCATAGTATTCCGTGGTGTATATGTCCCACTTTTTCCTTATCCAGTCTATCATTGATGGGCATTTGGGTTGGTTCCAAGTCTTTGCTGTTGTGAATAGTACTGCAATAAACATACGTGTGCTGGTACCAAAACATAAGTAGATTGGTACCAAAACAGATATATAGACCAGTGGAACAGAACAGAGGCCTCAGAAATATCACCACACATTTACAGCCATCTGATCTTTGACAAACCTGACAAAACAAGCAATGGGGAAAGGATTCCCTATTTAATAAATGGTGTTGGGAAAACTGGCTAGCCATATGCAGAAAACTGAAACTGGACCCCTTCCTTACACCTTATACAAAAATTAACTCAAGACGGATTAAAGATTTAAATGTAAGACCTAAAACCGCAAAAACCCTAGAAGAAAACCTAGGCAATACCATTCAGGACATAGGCAAGGGCAAAGACTTCATGACTAAAACACCAAAAGCAATGGCAACAAGAGCCAAAATGGATAAATGGGATCTAATTAAACTAAAGAGCTTCTGCACAGCAAAAGACACTATCATCAGAATGAACAGGAAACCTACAGAATGGGAGAAAGTTTTTGCAATCTATTCATCTGACAAAGGGCTAATATCCAGAATCTACAAAGAACTTAAATTTACAAGAAAAAAACAACCCCATCAAAAGGTGGGCAAATGATATGAACAGACATTTTTCAAAAGAAGACATTTATGTGGCCAACAAACATATGAAAAAAAGCTCATCATCACGGGTCATTAGAGAAATGAAAATCAAAACCACAATGAGATACCATCTCATGCCAGTTAGAATTGCGATCATTAAAAAGTCAGGAAACAACAGATGCTGAAAAGGATGTGGAGAAATAGGAACACTTTTACACTGTTGGTGGGGCTGTAATTTAGTTCAACCATTGTGGAAGACAGTGTGGCAATTCCTTAAGGATCTAGAACTAGAAATACCGTTTCACCCAGAAATCCCATTACTGGGGTATATACCGAAAGAATTAATCTAACTTCGGCCGAGCGCGGTGGCTCAAGCCTGTAATCCCAGCACTTTGGGAGGCCAAGACGGGCGAATCACGAGGTCAGGAGTTCGAGACCATCCTGGCTAACACGGTGAAACCCCGTCGCTACTAAAAAAAAATACAAAAAGCTAGCCGGGTGAGGTGGCTGGCGCCTGTAGTCCCAGCTACTTGGGAGGCTGAGGCAGGAGAATGGCGTAAACCCGGGAGGCGGAGCTTGCAGTGAGCTGAGATCCGGCCACTGCACTCCAGGCCGGGCGACAGAGCGAGACTCCGTCTCAAAAAAAAAAAAAAAAGAATTAATCTAACTTCTTAAAGTGCTAGAGAACTGTAACAAAATATACTGTCTCAAAAGTCTTAATCTCTAAAACATAATTCCGGATCCATGAATCATATTTTTGAATTAACATTTTCTGGTCTAAGTTCTGTGCTGAAAGTTCTATGGGGTTGATAACCGCTTTATGAACCCACAGAGGGGAGAACATTTCCTGTAGGGACTCTGGTCATAGAGAAACATTATTCAATTACATTTAAACTTGTAGATATCCGTTGAAAACCATCCTTCTGTTTTCCACTATTCCACTCCAATTTCTGATTTGAGCTGTTGTTACTGTTTTTTTTTTTTTTTTTAATTGTTGTAAAAGGTAAAATGTCCACAAACTGGGGGCAAGGTTATAAGGAAAAAGTAAGGTTCCAGAATTTTACATCACATCCGTGTAACATAATTCCATTCAGTTTATTCTTCAGGGATTCACCTAGAACAAGAACTGGATTTGTAGTTATGAGAAAGCTACTTTTTTGTTGTTGTTGTTCCTACAGTGGAGATAAGTCATTTAAACAAGGCTATTAGAAAATTAAGGAGTAGAAATAATTTCTTTATCATTGCCTTCCAATGACATGTTACATTTTTTTTTTTTTTTTTTTTTTGACACGGAGTCTCGCTGTGTCGCCCAGGCTGGAGTGCAGTGACAGGATCTCGCCTCACTGCAAGCTCCGCCTCCCGGGTTCACGCCATTCTCCTGCCTCAGACACCCGAGTAGCTGGGACTACAGGTGCCCGCTACCACGCCCGACTAATTTCTTGTATTTTTAGTAGAGACGGGGTTTCACTGTATTAGCCAGGATGGTCTCGATCTCCTGACCTCATAATTGGCCCGCCTCAGCCTTCCAAAGTGCTGGGATTATAGGCGTGAGCCACCGCGCTCGCCCTACATGTTACTTTTTAACTAGAAAACAGGATCATAAAGCCCTAAAAAGGAAAGGGAGCTTCAAATTTGAGCTCTCTGAGGTTTTCCAACATGTGCCATATATTAATTCATTTTTCACCTGAACATAATGGTAGTTTGTATTTTTTTACATTTAAGGATAACAACATGTTTAATAATGAGCTGCAAAATGAAAGATTATTATTAATGGTAACTGACCTAACAGATGGAGTTTAAATGATTTTGTTAAATAACTATGTTTGTGAAACTTTAAAATTGTATAGTGTTCCATCCAGCTAATAGAAAAACAAACGACAATAAGCTAACTTCACAAATACATAGTCTTGACCACCACCTGGAAGCACCAGTATGCAGACACACAGAGAAGTCCTAACGATGTGGCTCACCGTGCATTTCTTATATGTGGCAAATCTAAGTTAAAGCTATATAAACTCAGCAGGATTCTGTCCTGAACTCAAAGAATGAATTGAAAACCAGAATTTTTGGTAGTGATAAAGACATGCCATTCTCTAGTGAGACACGATGTGAAATGGGAGGCATGAACTACAGAAACTGCAAATTGGCTAAAGCCCAGCAGCCTGCTTTGTGATTTATTCCCTGAAATGTTTATCTGAATCTCTTTAGAATTAAAGGTTATTTTCTTTCATTTCTTATAATGGTGAAAGCTTAAACTCGCCCATGATTCATACTAGAGAACAGGTTTGGTTTAGATGACGATGAGAATTTTTTAAAGAGTCAGTTAGCAAACAGAGGTTTTACTGCTAATTTGTGGAAATTTAACCACCTTAAATAAAAATAAATAGCTTATGGCAATGTTTATGTAAATCTCAATCTTCAATAGAGGCAACAGTCAACTTTTATATTTCTAATATGGTATGATTATAACTGTAATATACTTCTACTTATCTGATTATCCTAGAGTATTTGTGGCAGATTGCTTTAAAAGGGGTAATAATGACATACCTGCAAAACTATAAATATCCATCACTAGTTAGAGAATTAGAAGAATAAATGTCTACTATCTCTTCTCAATCTAATGTATTAATTTTATGAGGGACTCAATTCACTAGAGCACTATGTTAGGAAAACCAACAGTTTTGATGTGAAAAGATAACTATAAGCACAGCAAATAGTTGCCTAACAACCAACCCCATAAGAAGAATAAACCTTTAGGTTGAGACATAAGCATGAACTAGTGATGGATAATGACTGTTTTGTAGTCATATAGAATTAAAGATGATAAAAAGAAACAGAGGTATCTTTTCATATCGAGATATAGGTGTCACATTTTTTAAAAAGTACAGTGCTTTTAGGCATATCAGTAGAAAGTGCTCAGAAGCTCTGAAAAATCACCCTAAGAATAGTATTAGGTTTTGTGGACTTACAGAAAAACATTTATTCCAATAACAGCCTCATTTTGCAGATAAGATCAATGAAGTATAGATACATTAAGCAATTTCCCCCAAATGACTGAGCTAATAGAGGGGAGATCAAAATAGAGATTTCCATTTTAGACTAAGGATAGCTTGCCTCATGCCAGGGCCAGTTCATGCAAAGAATGCTTTGAGAACTTGATCACAGTGTTGCAGAAAAATGCCCAATTATATAGGAGCAGTTCTTGGAGGATAAGAAAGTAGATACCCCTTAAAGGTGGTAGCAAGAATTATGGGGCCATTGGAGGTAGTTCAAGGGCAATTTACAACATTGCTTATAAGCTAAGTTTTTAAAAAGTCCCTATATTTTATAAGAACTTTGAAAACACAGTAGGCACACCAAAACTTCATGTTCTCTGTCTCTGTCTGCCTTTCTTTCCTTAAATAGTTATCAACTTGTGGGGAAAAGGGAACAATTTAGAAAACTAGTTCTAGAACTTGACAGTAGCCCAGAGGCCACTGATTACGTCGAATCCAGTTACACAGAGGAACACTAATTCAAGCTCTTGACTAAAGATACTGTCCAAGCAACACTTCTCCAAGCAGTAAACATGCTTCTCTTTGTATTTTACCAGAAGAAAAAGACTGAAAAGGCCAAAAAATGGGCTGAGCTGAAGATAGATTAAAAAAAAAAAAAAAAAAAGACTTAGTACTCTACTAGTTAAAAATGACAGTTGTAGCAAAGAACCTATTAGAGGTACAGATCTGTCATAATTAGATTGTGTTAGTAAAATCATAAAGATGGAAAAGTCAAACAGGTACAAAGTGGCAGAGAAATATTTAAAACAACTAATGTGGCTTACAAGCAAAGAAATGGCTTGTACATGAGTTAAGTATACTTATTCAACCAATAACCATTTATTTAATATTTACATATCTAGACAATATAAGCATAAAATGTTTTTCTATCACCAAGCTTACAATCTCATAAGAGGTAAGACTAAAATCAACTATGGAGTTTGATTTTCAATGGTAAACCACCAGAACCCCACTACTAATGTTTGGATTAAGAGGAAGAACTCATCTGAGTGGCAGCAGTGGATTGATGTGTAGAATTTATATGGGAAAGAAAGGAAAGAAGAGTGGGATGAACACAGGCAAAAAGGGGGAGATTTGTATGGATATGATAAAAATGATTATATCAGGGGAGACTCTGCTGTGGAGAGATGAAAAGTTTTCCACAGGAAGGGCATGACTATAGGGGCTTAAGGTAGAGAAGCTTTGGCTTGATAGAGTAGGCAGAAGGGGGGTCATTAGGTTTCTGAGCAAATTAGAAGCATCGAAGCCATGATCATTTATAAAAATTAATCTTGGAGTGATACACAAGATGAATTAGAAGGACAACGAGGTACTAGGGAAAGAGTCATTGGTCACGGAGCTGTTGCTGTATTAGGCATGAAGTAAACAGGATGTGGACTCAGTTGGGAATGGAAAGAACAGGCAATCTCAAGAGATACTTTGAAAAAGGGAATAGAAGCCCCTTGGTGAGATAGAATAAGTAAAGGACTAAGAATAGTTTAAAAATGGCTCTAAACTTTCTATTCCCCCAAAATCCAGATTCACAGTATCACTAACAGAAACCGGTTACTTAAAAAAGGGACTCATTTGGTAGGTGGGAAAGGTAACCAGTATAATTGTGTGTATTGGTGGAAGTTGATAAAGCATTCATACTTCCATAATGAAAATATTCTTGGACAGCTGGGAGCATACACAGATTATATCTGGAGACGAAAGAATTGAGAGCCATAATGTGGAAGAACACAGAGGGAGTGGCTGTACCAAGAAAAGATCAGAGATTTGAGGATACTAGGAAATAGACAGAGAAATTAGAAACACCAAAATACAGGTGATACGCCAGAGAAGAAGAATGGAAAAAATGAAATGAAAGTAGAAGGTCAGAGAGACCAAAAAAAAAAGTTTCAAAAGGAAGGTAGTTTGATATCAATATCACAAAAAAGTCAGGGGTGATGAGTCCAGTGGACTTGACGTAGAGGTTATCATTGACCTTTGTAAGAGAAGCTGCAACAGAATGATGATAAAGGCTAGAATGCAGGAGTCTAAACATGAAAAGAATGAATGGGAAGCAAAGGTGATAGAGACAAGCCACATAGTCGATTGCTTGCTTAATGAGATGAAAAGAATTATATGGTAGCAATAATAAGAAATACTTATAGAGGGCTTACTATGTGCTTACTCTTAGAGTATAATATATATTGTGCCATTTGGTCTTCTCAACAATGTTATGAGGAAGATACTGCTACCATCCTCATTCTGTAGACAGGGAAACTGAGGCACAGAGAAGTGAAATAACTTGCCCTAGGTCACACATTTAGTAAGCAAGAGAGCTGAGATTTGAATACAAGCAACTCCAGCCCCAGAGGCACAGAGCTCTTGATTGCCTTGCCACGCTCCCTCTGCAAGCAAGGAGGCAAAACTTGGCCAAACTAACACAAGGTTTATCCCTCATAAGGCTTAACTATATCTGAAGGTGGAAAGGAAAGGAAAGAAAGGATTGAAAAATGCTACAAAATAAAGAAGATAAACTGGGGCAGAGAGAAGGGGATGGGTTCTTGAGAACAGGGAGAAGGGGTGCCTTGAGCAGTGGAGTCCTCTGAGGATAGAGGGTGTGGAAGCTCATATTTGCACACATTACATGTGTGCTCCTCAGCATCCTTCTCAGTGTATGTCAGGGCAGGGAGCAGTCACTTGCCTGTAAGGCTTCGTGGAGGTTGCCGTTGTAGTCTATGATCTCAGTGGCTCCTTGATCCCCTTTTTGACCAGGTGGACCCTATGACAAAACCAATCAAGGGAAAATCATGGATATTAGCTTAGCATGTAGGGTGGACTATGGCAGAAACAGAAACATAATTCACAGCTCTCTCTGACCATCATTTCCCTACTAAGGCCCAACTGTACTTTAGAATATATAAATAATTATGTTCAAAATGTATCCTTATTTCAAAGGAGGCAAATCACTTCTTATATCCTGTTTTTGGTATGTTCAATATATGAAATCTGATAAAAAAATACGATTTAATTTTTGAAACTATTTTCTGAAAATTACAATATAGGCTACTCTGATGTGACCTGTACAATTTTATTTGCTTTATTCATATTTATTAAAGCATCCTCCTTTTGTTCCTCATCCATACTTCATATATTGCTTCCTCATTCTTTTTTTGAGATGGAGTCTTGTTCTGTTGCCCAGGCTGGAATGCAGTAGTGTGATCTCAGCTCACTGCAACCTCTGCCTCCTGGGTTCAAGCAATTCTCCTGCCTCAGCCTCCCATGTAGCTGGGATTACAGGCATGCACCACCATGCCCAGCTAATTTTTATATTTTTAGTAGAGTTGGGGTTTCACCATGTTAGGCAGGCTGGCCTTGAACTCCTGACCTCAGGTGATCCACCAGTCTTGGTATCCCAAAGTGCTAGGATTACAGGTGTGAGCCACTGCATCTGGCCCTCATTCTTTAAAAAGATAGAACATTGTTCTGTAGAAAAATGTTGGCTTTCCCATCAGGAATGAATGCCACAAAAATTAAACCAAATAGGGAACAAACAATAGAATACATGTATATTTTTAAGACTTCTACCCTACTTACTAGATCTGCTACTTAACTTCCATTAGTCATGTCATAATTCCCTTTTTTTAAAAAAGGATGCTGAACATACGGGTTATTGCTTTCTTTATAATTGAGTTAATTGAAAAGTGGAAAATTCCATTAGCTGGATCGGAACAGAGGGAAAGTAGACAGGGGGAGTTCTTCAAACCTTCTCAAAGAAACTTAGTTTATGTGTTGGAATCCCTACACTCACTGCTTCTGGTGAGGAAAGAAAAGGAAGTAGGGCATTTCAGGAATAATTACAGTAGTCTACCTTCAATACTATTATTGAGTATTATTAATACAGATGTCATATGAACAGCCATGACATGAATTCAAATCTGCGATTGTAGGAAGCAAAAGTTTAGATGGATGAGAGGAACACTCACCCTTGGTCCCTGAGCTCCAGAGTCCCCTTTGTCTCCACGATCCCCCTTTTCCCATTGGAAAGAGAAAAAACTTAATTAGAAGTGGGACAGTCTAGAAATCTCTCATCTAAGAATGTATTTATACCATACAGAAGCACCTTTAATATGAACTTCTGAAGTGAAAAATAACAGCAACCACCACCAAAATGGCAAATGCTTTTTTAAAGATACAGCTTGAAAAGAACTAAAATTCCTTTTTAAAAAAAAATTTCCTTTTCAGGTAATAGAGTATCTTGAAACAACAATATATATGGTAACTGTCTCACTAGGTAGGATCTGCAAAGGCAAAGCAAGAGGTTTCTATGGCACCCAAAGTAAGTTTTTACCTTGCAGATTGAGACATGTTCTTCCTTTTTATGAAGAGATTTGGGGCAAAGGGAAAAAGAGCCAACAATTGTGTTGTTTTTCCTCTGAGAAGAAAAGTATAGATAATTGGGACAGGAAAGGAGTACAGAGCTCATTCTAGGGAGAATTAGGAAAGGAAGGTCACAGGCTAGGCCTCCCTCTGATGATGGGGATCTAAGGAAAAGTTCATCTGTAGATATAGGCATTTTAACACTCAGACAGTGCTGAAGTGGACAGCAGCCAGCTGGAACAGGTTGGCAGGGCTGAAGGTCAGAGGCAGGGCAGACCCAACGCTCTTTTTTCAGTGCAATATGAAATTTATCTGACGTTTCAGTGATGGTGGCATTACCTCAACTGTAGAGCAGCAGGAATAGTCTAAGCCCTCAACATTCTTAGAAATGTAAACTGAAACTTTGGAGAAGAGATTTGAACATGTGTAGATTTAAAGGTTCTTTAAAACAGCCTTAAATCGATAGGGTTCTTTTTCTGTACAGACTTCAAAGCATTTTTATTTATTTTTATTTATTTTTATTTTTTTATTATACTTTAAGTTCTAGGGTACATGTGCATAACATGCAGGTTTGTTACATATGTATACTTGTGCCATGTTGGTGTGCTGCACCCATAAACTCGTCAGCACCCATCAATTCATTTATATCAGGTATAACTCCCAATGCAATCCCTCCCCGCTCCCCCCTCCCCATGATAGGCCCTGGTGTGTGATGTTCCCCTTCCCAAGTCCAAGTGATCTCATTGTTCAGTTCCCACCTATGAGTGAGAACATGCGGTGTTTGGTTTTCTGTTCTTGTGATAGTTTGCTAAGAATGATGGTTTCCAGCTGCATCCATGTCCCTACAAAGGACGCAAACTCATCCTTTTTTATGGCTGCATAGTATTCCATGGTGTATATGTGCCACATTTTCTTAATCCAGTCTGTCACAGATGGACATTTGGGTTGATTCCAAGTCTTTGCTATTGTGAATAGTGCTGCAATAAACATACGTGTGCATGTGTCTTTATAGCAGCATGATTTATAATCCTTTGGGTATCAAAGCATTTTTATACGTCTTTCTACAGATTCCCATAAACTGGGTAAGGATGAATAAAGATAAGCAGGAAAAAAGATTATAATTCTTCCCATCCACAGTATGCTAATAACATTGATCATAATAAATTTGCTATGAATGAAGCGTTAATAATCTTTGCTCTCTGTTTTCTTCATCTTGCACACATTTTTTTTCCATGTTAGTAGCTAACAGCATTTTAAATAACATGATTCTGCTGACACTATATATGTTATTGCAGATAGTATAAAGAGTATGAAATAGAGGAGAATTTCAATTGGCAGTAAAATTTCAATGCAACGAAGGGAGTCAATTAAAAAGCAGAGTATAATTTGAGCATTTATCACAAAGATAGCCAGGAAATGAAAAATTAGATTATATAATACATAATTTAAGGAAAGTTCTTAATTTTTTTCCAAGAAGCTATTCCTATGAAATAGGAAATACAACTTTTCTTAAGGAATTTTCTGAAGCACAAGACTATGCAAAAACAAGCAAGATGAAATAAACGTATTGTTTTGAGATATCATCATAGAGATACTGCAATCCATTTTGCAATAAGTATTGCAATTCCACTGTGTGAAAGAGTTTAATCTAAAACATGAAAAACACGCCTCTGTGGCAAAGGTAAAAAGCACAGATCTTGAAGGCCTCATGTTATATTTAAATGGTTATCTGGTTACTGACCTTTGACCCCTTTGGGCCTCTACTTCCTGATTCACCTTGTTTCCCCTATTACAGGAGAATAAGAGTATAAAAAAGATAAAATTATAGAGGAGATAAGAACAGAAGAAAAGAAATTAGCAGTCACTCAGAATAATGAAGAAAAATGGAAACACTTTATTTTAACTGCCTCAATATATGGCTCTACAGAATGTTGGTTATTATAATACTAAACATAAGTATCATCACTATATCATCAGTTCATTCCATTATTATTCTGAAGGCTGCCCTCCCATCAGTGGATGAGAAGAGTTCTGTGAATAATTCTCATTAGTCTCAACAGTGTTGGCCTGCATCAATTTCCTTTTCATCAAAGAGTAAATCGTTTCCTGTGTCTCCAGGAGGGGCTATTAAAATAAAGTGTGACCATACTAGTTTGCAGAAAGTTTAAATGAATAAGGTTGAACAGTCAAATAAGTCCTTAGCTCTAATATTTTCAAGGTGTTACGCCCCATTAAGTTACCATAGAAACTAACACAGCACTTATCAACAGGGATTTTTTCTCAGTAAGTTTTAATACACATTGAGTGATAACGTGTTAATATGACAGCACTTCTTTTACATTTGGATATGCTATCAGTTTGCTCACTGAACAGAGTAAACAGGGTGAGATGAATTGTAAAATCTCTTTTGAAAAGAACCAGTTGATGTGCATTTCAACAAACTATTTGTGATCTGGGATGTTTTAATACCTGTTGAGAATGTTTTCGTTTTTTGTGTTCTAAATCAAATCAAGCCAGAGAATGGTTATTTTCCAATGTAAGAATAACTGACCTTTGGTCCGGGGGCTCCGGGTTCCCCTCGCTCACCTCTTCCAGGAGGCCCTGCTTCCCCCCGTTCACCCTGTCACAAATTGCAAAACAGGTAAATGGCCATTCCCCCAACCCAGGCTGGTCCCTGTAGATTAATAAATGAGTTGAATGAAACCAAAGAAAGCAGAGAGTTTTCATTGATTTACCCAGTACCCAGCATTTTATTTATTCATGTTATCTCTTAACATGAATTATTTTATAATCAAAACAATTTGTGATGGTTAATTTTAGGTGTCAACTTGACTGGATTAAGGGACACATAGAAAGATAATAAAACATTGCTCTGGGTGTGTCTATGAAGGTGTTAATGGAGGAGACTGGTGGGTGAGTCTATTGACTGAGTGAGGAAGATCTACTTTCAATGTGAGGCGGCACCATTAAATCTGCTGGGGGCCCAGATAGAAGAGGAAAGGCAAACTCTGTCTTCCGGAGCTGAGAGCCCTTCTTCTCAGTCCTTGGACATCAGAACTCCAGGTTCTTGTCTTTGGATTTTGGGACTTGCACCAGTGCCCCTCAGGCTCTCATGCCTTCAGCCTCAGACTGAAAGTTACACCATCTGCCTCCCTGGACCTGGGGCTTTCCAACTTGGACTGAGCCATGCTACTGTCAACCCAGGGTCTCCTCCAGCTTGCAGATAGCCAGTTGTGGGACTTCTCAGCCTCCATAATTCCATGAGCCAATTACCCTAATAAATCCCCACTCATCTATCTATCTCCCTGGATATATCCTATTGGTTCTGTCTCTCTGGAGAACCTTGACTAATATGCAATTATCCAATGTTTGTATTATCCCCATTTTATGGATAAGGAAATGGTTTGGTAAATGCCTGTCAAATAGCTATGTTGGTAAATAGAAAGACCTTTAAATGGAATTGATAAAGACCATCATTATACCTCAAAATAGGAATGAATATCCATTTTCATTCTGCAGTCACTTTTCAAGAACTGCTGGCAAGAAGCATGGCAAAGTGGTTAAGTTCCTGGCTTTGTAATCCAGCATCTTAGGTTTTACTCCTGGCTCTGCTATTTACCAATTCTGTGTTCTAGGGTAAGTTAGTTAGGTTCTGTACACCTCAGTTTCCTCTGTAAAATGGACAAAGTTAATAGTACTCATCTCATAGTTTATGAATGTAAAAGTGTTCAGAATGGTGCTAGTCACACAGGTTTTATAGTTTTTTTAATATATTCATATCTCTGTGAAGTATAAATATGGCTACTGTCCTCAAGGACCTAGTGATGTAGTTAGGCAGACAAGAGCCGCAAAAACCCAAAATAGTTCAGGATTAAGGAGTAATATAAGGCCATATATGACAGAAGGGGAATCCCCATTGATTTCTGTTATTGTGGATTGGATCCCTGGAGGTGAGATTTGAATTGTGTCCTGAAGGATGAGTAGGGTTTATTTCATAATTATTGCTGTTAATGACTGTAGCATGGATGAGTGCAGGAACTGCACAAAACACTTTACATGCATTATCCTATTTAATCCTCAGGACAGATGAGAAAAGTTTTATTATCCATATTCTACAGATGAGGAAGCCAAAGTTTGGAGAGGTTAAGTAACTTGTTCCAAGTCACAAAGCTTTTAAAGTGGGTAAAACTGATTGTACTCACACTTCAATTTTTGCATAAATGTTTTAAATGTACATCTTTGCACATCTCTGATCATTTTCTGAGGATAAATTCCTAGTTGGAAAATTGCTAGGTCAAAAAGTATGGATATTTTTAAAAACTTGCTAAATTGCCCTCCAGGAAGATGGTGCCTTTTAATACTCCCTAAACACAGAGTAAAGAGTATCTGGCTTCTTGCATAAGGGGTAGAATTTCAATCATCAAACATTTAGAATTCAGACTGTTGATGACATATTTATGGATGAAAGAGGTGCTCTCCTCACTGAAGAAAATACTTCATCTTGGAAAAGATAAGAAAATAGAATTGGATCTGTGGTGGGTCATGTAGGGCTTTAAATTCCAAGATCCTTATCTGTATCATGCCCACTTTGGGAAGCTTTTGTGGTTTTGTATGGGAGGTGGGATAGGTTAGTCAAGGGTTAAGAAAGACAGGAGGCAAGAGTTAAAGACTCAGTAGGCTTCTCAACAGCAACTGAAGAGGTTGTGAAAATGGAGAGGTTGAGAGAAAGACAAGGGACTTCTCTAGATACAGGAGATAGACACAATGGCCCAGAAACGAAAGGGCTTTTTGCTTTTTATCATCCCCCACCCCATTACCCTGTTGAGTGAGACTAAGGAGCTTCTATTGGTATATGAAAATTATTTTTAAAACTGTAAAGTATTTGGTGTTTCTTTTAATATTTTACTTTAAGAATTACAGAATAATTCTAAAACAGTCCACTATGAAAACCCCTTAAAAATCATTTATCTGTAGTTTGCCACAAGAGTGAAGTCTATACATCTTAACTTTTTTTTTCTTTTTTTTTTTTTTTTTTTTCTGAGACAGAGTCTCGCGCTGTCGCCCAGGCTGGAGTGCAGTGGCTGGATCTCAGCTCACTGCAAGCTCCACCTCCCGGGTTTACACCATTCTCCTGCCTCAGCCTCCCGAGTAGCTGGGACTACAGGCGTCCGCCACCTCGCCCAGCTAGATTTTTGTATTTTTTAGTAGAGACGGGGTTTCACTGTATTCGCCAGGATGGTCTTGATCCCCTGGCCTCGTGATCCGCCCATCTCGGCCTCCCAAAGTGCTGGGATTACAGGCTTGAGCCAACGCGCCCGGCCCTTACATCTTTACTTTTTAACATTTATATATTTTTAGAGAGGGGATCTTGCTATGTTGCCCAGGCTGGAGTACAGTGGCTATTTACAGGCACTATCATAGCACACTACAGCCTCAAACTCCTGGGCTCAAGTAGTCCTCTGGCCTCAGCATCCTGAGTAGGTAGGATGACAGGTGTGCACCACCACACCCACCTAGAATCACTTTTTGTTACATCCTTTATTAGTTCCCTATCACTCTCTGAAATCATATTATTTATTTGTTTACTTCTTTCCCTCCTTCCATCTGTTCCTCGCCCACACTGCAATGTAAGCTTCAGGAGAATAGAAACTATTGCTGTTGCATTTACTTCCCATGCTTAAATGCAGAAAAATATTTGGTAAAAACATTGGCAAATTAATGAATAAACAGTATTAGTAAAAGTATTCTAAAATATTCTGACTAAAGCCCCATTTCTTTTCTTTTCTTTTTTTTTTTTTGAGGCAGGGTCTCACTCTGTCACTCAGACTGGGGTGCAGTGGTGTGATCTCAGCTCACTGCAACCTCTGCCTCCTGGGCTCAGGTGATCCTTCCACCTCAGCCTCCTAAGTAGCTGGGACTACAGGCATGCGCCACCATGCCCAGATAATTTTTGTATTTTTAGTGGAGATGGGGTCTCGTCTCGTTGCCTAGGCTGGTCTCAAACTCCTAGACTCGAGCAATCTGCCTGCCTCAGCCTCCCAAAGTGCTGGGATTACAGTCGCAAGCCACCATTCCCAGGTTCCTCCCCCCATTTCCTTAGCCTGATCTAGGTCCCTTTCAGGTACTAATGTAGATACAAAAGATGCAGCATTTTTTGATGCCATTACACATCTTCCTTGATTATGATCTCTCTTCACTGTGTTGGGAATAAGAAACATAGTCTTAGCTACTTTTTAAATCTGAATTTAGTGGTACAAATCCAGATTGTCTACACAAGTAGAAGAGTGGTGTTCAGCTGAAAGAGATTTTAAAAATAATCATGACTTTCCCATTATCATACTGAACCAACCATAACATTTATACTTAGCATATGTGGATTCAACACGAATTAGATATTTAAATAATATTCATGTGTGTATACGTGTGCACGTGCATGTTGCTGTTTTAACAGCTGATTTAAGGTAGGTAATTCAGCTGACAATTAACCTCAAAGTAATGTTAGTAAAATGAATTTCCTTTCCATATCCCCTCTGTGAAAATACAAAATAGGTACAGTACATTCTTTACTTTTATTTGGGGTTCAGAGTAGTATCTGTTACATGAGTACCTGGTCTATAAAATCATGCTAGATTCTTCATAACAGTAATTAATGTTGATTTCATGCCTCTATGTCTGGAACTTTTTCTGAAACTGCAGAATAGTTTAAAATCAGGTAACTAAAGAAAAGATATTTAGGAATGAACTCCACTCTCTACTGCTTGCGTTTTCTCTATTTTCCCTTGTACAGCACACAAAATGTCACACACGCTTTTAGATCCAGTTCACGCCTGGCTTTCTCCTTCATTGACCAGGCCTCCCTTTCTTTGTGTATCATGCTCATCTGTGAGGCTGCCTTCTTTCCTCCCCTGGCTCTGAGGCTGCAAGCCTGAATAAATACAACAGTTCTTGTATTAACAGGGAATGCTCATTATTTTCTTGCTCTCTCTCTCTCTTTTTATTCCAGAAAGGCATTTCTTGTGTGAATCTGCTCAGGCTAAAACAGTCATTCCTCATATTTTGTTAATAAGCCTGACAGCTCATGATGTGAAGAAATTTCTTAAGAAAACAATTTTGCATAATCTGATGGAGTTTCAGTCCCCCCTAGGACACACATACTTTCCATTTACTAGGTTTAGAGTTATTTTCACTTGACCAGAAGAAATGAGGACCCTTCTGTCAGAACAGACCATGAACATATTTCTGCAACTCTTGGAAATCATCCCTGGCTTATTTCTGTTGAATGCAATACACATTGAGGCAAAGACTGCTATGGTTTAAAAATAAAAGAATGTAGTTTGATGTAATTTTGCCCCTTCTTTGATTCATGAGTCTGTCATGAGTAAAGTTCTATCATCAGAGCTGTACTTTTTATGTCTTTCAGGGTAGATTAAAAGAGAACTCTGGGTCTGACTGTATTCATAGCAGCACTTTTTTTTTTTTTTTTTTTACATGGCAGCACATAGATTTTGCTTTTAGAGCCCTCTCTATGGTTGCCAAGCAGAAGATCATGAGATGGTTTTCATTATAGAATATTTTTGCAGACATTACTCAGAGTAGATCCTTTTGGGATGAGGCACTTAGGAATCTATATGACATCAGTACTTGCCTTTGAAATCTGGGGAGTAATGGGAATTGTAATAACCTTTGATTTACAAGTATATCCTGAAAATGGTGATGAGGAGCAGCAGTTAATGAGTTCTATCTCTCCTCCTCAGAATTCCTCTACTTTTCCATATGGCCAGGAGGCTAATAGCATCCTATCAGTTTAGGAGCAATTTGGGGGACAAGTGGAACAATTAAAATATTCCACCATCCTGTTGTCTTGCCTAAGGCTTTCTAGAATTAACTTTCCACTACTCAATATTAAACACAGTGGTCCCATTAGAAGTGTTAGTAATAGGTAGGTTAAGCTGCTTTCATTCTCTATTAGGCAAAAATATCTGGCAAACTAAATTATGAAGTTATCCCACATTTCTTTCAACATAGTGGACTAAAAATATATGACAAAAATTTCAGAAAGAAGAAATCAAGCAGGAAAGAAGGAGGGAGGGAGGAAGAAAAGAAAGAAAGAAAATAAAAGAAAAAGAAAGAAAATAAAGAGAGAAGGAAAGAGAGAGAAAGAAAGGAGGAAAGAAAGAAGGAAAGAAAGAGGGAGGGAGGAAGGAAGGAAGGAAGGAAGGAAGGAAGGAAGGAAGGAAAAGGGAAGGAAAGGAAGGGAAGGAAGGAAAGGAAGGGGAAGGGAAAGGAAGTGAAGGGAAGGAAGGAAGGGAGGAAGGAAAGGGAGAAAGGAAGGAAGGAAAGAAGGAATGAAGGAAGAGAGAGAAAGAAGAAAGAAGGAGAGAAGAAAGAAGAAAGAGAAAAGAAAAGAAAGAAGGAAGGAAGGAAAGGAAGAAAAAGAAAGAGGCCCACTTACTTTTGTTCCTGGTAAACCTGGTAAGCCTGGTTCTCCTTGAGGGCCAATGAAACCTGGTTCTCCCTTTAAAAACATGGGCATATGAGATCATTAACAATTTGACAATAAATAAATAAATAAACAAACAAACAAAGCTAAACTCATTTTCTTCTACTGAGATTTTACTTCCTTGATTATACACAGCTTTCTTGCCAAGATCCAGGTACTGACTATAAAATTAATCAAAACTGGTTTTAATCAGTGAAGACACTTTGAGCAAAACTTTGGAGAAGTTTTAGAAAGTAAAAGTGACTAAGTAATCAGATAAATGTCCTTATAATTTCCTTCCTCATCTGTTGTCCCGTGTTTCTTACCACTTACCAAAACAAGATGCATTATGTTTGGGTGAATATGGTAGGTAGCCTCTAAAATGGGCCTCAATAATCTTACCTCCTGTTGTTCATCCCCTTGTGTAATCCTCTCCCCTAGAGTATAGACTGGATTTACTGACTCACATCTAATGAACAGAATATGGCAGAAGTGATGGGGTATCACTTCTGAACCTAAGTTGTGAAAAGTCTGTGGCTTCCATTTTGGGGGCCCTTTCTTGTTCTCTCTTAATTGGATCACATGTTTCGAGGACTGAGGTCTGCCCAACCACATGTGTGAACTTGGGAGCAAGTGCCTCACCCTTTTGGAGTCCTCAGATGAGACCATAGGCCTGGCTGCCAGCTACACAGCCATCTCATGGGAGACTGAGCCAGAAGCACCTAGTTATGCTGTGCTTGAATTCCTGTCCCTCACAAACTATAAGACAGTTAATGTTTGTTGTTTTAAGCCACTAACGTTTTAAAGGTATTATGGTAGGCAGCAATAGATAACTGATGCAATGAATGTTGTTAGGGAAGAGATTCAGGAGTGTTCAGCATGAAAAGAAAACTATCTCTCCTTGCCATACCTCCAAAACCTTGTCTCCACTACCTAGAAGAAACCCAGCAGTAAAACAAAAATATATTTCATCTTGGTCCGCGATTCCTGGCACTAACCTCCTAAAATTGAATTTTCTGAGCGATAGGATAGAGAAGGAGCATCTTTTGTTATTCAAATCAGTTCCTTTCAACCATCCCTTAGTCTATGTCACTGAGTTGACTCTCATCGACGCCCTAGACAGCTTCAGGATAGGAACTGGTCGCCAGAGGAGCCAACGGCATAGGAATGTGGGAACTTTCTGCCCTACCTCCCAGCCTCTGGGGAGGGGACAGGGTCTGGAGATGAGTCCAACCACCAATGGCCAATGATTTAATCAATTAGGCCTACGTAATGGAACTTCCATAAAAGGCCCTAAACAACAGGGACTAGAGAACATCCAAGTCAGTGAGCACATCCATGCACTGGGAGGGTGGAATATATCAACTCCATGGAGACAGAGGCTCTTGTGCTCTGGCCCCTTTTGGACCTCGCCCTATGTACTTCTTCATTTGGCTGTTCATTTTTATTAACTGTAACAGTATATAGCACCTTCCTGATTTCTGTGAGTTGCCATAGCAAATATCAATCCTGAGTCGGGGGGTTGGGGGCGGGATGTGCAAACCCCTGAATTTATAGCTGAGTCAGACAGAAGTACAGGTAACCTGGGGGCTCAATACCTGTGCCTGGTGACCAGAATGAGGTCACTCTTATAAGACTCAGCCCTTAAATCTGTTTGATACCAACCTGGGGAGTTAGTGCCAGAACAGGATCGAATTGTAGGACACCCAGTTGGTGTCAGAGAATCAGAGAGGTAGAGAACTGGTTTTGGAAAATACACTACATATTTGGCGTTGGAAAACACTTGAGATAAGCGTTCACATTATCTTGACTATCCGTAAAGTTTTATTTTCTTTTTTAACTATTTGAGGTCAAATATAAGAGTTTACCCAAAATCTGTAAGAAAATTTTAAAGCAAAAGCCATAATGGCTTTGTTCTCACTTCCTGTTTTTTCCCCCTCTTGGATGATTTCTGGAGTAGTTGTTAATATTTTAAAATATATTTGATTTCCTTCTAAGGCAGTAGTATTTCAACCTTTGTTTCATGATACATGGAACTGAGCAGCAATGTATAGATAAAATGTTTTATAAGACATGATAAAATGTCAGGCTGGGTGCAGTGGCTCACACCTGTAATCCCAGTACTTTGGGAGGCTGAGGTGGGTGGATCACTTGAGTCCAGGAGTTCGAGACCAGCCTGGGCAACATAGGGAGACCCCCATCTCTACAAAAAGTATGAAAAATTAGCCGGGTGGGATTGTGCGAGCCTGTAGTCTCATCTACTTAGGAGACTGAGGCGGGAGGATCGTTTGAGCCAGGGAGGTTGAGGCTGCAGTGAGACGTGATGGTGCCACTGCACTCCAACATGGTTGACAGAGAAGACCCTGTCTCAAAGAAACAAAACAAAATGACAGGCTAGAATGTCATCAAATATTTTCCACACAAGTCAATTTTTAAAATATGCTATAAAAAACCTTGGGTTTTGGGTGGGGAACAAAAGGATATCACCACCACCAGACATATATTGATAGATAACTCATATATATTTATCTCTAGCCCTGGTGCTCATGAGACTGATCTAAGAAAAAAAAAAAAAGGCAGGAGTGGGGAACTAATGCTTTAGGTTTATTGCTTGCACATTTTCTATAACTCTCTAGTCTACCTGTCCCATACCTTACACCTATTAGAAAGGAGAATCTGAAAATATAATTTTGGGTGGCTCTCTTAATGGTCTAAAATGAAAATCTGAACTATATTCAGAGAAATCAGTGGTGATTATTCTACTTCTAGTGAGAGAGTTTAACTAAAGTCAAACAAAAACATTACAAGGAATACATTTGTTTACATGTAAAATATTTCCCCTAACAAAATGATATATACAAATAAATATTTCCTTTGCCTTCCCAAGATAAATGCTGTGTTAAAGTCAACGTGTATCATTGGTAACAGCTTACTGTTGGGGGAATGTAATGCAAGTTAACATGTTGAAAGTTTATAGGAAGACAAGAATTCTTGTATACATTCAAGTGAAAATAAAATGATTTCACTTTTTAGCAAAACAAATAGATGCACCATTAAAGCATACTCATAAAAGAGAAGAAAAAAGAGTAAATGTTGCAAAACATATTCCTTATACAGGTTAGTGTTTAGTTTATAAACAGATGAAGCATGCAGGTGCATAGTTCACAAACAAATAAATAAGGCTTTGCGATCTCAGCTGCCAGGTAAAAGTGTTTTTTTCTTCCTTTTTTAAAAAATAGAAGATATGTTGTTTCCTTTAGTAAGTGTATAGAAAGTTCTTTTTTTTTTATGTGCTAGCTAAAAGCATTGATAGTTCTTTTAAACAAAAAATTCAGGGGAAAATTATTTCTAGATAGAAAATTAGCACTGCATTTGACAATCTCAATGATTTTAGCACAATTAATATTGACTGGTTAATTTTAAAGGCTTTGAGTATGATACGTTATACCTGATCATGCCACTTTAAGAAAGCATCTACCATATCTATACATTCTGACATGCTTCTTATTTCAATTTTTTCAAGGAGAAAACCACATACTTAATTTTAGGATCACAGTTTTCATCTATTTACTTCCAGAGGTCTGCATCATTTTAGAAACATTATCTCCATTTTCTCTATATCTTGGCAGGATGGGCAGGAGTTAATTATTGGTCTCTTTTTTCTCTCTCAGACTTCAAAAACAGTTGTTGAAGTAAATAAGGCATGGACATATTGACTCATGGTCTTCAGCTAGTTGGGCTATTTGTACTTCCCTAAGCTTATACCAGAGGTTCTCAAAGTGTGCTCTGGGGACCTCTGGAGATTTCTGGACCTTTTCAGAAAGTCTTTAAGGTCAAATTATTTTTACAATAACACAAAGACATTATTTGCCTTTTTACTTTCATTCCTTCATGAGTACACGGAGTATGAAAAGTTCAATAGGCCAGACATGGTGGCTCATGTTTGTAATCCCAGCACTTTGGGAGGCCGAGGCGGGTGGATCACTTGAGGTCAGGAGTTTGAGACTAGCCTGGCCAACATAGTGAAAACCTGTCTCTACTAAAAATGCAAAAACTAGCCGGGCGTGGTGGCTTGCACCTATAATTCCAGCTACTTGGGAGGCTGAGGCAGGAGAACCACTTGAACCTGGGAGGCAGAGGTTACAGTGAGCTAAGATTGCACCACTGCACTCCAGTTCAGGCAACAGAAGGAGACTCTGTCTCAAACAAACAAACAAAAAAGAAAGGTTTATTATATGGTTCCAGATTCCACATTGCACCTAACCTTTAAGAAACTACTTGTGGGGTTTAGGATAGTAGCAAAGAAAAATATTAACAATTATCTGAATAGGCTAACCTTCCCCTGTCCAATTACATATCTGCGTGAGGCCAGTTTTTCTTCATATACTTCAATCAAAACAACAAATTGAATGCAGAAGCAGATATGAGAATCCAGTTGCCTTCTATTAAGTCAGGCATCAGACTTGCTATATATATACACACACAAACATACACACACACATATACATATATACACACACACATATACATATATACACACATGCATATATCTCTCAAAATGTCATTCTTCTTGCTCTTTTTAAAAATCTTGTCTTGAAAACCAGTTATATTTCATAAAACATGCTATTTGATTAACATGTAATGGATTTTTAGAACTTTTTCAGTTTTAACTTCTTTTTTTTCTTTTGTTTTCATTTTTGAGACAGGGTCTCACTCTGTGCCCAGGCTGAAGTTCAGTGGTATGATCATGGCTCACTGCAGGCTTGATCCCCTGGGCACAAAGGATCCTCCCACCTCAGCCTCCTGAGTAGCTTGCACTATAGCTGTGCACCACCACGCCTGGCTAATTTTTAAATTTTTTGTAGAGTCTAGGTCTGGCTATGTTGCCCAGGCTGTTCTCGAACTCCTGGCCTCAAGCAATCCTCCTGCCTTTGCCTCCCAGAGTACTGGGATTACAGGTGTGAGCCACTGCCCCCAGGCAGCTTTAATTTCTAATGCAGAAATAACACTAGACATATTCTACACAAACAAAAGCTCTTTCAATTATAATTTTTAAGAATGTAAAGGGATTCTGAGACCAAAAAGTTCAAGAACTGCTAGAACAAAAATGCAGAATTTTATTAAAGGCTGACTTTTCAAGCTGGAGTCTTAATAGAGGATTCTGGCTTTGTTAAGGTGTGGCTTAGTTAAGACTTACCATGCAAAAATGCAAGCAAAGCACTTAGCCTCTCCCTAGAATGAAGTCAGTGTGCAATAAATGCTTGTTATTATTGTTTCCCTTATGTTACAGGCTTACAAATGTTAGCTGTCTAGTAGTAGTAGTAGTAGTAGTATAGTAGTAGTAGTAGTGACAGTAGCAGCAGCGGCAGCAGCACCAGTTGCAGCAGCAGCAGCAGTAGTAGTAGTGTTACAACATTTCTGCAACCTAATTGGTAATATACAAGGTGCCTTCTTGTCACCTTTTAATCTGCCTAGGGTTATACTCAATACTACTTCAACTTCTTTCAAGAAGTAACCCTAACTTTTCTCAGTTGAATATGTCATTAGTTTATGAGACAATATCCATCTGCCAGAGCAGTTGAGATTGCAAAACCAAAAGAGGTTTAAAACACATCAGAACTGTGTAAGATAGAGAAGTGACAAGTTTACTAAGAATGAGTTTTCTTCCTTCAAAGAGGGACAGAAGAAAATGTTCCTACCTATTAATTTCCCTAAATGAATGTAATCTTAAAAAAAAAAAAAAACCATCTTTTTGAAAAGAATTGATATACGGTTTAAAGGTTCTAGAATCTCCTAAAATGTCTAGGCAAAAGGCAATGACGATCTAAGTTTATAGAAATATTTTCTTGTAATAAAAAAATAAGCAAATGACTACTACACTATAGTCCCAATTAGTCATGATTTTTCGTAACCAGGGTAGAGGAAAGAGACCAGGTTGGGGAAGAAGGCAGGAGGAAGCAGCTGAAGTACGATTCAAAGGCAAAGGACTTTTAGGAAATCGTCTTTGGAGTCAATCAGATCTCACAAAAACAAACTTACATCAGTTTTCAGGGCAACAAACAGGAGAAATAACTTTAGGTTGGAATGTATAATAATTATCACAGCTATTTTACATATTTAATCTCCCTTAATCAATGGGACATAGGAGAGTAGTAAATTGAAAATAATCCTCACGTATTTGTCTGGGTAGACAAAGTGAGGGAGGAAACTGGAACTATAATAGAATTAGGCACTTACATTACTTTTAATGAAGGAAAAAAATAAATCCAGAATTTTTTTTTTTTCATTTTTCTTTTTTGCTGGGCAATTACCTAAATTAGAAAATCCAAATCATAATTTCAAAATGGACCATTTTAGAAATAACACGAGAACATAAAGCAGAGATCTTTTGAAAAGGGCATGTCCTACTCCCATTATCAGGGAAATGTGGATTTAAACAGGCAGACTACAAGTAAAATAGCTCTACCATTGAAGTAAAAACAATAAAGTAGGACATTTTCTGAAAGTATTTAAAGTTAATGTTCTGTTAATGCATTTTAAAGAAAATAACAAAAATGTCTAAGAAAATAGGGAAAAGACAAAGACTTAAACCTCTGGCTTGTTGCATTTATCAGGATGCCAATGAATAGCATAAGAATAAGTTGGGGCCGGGCGTGGTGGCTCAAGCCTGTAATCCCAGCACTTTGGGAGGCCGAGACGGGCGGATCACGAGGTCAGAAGATCAAGACCATCCTGTCTAACCAGGTGAAACCCCGTCTCTACTAAAAAATACAAAAAATTGGCCGGGCGCGGTGGCTCAAGCCTGTAATCCCAGCACTTTGGGAGGCCGAGACGGGCGGATCACGAGGTCAGGAGATCGAGACCATCCTGGCTAACACGGTGAAACCCCGTCTCTACTAAAAATACAAAAACTAGCCGGGCGAGGTGGCGGTGCCTGTAGCCCCAGCTACTCGGGAGGCTGAGGCAGGAGAACGGCGTAAACCCGGGAAGCGGAGCTTGCAGTGAGCTGAGATCCGGCCACTGCACTCCAGCCCGGGCGACAGAGCGAGACTCCGCCTCAAAAAAAAAAAAAAAAATTAGCCAGGCGTGGTGGCGGGCACCTCTAGTCCCAGCTACTCGGGAGGCTGAGGCAGGAGAATGGCGTAAACCTGGGAGGCGGAGCTTGCAGTGAGCTGAGATCAGGCCACTGCACTCCAGCCTGGGCGACAGAGCGAGACTCCGTCTCAAAAAAAAAAAAAAAAAAAAAGAATAAGTTGGGTAGAGCACCAGTTATTTCAGAGTTACTTTAATCTGTTTTTTTCCTCAGGTATTATACATATTTCTCCTCTCATTTCATAGATATTCCACATTCTCCATCTCCATCTGTTCACTCACTATGTCGTTAGATAGCATGTTAGGTTTTTACTTTTGTTATCAGTGAGAACAACAAGATGACAAAGTCAACTGGGACTCCTCACATTGGTGCTGAGGATAGACAGTGTGTGGAAGGGAATGCGTGAAGGCAACCAAGAGACAGATCTGAGACCATCACTGCTTGCAAAGTTAGTGCCTAACTCATGGGCAAGGACTTCATGACTAAAACACCAAAAGCAATGGCAACAAAAGGCAAAATAGACAAAACGGATCTAATTAAACTAAAGAGCTTCTGCATAGCAAAACAAACTACCATCAGAGTGAACAGGCAACCTATAGAATGGGAGAAAATTTTTGCAATCCACTCATCTGACAAAGGGCTAATATCCAGAATCTACAAAGAACTCAAACAAATTTACAAGAAAAAAGCAAACAACCCCATCAAAAAGTGGGCAAAGGATATGAACAGACACTTCTCAAAAGAAGACATCTATGCAGCCAACAGACACATGAAAAAATGCTCATCATCACTGGTCATCAGAGAAATGCAAATCAAAATCACAATGAGATACCATCTCACACCAGTTAGAATGGCAATCATTAAAAAGTTAGGAAACAACAGATGCTGAAAAGGATGTGGAGAGATAGGAACACTTTTACGCTGTTGGTGGGAGTGTAAATTGGTTTGACCATTGTGGAAGACAGTGTGGCAATTCCTCAAGGATCTAGAACTAGAAATACCATTTGACCCAGCAATCCCATTACTGGGTATACACCCAAAGGATTATAAATCATGTTACTATAAAGGCACATGCACACGTATGTTTATTGTGGCACTATCACAATAGCAAAGACTTGGAACCAACCCAAATGCCCATCAATGATAGACTAGATTAAGAAAATGTGGCACATATACACCATGGAATACTATGCAGCCATAAAAAAGGATGAGTTCAGGTCCTTTGCAAGGACATGGATGAGGCTGGAAACTATCATTCTGAGCAAACTATCACAAGGACAGAAAACCAAACACTGCATGTTCTCACTCATAGATGGGAATTGAACAATGAGATCGCTTGGACACAGGGCGGGAAACATCACACAACGGGACCTGTCGGGGGGTGGAGGGCTGGGGGAGGGATAGCATTAGGAGAAATACCTAATGTAAATGGTAAGTTGATGGGTGCAGCAAAACAACATGGCACATGTATACCTATGTATCAAACCTGCACGGTGTGCACATGTACCCTAGAACTTAAAGTATATATATGTGTGTGTGTATATATTATATATATAAAGTTAGTGCCTAACTAAGGTGAGAGAGAATAGTAAAAAGAAGGAAGACAAGGATGAGGAGAAGGAGTAGTGAAGATTCAGGGAGGGAGGGAAGGAGAGAAAGAGAGGAAGACAAGAGGAGAAATAATGGAGAGGAACAGGCATTTTAAAATGTTCTCCTCCTTTCTCCATCACGATAAAAATTAAATCCAGATTTAATCTGTTCTCTTTGTTTTTGTTGTTTTCTGTTGTATTGTTTTGTTTTGTGTTTACGTGTCCTGGAAATCTCCAACTAGATCTACTCTTGGAACAAACAGAACAATCTAAACAATGTATTATCTAACCCTTAAAATAAGTATAGAACTATGATTTAATCAAAACCTGGGGATAAAATATATATAACATGATTTATCAGAAGCCTTAGGGCAATCCAAAATTGTAATTACTAACACATAATAGCTGGCGTCCTATTCTGTTCCCCAAGCCACATGCTAACCAGTGACTGAATGGGATGTCTGCAATATGGATATCTCAGCCCTGTTAGTGTTATTATAGCATAGGACTAATGCAGCTTCAAATTCCAAAATGAAGACAAATTTGGTCTAATTTTCTAGTCTTCTCCTGGATATTGCATCTGATTTCTTCCTGAATTGTTTCACGCATTTTATCCTTTGGTTATTCTTAACATTAATTAATAGCTCACCATCAATGAGTTAAAAACCAGGTCTCAAAGCTAAGACTACAGCACATTTCCCTTTGTTGACCCTGTAGAAAAGATGAATAATAGAATAGCTGTGGTTTTGGCAACAACCTGGGGTTCAGTTAGTAAAGAAGAAATGCTATTAATTCAGAATAAAACACAATGTAGGCCTGACAGTAAACTGCCGGGAGCAGCCGCAAGCTGAAAATCTGACACAGGTTGCTAATTTGGACAAAAGATTTAAACAGCCAGGGCACATAAAGATACAGAAGCAAGTCTGTGGAGAATAACTATAGCTGAAATCAGAGGTGTATCTTCATATGACCAACTGTGGAAGGCCTCATCATCTCACATTGATCTTTTCATTTAGGCAGTCATAACTTCAATCTTGTAGTATAAGCTCAGTGACTATCAGCCACAGTACCTAATGTGCACTATATTTGAAAAAGGATCCTATTTTTGCATGGAACAAAAAGTCGATTTTTTGTTGTCGATTAGGGTATGAGCATTAAACCTCTCTCTTTCTCCTTTCCTCTTGTGTCCATAAACTGGCTATATGTACACAGAGAAATGACGTAAACTACAGAAGATTTAGCTATAGGAAAGTAGGTCCTATTCATTCCATATAAGATAGCTACCTTTAAGGTAAGATTTTTGACTGATGCCCCTTCTCCTCAACTCCTTTGCTATTACTTTTAAAAAATTCAAATAGTCTAATGAGATAGCAGCTTAAATACCGTCTTCTGGCCAAAAGGCAAAAAACTAACAAATAAAAAAAACCATATGAACAACTACGATCTCTAGCAACCACAAGGGAAACAAACAAATATTGGCCTTCTATTTTACAGAAAGGCAAGGCAAAGCTGGAAAATTCCTTAGGAACATGACATTTCTGAAATCTAACAATGACTACCAAAGGTCTCATTAAGTCTTAGGATTCAATAATAAAATCATGACTGACTTTTCTTCAAACCCACATTTACTATGTAGCAAAAAATTTCAAGTGACCTTATTTTATCTTCTAAAATGGTTCTTGGGACAGTTCACTTAACACTCTTTTGCCAAATTTACATAATGATGAAAAGAATCAACAAATACTTAGATGGGATTATTAGTCAATGTAAGAAAGGAGGAGACAGCTTCCATCATACAGAAATGACTCATCAGGTGTTTCCCTATAAACTTCCAGAATTTACCGTCTGCTAAATGGAATGGTGGCCAGAATGTCTTGACTGATTAGCTGTTGCCCATAGAAAAATCTCTGGTTTTTCATTTTACCATTTGTTTTATTTTTGTAAGTCATTATCAATTAAAGGAGTAAAAAAATTACTTTTTAATCCCTCTAAAAAAACCTCTAGTATACCAGGTTAAAGCAAGTACTTTTTTCCATGATATTTATTACCCCCGAGAAGATCCAGTTTTCATTGCCCAATAAATAGTATAGCAGGGCTTGAAAAATATGTGCTGATCTGCCTGGGTGCTAAAAGCATCACCAACAATTTTGATTAACGTGTCTTGACACTGAATGCATTAGCCATACAATATTCTTCTTGCTTAAAGGCTAATTAGAATTCAAGGCAGCATGATACCTGCTTTTGAGGATTACAGTAAGAACATTTGTTGTAATAAGAACCATCAGGCAGCCAGTTTTGGTAATGATTGATATGTAAAATTATTGAGGGGAAAAAAAAATGAGAAAGTAGAGTCTGCCCCCAAAACATTTATTTCCCTTAAGTATCAAATTTTAGTGTAAATTAAAACATCTTGGTGGCACTGATTAAAATGAACTATAATAGCAGGTTTATTTAAAATCCAGAAAACATACCTTTGTGATTTTTTTTTCTTAACTGGATTACATCCTGAAAGCATATTCCTTGTATTTATTTGAGGCTTCATTCTGGCTGCTAAAAATATCTGATTTCTGGTTATTTGAGTTTCCTAATTGGACTCTCCAATTATTCAACTTTTCAGATGAACTTTGTGCAGACAGGAAATAATTATATGTAACGATAACACAATGTTATTTGTTTAACGAGTACTCCATTTTCTTTTTCTCTTTTAGGAATTCATTTCACATCCTATGTTGCTTCCAGAAGTTTTTCTCTGCTATTTTTAAAATGTGATTTGATGTTTTTGAGGAAGGAACCTCATCTCTGGTGGATTTAGAAGATAAGCTTCTATTAGATTACCGAGCACTGTACTTAATCCTAAGAATGCCAGAGTAAATGCTTCTGCCACCTGTAAAAGCTAGTCTTTATATAATTTAGTGGCAAGAATTATTTCATATGCTGGGATATAAAGAGTTAGTTACTGTCTCATATCCTCTTAGTCCCCAAGTTCTTGATCTTAATATCAAATTTTCACTAATGTGGAAGCCAGAACAAAAATATCAAGCTTTGAAGCACGATAATACTGTGAAAATGTATTTGCCAATAAAATGATTTCATATAATTTTTACAGCATTACATCTCCCTTGCTCCACATTCCCCCCACCCCCCACCTTTTTTGCTTTCTGAATATGGTGAAATAAACTGGTGGTATACTTTTTTTTTTTTTCTTTTTGAGATGGAGTTTTGCTCTGTTGCCCAGGCAGGAGTGCAGTGGCACGATCCTGGCTTACTGCAGCCTCCACCTCCCAGGTTCAAGTGATTCTCCTGCCTCAGCCTCCCGAGTAACTGGGACCTCAGGCATGTGCCACAACACTTGGCTAATTTTTGTATTTTTAGTAGAGATGGGGTTTCACCATGTTGGCCAGGCTGGTCTTGAACTCCTGACCTTAACTGATCCACCCACCTCGGCCTCCCAAGTGCTGGGATTATGGGCGTGAACCACCATGCCCGGTCTGGTGGTACATGTTGAAAGAAGGAAAAGCAAGTGCTGAAAATCTATATTTATTTATTTATTATTATTATTATTATTTTGAGATGGAGTCTTGCTCTGTTGCCTAGGCTGGAGTGCAGTGGCACGATCTCGGCTCACTGCAACCTCTGCCTCCCTGGCTCAAGCAATTCTCTTGTCTCAGACTCCCGAGTAGCTAGGACCACAGGTGCCTGCCACCACGCCCGGCTAATTTTTGTATTTTTACTAGAAATGGGGTTTCAACTTGTTTGTCAGGCTGGTCTCGAACTCCTGACCTCAGGTGATCCACCCGCCTCGGCCTCTCAAAGTGTTGGGATTACAGGCGTGAGCCATTGCAACCGGCCTGAAGATCTGTATTTATGAAAAATGTCTTGGGTTAGGTAACATTGACTGGGGCCTGGAGAATTTCCGTCATTACATGTCAAGGTTTGCTTTTACTTTTCCTGTGAACAGAACCAGGAAGGAGAACACTGAAAGTGCCATGTCCTATGCCTACAACACTGTGGTTCTTCATCCTTTGTTCCTGGGATACATTTGGGTAATAGGAAAGGTGTATAGTGTGATGTCATGTTTGGAGAAAAAGCAGGTGATCCTGACTTCTCTTAAAGTAACATCCACTGGTCACAGCAAAGGAGTTTTCAGAATTTACATTTACTAACCTACAGAATATACATGGCTTTATATCCTATAGGTTAAAATTACATGAGGAAAGACTGTATAGAACATGTGTGTAACCAATGTTTCCAATATTTTGAGCTGCCCTGAAAGAAAGAGATAACAATAACCCAAACTGCTACAGCATTTACTACCTGCTTGGCAATATTTTAAGAACTTTACATGTATTAGTGCATTTAATTTTCACAACAACCCTCTGAGTTATGGTCAATGAGTCCCATCTTATGAGGAAACTGAAGTACAGAGAGATGATAGAAGTTGCTCCACATTATGTTATTGATAAGGGGTGGACAAGGATCTGCACATTGGTGGTTCTGAAGTCTGCTCTATCCTGCTTACTGCTAGGGTAACATAACCATAAAAAGGGGGTAAGTAATGTACTTACACTTTTCAAAATAAGGGTAGAGAGCAAGGCCTAAGAAAATAGGAACTTAGAATCTTACTCTTTTATGTAGTATCAGAAAAGCTGGTTACAATAATTTTACCCATTAAAAATATATGAAGGCTTGTTTCAGAAACTAATTTTCTGGGCTCAAATCTTATTCCAGAAGATCAATGTCTGCATGGTACATTGTATATAATTTAATTTTCCCAGTTGAACATCGTGACACTATATGAACCATGAATGCACGGAATAGGAATTCCAAATGTCTTCCATATGGTAAGAGGACTTTTGGATACTTCTGCAGGAAGCTTAAGGGTAGCTCGAAATTAAGTTATGCCTGTTCTTAGTGACTTTTATTATGTATGCCTAAGGTATTAGCACTTTTCTCTGAGTGGGACCCTGAGGTGATAGATAGATGAGTCTGCTGTCTGTATTTAGGCACTTTGCTCATTTCCTGAGAGCTGTGGAAGGCATGTGGATGCTCATTAAGTTTCCCACCATTCCCCGAGAGCAACAGGTGGTGAATCAAAGCTTCCCTGGTATGTCATGGCTGGTTTCCTCAAAGTCTTGGAAATAAGGGATGGCATTCACATGCTCTCTGTAGCACCAACAGATAAGAAGGAGATAAATAGCAACAGGAAGTATTTTCAAAGCATAAACAAACACACAGGTCTAGGAAGATTATGAGTAAAGTGCTTGCTACCACACATTCTATATCCATACATGGTGGTTTCATCTTTTAAATACTGTTACTTGTTCAAACTATGAAATCATAGTTAACTGTCCTGTGGTGGCTACCTAATAGAAGAAATGTAAATTAAAGGAAAAAAGAACATTTTAAGTTAAGAAAACTATGTCATGAAATTATAAGCCTTTAACTCTACATTTATAAATATCCAATGACCAATAGTTGTGATGTATCTTTAAATTGTCTCCTTTTCAAAATTACTAATTTATAGTGAGCACTGACTACATTATAAGGAAAGCATATCTCCCACATCCTGATTAGAGAAGACAAAGCTTATTAACCAAAAATAGAGCCTAAGATTTAAATCAAATACCAGATAGTTAACCAACAGTACTTGGTAATTATATAGAAGAGTATCTCTAGTGATTGATGAATAGAGTTTTTGTCAATTAATAGTTCTTTTCACTATAGTCAGCAGTCAATGAGAGAAAAACAAAAGAAAATATCAGAGCTACCTGACCTCGACAAACTCCATCTGGCCATTTCCTATGACCTGAGGAATAAAAGCGTTTGCTAGAGGTGGCAAATCGTTTAACACCCCTCTCAACTTCAAAAAGCTCAAAACATTCTGACTAGTCCACAGATGACTAGGCAAATTCCAAGGATCCAGTGGGATATTTTTGTGATGGAGGATATAAGACTAAAGTAAGATGATAAACAGTATAATCAAAATTGCTTTTTTTTTTTTTTCCTTCGGAGGGAAATAATCAATTCCACATTCTCAAGTACTCTCTCTCTCCAAGAAAGTGCTTCAAGCTCAGGAGAACGGACAACTGGATTTCAAAGCACAGAGGTTCCTGTGAGAGAAGCTGATAACCCGATCACCTACAAGCACTTGCTGCAGGAAACTGCTTCAGCCCTTCCTAATGCCTCTCCTTTTAAATGCTTTCCCCTTTATTTATAATGCTACAAGGTTATTTTTGATTAATGCTGAGTATCACTTTCTTATCACTTTAAACAAATAGTTTTAAAATTTTTATGATCTTCCCATTATTTGTAAAAAGCCATCTTTGTGTGTGTGTGTGTGTTACTAAGGAATGCCATAATTTAACTCTGTAATATGAAACCACCTATTAATTTGTGAAGTTATTTTTGCTAAATATCAAATGATAAGGAAGTGACTTCAACTCTTTAGTAAACTGCTGTCATAGAGTGTTACTTTTTCACCAAAGAATCCAAAGACTAAAAATCTATTAAAAGGACATATCTGAACTTTTATGATACTAATCTAGAAATATCAAACAAAAAGATAGAACTAAAATTGCTGAATGCCAACCAAGAAGACATAGCTTTCATGTTTATCAATTATACCAAATATACTCATAAAATATTATATATATCATATGACCTCTGAGAACTCAATAATATATCTATCTTAAAATCATATTATTTCACATAACTCACACTCAAAGCAGAACCTTCATAAAACAGTATACACAACTCTCACACTAGAAGTAGGCATGCTAACTTTATTTTTCTTTTTTAGAGATGGAATCCCACTCTGTTGCCCAGGCTGGAGTGTGGTGGCGTGATCTCAGCTCATTGCAAGCTCCACCTCCCGGGTTCAAGAGATCCTCCTGCCTCAACCTCCTGAGTAGCTAAGATCACACCTGGCTAATTTTTTTTTGTATTTTCAGAGAGACAGCATTTTACCATGTTGGCCAGGCTGATTTCAAACTCCTGACCCAAGTAATCCGCCCGCCTCGGCCTCCCAAAGTGTTGGGATTACATGAGCCAACATGCCTGGTCTAGGAATACTAACTTTGGAATGGACTAATGTAAACAGAGATTGATTCAAAACTTTATAAGATGAGAACAACAAAAGGAAAATGTATTTGCATTATGTTAACCCCTATTAAGTAGTTCTAGAATATATCTTAAAAGTTTTAAAATAAGAAGCTGATTTTAAAGGAGCAACTATATCTAAGGCAGTAGAACTTTAAGCCTTGTCAGTTGCCATGTAAACAATTTCAAACACTTTTTAAAAATGCTTTTAACATTTTTAAGTGGTTTACGCCCATTTAAAACAAATGTTTTCAAACTAAGCTTTAAACAATTATTTCAAAAGATATTTAGAAAGTTTATGGGGACAGTGTATGTGTTGGGTCAAAATATTTTAGTAATATGATTTGTACTTTGCAGTGATAATTATTGAGAGGAAGTAGAAGATAAATGTTTTAAAGGGATTATTATAATGAGTGAATCACAAAAACAGCTGCCTAAATGTTAGATTTATGGGGATGTTAAGACTCTAATTCTGATCAAAATCTGATAGGGTCTTAAGAATAAAATTAAAATGTGAAGGTAAAGAGACATTTTAGACTTTAAAGAATTCCTGTGACTTCAAATGAAGTGACATTTACATTTATTTAAGGGGCAATAGTAAGTTAAATGGAGAAATAAACAATCCATTTCGCCATGGCAAACTTTAGAGGTATCTGTGCTTAATTTTTAATTTAAAAATTTAGTTAGTTGAGATGGCTGGAGAGTACTTAGAGAACAGCAATTTATTTTTATTTTTCATTTTTCCCTATTTTCCTCCAATTTGGGTAAATCTCATAATTACAGTTCTGTGAAGCCAAGACTGTCCGTGCAGTATTTACCTTTATCCCCGGAAGTCCAGGAAGCCCAGGAAGCCCTGGTTCACCCTACATAGGAAAATCATATAGCATTATAGAATGATACTCACTCAGTTACAATATCTGGAGAAAAACATGGCAAATGTTCCTAGCTCAACACTTTCTGCAAAGATAAATTAAAAAACCATCTACTTTCAAAAAGTTTGGTGAGATCATACAATTCAGTCAACTCTTGATTTAGAAATGGGTTGACCACTTCACAGATTTTTTGGGATTTTCTCTCTTCCTTTCAGTTCACTGCACATTGGTATCTCTGTCAGATGGCGAGAAAGAGGAGTCAAAAGAGAAGAAACTCCCATATTTCATTATTTCTCCATTAAATAATTTGTTGGGGAGGCTCAATCTATTTGCCCAAATGAAGATAACGTGTGCATTTCAACAATGCATCCTATCGCAGTATTCCCTCACCTTAGATAATCAAGAGTTGGCTGTATGAACAGATGGTCACATCAAAACAATATTCATTAAAAGTCTTGCTCACTTAAAAAGTATAGTAAGCTTTCCTTTTCATTCCTGAATGATGAGAAGAAAAATAAATACTTAAGATTAAACCTAACTCCAGTCTGTATTTCTGACAATTGTTGAGTCTGAGCAACCCTGCTTAGCAGCTTAGGGCTAATGGTACCATGCAGCTGTTGCTGAATACAGGTTTGAGATTAAGTAGTACATTTTGGGTGAGCATATTGGAGTCAAGCTTAACCTTCTCATTTTCACAGAGTTGTCTACATTATTTTAAGCCCAAAGAATGATAACAAGAGGTTCTATTGCTTAGAAAATCTCCTGAATTCTACTAAAGAAGTATAAAGGAATCTCAGGAGAAAATAAAAGTCCTCTCTGTTGGATTGAAGGGACTATTTTTTGTGGAAATAACATTTGAAGGCAAAAGGGTGATACTATTTCATGATGGCCAGTTAGTGGGATGACAACTAAAAGACACAGGAGCATTAAACTAACAGTTAAGTGACAAAATAAAGCATTTCCTTTCATCTAAATGCTTTAACAATCCACATTTCAAGGTACATCCACTAAGTCCAACCAGAAAGTATTATTACTTTCAAATTATGAAACAGCATAGTTTGTTCTAGTATTATCACAAAGTGATGTCTGAGACTGCTTGTTAAGCTGTGTGATTAGATCAAAAAAGGACAATGGTTTTCTTGATGATTTAGGTCAAAGTTACTTCAGGAATGCAAAAGAAAAATGATTCTGTCTGAAACTATATAAATGAAGGTTTGCATTGTGAACAATAAGACTAAAATGAGATTAAGCCAGAGGAGAAAGGCTGATTATTAAGAACTTGTTATTCCATTCAAAGAATGTCCAAGTAGTTAAATTTCACACAGATATAACATTATATATTTGATCTTCTTTTACTTTCTCTTTTACCTTTAAATCCATGAGTTTAAGAGGATCCAGTGAAAAGAGTTTGTATATATTTTTTGCTGAAAATTCTTTTATATTAAAAAAGTATAAGGCCCTTGAAAACAGTAAATTGCAATAGAATATACAACTAATAAAAGTAAACATATTGATGGCAAATCTATAGCTTTGTATGGTTTCAGAAAAGTCCCCCAAAACTCATTTTTGAAGACATTCCATCTGAAACATTTGTGGAAATATGTAGGTTGTAACATTATTGCCCAACAGGTGTTCTTGTCATAACTTTCCCTCCCACCAAATGAAAGGATTGAATGACTACTTTAAAGAAAGATATTTATTTAAACATGCATGCATACATAGACACACACCCATATTTTTAATCAAGAAAAAGATGTGTAAGACATTATGAAATATTTTATAATGTAGATTGACTACTTACAGAGATTGAGCATTTAACTTTTCTCTACATCATATGTGTACTATGTATGTGTATTAAGTAATAAATGTGTTTTTTAGTGAACAGATACTTTAGAAATTCTTATTCTCATAGTTTTCATATTTCATAATTTGACCTTTCCAAGTTTATGTTTATTAGTTGATATGATGAAATAATACATGTAATGTTACCCTTTGTGGAACACCGCCTAACATTTTTAGGAAGACATTTTTTTCCTATATAAATCCTCTGTCTTTATACCATAAAAGGGTATCTTCTAACTAGGATAAGTGTGTCCAACCCACAGCCCACAGGCCCATGCAGCCCAGGATGGCTTTGAATGTGGCCCAACACAAATTCATAAACTTTCTTAAAACGTTATGAGATTTTTTGTGTGATTTTTTTTTTTTTTTTTTTTAGTTCATCAGCTGTTGTTAGTGTTAATGTATTTTATGTGTGGCCTTAGACAGTTCTTCTTCCAATGTGACCCAGGGAAGACAAAAGATCGGACACTCCTGAACTAGGCAATAGCTTTTCAGTTAACTTCTCCATTCTTGCCTATTCCTTGGCTCAGGGGCTTCTCTCAAGAACTCAGTTTGGGGATGTATAGCCCAAAATTTGGGATCAGATCTTGGTCATAATTAGGATTTTGTTCATTATCCCATTCAAAGGGGATATCAAAATAAATCAAAAGTGTAACATATCTCTGTAAAGCTTAACCTTCAGGTTTAGACTTTTGCTTTTTTCCCCTTTCTTTCACCTTTCACTCTTCATTACAGGAGAACCTCAAAATCAGGACTCAGCCTTCACCTCATGTCCCTGCTAGAGTGCTCTATATATTTCTAGAGAGTTTAACTGGGAGGGGCCCTTCTGATAGGAGATCAAGTAATTTTACTCCTTTAAAATTAAAATATTTATTTTAAAAAGATGTGGGAAAGTTAGGAAGGAAAGAATTAGGTGATGAAACACAATACTTATTTTATAAATCTATACACTCACTCTACAAGCACATATATACACTCCAAGTCACACATCAATCACATAGTAAACTCTTGAGGCTATAAAAGAAAGAAAATCCAATGAATTATTCCTACATTATGAATATAACTCTAGATCTCAAACTCTCATGCTGAAAAAGACCACACAGTGGAAAGATAACTGATGAGTTTTTTGCTGTGTCACAATGTTCTGTACTTTTCTGGGGTGTCTCTGACACAGGAGCCTAAGTGCCAATGAACCCCCAGCATTGTTCTGCAATGGAGAGGAAAATGCTGTGGAAGATCTCTTGAAGGAATTCTGTACTCAGTTCAGCTTATTTCTCTAATCTACATCAGCAGCAAGCAAGGACATACTTTACTTTTAAATCAACTTTGGGATAAGTATTGCCAAATCCCGATATTAGACAAAGGAAGTCATAATATTGTGGGAAAGTGGGATTGTATCAAAGGGTAGAATCTGGCCTAAATATTAATGAAAAAGACGATGCTCACTTTAGGGCACATATTCATTCAGGAGAACTGTAAGCTTTTAAGGATTCTGCCCCTTCTCGCAATATAGTTTAAAACTGGTTTTTAATGCAATGCAAAGGAAATCCAGTGTTCCCATGTGTAAATCTATAAACTTCCAGAATGAATCTAAACTGTATTTCTAAGTAATCATTATGATAAGGCAACATTTTATTAAGTAATTGAAAATCCATTTGAATATTCCACTCTGAAAACAGTGAAAACTATACAAGATTATAGCAGGTTTGTTTTGGTTTATTTTTTAGAGACACAACTGTTTTACAGACTTTTTAGCAAATCACGGATTTGGAGAGCGGTAAAAACTTAGACTTTAAATTTAAAAGACTAAAGGACCTAAAATTAGATTGCCTGAGAAGATCACTTGTTTTTTCAAACCAAAGCAGACCATGGATCTCTGTATCACTAATTCCAAATTTCTCAAATAAAGAACTGATAGGAAATCTTAGAAAATAAATAGTAAAATTTGCAGAGTTCTGCTAGGCTCTTTGAAAGAGTTTCAACTTTACTTAAAACTGGGCCTAATGAGTCATTGCTTAGACTCTTAGTTTGAAGAGAAAAATCTGTTTTTAAATTAGAGAAATGTTAAAAGAATGTGAAAGACCTCCTCAAAAATTATGTTCATCCTAAGTGTTTAAAATGAAGTAATTATCCTCTCAATGACTTCAAGAAGGTGGAAATATTATTTTACTATATCTTAAGGTTACAAAATACAAGAAGGGATTTATTCTCTCTTTTCTGCTAATGAGGTAAATTTTATTTGTCTATTCATATGTTTATCTACAACATCAGCTACTGCTAGACAAAGGCAGAGTCATGATCTTTAAGAGATTTATCCTAATACAGAATCCACATTTACATGCTAGCTACATCTGTGGTCTAAAATCTGACTGTATAGGCATCGATATCCAAATGCTCAGATAATAAACTGCTAGCATGTGTTTCCTGTTTCAGACTCAAATGAGAGTATGAATCTAAACAGATTCACTGCATGTCCTCTAATTTATTGCTAAAATGACGTACAAATGCAAAAACCAAAAACTAATGTATCTAAAAAATGGTATGGCTAGTGCCTCTAATTAAAATTTAGTTCATTAACAAATTTAGTGTGTATAACAACACTCATGGCACAAGTAGATATAAGTCACATAAAAAATTATCAGTATGGAAGCATTTGCAATGATAGGAAAAGGAATATAATTCATAAAGAATTGTTCATCACTACTGAGACAGTTTAATGACAGATAGAAACATCAAAGCAACACAGCCAATTATAGACTTTTTTCCATTAAAAAGTTATTTTAAAAAAGATAGAAACATGCAGATTACCATTAAACATGCAAGATAAATTGTTGGCATTCCAACCCACCTGATCTTTGTTAGTTTCAAACAGCTAAGTATATGCAGACTTTATTTCATAAAGCATCCTTTTACATGTATAAAGTTTGTTTGCACATTGTGCTATGGTCATCATCAATAACTTTTAAAATGCACAATAACCAATAACACTCTGTAATGCAAAACATGAAAACCACATCATTTTGTAATAATTGTTTTCATATTACACAGTGGATGGTAGATATAAAATGGTGAATATGAGACAGTAAGAACACACTAGAGATAGAGATATTACCTTTTGCCCTGGACGACCAGATTCTCCAGGTTCTCCCTGGCCAAAGAAAACCGAAGATGAAAAAGACGGTCTTACAAGAATTTTCTAAAACCTTTAGGCCTCTGGGCACCGTCACAGGGATGGCCTAGTCCCCTTCTACAACCACATGTCTTTTATTTCCTTTATCCTGCGACTCTACATCTCATTAGACATAGTGATTTAATTTTTTTTTTTTGCTGTAAATATACCTATAGATCACATATAAATCACATTTCCATAAAAACCAATCAGAAAGGGAAGAGAATGCAAGACTTCTTATTTAAACCTCCATCAAATTTCCCACAGATATTCCCTATTGCTTTTGGAAGTCCAATTATTGCAGGAGAATAGGAACAGAGTGATAACCACCTAAGTTGCTAAAAAGGGAGAGAAAGTAGAGGCCTATAAAAATCAGAACTGTAAATCCTGGAGTACAACAAACACTTGCAAGGTTATAGTTACCTTAATTCCTGCAGCAGATGATCCAGGGTCACCCTAAAATGAAACCCAGGAGAGATTATGCCACAAGTTATGGGAATAGGAAACATCACAAGCACCCAGAGAGCCATTACCAACACAGGAACTCAAAGGGTACCTCATGACTAATGGGCCTAACTATGCTCCATAAGACTTTGCACCAATATCTCAGCTGTTAAGATGTCAACATTTCCAAGATAAACAATGTACTTCCTAAAAACATGAGTTTACTTCACATGCAGATACATAAGGACTACATTCTGTGAAATAAACACAAATATGAATGTCTTCCCTGGATACAGTGCTAAAAATACATTGTGAAGCAATAAATTACAATTTAGGGATACGGAACTTTTGGCTTTCTCTATTCCTGGAATTTATTAATGCCATCAGCTATCATTTACTGGGAGTTCCCTGACCCTTTTGCTCTTCAGCAAGTCAAGGTTCAATAGACGAAGTCAGAGGTTAATGATGTCAAGTTAGAAAAAGCCACGCAGCAGATCAGTTTGTTTTCCTCATGAAGCACTGTCACAGTTACAATGGGCATGTTTTTTCCAGCTTTACACTTATTTCATTGTAACTCAGGCACCAGGAAGTTACAGGATGATGGATGACTTGTGGGTGAGGGGGACACATGTGAGCTCTGAGAGAAAGTCTTGAGACAGAATCTGTTTTTTAAAAGGCACTGTATTCCAGCCAGATTTCGTGGAGTGTGAATACTTCTCTAAAGCAAACGTGTTATAAATAAGCAGATAGGAACTAATGGGGAAAATAATATGGAGGGTAGCTGCGAATGTTGCTTATTTCTGAAATGAGGTCGGCAAAGGGCCTAGAATTTCAAGTTCCTTCTAGCCCTCTCTGTCTCATGAATATGCTAGAAGGAAAAAGGAAAAGGTCATTTGAGACTGTCAAGAAAACAGAAACAGCTATAGGAGGGAGGCACATATTGGGATTTCCTCAGCTGTCTCATCTGTACAAATGCTCAAGGAGCTCCGGGGGCCCATTTCCTTGTTCTAGATTCCAGAAGCTCCTCATCAATCTCTTTTAGAGACAGACATAAGGCCTCAGGCCTCTGTACATGAGCCACTTGCCCAGCTCCCTCAATTTCTCTCTCCTCTGCCCATGGCTGGCACTTTCTCTCTTCAATTCTTGGCCTAAGTGGCTTTTTTTCAAAGACCCCTTCACCAACCAGCCTAGACACATCAGACGCATGCCCCTCATGCACACATCTTACTCCATAGCATTGTGGTCTGTTCATGTCCACCGCAGCTTACTTTCTAACTGACTATTTATGTTTCCTGCCTATTCATTGTCTATCTCTCTGTTAGACAGTTGAATGTGAGCAGATTTTGGATCTATTTTTATTCAGTGCCCTGGCCCATAGTATATGCTCAATACATATATGGTGAATGAATGAACAAATCTCAAAAAGAATTTTTAAACAGGTCAGTTGTCAGGGATCAAAAAGTAAAATTCTTTAGGAAGGGAAAAAAAAGCTTAGGAAAGAGAAGGAAATAGCAAATTAGCTTGTTAAGTAAACCAATAGTTATGTGAGTTATTTTGACATCTATAATTGCTATCCCTCCTGTTGAAAATTAAAATGTAACTAAACATAAAGAAGAAGGGGACCCTAATACTGTCTTACTGTAGAATGAGACTAATTTCTCTTGCCAATCATTAATATCCAATTGAGTTCCAAATGGGAAGCAACATAAATATGTCCAATAAAAAGAATACTTATTTCTACTAAATTAAATCTGAAAGCCATCAGTATCAGTGAAAGCCATCAATGAATCAGGTTTGCAATATTTTATACAATAATATCTTTGAATTCATAAAAGCAATTTTGACTCTACAAAGTTCCTACTTTGTCTCATTTAAATCTCACAAAACTCTCATGAAATAAAGGGGGCAGATATTATTATTTCCATTTAATAAACAAGGATATCAAAGCAGCTAGCTAAATGAATTTGGGGCTTCCTAAATTCTACTGCCATGTTTTTTTTTTGTTTTTTTTTTTTGGAATAGAAAAGAATTGTTGGCTTATTTCATTTTGACAACAGGACATAAAGGCTGTAGTAAACTTGTAAATACAAGGAAGCTGCTTGTATTAATTGTAGTTTAATTCAATATCTTAATGAAAAGCATCCAGATAATCCCTAATGTGAGTAAAGACTAGATTTAGTTCTCATAAAAAGTGGATGGGAAGAAAAAGACAGTTTCTTGAAAGGGCAATATATTTGTGGAAATCTGAGCAGTTCCATTTGATGGACAACTAAGAGTGATCTTTTTTAAAGACTTAGAACTGTGAAATCTCAAGGAATTTTTACAACTTTTAAGTGGTTACATGACTGCTGGAAGACAGTCATAAGTTAAGCATTTTAAAGGATAATGCTGCAAGTAGTGGAAATAAAATAGTGTGTGTTTATAATCCTCCTTCCCCACAAAGTGAAAATGAATACTGGATTAAAGTAGGGGGAAAAACCCCAACTATGTCTTAAGTATACTCTTAGCTTCGTAAGTCAGTTGGCTTGGAAATAAACATTTCTACAGGGTAAGTTATAGATGAGGAAATACTATAAGAAGATATTTTAGATAAATGAATTTGACTTTACTATGTTTCATTCAAGCACAGTTTCCATTTTTGTTTGTGATTATTTTCAAAACAACACTCAGTAGATAATTATATGTGTGTGTTAATAAGGCGTATGTGGATATATGAAGTGAATGTAGTGACTTATTTTTATCATTCGTTAATTCATTCAACAAATACTTATCAAGCACTAATTGTGTGCCAGACATATCTATTAATAGATGCTGAGAGCTGGGAGATAACAGTAAGCAATGCAGTTACAATCCCTGTCCTTGTCCTGCATTGCAATGATCATTTTCTAATATATGTAGTGCAAAAATATTGTTGATGGAAAGCATGAATGATAATTTATTTTTTTCTTTCTTTCCTTTTTTTTTTCTTTTTTGAAATCTGGTGTAGGAAGAGACTGTCAGGTTTGGAAAATTCTGTGTCACTATGCATGCACAGAAGATGTGATAAGCAAATGCATAGCTATCAAAGGAATTATAAGGAGTGCTGTGGAGCATATAGCAGGTGACCTACCTAGTCCAGAGGAGACTAAAGGCTGCTCCAGGGAAATGACATAAATTAAGTTTACAGTGGACTGAAGAATGAGTAAGATTAGAAAGTAGAGAAGTGATGATGAGGAGTCGGGGGAGGAGGACAGACAGCAACAGTATTCTAAATTATGGAAATGATATGTGGTAATTAGGGAAGGCCCGGCACTGACTGGTGCAGGAGTGCCCACTGGGATAGGCCTTCAGGTGTGATTTTATGAAAAGAAGACAGTTTCGTTGGCTCTAAATATGATGTGGCTTCTGAAAAGGCTCAGAGGATGCAAGTCAAAGATGCATTTTCATACTTCATACTTCATACTTCATACATGCATCTTTGCTATGTAGATGTGAAGTATGAAGATGAAGACAAGTGTGAATACACATAGGAATGGAAATGGGGGAGAGGGGAGCAAAGAAGAAAAAAACAGGCAATGCTAAGAAAGCGAAGGCAAAGCTTTTGAATCAACAGACAGAATTGTGAAGAGTAGAGTGATGTGGCGAAACCGTTCAGTGTGCAGCACAAACACCCCATTTCGCACAGGGGAAAATAGATAAGAAATCAATTTCTACATTTGTTGGTGGGGTTAACACTCCAAAGAGTGGGACATAATCCTTCGACAGTAACTCTACACATGTCTGAACTCCATCTTTGGCAGGTTTATGCTCTTAAACCTAGGGTGTACCATGATTGTTGGCCAGAGTGTGCTGAAGTTGCTGGCCACAGAGAAAACCCAGTCTAGTGGTTTTTATAGTTCCACAGTATTTCCAGATGACCAGTCTGGAAAGGTTTAGATTACTTTACCATCCAAAGGCGCTGAGTTGAATCAAAAGGAAAAAAAAATCCTATTAAAGTCAATCAATGACGTAATTTACTACATCAATGGCAGAAAAGAAGGATTTTTAAAAATTTTTACATCTCAAACTTGGTAAACGATGAATGAGTTTCACATACTGTACACAAAGGCCATGAGAAGAGTGTTTCCAACATGCTGGAAACAAATTATGTGACAGAAGGAGGAAATGTTTAAAAAACACATCAAAAATTATATTGCAATTACAGCATTCTTGGGATAAATGCTACAGGTCGGATTACATATTATACACATTACAGATTCCTATTTACAATCCCCTGTTTAGACCCATTGAAGGTTTATAGAAATGATTTCCGTTTTAACTGAAGCATTTCTTATACTTAATTTCAGTTGACTAATAAAACTTTTTGATAAAAAAAGAAAAACAATCTAGTTGATTTCAATTTCCATGTGGGAAGAAAAGCTAATATTTATTGAGAGTTTATTATGTGTGAGTCAGTATGGGAAATGATTTGCATTAATATATAAAATAAGAACGGTATTCCTTTGAGATGACCTTGGTCTTTTCAAAGAAAAAAGCTGTTTCACCATTGTAAAATTAAATTGCAAAAAATTTAATTTTACAATATGATTAAAGAAACAATTTTTGTCCTACATTCCAAAAATGAAACTTTAAAAAGACATCTTTTAAGCATAAAATTCTCTACATAAATCCACATAGGCATAGTTCAGATGTCGTATAAATTTTTTTCACTTGAAAAAAATTGCCCTCTGTGTAGAATATTTCCTTTCTTTTAAGTGGAGGTTGGTAACTATGGCCAAATTCAGTTGGCCACCTGCAAGACCCAGGAGCCAAAAATGGTTTTTAAGAATCAAAATAACAATAATATTTCATGACACATGAAAATTACATGAAATTAAAATTTCAGTGTCCAGAAATAAAGTTTTATTGGAACACAGCCTACTCACTTGTTTATGTATTGTCTATGGTTGCTTTCATGCCATAACAACAGAGTTGAGTAGCTGTGATAGAGACCACATGGCCCACAAAATCTAAAATATTTATGTTCTGGCACTTTACTGACTTCTGCTTTTAAGCAAAAACAAGCAAGTTAGATGTAACACCAGGTTTATATATTTAGGGTTTCAAATTTTGACTTTGAGAGTAATCAGGGTATATCATTGGTCTCATTTGTATTAAACAGATTCATGCCATATTTGATTGCAGCACGATACTTAAAGTTGGCAGATAAATAAAACGGGCCTATAGCAGTGATACGCAACTGTGGGTGTGTGGCTCTGTCCCCTAGGTAACATTTGACAATGCCTGGAGACATGTTTGATTGTCACAACTCAGAGGTGCTATAGGCATCTTGTGGGTAGAGGCCAAAAATGATGCTAAACATCTGAGGGCCCCAATACAGAATTATCTGGCCCCAAATGTCAATAGTGCTGAGGTTGAGAAACACAGATCTATAAGAAACTGACAGCCCACTCTAATTTCTAGACTCCTTGAATATAAATACAATTGCTACTTGGTGACATTAATTCACTCCTACCACACATGCCGTATTTATATTAATATTTATGAGAAGAAAAAAGATAAATTTCTTTTTATTTTGTGGCTATGTTTTTATGACTAACCGTTATCCATCTGTACTGTAATAATCTTCAAAGTGGAATAATTTCCAAAGTCTCAACTGTAAGGCTAAATAAATACATCTTCATCACTCAATTACTTAGCCTGATTTAAATTAAAACCCATCTGACTTTATTCTATTTTCAATTTCTTAAAAGATCTTAATCCTTAAAACATAGCACAAGTGAAGTATAACAACCTTCCTATGTCAGAGGTATCTATAAAGTATGAATCCAAGCAAAAGCTGTAATGATAGACTGAGGAAACATAAGAAGAGAGGAGGCAGAAGACAAGCCACAAAGCTACTGCAGTATAAATGCTAGTAATGGTTTAAAAGACCCTTTGCCTGGGGAAGAATACGAAGCCTGACAAAATATCCAGATTTAGTGGAATTTGAATTGAGGTAAATTTTCAAGACTGTATTAGAGGGTCTAATCAAGTGACATTAACTTATAATCAAACTTTTCTTTTCCTGTTCTTTTTAAAATTATTATTTCAATGGGTTTTGGGGGGAATAGGGGGCATTTGGTTACATGGATAAGTTATTTAGTGGCGAGTTCCGAGATTTTGGTGCACCCATCACCCAAGCAGTATACACAACACCCAATGTGTAGTCTTTTAATCTCAGCCCCCTCCCACACTTTCCCCAAGGCCCCAAAGTCCATTATATCATTCTTATGCCTTATAATCAAACTTTTAAATCTCATTCCAATTCTCTGACATGTTCTCTCCTGAAACTGGTACAAACTGAATCACTTTAGGTCTCTATTTTCATATCCCTGAGTATAAAGGGAGCGTCCCATTTACACATGAATAAGTATTTTAATTCCTTGAAAGCCATATTAATGAAAATTTAGCTATACATTTTCTATAATTTTTGATATATGATTTTACTTTGAAAATGTTTTAATTTGTGGATAGGAGCTTGTGGAATAATCACCTTTTATAAATCAAATATTTAAATATTTTCTAATCTTGGAGAATGATCTCTGACCTTTTCATATTTAGCAACTCTCACTCATCTCTCTAAAAATCTCACATCTTCATATAACTTGAAATAAAATTTCTTGCTCATATATGTACCCTTTCATATCTTACAAAACTGTACCTTTTCACCTGTGTCACCTTTGGGGCCGTTCTCTCCAGCGTCTCCCTGAGGAGGGGAAACAAGTGATACATGTAAAATACATTGGTGACATTAAGCAAAGAGTATTTTTCATTATTTTAAGCTTTCTTTCACGAACACTAGATATTAAAATCTGTTGCAAATGCTCTATAGAGCTAATGTATTTATACTTGACCAGTTGTCTGATATCAGTAAAAGAAATTTTACTACAACGAACATGGCTGAACAGTTTTAAACTATTCCACAGTATTAACAGAAGACACTTGCTTATCTATCTTCCAATGCCTTATTTGGGCACCTAAAGCCTCCTTAATTCTGTCTCTCCAAACAAAGGTTTTCTTCTGACAGTTCTCTGAATATGCCATGGGCCTTACCACCTCTGAGTCCTCCTTCATACTATTTCTGTCACCTGGATCCCTCGCCTCTCTTTCCCTTTCCATCTGTATAAATCCTGCCATGTCTCCAAGCACATCTCAAATCTCCAGGGCCTTAAAGTACATGACAGGGCCCTCAAAATCTGTGGACTGAATATTTATTTATCTAGGCCTACATGGTTTGCATTTGTGAAATGAATGTTTTATGCTTTACTAGAAAAATATAAAAATTCATAGTTTATGCTTTTTTATTGTTATTTTTGAGACTTTCTATGCCTGTTCCTTCACTGACATCTCTTTTCTGCCTACAGAACAATGCATTAGGGAAATAAAGCATTCGTTTATTATCCATGCTTTCTTCCTTCAATTCTGAATTCTTCAATATAAGTCTTACAATATGTTATGTGGAAATGTTATGGACTTTGGAGCCAGGAAGACAGCCCAGTTCCAGCACCTACTGGGCAAATGAGATTCTCTTTGCATCAGGTTTCTCCTGTGCAATGTAAGGGAAAGGATAATTTACACAGTTATAAGAAATAAGTGCTACACTGTGTGGAAAGCAACTAGGACAGTATCTGGCACATCATAAGCTATTAATGATAACAATGCATGACTATTCACATATTCTATAGGCTGGAATGCAGTCACTTTTCTATTACTTAAAAAGTTTCTCAAAATAGGACAGAAACTATTGATCATAACTTTCTTGGGAGAGGGAAGAAAGGAAGTTGGGAAGGGAGACTTTCACTTTTTCTCTGTATATTGCTTTATTCTTTCAAATAAGCATGAAGTCAGTCTGCTTGGGCATTTGTTTACGGTGACGAATACACTGGGGCAGGCCACGAAAGCCTGGGACACTTTCTCTGATGAACGCCTGGTATGGTGCTGATACTGCTCTTTTTCCCTTCTAAATTCTACACAAAAGAGTCACCCAGTGACTAATTAATTTCAAATTAATTACCATGAACTGATTGGATGCTAAATAAATGTCCTAGTAATGTGTTATGAGGGACCTTTGATAGGCAGTTGATTTGCATGCTTTTTATAAAATTGCACAAAAATCCCTCTATTAAAAAACAAAACAAACAAACAAACCTTCTTAGTAGGGAAACTGGCTGAGAGTAATTGCAAAGCGAAGGGTTTAACTGAACTGCCTCCTCAGGAAACTGCCCTTTCCACCCACATATTTTGCTCTCCCTCCACTAATGTTTTTGTTTTCTTTACAATGTTGAAAAATACAGTTGTAATCAAGAATTTTTCTTGATCTTTAGATAAACTTCTTTTGAGATTAGAGGTTATAAAACTCATTTGTCAGAAAGACCATATCACTTACGAAGAGCATGATGCAGTAACTTGGTAGTTTCCTACTCAGCATATTTTTCAAACACTATTAAAATAAGTAGCATGAGAACCAGGAAAACAAGTATCATAACAAGCAATCAGAGCCTAAAAATAATCAGGACAGGCCCAAGTAAGGAAAAGAGTCTAGGATAATTTAACACTCTGCTTTTCCTATTTCTCTTTTTGGTTTTTATGGGAATTCTTTGTGGGCAACCTTCAGATAATTGCTGCAGGTAAACATCTGTATCCCTTTAACCTAGTGACATCAGAAGCAGTAGAGAGAGATGCGGGTGCTTGGAAAAGTATTAGAACGGCATTAGCAAGTAGGCAGACCAGATTTTGCAGGCCTAAGGATTTTTGAAACCCATTTAAAAGCCTGATACAGAATGTTTAAATTTGCTCTCTTTCTCTTCATTTTTAAATATTTGTTCTGAAGGTACATCGGCACCTTTCTCTTTATTTTTTAAAACTTTTTTTTAACCCAAATTTTTGTCTATACATAAGAATCACACTATTTCCTCCTTCCACTAATTAACAGTTTGAAAAAACACAGGGGTCATTATATCTATATCTATATATCTATATCTATCTACCTACCTACCTATTAATCTACCCACTCATCCATCCATTCACACATACAGTTTAGTTTGGGTACTTCTTTGGTATGCTGGTGGTGGGGAGTAGGGAGAGAGAAATACAGGCAGAATCATTCTTACCTTTTCACCTTGTTCTCCAGGTTCTCCCTGAGCAAAAGGACAGAGATTGGGTGACATCACATCATAAAACACCTAATTTTATGATCCTTATTAAACAAAACAGATATTGAACTTACTAGGTAAGTTATGCATGACACTTTCTATTTTGGCTACATGTAGTTGCTATATGAAAACAAATGATAAAATGAGTTTCCTGGAGAATGTGAGCATGAATATCAATTATCAAATATAATCTTAATTTTTTGCTTTTATAGCACTAAGAAATGTATTTGAAGATTATCATCCAGAAACTGGCTTTTGGAGCGCTAAGGAGAACGATGGTGTGGCAATTCAGTATCTTGAGAGGCTTCTTAGCCTACAATTTTTCATTCTGCTTAAACTCAGAGTTAGTAAGGTAGACTAGCATGTTTTTCTGAAAATCCTTTTATTCAAAGCATTCCCTGGTTCGTAGATCATTTCAAGGTTCTAGGGTGCCAGGGTAGTTACCCAATCTGTCTTGCCCTAACATGATCATAAACAGTCCTAATCTTGAACCCCTTACAATATCATAAACTCTCTTTAGCTTCTGGTAACCAGCATGTTCCAGATCAGGTATATTTTAGGAGGCATCTTCAAGAAAGACACTAGAATGGGGCGGAATTGAAGTGAGTTTAGGAATGATGTCCTTACTCAAAATGATGACATGGATGGCATGAGAACTAAAATGCAAAATGGTGTCCTGAAGAGAATCTCATTTTCACTTTACCCAGCAAAGGACAGAGGTTGGAGCAGGAGAGTAGGAGTCCTAAAGTAAATCATATACATTATGATGTAGTTTCCTATGAAAAGCTTGAGTGAATGTTGCCATAAGATCAGACTGCTTTGGAAAAAAGATGAAATAAAGCAATTATCTTTTTTTTTTTTTTTTTAATTTATAACCCACTGCAGAAGTCAGTTTGGAAGCAAGACTCTTTTCTCCGGAACTCAACCTGACCCTTTGGCTTTCTGCATTTCTGGTCACCTTCACTGCTCAACACCCATCCTGATGGTCGCTAGGCAACACCAGAATAGCACTGTGAACATGCATTAAGCATTAACTCCTATTGTCTGGTGTTTTAGCATGGAGAAACAGAGAGAAGAAGACAGGAAAACAGCTAGAGTCCCAAAAGGAATATTTTCTTTCCTCTCCTGCAGGACAAAGGACAGGTCTATAAATTTAGGGTCTGTCCTAGGCGCCTGTCAATAGCAAATGATCTGTAAAATCAGCTGACAGGCATCTGTGGGTAGGAATACACACCAGCACAGCTGATGGGATTAGACATTAGTTTTGTACTTCAAGGGATGTTCGCTCATCAAAGGATTTGGGATTTGGCTGCCTGCTTGATTTAAACTAAATTGTCACCAATCTTTTTATATTTAACTGATTCAATTTTTTTTTAAGAAACAAAGAAAACTTGGAATAAAAAATCTTCATTACATTTTTTCCCTATTTAGTAATTCAGACTACATCCATTTTTAAATTTTAAACATCTTTAATCTGCCTTCATCTGATTAACTGGTTACGTTGTGTAAGAGTTGGAGGTGGCCAAATCTTGGGGAAAAGCCATAGTGAATGTCATCTTTAGTAAAGCATATGTAAATATCAAAATTTCAGGCAATATGGACATAACCTATGTTTTTATATACCCATTAGGTGGTAAAATGACAACAGTCAGATTTGAAACATAGACCTACTCATGTTATTTAAGTATCCCAGAATAAAGATGTTAGACAATCACATCCCATTTATTTTTCTGCATTTAATACTAATGAGAATCACAAATGTAATTAATTCATTAGTAACAAAGTTCTATACTGTAGCATATTATACTATTCACAAAATACCCATTTAAGTATAACTGGTGAGATTGTTAAAAATTGTATTAAATAATAGCTTACAATTTCCTGACAATTCATGTGTCAGATGATTCTGCTTGACTTTATTTATACCAACCTTTGGTCCTGGTATTCCATTCTGTCCTACTGCTCCAGGCAACCCGGGCTCACCCTCAAAATAGAAAAATAGATACTACTAAGTAAAATAGAAAAAATCAATACATTACATGGATCCTTAGAGGAGACAGCCATCTAATAATTCTCTAGAAATAGATAAAGAATAAGTGACTATTAGTTTAAATTCAAGTTAGCTTCCATGGTCCAAAATGCTGCATGTAATGGAGCAAGGATACAACGAGGTTAATTTCCTTTGTTCAGTCTTATCATCATTAAGAAAACTGAGGCAACTTACCAGCGGAAATTAGTATCTAGCATGTTGCTGGGTACATTGTGAACATCAAATAAATATTTTTTGAATGAGTAAAAGACATCTGAAAATACAAGACTCTCTTGGCAAAAAACTTTTAAGTGATTCATCAGCTCAGAAAAAGAAAGAATAAATCATTCTGTTTTCACATTAGACTTAAATGAACATTTACAAACCTAAATCTTGAAGAACATACACATCTTTGAACACCTACTTAATTCATTTAGACACACTGACACAAAAGTAAACACTAAAAATAGCTTTGGTTTTTCTTTCCAATTTTATTATAAAAAGAAGAAGAATAAAACATTCAGACTTATGGATCTCATTGTCATATCGAGCGATACGCTTTTGGACAAAAGATGATGGCTATCAGACTAGAAAAAATTTCCTATTTCAGAAAGATGATGATGTTTACCAGTCTTTCAAGACTCTGAACCAGCAATTGTTTTCCAAAGAGGCAAAGCTCCCTGAAGTGCCCAGAAACAAGGAAAAGATACTTTGGCCCTTTATGCTTCCATGTGTCTCAAACTTACAGCAATTAGAATTCTGTTCTCATTTTAAAACATTCTGAAATCCCTTCACTGTGTGCCCCAATTACTGGACAACTTTCTTCTTTCCATTGAGGCCAGCAAAGTTGCTCCTTAGTTGATTTTTTAAAAATAGACTTTATTGTTAGAGCAGTTTTAGGTTCACTGCAAACTTAATTGATTTTTGAGAATGTTTTCTAAGTCACCTGGAGGGCAGGAATTCTGTCACTTTTACATTTGTGTTCTCAGCTTCAAAAACATGTATGTTAATAACAACAGTAACATTTCTTAAGTGCCAGGATCTTTATATTCATTGACTCAATTCTCACAAATTTCCATGAGGTAGGTACTATTTTTATCTCTATTTTACAGGCAAAGAAACTAAGGCACAGAGAAGTTAAGTAATTTGTCCAGATTTATATAACTATAGTCAGGACTTGAACCTTCATGGCTTAAGAAGTTATGCTCTGGTTTAAGAAGTTATGCTCTTAACACCATGTTACACTGATAAGTGAATGGAATTGGGAGAGAGTAGATGATGAATATTTCTATCTTAATTATTATTTGGTTTATAGTCCCACTTATAAATGACTGTCAGAATATATAGAAACCTGAATTAAATATAACCTACACAGAGATGATTTTTTAATATCTACCAGAAAAATTAAGCAATGTGAAGCTTGTGGTGTCTTTCTAGAATAGCGAAAAGTATTTTACTATTATAGTGGATTATTAAAATTGCTAAAGTCTTAACCTTCTGGAAAAAAATTCTGCTTCCTATATAAAGTCACACTGTAATTGTAACTCTTGCACTTTCCTTGGTAAAATGGGAAAAAATGTTGACTTAGAATAATGATGGTCATTATGGGGAAATTTTGATATGCCATTTGTATATAACAAAGGATAAGAACTTGGAAACAGAACACATCCTGAAAAAGGAGTATCATTTACTGTGCAACCAGAAAAAGACCTATGGAGTCTGCTTGCTTCAAAGAATCCACAACAGGAAGCACTAATATCATAACTCATGGTTTAATGCAAATAAGAGATGCCGCCAGGAAACAATGCAAACTTTGTTTAGACTTTCAAAGAATAACCATGGTAGCAGAGTTATTTTTTAAAAAACTGGTTAAGCCTCTGGAACAGGACAAAAATTCATGCTGAGATTTTGAAGCAAGGAAGAGAAATGTTACTGAGGTATCTGCATAACATTCTCCTTAATATATGAACATTGAGGGACTAAAGCTTGATCTCCTTTTTCTCTTTGATTTTTTATGTTGTTAATCTTTAACATAAAAGGCAGCAAAAAATGGTACCTGTAATCCCCATTGCTCTATAATAATTGTTTTCATTTTGTCCCGTCTCCTTCTGGTCTTTGTTATTTACAGTTACATATTTTCAAGAAATTGTAAACATATTGCATAGCTCGATGTTCTGATTTTTTAAACCTTTATACGCACATTTGTTTTCACACAGTATTTGTGAACACTGTCTGGTGAATAGTTTAATCATCTATCAAAGTCAGGTGTGATCATTTGTTTAATCAGTCCCACATTGTTGAATACTCGTGTTCTTCCAATTTTTACTATTAAATATAAACTAAAATAAACACCTTTGTAAATATACTCATATTTTTCTGTCAAATAATTTAATTATGATAAATTATCTAAATTTGTTTTATTAGTTAATGGAAACATTTTATGGCACTAACTGCATATTTCTAAATTGCTTTCTAAAAGAGTTCTGAGTTTTATTTGCTTTTATAGGCACTTTAAAAATTTTTTCATAGGCATTGCTTTTATAGGCATCCACTCTGTGTTACTTTTTCACAACTTTTTACAACAATGGTTTTTCACAACAGCATTGAATATCACAATTTTAATTATTTTTGTGGCTATTTTAATATGCACAAATGAGAGCTTACTGTTGTTCAGTTTTAAATTTTTACTTGTAAGCTTAAATATTTTCTGATGGGTTCATAATTTAAGTAGGTATTCACGAAATTTAACAGCTGAAAAGTGAATAAAGCTAGAGGAAAAAATGACTGATAGCATTTTACCTTTATAATAGTTATATCAAGCAACACATACTCCAAGTTAGATTAAGGGACTACAGAGCATTCTGTTATTGTCCACACTTAGTTTCCCAGGTTCCGTGCAAAGAATACAAAAGATAAACCACTGTACAAGTCTGAGTTTTGTAGCCAAGCTACAGGAGTCTGTAGATGCTGATTATTCAACCAACAGTGAAAAATATGTTCTACTCTGGACTGAGTGTTTCCTGAGACATAAAGATGAAATAGACATGACAACTGCCTTGCCCAAAGAGCTTATTTTTGAGTGGGGGAAATATATACATATATGTATACATATACACATTGGGGGCATCTAATTGAGTTCATGAAACATTTTTGGGGGAAAGTTTTCTTACACTTCATGAAGTAAGAAACATAATAAATAGAAATCAATGAGAAGTCTTATTGAGGAATAAAGCATACATCTTGTATTAATATCTTTCAATATCAGGACAAAAATTATTATAATGAATCCTCTAAATAAAGTTATCATGATGTTACACTATTACATGATAGTGAACATGTACATATACAGAAAAATATATCAGAAAAGTACAAACAAAAAAAATGGGAACCAGGTTGTGTGTGTGTGTGTATGTGGGTGGGGGGAGCTGGTCTCATGTTTGTTGCACAATCTATCCATCTATTTCTGAACACATTTCATACTTAGAACACTGAGGGTATTCCATAGATGGTGATAAAGAAAAACGGCAGCTAACATCTTAACCACAGGTAGATTAATGGGGTTTTGTCTACTATACTTTAAATTTAAAGGCTATTCCCAGTATGACCATTCCCAAATGGCCATTTCCATTTTAGGCTGAAAACAAGTTGGACTGACTTTTAAGAAGGATGGCTTGCTGCTTTCATTTTTTTTTTTTTTAATCCAAGTCTTTTGGAACTCTAATGTAAAACATCACTCACGGCCATTACAATTATTTTAGGTACTGTCATTCAAGGGCAACTTGAATGAATAGTTAAGGATAAAAAGAAATGCGGTTTTCTTACAAATACTGAGTGCTCAAAGGAAGTATGTCATCTAGCAGTAATATTGCTCATCATCACTTCAATCACGATAGATTTCCTTTCTGGAAATTGGAATGAGAATGGAATGGACCTACATGTTACACCTGGAAAATGAGCAGTGTTTAAACCTATGTTGTCCAATTGGTACCACTAACCACAGGCAGCTATGGAGCAGTGGAAATGTGGCTAGTCCTAATGGAGATGGATGTAAGTGCAGAATACAATTTTAAAGATTTAGTAGGGAAAAAAATGTAAAATATCTCACTAAAAATGTGAATATTATTATTCTTGAAATATTAACTCATATCATGTTAAAATGATACTTTTGAATACACACTGAGTTTAAAAACTATATTATTAAAATTAATACTACTTCTTTTTACCTTTTTCCAATGTGGTTAACTTAAAAATTACATATGCAGTTTGTATTTGAGGCTTGCATTATATTTCTGCTTCTAACGAGCATTGGTTTAAACTATAAAAGTATTTACTTATTAGAAGACATCATGAACCAAAAGCCTTTAAAAGCAAGGAAGGAGTACTATCAGTATTAAAGCAAGTCAACATACAGCAAGACTTCAAAATGGAGACTCCACTCCATTGCAGTTAAAATGCACCAGAGAACTCTGCCAAGCTGGAGCAGTATGTGGCGGGTGGAGAGACTAGAAGCAAGCTCCGGCTCAGACCAGAGTGGCTTTTGGAGGGTCCAGGAGATCAAGTTCCTGTGTGTAACATGGCACAGCTGGTCTCTGTACTGTCTGTAGGGTAAGCTAGTGGTTAGAGGCTGACTCTAGGGACCAACTAAAGGAGTTCTTTGCCACCCACCAGCTTCCAACATTCTCTTAAAAGCAAGTCAGGCATAGAGCTCCTTCACTCAGTTCTTTGCAAGCCTGTCGCATCTCATTCAAAATAAGAGCCGACATCCTTACAATGGCCTCAGTCCCACATGATCTGACTCCTGCTGCTCCTCTGACCTCCCTTCTGCTGCCCCCTCACATACTCCAGCCACACTGAACCCCGTCCCCACCTTGCTCCAGTGTGGAAAGCAGCCGCCTGCCCAGGGCCTTTGCACCTGAGCGTTCTCTAATGGACCTCCTATGTTTTTTCCTCAGATAGCCATAGGATTGCTCTCTCACCTCCTTTAACTTTGAATCAAGCATCCCCTTACTACAGGGGTTAGCGCTGAGTTTCCCCCACTCCCCTAACCACATCACCACTCCCTGCAAAGGTACATGCCTGTGCCTTTCTCTATTATACCAACTGCCACCTAAGATACAACTTTGTGTTTCTTTTTGGTCTCCCGCCATTAGGACTTTCAGGTTTGGCAAACAAAAATATAGGAGACAGAGTTAAATTTAAATTTCAGATAAATAATGAATCATATTTTAGTTAAATATATTCCGAATATTAAATGGGACATAGTCATATTAGAAATTCTCAGTTGTTATGTGAAATTCAACTTTAATAGGGCATCTTATATTTTATCTGACAACCCTATTTTCCATTCCCATACCCTCATCACCACTAGACTATGAGCTCCTTGAGCAGAGGACTTGGTCTATTTTGCTCATTACTCTTTCACAGCACCTATTAAAACCACTCACACATAATAGCTGTTCAGTACATCAGTGTTAGAGGAATGAATGAATATAGGAGAATCAAATGCATTAAGCCTACATGAAGATGTGAAGCACTGAATAGGCCAGGTAGGAAACCAGACAGCAAGGCTGCCCAACTGGGAGTTTGGAAAATAATATAACTGTCATGGCAAGAGATGGCTCTGTCTCAGGCACCCGCAAGGCAGCCACCATGGGAAAAGAGAAGGGAGCAAGGAAAAGATGGGAGAAATGTTAACTCTGCAGTGGCACACCTCCAAGTCGTGCCCAGATCAGTCTGAATCGCTAGGATTGAAGGACACAGGCCCAGCATGAGGTAGAGTGAAGCGAGGTGAGTGTGAATTAGAAGAGGAGTCTGTGAAGGGCAGGGTGACAGCAATGAGAACGTCAATGGCTTCCAAGAAAATCCCTCCAGGACTCTGTTGGGGGAAGAGTGTTTACCTAGAGGACTAAAGGCTCCAGCAATTCAGCCTGTGGGTCCAGAGCCTGGGGCATTGTCGACGTTTCCATGTACTGCTCATCTCTTCCGTCTGCTTCTTCCTTCACCCCCAGTGCCTCAGGTGAGGGGCGAGAAGTAGCTGGGATGATGCTGGTTCTATAAATTTTCATGTCATCTAAAGTTCCCCAAAGACCCTCTCAGAATTTACACAAGTGTCATCATTTACTCTGTGAACTCACTAACATCTGCTTTTCCCTAAGCAGGAGCACTCACAAAACAGTGAAATATTTTAGTGAAAGGAGCCAAGCCAGTCATTCTTAACAGAGGAAGAAACATTCAGAGAGAGGAAGTAACTTTTCCAGAGACAAAGAGCCATGAAGAGGTAGATGTGAGATTACAACCCAGGTCTTCTGATTCCTCATCTTGTGTTTCTTCTATTCAAGCAGCTTGTGTCTAAAAACATTATTCAATTTTATCATGTTTCTTTTCTGTTTAATTTTCACATAAAATAGTAAAGTGGCTTTAGAACACTAATACCAGCCTAATACCATAATACCAGCTGTTCCACATAATAGCTGTTCAGTACATTGGTGTTAGATGTACTGAACTTCCAGTTCTATGACAAAGAACAAATTGCTTATGCTTCCATTCGGGCTGTTTTTCTCTTGTAAAGCATGTGGGGCTGAATCAAATATTTGCTTTCTTCCAACTCTAAAGGAGTAAGATTTATTACTATTACTAGTTGTTGCTGTTGCTGCTCTTGCTGTTATTGTTGGACTAAAGATGTTACCTGGTCATTCTTTATTTCTTAGAGATCTGACTAAATTTGGCTCAAGTCTAAGACTTGCTTTTTCCGGTCAAGCCTTGCATCTCTCAAGCCTTGCATCTCTATACATGTCTCTGCTTTGCCCTACACCAATTCAGGTGGTTCAGTCAATTCTTCACCAGTTTCCTCAAGAATTCCTCTCTGCAGGAATTTCATGAATTCAAGATTCACTATTTGGTACTCTCAGGAAGGCGTCATCACGGAGCTGAATCGTCTTCATCTTACTGGCTTCTCCTCTCTCCCTCTTCCACTTCACTGTCCTCCTTCTTCCCTCCCTCTTAGACCATCTTAGGAAATCGGCTTCTCTCTCTGTGCAGCAGTTCTGCAGTCTTTAGCTCCCACTTGCATCCCCAATCCCTGATTCTTTTTCTTTATCATTCCTGGAAGCACAGGAAGCTGTGTAACACGCAAAAGTAAAAAGAGAAAACCCCTAGCCTGGACAATTAGGTTTGCCTATGCATCAGAGAACTGGCATCCCTACTGAGTTATCTAAACAGCAAACTTCCTCCCTAAAATTAGAATTGTGTAACCGCCCAATGGGCTCATCTTGCCTGCTGCCCAGACAGAGCCAATTTATCAAGACAAGGGAATTGCAATGGAGAAAGAGTAATTCACACAGAGGTGGCTGTGCAGGAGACCAGAGTTGTATTATTACTTAAATCAGTCTCCCCTAAAACTCAGAGCTCAGAGTTTTTAAGGATAATTTGGTGGGTAGGGGCCAGTGAATTGGAAGCACTGATTGGTTGGCTCAGAGATGATATCATAGGGAGTGGAAGCTGTTCTCTTATGCTAAGTCAGTTCCTGGGTGGGGGCCACAGAACCTGTTGTCAGGTCGAGGTGGGGCCATCCAGTTAGAAATTTAAAAACCTGAAAAGACATCTCAAAAGGCCAATCTTAGGTTCACAATAGTGATGTAACTTGCAAATCTTATGACCTCTGGAATAACGACTGGTAATATTTAGAATTCCAGCCCCTCTCATCCTTACTCGGTGGCTGGTGGCCTTTCATTCATTTTACAAGAACAGTTTAGCTTTTGGGAAGGGCTATTATTTAAACTATAAGTAAAATCCAAGACTAGTTCAACCTATGCCCAGGAATGGACAAGGACAGTTTAGAGGTTAAAAGCAAGATGAAGCTGGTTAAGTATGATATCTTTCACTGTCATAATTTCCTTAGTTATAATTTTGCAAAGGCAGTTTCAATCTCTTTGTCCACATTGGTAATGTGAATACTAAATAGTAGAAAAGCAGACAAGTATATCAGCCAGAAACTTAATACAAATACCCTCTTTCAGGTAATTTGCTGAAATGGGTCTTAAACTGTATAGTAACTACATTTAACCTGGTGACGAAACCTTCCTTATGCTTTTTAAAAAATTACAAATGTTGGCCGGGCGCGGTGGCTCATGCCTGTAATCCAGCACTTTGGGAGGCCAAAGCGGGTGGATCACGAGGTCAGGAGATCGAGACTATCCTGGCTAACATGGTGAAACCCTGTCTCTACTAAAAATACAAAAAAAAAAAAATTAGCCAGGCGAGGTGGTGGGTGCCTGTAGTCCCAGCTACGCGGGAGGCTGAGGCAGGAGAATGGCGTAAACCCGGGAGGTGGAGCTTGCAGTGAGTGAGTCGAGATCCGGCCACTGTACTCCAGTCTGGGTGACAGAGGTAGACTCTGTCTCAAAAAAACAAAAACAAAACAAAACAAAACAAACAAACAAAAAATTACAAATGTCTAAAATGATAAATAAGAAAACATGATAGTTGTATCAATAATATAACAGTATGAGGTGTTTCAGAAATAAGTCTTTTGGTTAACACTTTTAATTTTAGATTTTCATACTGTTCATGTCGACAGAAATATATACAATACAACTTGAACAAAGGAAATGTAATGCAGAGAGATAGTTACAAGTTTGCGGGGGGGTGGGGTCATGAAAGATACTAAATTGACTTTATCTGAGTGAAATTTACATAAATGAGAGGAATTATTTGCCTTGAGGACACTCACAAAATCTGAAGGTCTAAGGAGGAGTATGCATGGTCACATGGAAGACTCCCCCATTCCACTCCCTGCCTGATAATTTCCTCCTTTCTCTTCCCATCCTCTTTGTCTCTCCAGCCCTAGTTCTCTCTAGGAAGTGCCTTGGGGATTACATGTGAACACCACAGCCTCCAAGCCCTGCCCACAGCTCCTCATCAACAATGCTCCACAGCCACCCATAGGCTTAGGGGTGCACGTGCCAGCAGGATGGTCCACTCTTTAGAATACAGATCTGGGGAGGGCCCAGTACTGACAATGGACTTAAGACAGATGAGGCAGCAACTCTTGGCTTCCAGGTACCTGAGACATGATCTGGAAGTGAGAAGACATGATTATGGGCAGGCAAGTCTCCTTGGCCCTATGAACTCCTCACTTATGAGGAGGGTGATACCATAAGATGGACAAAGGAGGCTTAGAAGAGAAGCACTGCTCGCCTGCATCCAAGGGAAGCACTACCCAGTATCCCCATTTAAAATAACATGAAAGATGCAAAAGTGAGCCCAAACCAGCCAGAGAGCATGATGCCACAGAGGGTTCTCTGTTTTGAATATATCCTCAATGTGTACTCTTACGGGGGAAAAAAGATTAAGAATAAAAGCTTACGGGATAGGAATATGAAATATCAAAATGGATGAAGGGGGTCATATGAAGTGAGTTTCTTAGGGCTGGGAAAAGTCAGATACAGCAGTTTTTCAGCTCCCTTCTGTTACAATAATCTCTTCTAAATTAGACAATTCGTGTGTATTACAACTTTCCACTGGACTGAGATCACGAGAAAAGAAGTTTCAGCAGTAGTGGCCAATCGTCATCTGACATTCCCCTGGCAAGAGGTTGAGGAAAAGACCTCTACCCACGTGTCTCCAGTCAGAAAGGAGCTCAACAGAGTTGTTGCGTATTTTGGGAAAGACACTCTTTCACCCTCTGAATGTAGATATGAAAGAATGCAGCGCCAGGAGTGATTGGCAGCCACCTTACAACTGAGAGGAAAGCAGGAATTAAGTTGACAGCAGGAACATGGAAGAAGGGCCAAGAGATGAAGGAACCTGGGTTCTTAGTGATGAAGTTTAGTTGTCAGAACAAAGCCAAGCTGAAGACTGCATTAGCGCTGGACTTTCAAGCTCATGTGACTTAAGGAAATACCTTTATTTTTTCACCTGGTTCTCTTAGATTTCCATGACTTGTAACATAATGTGTTCTTGAAAACATATCCATTTTTAAAGTTTTAAAACCCAGCTAATTCTTTATTTCCTAAAGTATAGTTTTTAAAGATACTGTGTATAGTTTGAATGATAAGTTATTCTTTCTCTTGGAAAGAGAATGTGTTTAATTATTAATAGAAATTTTAAATGTTTATGTCCAAGTGGAAAAATTCTAAAGGTCAATGAAGAGAATGAGATAATACTTCTTACTGATACTCATTTGGACACCTAAGAGGTTTCTGAATCATGGAGGCATTAATGCCTCCAATTCAAAGAGGAAAACAATCTACCGTTATTTAACAGTCTTTTAATAGGCAGTTACATGTATTACTTCCTTTATCTTTTCTGATTAAACTTAGAGGTGAACATTATAATCCCTATTTGAAAAATGAGGAAACTAAGGCTCAGAGAAGGTAAGCAATTTGTCCGAGGTCATACAAACACTGAGCAGCAAAGCTACGATTTTCTGAATTTAAAAATCCACACTCTTAACCATTACCGTGCAGTGGAAGCAGAATGCCTGGCTCTTAAGTTCTACTCTGCCACTAACACTTGGATGACCTTGGGCTTCTTTTACTCTTTCTGCACCTCAGTTTCCTCATTAAGAAAATGGAGATAATCGTAGTGCCTATTTCACAGAATTGCTCTGAGGACTAAATGAGCTAAGATGCCTGTAACACTTAGGACGCTGCCCAGCAGGTAATAAACACTGGATACATTTTAGTAAATATGATATACTGCTTCTGTTCTCTGAACTAGGCAGAGAAGACAGAGAAGAGGATCCTGAAAGGAATTCAGTTTCTCATAAGTGAATCCCACCGATGCTGTCTCACAGTTGGATCATGGCTACCTCTTGGCCATGTGGCCTGGCATCAAATAAATGGTACTGGGTAGATTTCACCTGTTATGATTTTTGACAATAAATTATAACATTGCAGTCTTATTTTTAACACAAATCTCAAAATCAAGAGTATCAGAGATCAGACCTAATGATACAAAAACAGGGTGTGTGATTTATATTGATTTAATATTTTAGTAGTCAGAAATTTTAAGGAAAAGTTGTCCATGATGAATACAAAAGCCCTATAGTGATCAATAATATCAACAATACGGTGTTTTAGGAACAGAATTCTAAGACCAAGGTAATCTATAGTTTAAATTTTAAATATTGTGACATGGTGATAGCTCCTCTTCTTTTGCCAACTCCTGTTTATACTGGGAGCCTCACCGAAAGTCTCCGATTTGGGGAAGTGCTCTTACTCAGTCCTTTGCACTGGGCCAGGGAGCCCTGTGCTTTTCTGTTATAATACTTCACAGTATTCTAATTTAAAAATCTACAGAGTTTTCATATAATTGTTCATTTAATCCCCCTACTACCCATTAGCCTAGAAATTCCATGAGGCAGAGACAGCTGTAAACTCAGTGTTCAGTTGGTGCCTCACACTAGGTAAGGGTTAAATAAATATTTGTTGAATGAATGATCGAGGAAATTCATAAGTGACTCAAAGAGTATATTTAAGGGAAATTACTTTATAAAGCTTTTCCCAATTATGGATACAATTTATTCAGATGTAATATGTCAGTGATTTCTTCTATAAAATGCAGTGTCTTTTACATTAAAATAGAAAAGAGTGGATTTCATGATGTCATAATTCATTCATAAACATTTGCTTCACTGTTTTTCTGTTTTGCAGCAGCGAGTGAGAAGCTTTACTTCCTCAGCTACCCCTTTCTCTCAGCAATCCCAATCCTTCAACAGTTTATTCTTCCTTCTCCCAATATTTTCATTTGCTAGAATAATAACTGGTATCAAACTTTATAGTAACATGCCTTAAAAAGTCGGGAGGAAAGTGGTTTTAAAGAAAATCTTACTATAATAGTTTTATTTCAAGCCAGCAGGAAAAAACCTCCTTCAACTAAATTTTTGTTTTCCCCTAAAGACACCCAAAAATAATTACATGAAGAAAAGAAATATCTTGTGTTCTGCTTAACAAGTAAAATTGAATGAAAAATATCTTTAAGAGTAGAGTAGGTTTTTGTATAAAAATGGCTGAGAATATATAAATCATTCTCAGGAGTGGATGAAGTGACTTGACTTTATGAAATATCTGTAACAGGAAATGATGGTGCTTCTTTAAGAAGAAAGCATTCATCCTCTCATTATAGTTACTAGAAGAAAATGGTCATGTACTCTTGGAATTCTAATATATACAATTATTAATGTTAAAAAACTGAAAAATTAAAAAATGTAATTCTCACTTTTAACACAAAAAAGATTGAATTGTTGTAAGATACTTTCCTTGAACTATGAACTAATCTGGAATCATCAATCAATCACTTAATTTAGTCTCAATATCTTTTCTTAAAGTTTAGCATTAGAAAGTCATAAATAAATTGCGTAATAAATTACTGGGTAAATTCTGCTAAAGGAAAATTTTAAGCTAATTAACTAGAAAACAAAAACAGCCCTACAACACGTTTAAAACCTTCAGGAATGTAGGTAGCAATAAATATATAAATAAATAAACAAAAATACCGTGTTTAGTGTTTATAGTAAGTGAACGGGGAATAAAAAATATTGGATTTATTGTATTGTCCACTGCATAGACTTGAATCAATGGCTTAAGCTTTGAAAGTCTGAGAGCTTCAATTTATCTGTTCTCTAAATATACTTACAATAAAAATGCCATTAAAAGTATGCTGTAAAGATTAATGTCAGTGAAGAACTGTGTGACCCAGGTATAAGAGATAAAAAAGAATTTCAAATGTCATAACTATAAACTAATTAAAATTTAATGTTACTTAAAAATCACATAGCTATTTGTGATGGATTCATAGGTGATGCATTAATATCAATTTTTAAATTTACGTTATATTTGAAGTTTTAAAAATAACAATAAACTCTAGAAAGCACTTAAAATTGCATGAATCAAGATCATCTTTTGGTTTGGAAACAATCCCTATGACTTTGCAGGCCTCAGAAAAATTCTAGCTTACATAGACATAAAAAATTTCATTTTAATCCTGAAAATCTTCAACATTATTTTTGTAGTAATCAAGAGACAAGGATGTGAATTAAGAGGAGTAAAAATAGGACTTTGTATGGACTTCATCTGTCTCCAGCTCCTTTTTTTTTTTTTTTTTTTTTTAAGACGGAGTTTTGCTCTTGTTGCCCAGGCTGGAGTGCAATGGCATGATCTTGGCTCACTGCAACCTCCACCTCCAGAGTTCAAGTGATTCTCCTGCCTCAGCCTCCCGAGTAGTTGGGATTACAGGCATGCACCACCATGCCCCACTAATTTTGCATTTTTAGTAGAGACAGGGTTTCTCCATGTTGGTCAGGCTGGTCTCGAACTCCTGACCTCAGGTGATCCACCCGTCTCGGCCTCCCAAAGTGTTGGGATTACAGGCGTGAGCCACCGCGCCCGGCCTCCAGCTTCCCTTTCATGGCATTTGCACAGTGTTGGGCACTAATTGCTCTTCAAATAAACTGTCATAGTGATTATCTGTTCTTATGGATGCTAAGAAAGATGTAAATCAGGAAAAAGTAGAAAAATACAGAGTTTTAATAACACCTTTTAACAGTTCAGATTTTTAAAAACTGACATATAAGTATGTAAACAAAAATTGTAGACAGCAATCTATTTTGCCAAATAATTCTTCACTTTAAAAACATGTTTCGACCATAAAATTATTTTAAATAGCTCACATTTCTCCAGAGTATTTGAAGTAGGAACTAACTGATCAATATTCAAATATACATCACTTCATGTATTATGTGTGTGTGTATGTGCATGGGCATGCACTCATGCACACGCACATGGTGGGGGAAACAATAAATTATGGAGGACAAATAAAATGTTAGTTATATGTTTAAACCAACGAGATCTTCAGGAGAATTACATTATTTTTGTGTTCAATATAATTAGCCAAAGAAGAAATAGATAACATTTTATATTTTTAGGTAGGATTTGCATTAGATCTGCCCTAACTGCTTGGTTGGTGGAAACTAGTCCAAATTATGAAAACATCAGCTTTCAGAATTGGGAACAGAGGATGTTGAAAGCTGGTTGCATTGGAAACAAGACATGGGGGATGGGGGACTTTTTGTGTACTCATAGTATCTCTGAGAAACTTAGGGATAAATTGGTACAGCTTCTGCTCTCATTTTACAAATGAAGCCCCTTTGAATGCAGAGAAAAAAGGGGTCCTTCAAAGGCTACACAAGAAGTGAAAGAGCACAGAGTGTTCTATCACCAGGACAGGGATCCTACATCAGCCTGCTGGTGACTGTGCTTTCATAATAATGTGAAACGTGTGTTTCTCTTTCTTGTATCTATAGAAGTTACATTCCAACCACCCAGTCCTTAAGAGCTGGGGCCCTTAGTCCTTAGGGTCAGGGAGACAGCCAGGGGACAGAGAACACATTCTACCTCTATGTATAATTCTGCGTATTCATTTCCTCTCTGTGAGGAATTCAACTGGCTTTTCCTCCCTGCTTGAATGTAAGTCTAGGGCTCATTTGCTGACATTTTTTTTTTTTTTTTTTTGAGACAGGGTCTCACTATGTTGCCCACGCTGGAGTGCAGTGGCACGATCACGGCTCACTGTAACCTTGAACTCCTGGGCTCAAGCGATTCTCCCACCTTGGCCTCCCAAAGTGTTGGGATTACAAGCATGAGCCACTGTGTCCAGCCTGCTGAAATTCTTAAGGCATGAGAATACTACTAGAGATACTTGACAACATTTATTGAGCATCTATTACATAATATTCATTTCAGATATGTTGCGTAATTAATACTACAAGGTCTGTCTCTATAGCATACACTGGAACCTTAGAAAGGTTAAGTAACTGGCCCAAAGGAGGACACAGAGCATTCTCTCTCAGATGCAGAGACCACGCCCTTTTCTCTGTACCACACTACTTCCTACATTTCACAGAAGGATGCTCTGTAGCCTTTCATAGGTTGTGACGCCAGAAGGGGCAAGACTGGAGTCTAATGCCATGCCACTGCTTATGCAAGTCCTTTCTCTTAATGAAAAACCACTACAAAAATAAATATTCAGATTACTAATCAAGGTGATCAAAATGTAAAATATAATGTGCAGGAAAAACGTCACGCCAAGTTTATGTACTAAGGCCTTCACCTATTTTGCCATCCTGAATGGATGGACAATGTTCTATGGGAAACAGAGCATTTTTGTCTTCTTTTTCTCTCTCTCTCTCTTTCTTTTTTTTCAAATAGAGACAGGGTTTCACCATGTTGCCCAGGTTGGTCTCCAGCTCCTGAGCTTAGGCAATCCTCCTGCCTTAGCCTCTAAAAATGCTGGGATTATAGGCATGGGACACCACACCTGGCCAGTGTTTTCTTAAAATAGTATACTTTTCTTTCTTTTTTTCAAACATAAGAAGAGAATTTTTTATTCCCCAGGTTTTTTTTTTTTTTTTTTTTTTGCCATATTTCTTACTTTTTTCTTTTTAAGAGATAGGATCTCACTATGGTGCCCAGGCCGGACTCAAGCAATCCTTCTGCCTCAGTGCCCCAAGCAGCTGGATATGATTTGCCATATTTCTGGTGGCTTAGAAATTATATCCTTCCCTAACCACTGTCTGAAAACTTTTCTAAGTATCAAAAGTACTCTTTTGGAAAAGCAAAATTGTATTGGAGAAGAAAATGTTTTCTCAAGACAATTTAAGGATATTGAGGTGCTCTTACTAAAAAAAAATTATTATGTCATTGTAAGCTCCTTTCTTAGAAAAACAAATTCTAGAGTTCAAGACTCCAGAAAAACAAAGTCTAGAGTTCAAAAAATTAGTTTAAAAACAAATTCTAGAGTTCATTTCATATGCTCATATGCTCTAAGTATGTAAAATGATTACTCTATTGCCAGTTTTGTTTTTACTAAGTGACCTGCTGTTTCAGTGAAGGAGACTTGTGTTTTTTACACTTTCTTTTCCTAAAAATGATACAGCAAATATTACAAATGTTAAGTAATGACTAGACCTAACAGAAATTCCATACACAAAGCTTTAGGTTCAGTTCTCTGAAGGAGGGAAAACAAATTTAAATTACATTTTGCTGATGCCTTCATAAAAGTGTGAAATCATTTCATTTCCCTGGGTTTTACAGAAAACACTTTTAAAATGCCACAAAGATGTATAACAAGACATAAAACTGCAAATATTAACTGTCTATTTCCTTGAAATATAAATTAAACTTGGTGACTAGGACAAGAAAATGTCACATTCCTTTCTCTTGCTAAGGAAATTGCATATTTCCTTTGCAAAAATAAAGAATATGCAGTCTTCAAAAGGTATATGTGACAGTTTTAAAGTTGTTTTGCTTCACGTTAAAAGTTTCTATAAATTTTCACGATTGTCTCAAAGTTGAAAAATGAAAAGAAACAAAGAAGAAAAAGGAAAACATTATTAACCTTAGGCATACAAGTTTTGTTTTTCACCAATGTCAAAAACAATATTTATGCCGTATCTGTATTTTGTTCTTTCTAAATGTTATCTTGAGTTATATAATTTTCAGATCCATCTGAGAATGAACACTTTTAAATTTTTGCTTAGGTTTCCCTCCACGATCTGCAATATTCTAAATCTTCTGTCTTTGCCAGGATTTGTGAAGCAAATGGATATGCATTTTACTAAGTGGAAAATGTAGCTGTGACATGGATGGTTAACTACTGGTGAGTGTGCGGTGTTTGGTTTATGGACTAAAGGACACCATAAGCCTTGGCTGAGAACATTAATTTCATGTGGGAATTGAGTACTTCTGGGAACAGAGAGCCTCTTAAAAACATAGATTAACTGAATTTTCAGACCTTCACTGAACTGAAGTGAAGGAAAAGTTTAATGGTAATATCAAATACAGTCTAAAGACTGTATCTATTTACTCCCTTAACTCTCATTGACTCTATTAGGTAGGCACTGCCATTGTCTGCCTTTACCGATGAGAAACTGAGGCCAGAGAATTCCAAGGACTTTGCCAAAATTCACACAGCCTCTGAGTGGTAGACTCATGCTCTTAGCAACTTACTAGGTTTAAAGTTGTGGTTGTTTATGTCTCATTGACAGAAAGAAAAGATGGATGTGATGGAAAAGATCACAAGGAGTATTTATTGCATCTGAAAGGATTGAGTTACATATGATTTCAGAATTTGGTCCAGAGTACATGGATTTAAAATACTCTGGGAAGGCAAGATAATGGGTCACAGGGTATAAAAGGGCCAGGCCAAGAACTCTGAGGAAGACAGGAAAGTCCCTCGCTCAGCTCCCTGGCTCCTGACGGACTGGCTCAGCAATGGGCTTTGTCAGTGACCACAATGGTTTTCCTGGTTTCTGTGAAGGTTCCAGGCTAAAGAGCCGGTCGGGGATGTTGAGGAGCTATGCTTTGTCCAACTAGTAAGTATGTTGCAGGAGTAAATGTATACAACACATAGACGTGTGTATGTAGAGTGTATTGTTGTTTCTTTCACTTTACTTTTTCCCCTCATTATTAACAGTACAATAAAAGTGTATGTAATACCAAAGCGGGACAAATCTATTTAACTTCTACTTTTGCCTAACAGTGAAAAGAGCTTCCTTCTGGATTCAGAAAGTTTTACTAGTTCCTTCTATGAGAATAACTTTTGTTAGCCAATTATTAATACATATTAGTTTTACCATGACCAGAATAAACTAAAGTGCATTTTGTTTATCACAATCAATGTTAAACACAAATTTTTCCAATTCCATATCTATTTATGAGAAAGATATAGTTGTATTACATACATAATTTACTGAACAGTAACACATCCAAAATAGTTGAAATGGAAAATTTTCAAAGAATTCCTGACTCTTCAATGCATCTTTAAAAATTAAACTAATGTGGTCATTTGTAGCACAATCTTCCTGTATTTCAAAAGTATACATAGTGTTTTTATAAGTATATGAGCTTATTACTAACATTATGAACTAGAATAATTTTGTGATTTCAACGGTCACCAAGTTATTTTTTAAATACAATATTTTATAGAACTCACCTTTTGCCCATTCATCCCTGGAATTCCAGGTGCTCCAATAGAACCCTAAAGAGACACATGATTAAATTCAGTTGACATCATACACAAAATATTTCAATTCTAAATTTATATTGTATTAGTTATGTAAGCCTTGCTAAAACATTTCTAGGAAGTTTTATTTTTCAGACCTTATTCACCATGTTCAAATATATAATGTAAGCAGATTCCTCAAGCTTCCTCAGAAACTACAGAGTTAAAATTAAAACTTGCTTCTAAGTATCCACTTAACTTTAATATGTTTTAAAGAAATTTACATGATAAATTGATCATACCTATCAGAGGGCCACATGGCTCTAAATTTTCATGTTTTTAAGAATAAATAGGCTTAGTTCCATCTGGAAAACGCCTACCAGTAGCAGTAACACTTGCATTTAATAAGTTAAAATACCATAAAACAAAAGGTAATTAAAATAACAACCATTTGTTCTGCAGTTAAATAAGGGGCCCATGTTGTAAACTCAAATTTGTTGTATTTTAAGCATTTTTCTCCCAGACTTTCAAGGAGTAAGTTTAAGCCACATGAATGTGAATATGTCTTCCAGAGTGACTCAAAAAGGTGTAAAAAATGTTATACACTGACCAGGAACAACACAACCTCTTTACAAAAAAAGTTAAGGTGTGTGCGTGAGCACGTGTGGGCATGTGTGTGCACATGCATAGTGGCGTGAGTATGAATGATTGGACATAGATGGGTGAGCTGGAGAATAAGAAAGCTAATTATTACCTGAGAAAAATCTATGACATTTAACTGGATACAGAAACATTAGCAAATATTTTCAAACAGTGATGTCATTTCCCTCCATTACACCTTCCATTTAGGCTCTGGAGAAACCATTTTAAATACAATGTGCTTATTCTTTGTCTAAAACTGGAAAACAGATATTTCTTAGTAGATGCATGATATTACATTTCTTTAATAACAGGGAAATTTTTTTTTTTAAATAGCAATTATAGACCAAAAACTCCCCTAAAAAATAGTCTACTGAAAAAACAGTAATTGTAATGAAAACAAATTGAGATGGCAAGTTCCTTAGTGCGTTCAGTGATTATATTGAATGGGTCATTAAAGGACTTCCGGAAGCCTGAAGCAGTAATTTTATCCTGGTCGTATGTGGATTAGAGTAGCTTTACAATTTCACACCATGCTTAATAGAGACATTATTGCGAAGGACAAAGTGTTCCTATGCACAAGTTGTCTCGCAACCCATGGACTTTTACTTAGTTTGTAGGATTATGTTTCAACAGATGCCACATGCCCAGTGCTTGGGGGATAAAAAGTCTCTATCTTTGATGGATTCCAAAGATAAAGAATAATCACTTTTCCACCTGTTATAATACAATTGTTTTCTTTAGTTTTCCGCGGGTTAAATACCTCCCTCTCCTATTGAGGGGTATAAGGATGGGGGAATGAGGACTTAGTGATATTTTGTTGGCAAAATGCCATCTATTTGCTATTAAGATATTTACTACTATAGGATAGGTGTAATTTTGGAAACCCTAGATCTTCTCCATCAGAATTTGAAAAAAAAATTTGTTTTTGAGACCAAGTTTTGCTCTGTCTAACCCAGGCTGGAGTGCAGTGGCACAATCTCGGCTCACCGCAGCCTCTGCCTCCCAGGTTCAAGCGATTCTCCTGTCTCAGCCTCTTGAGTAGCTGGGACTACAGGCGTGTGCCACCACACCCAGCTATTTTTGTATTTTTAGTAGAGATGGGGTTTCACCATGTTAGCCAAGCTAGTCTCTAACTCTTAACCTCAGGTGATCCAACCGCCTCAGCGTCTCAAAGTGTTGGGATTACAGGCGTAAGCCACTGCGTCTGGCCTCTCCATCAGAATTTAATGGTCAATTCTGATGATTGTGGATAACAATGAAATGACTATCAGGAAGTCACTTTTCATGTTACCTCAGCAAGAAGGACACCAATAGGCCACTTGAATATAGTGAACCCAGTAATATCCTTTTTTTCGGCTCAGTTCTCTGGCCATTTGGCAATCATATAATTGAGGAAGGCCATGCATTCATTTTGCAATATCAAATTATCTTTCACATTTTAAATTTTGTCATAATGTTTTACCAGTATTTGAATTAAAAATTCAATAACGTACAAGTTCAGCAGACAACTTAAAAAGAGTCTGCTCTGGATTTATTAAATTTTTTATAATGGAGTCAATTAGACATCTAATGTTCACATTAAATGACTGTATTTTTAGAAAGCAGAATGCACAAACCAGACTAACTGCTTCAGCATGGCTCACAGTAGCTAATTTCATTCACCTCTCCTGCTTGCCATTAGGTCATGAGAGCATAATTACTTTCACAGTATTGTTGTTTATACTCTACCTTTTGTCCTGGAGGCCCTAGAGGACCCTAAAAAAGAAAAACAATTCAATTAACATAATATTACAGCCACTTAAGCTTAGATGACCAATTTAAACTGTCCTATTCTCTAAGATTCTCTTTGCTGTACTGAACTATGTTGACATTTCATATATCAGGAAAGAAAAGGAAAGAAAAATGTCAGTTTGAAGTACCACATGGATCTTTTCTTCTAATTTTCTTGTGAAAAACATTAAGCATATACAGCAGGATTCTGATTTGTCCTCACTATTAAAAAATAATCTTTGCTGTTCCAGCAATTTTTTTTAAAAAAACCTATAAATGTATCACATCAATCTCATTTAAAAGCCTGAAAATACAGTCCTTAGAAGCAGTTAAAATGCAATGTAGTTTTTCAGCAAATGGACACATTAGATGACTTCTGCACCTGCAAATCTTCAGTAAGCAGATTTGCAAAGGAAATAATTGAATGGCATTACAAAGAAACATGTTTTTTTGTTTGTTTTTTTTTCTCTATTCTTCCTCTTAGGAAATATAGTCAACTAACCTGCACAAACACTTGTTTACAAACTAGGGGAGGCCAGTGTCAACTGTGATACTGAGTATATACTAGAAAGGGGAACAAAAGATGCTGTCAGTTGTTTCTTAGACTAAAATACTGGGTGGAGGAGATTTAGTGAGATGAATGAGAATATATATACAGCATGGAAATGCAGCAGTTTTGAGATTTAACAGTTTTTCAACCACAAAGTCAGTGTTGGGATTCTCTTGGCTTTATTTAGAGCAAGGCATGGCTTTGAGACAGTGGGAAATAACTCAAAGAGATATAGTTATATTTCTATTTGTATCTACTTTAAAATATAACTATTAAGCATTTTCTTCCAGTTCAAAAATATTTTTTAGTATGTTTCAGCAAAGTTATACACACTCATCATTTCATGTTAAAAGCTCTTTATTCCATGACATTTAACTAATGACCAGCTTATTTTCAGTGTGTGACATTTCAGTTAATCAGCATGTTGCATTCCTACTCTGTAACACTAAATAAAACACTAGGGTGGTTGTTAGAGGGAGATCTGTTCATGCATCCTTTTTATTAAAAATATATAATGTTTAGGAACGTTCAGAGAATCTGTTCCCCATGTTATTTTGCAATCCTCACAGGAAGACTAACAATTTCCTCATATAATCAGCTTTAGGTTATTGAAAGTACACCGTGCAATACTGCCTTTATATATTTCTATTTAATTTACTCAACCAACCGTTTAATGAGCTTGTTATTTGGTTTATCTGTGTGGTCAGACATTCTCCCTACTTATCTCACTCCCTCTATTTAAAATTCTCCTGTTTTAGATTTTGCAGAGAAAATAGAGACTATCAGGTGTAAATTCCCTCGACATCTAGTCTCTCATCAAACCAAACGTATGTATACCTCTTTCCTGTATCAGGGGAAGAAGAGCCCCTCCTCCTATACAAGGCAAATTCATCCGGTATACTCTGGAATCCATCCTTGTCTCTGTCCTCAGGGATCTTTTGCAATCAGTTACCCCTGCATCTGTATCAGAGGCTCCACTTCTTCACTAGTTCTTCCCCTTAGCATATAAACATATTTAATCATTTCCTCACTTGGGTAAATTGTTTGGGAAGTAAATGTTCATGTTATCATGCTAAGTAAGGGCAGAATTTGGAGGTTGTGGTGATAGGAGATCTGAGAATCAAGAAAGGACTTGGATTTTATCATTGTCTATGATTCCACTTTCTCCAGTGTCTCTAGAGTACTTTACTTCTTAAAATGTTGATGTTAGAAAGGAAATCATAGAACAAGGAGTACATTAATTCAGTATTTAGACTGAGAATGAGTATGTCCAATTCACAAAGGCTTGTTTCCCACTGTAAACCTAACTGCCACTTGAAGAAAAATGTTGTTCACTAAAATTGTCTCTTTCATCATATTGATACATAACCCTGGAAGAGGATATTTCAAATGAAAATAAGTGAATTCTACATCAAATATTTTAATTAGAGAATAACATATCTGATATTTTCTAATTTGGTCTCTGTTGCATAATCATATAAAATCAGAGATTTAGAATGACTAATCACAACTCTGAAATTCATAAAATTAAATAAGTTGTATATTTTAACACAATATTCAATGAAAATCTAAGGATGTCTACAAAGACAATATTTTCCTTCACTGTTAGGAAACTACTGCTGCTTCTGGTAACCTCTAAAAATAAAAGCAGTTTTGAAGATTTAACATTAATTTTAAACTGGGAATACACGTCTTACAGAATTTTCATAACTATGCTGCCAAGAATATATTCACAGTTACCAGAAATGTGCATATACTTCTTTTATCTCTCTGGCAGGAAAAATGGTAGAGATCTAACAAGAGTATCATCCATTACCAGGGGGTGACCTGGGATTAAGGCAGAATAAAATATAGGACACTTAAGTACAGACAGACACACACACACACACACCACACAGACACATGTGCATGTATGCACACATCCAGAAATACCAGTTATTTTTACTGAGCAAGATTTTACTTATATACATTTGTTTTGAGCACCCTTAGATTAATAATACCATTATATATCTATAACACTGTGGTAATTAAAGTTAAACTTACAAATCAAAGTTTCCCTACCCAAAAATTGATTTTCAAATTAGGGTATGTTGCTACCAGTTGGTTATGATGATTACATTTGATTAGTCTTGCAATTTTGGTACAAAGGTAAGTTTATAAAGTAATGGGCAAATACCATAGAGACATTCACTAATTTATCAAACTTTTTAAAAATTTTTGTTTTTCCTTTTGAGACGGGGTCTCACTCTGCTGCCCAGGCTGGAGCGCAGTGGCATGATCATAGCTCACTGCAGCCTCAAACTCCTAGGCTCAAGCAATCCTCCTGCCTCAGCCTCCCAAGTAGCTGGGACTACAAGCACATGTCACTATGCCTGGCTAAGTTTTTAATGTTTTGTAGAGACAGGGTCTTGCTATATTGCCCAGGCTGGTCTCGAGCTCCTGACCTCAAACGATCCTCTCACCTTGGCATCCCAAAGTGTTGGGATTACAAGTGTGAGCTACTACTCCTAGCCTATCTAATCTTCCTTACACTTGTTTATATTTTCATCCTGCACAACAACTTGGATGAATAATGCCATAAATTCATTATTCACTAGTCAAACAAATGCTGCCTATTCTCAAAATTAAAGTCAATTGTTCTAGTGATTCAGGATTTCTAAAACAATTCCATTATTGTTATCCTCATGATTTAGTAAGTTTGGATCAAGTAGATTTCCAACCTAGAGTCATAATCTTTTCGGTTCATCTTTATTAATCGATGAAGCGATTCTTCCTTATTTATATTTGCATATACTTTGTTTATAACCAGTTAAGATGAAAAAATCTAGTTTGATTTTTTCAAAATAATTTCTTTGCATATATCTCAAGATTAAAAACTGTAACATACAGAATCTCAACATACTAAGCTATATTTCTTAAACTCCAGAAACGTCAACTATAATTAGAACCTTAAAATACACCAATTTAAATACAGGTTCTGGGTGATATAAATTGTAAAAACTTTTTATTGAAGAATTCTGCATCATGAGTATAACTTTATCAAAAAGACAAAAACTCAAAGAGTCACTGAAAAATTCTAAGCGTGGAGTAATGGCACTAATCTGCATATAAACCTTTATACCAGTTTTAATAATCTTTCAGAAAATACCATGGAAAGTTATGCAAAATAAAGTTCAGATAAAAACTTGTAAACACAGTAAGAAATTATATAGTATACTTGATTTTCTTTCCAATTTTTCCTCTCCCCTGCTAGATTCCATATCTAAACATTTATGTACAGTATTCAGCATATGGTGAGAAAGTAAGTTAAAGAAACCTGATAGACCCCATGTTGGTGACTTCCTTACCAAAAGCATGTTACTCGGGCCTCAGAGTAAAGTTTTACTCCTACTTCAGTCCATCAGATACTTAAGAATATCTCTATGGTCCAGCCCTCTTCTCCAGTCACATTGCTGCATTCCTGTTAAACCCATTTCTCGCTCCCTTAGCTAACGTAACATTCACCTAATGACCACCCTGCTTTTGGTCTCCCCCAATCCTTTCTGCACACTGTTGCCTGCGTGAGCTTCCCCTAATGGGTTCATACCTTTCCCATACTTAAATATCTTTCAATGGCTTTTCAGAGCCTTTTAGAAGAGTCTGGGATTTGGCAGTAGTTGCAGTTTTCTGCATAAGCCAGGCTTCCATCATTCTACACCTCTGTCTGTTCCTATAAAGGGCTTTCTTCTCTCCGGTCCTCTCCTGCATCCATTCCAAATATCAGAGCTCAGAGCCCTCACCCTTGGGGTTAGGTGTCTTCTTTTGTTCTCCAAAGCACCCCTATGATGTTTTCGTAGAATTTACCAACAATAATCATAATTGTCTGGTTACTTCTTTATTCACTCTAAATTACCTTTATCATGCACAGTAGCTGGCACATAGTGATTGCTCAGTGAATCATTTTGAGGTTAATTCATTTATTCATTCACATAATAGTTTTTAAGAGCCCACTGGGTGTTATTTTGTCTACAAAATAAGACAAAACAAAATGACTACTCAGTGAGCACTCAAAACAAAATAAGATAAAAATGCATACCACTGGACTTCATATACTAGTGAATGTAGTAAGACAGTAAACAAATAAATATAAAATTGTGTCAGGTGGTAAGTGCTAAAGCAAAGAGGGGGATATAGATTGTGAGAAGTAGATGGAATAGTTTAAATTGTGTGTGTGTGTGTGTGTGTGTGTGTGCGGGGTGGTGGGGGGGGGGTCATTTAGTGAAGCTCTCAGTGATAAAGAGGTCAGGCAAAGAGCCATGCATATAGAAGGGGGAAGAATATTCCAGGCAAGGGAAGAGCAAATGCAAAGACCAAGAGTTGGGCACATGCTAAGTGTGTTCAAAGAACACCAAGGAGGCTATCAGTGAGTACTGGGAGATGGGGATACGAACAGGGAAGAACAATTGTATGTGTATGGCCTTGTAGGTACTTGTAAGCACAATGATGTTTACTTTGAGTAGGATAAAAATTAAAGAAATGAATAAATGGATACATAAAGCAAATCAGGTTTTGTTTTGTTTTTTCTTAAACTTTAGACAATAGTGTTTCAAGATAGGAATGGCAGGATTTTTCACCTGACTCATTCTAACATTGCTGGCCTATTCTAATAGCCTCCAGATTACCTCTAATTGCAAGCGTGAGTGGAGGAATTTAGGTCATGACTTCCATATGAATACAGCAAAGCTAAAATCATCCAAATTATATGGTATCATTAACAATGAGAGTGTTGTGTATGTGTATGTAGGCCTATGGTCTCCAATGCACTTCAGAAAACAATTATGCAAACAGTAGATAGAATTATCAACCCAAGTAAATCTTCAAAGTAGGCTGTTAAGAAAAGAATGACTCTGTGACCATTATGCATTGGCTGTACTTTCCAGTTTGTGAACAACAAAAAACACACACACACACACACACACACACACAAAAAGATACACCATGGGATGGAAAAAAATTAATGAATTTTTCTGACACTACTGATGTTAGCACAAATTTGATTGAGGTATTAATTACTTAAACAGGATGCTGAGTTCCTAAATGATGTGCTTTAGGATGCCTCTTGGGACATGTTTTAAGGCAAGTTCTGGTTGCCTGCTATTAGGAAATGATGTAGGGGGCGGACACAGTTCCTGTTCTGTCCCTGATGACTAACAGTAAAATCTGAAGCTCTGAGAGCTGCTGGTCATTTCTGGACACAAGAATATACAACTAGCTTCTGTAATAAAAAACACAGGGAAAAAAAAAGAGGTGGTCCATCTGTGAAGGGGAGGATAAAAGCCCAAAACTATTAAGCTATTTAAAATTATTTCCTTTTCGAGTTAAGAATTTTTCCATGATTTAATAAAAGTTAGGCAAAATGAAGAAAATACTTTTAAAAGTCTAGTTCCAAAGAGAAGAATGATAACATGTATAATCTAACTGATGGAGTCATAAAACATTAGTACCAGACTTTCTCAAGGGTTTGGTACAACAGACTTTAATTACAATTTTTTGAAAGATATTAACCTGGTGTAATGCATCACAAGATCACAAAATACATAAACTTGGTTTATAAAGAGTAAGAGGAAATTTGTCTTACTTAAGAAGGGATCATTTAAGATGCATGTATATAAAATGCCATGTTCTGCTTGGATGTTTGATGTGGGAAGGTTAAGAAACATAAACTCTAGCCACTATTATATATATGTCTGGAGTGTAATTCAAGTGATGTTTTACAAGATTCGGATTTCATAGCTTAAGTGTGTAGAAATGCCAACTAGAAACTATTGGGAAATGTTTACAATATAAGAGAGTGCACTGCAATGTTTTCAATGTAAAAGCCCATGATTTAGTTGAAGTGGGTATGAAGGAACACAGCATAAACAAGAGCAGAGCAAGACAGTGCTGAAAAGGGAGAGCCTCATCTCTTGTTTCAGGTCTTTCACGGATCCTGTCTTCAGTCACACTTCATCATTTATATTTTCCCAAGAAGTCCATATCCTTCTCCAATCAGTCTTCATGTGAAGTTCTTAATCATTCTTCAAGGCCCAGCGGTCATAACTCACTTCCTTTGTGAGCCTTCTCCAGCGCACCCAGACGAAGCTTGTTTTTACCCTTTGTGTTTCTTTAGCACATTTCAACTGGCTATATTTTAACCTATTTACCTATTTTAAAAATCCACTTGACTAGGTAGCAACTTCCTCAGGCCATATATTTCATATCATCAGCACCTAGATTAGTGCCTAACACATAAATAATTATTGACTAAATGGAAACAATGAATGAATGAATTTAAAAATTATTAAATTCTGTTTACTGGCTTTCCACCATTATTTCAACACTCATACTATCATACCTCTATCACTGGAAAGAGTTCCCAGTTTTGAGGCAGTTGTTCTGTTTAAGTATCAGAGATTTTTGTTTCAGGAATATCACCCCATAATTCCTATTATTTGAAAAAGTTCCTCTGCAACCCAGAGCCGATTAGGAAGATGGCATGGCATTATATGTATTCATGAGCATTTGATGAAAAAAAGTTCTACATGCGGTAGTTATTTTTTAAAAGAGTAAATTCTTTTTGACTTCTCTATCTCATGTGCTGAATTTTTGAGGAAAATATTAAACCAGGATGATTCATTTGCTGGTGTTTCTCAAAATCATGAGGCTATGACCTCTTTAAGGGAGGTCTCTTAAAGCTCAGGAAATTAAAGAAGTAATACATTTTTCTCATCACTTGACAAAACCAGAACCCAAGACTAAATATTGAGCATTAAATACCATAGATTAAAGATAAATCTAGGTATATAAAAATCTATTTTTGATCAGATTCCAAAACAGAGACTCTATATTACCTCTCGCCAGATATCCACACTAAAATTAGCTCACTCCATCTCTTCGAAATATTTAATAAACTGCTTCTTATTGCTAAACCCAAAATGGAAATGATCCGAAAAGAAAGAAAAATTAACAGGCTTCTCTGCCCTCTGTGATTAAACATACTTCCCTCGAGTACTATAAAGGAAACAAATTTATGGTTCACAAAAGCCTATCACCCTACACTACACTCAGTAAAAAATATTTCCATTGAGCAGTATAAGTGCTGTTCCTATTTTAAATCAACAATGCTGAGAAACACTGGCTGCTAGAATTTAAATAACTCATGATCCACAGAAAAAGTTCTTAAATTTAAGATTATAATATATAGTCATATCCTATTCAGATCTGTTTTCTACCTAGATGGATCTGGACTGTCTATTAATAACAGAACTTTCTATAATGATAGAAACATTCTATATTGGTCAAACCAATAGGATAGCCACCAATCACATATGGCTACTGAGCACTTGAAATGTGGCCAGTACAATATTTAGACACTGAATTTTAAATTTTATTTATTTATTTATTTTCTACAGGGACTCACTTTATCACCCAGGCTGGAGTACAGTGGCGTGATCTCAACTTGCTGCAACCTCCACCTCCACCTTCCAGCTTCAAGTGATCCTCCTGTCTCAGCTCCACAAGTAGCTGGGACTACAGGCATGAACCACCAAACCTAATTTTTGTTTTTGTTTGTTTGTTTTGTAGAAACGGGTTTTCACTGTGTTGCCCAGGCTGGTCTCAAACTCCTGAGCTCAAGTGATCCACCCACTTGGGCCTCCCAAAGTGCTAGCATTACAGGTATGAGCCACAGAGCCTGGCCAACTTTAAATTTAAATAGCCGTATGTAGCTAATGTTGACTGCATTGAACAGTGCAGTTCTAGACAACAGAACACCCAAGACTGAAATCAGTGCATTGGATTCTAGCCTGGTTCTGCCATTAACTATTTTGTAACCTTAGCAGTTTCTTTTTCACTCTGATGCTATTCTGTGAAATGCTAAGGTAAATTATTTCTAAACCTTTTATATACTACTTAATAAATAGCCATATGGTGTGACTAGAATTTCGAACTTTTTTATTTTTTATTTTTTTGAGACCGAGTCTTGCTCTGTCACCCAGGCTGGAGTGCAATGGTGCAACTTTGGCTCACTGCAACTTCCGCCTCCCAGGTTCAAGTGAGTCTCCTGCCTCAGCCTCCAGAGTAGCTGGGATTACAGGCACCTACCACCATGCCCTGCTAATTTTTCGTATTTTTAGTAGAGATGGGGTTTCACCATGTTGGCCAGGCTGGTCTCAAACTCCTGACCTCAGGTAATTCACCCACCTCGGTCTCCCAAAGTGTTGGGATTGCAGACATGAGCCACCGCACCCGGCTGGTGTGACTAGAAATTGATGCAATTACTTTTCCATTGTCCTCATGAAAATCATCCTTTTATAACATGCATATTTATAAGCACATATATACTCCAAATAATCTATAATACATATATAAAAAGATGCAGGCTGGGCGTGGTGGCTCACACCTGTAATCCCAGCACTTTGGGAGGCCTAGGCAAGAGGATTGCTTGAAGCCTGGGCAATACAGCAAGCCTCCATCTCCATAAAACATAAAAATCAAAAAATCCGGGTATGGTGGTGCATGCCTTAGTCCTAGCAACTTGGGAGGCTGAGGCAGGAGGATTCCTTGAACCCGGGAGTTTGAGGCTGAGGTGAGCTGTGATCATGCCACTGCACTGCAGGCCAGGTGACAGAGCAAGAACCTGTCTCTAAAACAAAACAAAACAAAACGAAAGAAGAAAAAGAAGAGCAATTTTGTGTAATTCTGTTGGATTTATCCTTCCCAATCCTACCCTTGGGGCATAATGACATGACATCAATTGGGAGAAAAACATAAAGCTAATTTATTTGTACTAGAGCCTGATTGATTAATTGATTAACTCACATCATTCAGTCATTCTGTTTATTAAACACACTAAGTACCAACAACTATTATATGATGTGATAAATGCTGTGAAGGAGGGGAGAAGACAGCTTCTAACTTAGCTTGGGGGAGTGTGAAAGTGTATGCATGTGTGTGAGGCTTCCTCAAAGGAGGTGACCAAGCAGAAGTCTATTTCTTTTTTAAGGCTCCACTCAGACACATGGATCCTGAACTTCCCTTAGATCTGGCAAGGAGGCTTTTGTCTTGAGCCCATGCTTTAAAGGGCTCTTTTCTGGTTGTGCTTCCCAGGGGTTTAGGAATCCACGGGTCTAAGAGAACATGCTTACCTGTACACATACCCTCCACCCTCAGCCCTAGCAGCCCCCTAGCCACCTGACCTTCAGGTACTAAGGACTCTGGAATTCTCTGCCCCAATGACTTGAGCTCACTTCAAAGACTCTGTGTTGCCTCTTCCCAGGCCTGTTCTTCTGAATGTGAACCATACCACTGGTGTGTACCATAACAAATTGGAAGAGAAGGCAAAGAGGTGGGTATTTTGAGGGGGATCGATGAAAGTTGGTCCTGTGGGCATTCAAGAACCCTTTATAAAATTAGAGCCTGAGTCTTATCAAGTTGAAGAATGGAGGAAAGTGTGGGAGAGAAGGGAAGCAGGCCAAGGAGAGGGCTAGGGCTAGTTACAGCTCTCCTTGTGCCACCACACTGTGGCTTTGAATTCCAAGGAGTGCAAGAATTCTGGATTTGAACTTTCCAAGTCATCATGAGACTATATCTGTAAAGGTTGGAGGATAGAACATATTTTACTGAACAGTTTTATTAGGTTGGTTTATAACTTAAATATTTAGACACTTTGTATAAGGACTCTCATTTTTCCTCTTGCCCTAAAACTTGTACATTTGCCCTAAGTCAGCAAAGGTAAAGCACATTCAAGCAGACTTAACTCTATTTTTAAAAATTTCTTCTTTATCCAATGATGAAATATGAGAATTTGATGAGACAGATCAATTATAACTTAGTTAATATTCTCATACAAGAATCACTTACTTTGCTTCAATAGAGCTACAATAAGCTGGATTCTAAAGTTAAAAGCAGTGACAACTAGAGAAGTTGATTATGGTTTTGAAGGAGACAATTTTTAAGACTTTATTCTATTAAAAGCTTAGCATATGACTGTTCATTGCTTTTAATTATTTACAGAACATATATAATAGATACATATAATAAGCATCTGTGCATTCATAATAGAAACAGAGCAGGATGACGGGACTTTAGAGTTGGAAGGGAACTCATACCATTTAGTTTCACCATTCCTTACAAATGAGGAATCTAAGGCCTAGATACCTTAATTTGTCCAAATGATAGAGCTTATTAGACCTTGAGTTTGAGCCACTGTAAAAATAGTTAATATTAGAGCTGACTCACAGCCTAGAGGTCATTAAGGAAAACAAAATGAAGTAATGAGAGAGGAATACAGACAGAGTCATCTACTCAGCTGTTGAGACTGTCTTTCTGCTACATAATCATGCTTCTAAATCACTGTTGAAAATATTCCCCAAGATGATGTTTTGTTTCCAGGAGACAGAACCAGCTTCAAAGGAAAGTCAAACGTTCCTTCCTATCACCTCACTAAGCGACCTTTAGACACCTCTAGAGAAAATTCTGTGCACACAGGAATCAACACAGAGCAGGTCCCCCAAGGCTGGGGAGATACAACTCCACTGTGTTGATTCTATGGCAGGATTCCCTGGAAGGGGTGGCGGGGCAGCACCAGAAATAGAAGGCATCACTTGTCTACTTTCTCTGGTCCATTTGAAAAACACACTACAGGCTCTAGGCAAAAGTGCCAAGGAGGTGGGAAGAGCCCTGCAGGTGTGCCATTTATATGTACTTCATGGACAATCAGATTAAGGGAGGCTGATAAAGCATTAGAATGGTTGCTAAGGCATCTCAGCAGGCAGCGTGCACAACTGAAGGACATGCAGTTTTACCAAATAAGGTTTTGTTGTCAAAATTTCGTCTAATAACTAACTACAATTAGATGATTTCAGTCATTTTTGTTATTTGTGATTTGAAGGTTTGGGGGTCTTGCTTCCTCTGCCAGATCCAAATCGGGAAGTCTGCTGTTGTCTTTAGTGTCTGCCATCTGTTGATCAAGATAGCAGGCAGATCATAGCACAGTGAAGGAAAGACATGAGTTTTAGCAAATCCGTGGGATAGCAATACATTATAAATTGAACATATTTAAAGTAAACCTTTATATACTGTTTATTTAAACTTTATTTTAAATGCAACTGAAACATTTTCACGCTTATGTTATTAATTAATATTTTAAAAACATTATATTCACTTGACCCAAATGTATTAAATGTGTTTACAGGTAAAATTAAAATAAACTAAAAGTATCTGTAAACTGTTTGGACAAAAGTCCAAATTTCACTTTACGGCACTACAACAGCAAATATTTCTGAGTTTTGAACTCTCGGATACCACTAGGGCCCAGTGAGGAACATTTTAAGTATTCTTATAATTCAGTAGAAGATAAATGAGTATGTTATGGAGTTTATATATATTTAGGGGAGGAGAAGAAAGGAATAAAGAGTTTCAGAACAGGAAAGTGATTTGGTCTCTGAAACCTTGGATATAGACAATTTGGAACAAAAAATAATATATATGAAACTGGAGCTATTTGGTATTTTTTTTCGATACCATCTATCTTTCATGCTTTTGAAAATTTCTGCATCTGCGAAGAAAGAAACGGCAAGAATATCAAAAGGAAAGATACCTTTTAAAATACTATTTAAAAAAATAATAAAAAATAAAATAAAATACTATTTTAACAACGATTTGAATTTCTGAAGAACTGAAAGATAAAGATCATTTGTGCTAGGATTCAGAACTTGATCACTTCCAATTATGGTCATTCCTTTGTTTCATTCTTGGGTCTAGTTTTATAAGATACAGCAGCTCTCTCCTTATTTAGATGGAGTCAAATTTATTTAAGTGCAAGATCTGGGTTTTAAAAGCTCATCCTGAACTTCTTGGAAACCCAAAGGTCATGTTTACAGAATAGATGCATGGCAGGATTAAATAAATGTGGAACTGCATGAGCTGCAGGTTTTCTTCTTTATTCTATCATAGATGCTGTTAATCGTCAGATGATTACTTTTGCAATACAAACTATATATCTTAGATAATGAAAACTAATTCCCTACCTGATACACTCATAAAGTTTTTCAAGAGCTAATTTTAGATTGTTTCTAGCTTCTTCATTTCATCATCACAGACATTTTAAATTTATAACAATTCTCTAGCGCCTCTTAAGACCCTTATGTAAGCAAGCACTCCTCCATGACACAAACCAACAAATGTAGTGGGGTTTACATAATGTGAAAAAGATGAGAGTAGTGGTATTTATTATCTTTTGTTTGTCTTAATAAGTGGGTGAAAAGGGGAATGTTATGAAAAATTAATAATGTAAGAAGATACAATATATGGGGGAAGGCTAAAACAACAACTACAAACAGGACACAAGCAATAAATTACACTCTTAATTGCAGTATTTGACATGTTGTAATTTAATTGGTAGCTATTATTCAACTGTTATTAGCCCTTACATTTCTTACAGCAGCCTTTCTGTATGCCAAGTTATATCACCAGACATTCGTTTTAATAGTAATACTTCTCATTTATGGAACTCTTTGTGGTTCATAAAACATTTCATATTATCATTTCACTTGCTTCTTGCCATAACCCAGTGAGACAGGTAGAATAGGAATTATTACCTACATTTTATAGATCAGTAAAAAGGATCACAGACTATAGTCATATACCACTAAGTAGTTCTAAAACCAGAACTACTGATACAATGTACTTTTTTTTTTTTTTTTGAGATGGAGTCTCGCTCTGTCGCCCAGGCTGGAGTGCAGTGGCCGGATCTCAGCTCGCTGCAAGCTCTGCCTCCCGGGTTTATGCCATTCTCCTGCCTCAGCCTCCCGAGTAGCTGGGACTATAGGCGCCCGCCACCTCGCCTGGCTAGTTTTTGTATTTTTTAGTAGAGACGGGGTTTCACCATGTTAGCCAGGATGGTCTCGATCTCCTGACCTTGTGATCTGCCCGTCTCGGCCTCCCAAAGTGCTGGGATTACAACAATGTATTTTTCTCCCTAGCAGATTTCAGGTCCCTTCCCCCACCCACCCCCCACCCCCACACACACACACACACAGTGTGTGAAAAAAATTTCTAAGTTTCTAAGAAAAATTTCCTCCTCACGATTCCTCAAGGATCTAGAACTAGAATTACCATTTGACCCAGCCATCTCATTACTGGGTATATACCCAAAGGATTATAAATCATGCTACTATAAAGACACATGCATACACATGTTTATGGCAGCACTATTCACAATAGCAAAGACTTGGAACCAACCCAAATGTCCATCAATGATAGACTGGATTAAGAAAATGTGGCACATATACACCATGGAATACTATGCAGCCATAAAAAAGGATGAGTTCATGTCCTTTGCAGGGACATGGATGAAACTGGAAACCATCATTCTGAGCAAACTATCACAAGGACAGAAAACCAAACACTGCATGTTCTAACTCATAGGTGGGAACTGAATAATGAGATCACTTGGACACAGGGTGGGGAACATCACACACCGGGGCCTGTCAGGGGGTGGGGGTTTGGGGGAGGGATAACATTATGAGTAATACCTAATGTAAATGATGAGTTGATGGGTGCAGCAAAACAACATGCACATGTGTACCTATGGATCAAAGCTGCACATTGTGCACATGTACCCTAGAACTTAAAGTATAATAAAAATAATAATAAAAGAGAGAGAGAAAAAAGAAAAATTTCCTCCTCATGGAAACTGCAGTTATATTTCTAGTATCCTCTTCTCTTTTTGGTATGAGTTAAAATATACAGGTGCTGTTCAAGTTAACAAATCATGATTTCTTTTTAAAAAGATAGATTTTTAGATTGGAGAAATATTTCATGTTAAACAAACATAAAAAGTAGAAATTCAGTTTGCTGAGGAGAAGAATTAGAGGATTACACAGATTTGCAGAAAGACTCTGAATAGAATTTCTTTAAACAGCAAAATTCCCTGGCACATTCAAAATATGTTGATTTAAGAAAATCTAATTTATACAAAACTTTACAGGAATACATCTGTTATATAAATCCACATTCACCTGTAATTTACTCTAGAGAGAACAACTGAGTGATAATAATAATAACATACTCATATAGTTCTTCATTATATGTTTTAAAGTGCTTTCCCCTAATTTATTGCATTGTCTTTGGCAACCTTTTAAGGTGGTCAGAGAGGTATTATTATCCTTTCTTCACAGATGAGAAATTGAGAGGTTAAGTGACTTGCCCAAGGTCAGACGGACATTCATTCATTTACTGCTATCAGAATGATGTAGTTTTAATGGAGTAGTCAAGGAAATATGGTTCTTCCTCCATTTTTTTTAAACAAGCTGTGAAAGCCATTAAAACAGAGGTAGATGATCTCACAAATACAATGTTGAATGAAAGAAGCCAGACACAAAAGTGTACATACTGTAGGATTAGATTACTATAAAATTCAAATGTAGGCAAAACTAATGTATAGTGACAGAAGTCAGGGTGGAGGTTACCTCTGGGGTGGCAACTGGGGGTAAAGAAGGGTTTAAGACAAAGTCCTCATTCTTGATCTGGTTTGCACATAGTTTGTTCACTTGGTGAAAATTCACTGGGATATACACTATAATTTGTCACTTTTCTTTATATACATTAAAGAAGTTTTCTCTTTGAAAGGAATCTTACATCTTTAAAAACAGTAATTTTTAAATGCCATTTAGATCACTTAATCGACATATCCTTGAAACATTTGTCATTTCCAGTAGGTTTCTTAAATGCGTTTAAAAAATAAGAACATGCACTAAATTATAAGAGTTTAAAGAGTCAAGAAAAGTTTGTAGAAAAAAAAGCCCAGTACTGTTTCACCTGAGAAAGTTTTGATATGAAATGGGAACTGGAGCATGCTAAGATAATAAAGCAAGTGATTTAAGATCAGGTCAAACACTTGTATTTAACTATGTCAAACTGGGAATGGTAAGCAAATGAGATTATATTGTTATTCACACAGTATATCCTGGAGAGCATAGGTAATATGTAAGAGAGAATTCCTTGAGTGGAAGATGATAATTTAAAAAATATATCCATTTTATTTCAGAACATTGTATATTAGGATGCTGTGTTAGGTATCAGGGAAAAAAGCCAATGACAGCGATAAAAATCTGAGTAGTCTGTGCACACCTGGAGACAAACAAAGGCTCCTGAGAAGCCCACATAGCTTTTGATATAAGAATATATAGGAAGAATGTGTTTTCACCATTTTCCAGGACAAAAATTACATGTACCTTCAATTGCTTAAATTAATTTCAAAATTTATATTGTAGTTCTCCCAGAATTCCTCATACTCTGTAACTCCATACCACTGAGAGCTAATGCTGCACTTGTATGCAGTTACCACTAATGACAAAGGTTTTAAATTTTACATATAGATTCTTTTCCATTCCTTCCACTTTTTTCTTTTTCAAACAAAAACCATTATAGCACCAAAGATTATCTGTATCGGGCACGGTGGCTCACGCCTGTAATCCCAGCACTTTGGGAGTCCGAGGTAGGTGGATCACAAGGTCAGGAGATCAGGACCATCCTGGCCAACATGGTGAAACCCCATCTCTACTAAAAATACAAAAATTAGCCAGGCGTGCACACGCCTGTAGTCCCAGCTGTTCAGGAAGCTGAGGCAGGAGAATCACTTGAACCCGGGACACGGAGATTGCAGTGAGCCGAGATCATGCCACCGCACCTAGTCTGGGCAACAGAGCAAGACTCCATCTCAAAAAAATATATATAAAATAAAATTGTATCTTGATATTACAGGTCAGGAACAGAGAATTTCCAGGCAGTGGATGAGATCTGGACCCAGGATGCTTTCATTTCACCAGGGATCCTGCAAAGGCAGCTGTACCTACAGCTGACTTCCCAGGAGAGCTGCTGAATGCATCTCAAGTCCAAAGAAGCCTTGTTGATTCCTGACTCTATGCGTTAGTTTCACTAGGACCTACCTGTTTTTTAAATATATATATATGTAGAAACAGGGTCTCACTATGTTACCCAGGCTGGTCTCAATCTCCTGGGCTCAAGTGATCCTCCCCTCACTGGCCTCCCAAAGTGCTGAGTTTCCAGGTATGAACCCCCGTGCCCAGCCTAACATTATGCAGGATGGACAGTGTCAAGCTGATTGTGGTCACCTGTCAGCAACCCAGCAATCTCTGGGCCCACTCCTTCAGTATCCAGGATGAGTGTGAGCCCTCTTCTGGCATTTGGGTTATTAGAGAATTACCCTGTGCTTCCCAACAGTGTTCACATCGTAACAGATTAGAGCGGCAGTTCAGGAGACAGAGAGGAGGGGACAGGAAGAGGTAGGTTGAAGGAATTCTACTCTTCCCGAGTCACCAACCTAACCAAACATCTTTTCTACCAGCAAAAGATAAACAAATCATGGGGAACTGGGACCTGTGTGTCTATGAGTAAGTCCATGTAGAATCATTTCAGGACCTTTTTTGTTTGTTTGTTTGTTTGTTTTTAAATGACAGAGAACCAAAAGGCACAGCGGTTTTTCTCTGGATAGAGATGTTCAACGGTAGAAAAACTCTGAATCACTGTGCAAAGTTTCCTGTGCGAATTCATTTAGTCAGACCTGATCCCTTTGAAAATGGGATTTCCATTTCTATTTAAGCTAATAGGCATGCCCCTAAATTTAATCTCTCTTACAGCAGAGTCACTTAATTAATTCTCTCCTTTGGCCTGCAGCATCTCTGTCGCTCCCCACACCTGGAATCTCTTTCTTTTTCTCCTGCATCAGCAACGTAGATATGTAGTCTTATGACCCTTAGCATGTAGTAGATAGGCCATATTACTTTTAACTTTTACTAACTTTCACTTTTTTATTATAGTCTGTCATATGACAGATACATTTGTCACACATAATCTTGACCATAGTTTTAAACAACCTGGCTTAGTATAGAAAAAGATAAATTGAGATACTTGCCATCAAGCCTTGTTCTCCTGGTTTTCCTGGTTCACCCTTAAAAAAGAATAGTGATAATTTTAGTAATGCTGTAAGTATTTTTAAAAAACCCTTCAATCATTTTTTTTCTTTGACTGGGGCATGTAAATGTCAAGTATATTTCTTCAGGTTAAATAGAAGAACGTAGCACATTAAAAGAGAGCTAATTTCCCTTCTACAAATAAACTTTACAAATTTAGGGTTTAATAAAATTAGTCTAGATTATCATGTCTTCTTTAGGATGACATAAAGATAATGACATGGTGTCTTTATGAGAACTCAGAACTTTCATACATAGGACAGAGAGACAATTGCTCTTAGTACAGGTATTTAATAAAACGAGCAGAGACTGATGTTAAACTTTGGTCTTCCTGGATTAATGATGGCTGAAGTTACATGTTTTATTAAATTTGATACAGAAAATTACACTATATCACGACATTATCATTTTCTTATATTCAGATTGATATAGAATTATCATATTTTATTGTCATAATGACAGTCATTGGCTAAAAATATTTTTTGTCTTAAAATGCCAATAAATATAGATATTGCTGGTCTTTCAAAATAAGTATTTCACAGTTTAGTTTTATAGTCTTTTTCTAGCAAGGTATGATGACACATGCCTGTAATCTCAACTATTTGGGAGGCTGAGGCAGGAGGACTTCTTGAGTCCAGGTCTTTGAGGCTATAGTGTGCTATGATGGCATCTGTGAATAGCCACTGCACTACAGCTTGGGCAACACAGCAAAGACCTCATTGCACACAAAAAAATCTTTCTTTACTTTGGGAGGCCGAGGTGGGCGGATCACCTGTGGTCAGGAAATCGAGATCATCCTGGCTAACATGGTGAAACCCCGTCTCTACTAAAAATACAAAAAAATTAGCCGGGCGTGGTGGCAGGCACCTGTAGTCCCAGCTACTCAGGAGGTTGAGGCAGGAGAATCACTTGAACCCGGGAGGCAGAGGTTGCAGTGAGCGCAGATCATGGCACTGCACTCCAACCTGGATGACAGAGCGAGACTCCATCTCAAAAAAAAAAAAATCTTTCTCTAGCAGTCATCATAGTATACATAAACAAACTCTGAGACCATATATAGTTCAAGTTATATTTTTGAAAATTTTAAAACAAGTTAATTTGTCCTATGTGTAGAAAGCTCCATTTCTTACTTACATGAATAAACTATATTTGTTTAAAGAATGATATAATTTTGGATTATGTGGTTTGTCACACCTTTAATTTTATTTTTTAAAAGTAATTTATATCTTGAATTTGAGTATAGTATATAATGCTCAATGATCTGACTAATGTACCATCAAAATGGTTTTAACTACTTTTTGAAGAGACACCCATTGTATTTCTGTTGGCAACCAGCAATCAGTGGGAGAGCTTTAAATATCTCTAAAGCTGTGGATCTCTCTGCCTTTTGGAATATCATCATGAGAAAAAGCAAGGCATTAGAAGACAGCTATAGAATTCAACCACTGTCTTTCGAGGTTGAGTGAAAGCAGTCCTAACAACTAGCAAATCATCTGTTGAAAGACAATTACGTATTTTATATCAACAAATTCACAGCAGCTTTCAGAAAAGGACACGGGCTTACGAGGCTGTCTCAGAAGTTTTAAAGTATGCTATATTCTTATAAAGAGTCATTATTTCTAAAAATGCATAAATATATGCATACAAAAATGAAAGAAAATATACCAAAACATTGAGTATTGTAAATATTTATTTTTTTGGTTTTATTTTCAAAATTTTCTGCTTTGTGGATAATATTTTCATTATTATTATGTACCACAAAAATACTATGAAAATAATTTGTTAAATAAATACACTTGATAAATAATTTAATCCAGTAATAAACCTTAATTTCTAGTCCTAAAGTCATAAAATAAATCTAAAATTTTAGACCTTTTCCATATATTTCTTTTAATTGCTGGGTTGCCTCTGAAGCCAAACCATTTATCTTCTGTGTTTTACTACTATATCATTGACACTTGACCAATCTTTGTAGCCAAGTATTGAGATTACTTTTAAATTATTTCTATGAATAAGCCTTATATACAAAAGACAAATGATATTTAAACCATACCCACTGATGTTTTAACCATTCATTTTATGGTTATTAGCAATTTCGGGGGTTCAAGTTATTTATAAGGGAATAAATATTAGAACATTTTACTTCTACTTTCCATAAAGAGTATAGGACTTTATTGGTCTGCTATTGAGCCTTTGGAAAATGTTATTAGCCTCCTACTTAGTTTTTCAGACTAATCTCCCATTTAAACCAAAGGCCCCGGTGCACACTATGGCAGTCAGGTTCCACCTGGGATTGGGCAACTCCAATCACAGACTTCTTGAGGCTTACCTCAAAAACAGTTTAGTGGCTGCCTCCAGGTGTCTCTTGTGGTTTGCTTGGATCCCCAGTGGATTAAGTGGTAAAGAGGAATGCAGCTGGGAGCGCCCTACGCTGCTTGGGGACTTTCCCATCATCTCACTTCCCTCAACCCACTCCACTCACTTGACCCCCTGACCTGATGCCCCTCACCACCCTGCTCCACCCTAGTTCTCAGCCTTTAACACGAAACAAAACTTGTGAGAATAAGTGATCCAAAAAGCGACTCACGGGTACTCCTGGCATTCCACGGGGGCCATCTTTCCCTGTGTCCCCAGGTGGCCCTCTTGGGCCTGGAGGGCCGGGGGGTCCTGGAGGCCCTGCCTGTCCTTGGTCACCCTGTGATGGAGAAAGGAACAGACCAGCAATAACCATGAAAGAGAAAGACTCAGGTCTTCTTTTCAGCACCTTAAATTTGCATTATCTGATCCACATTTACACTATGAAAAGAACCAGAACAACCACAAATATAAGGCCTGTAGGCAATTTGCCTCCCAGCAGGGAGCAAATAAATATTCATGCTGGGTGACTGAGTAGATGCTATTAAAATCAAAGCAGCTCAGGAACCAGCACTTCCATTCTTTGAAATAGTGTGTATGTTACCACTATAGTCAGAGCTGGTATAAAACGTGTGAATTACTTTATCCATAACACTGCATCAGTTACATTCACCTCATTTAATAAAATGGCTGCCTTTATAGTTAGACAAATGTGTTTACTTTTTCATACCCTATAAAATTAAGCATATGAGGCTCCCATCATATTGCATAATAATTTATAAATTACCAAAGCTAGAGAGCTTAGAAACTGGATCTGTTAGTAGCTACAATTTAAAATTTTTTAATTAAGACAAAATTAGATAGGCTTTTAGTATCTTTTTTGGTACTTGTATCTAACATTTCAAACAAATGCAGCTGACTAAATGTAATTTTGTTTGAGGATATTTCCAAATAAATACCCACCCACCGCCCACACCCCACCCATAAGAGATAAACGGTAAAGCAATAGGTATACAGAGCAACAACCGATGTAAAGAAGAAATCAGACTTCAGCAAGAATAAGCACTACCTTAATCAGGCGGCGTTTAATGAGCTGCTGATCAGCAGAGAGAAACCCATGATTGATTTTAGGAAACACCATCTGATCAGTCAGGTGAGGTCAAAGGTTGAAGTTCAGAGATGAGAGAGTTGAAGAATAGACATCAGAAGGCCCCAAGAAAGAAATAAAGATATACACATTAGACTTATAATGATTATAAACAAAATAGAACTGGCACTTATGTCTAACGTTAGACCCACTGACTCTTCTCGAAAGAAATATCACCCTGAAATGCGATGCCGAGACCAGATCTTCAGTAGTAATGAACATTTTTTGTGCTTCATCATTTCACTGTGGACGTTGGATCTTTTTAATGTAGTTTATTCCCAGAAGCAGGTAAGCAGGTGCACCCCTGCATTCTTCACTCTGAGCAGAAAGTCTAGAGACAAAATGCCAGTTCCATTTCCATCAGACTTGTCAACCAGCATAATGTGACGTGAACTTGACTGCCATTTTATTGACACCCGAAGTCCAGAGAGAGTACTTAGGATTATTTAATTGACTGGAAAAATATTACAGAGCATTAGAATGCATACAAATTAAGCCATCAAGGCATGCCATGGTTCTAGATTGCTATGCCCACCTCTCTTCACAGTACCTGTTTGATGTCAATATCCTCCTCTCAAGTATGCTCAGGGTACACCCTCTTAATAGACATTTGACCTCAATGATGCAAGTGGGGTCCCAAGTGCCCAATAACTTGACATATATGATGAGAGGAAGCCAACGGGCTCGGTAAGCCAATTGAATGGTTCCTGCTCACGCTTATGCTGATTGCATTTCTGACTACACAGGCATGAGTAACAACCACAAACCTTGACGGTGAGGATCTGATTACTGTGCAGGGCAGCAACTGTGGGGAAGCCTGGCAGGCCCTATGGACATAGCACAGCACCAAAACAACACGACATAAAATGTCACACAGACATTTCACTGGGGGACAAACAAAACAAGCACATACCTAGTGCCTCCCTTCCCTGGCTTTAAGTCTTGCCTCGTCTGACACACCATAAACAAAATTAGACACCTGAGGCCCCAAAATAAACCTTTTTTTTTTTTTTGAGATGAAGTCTCACCTGTTGCTCAGGCTGGAGTGCAGTGGCCTGATCTAGGCTCACTGCAACCTCCACCTCCCGAGTTCAAGCAATTCTTCTGCCTCAGCCTCCCTAGTGCTGGGATCACAGGCGTGTGCCACCACGCCCAGCTAAGTTTTGTATTTTTAGTAGAGACGGGGTTTCACCTTGTTGGCCAGGCTGGTCTCCAACTCCTGACCTCAAGTGATCCACCCACCTCGGCCTCCCAAAGTGCTAGGATTACAGGCGTGAGCCACCATGTCCAGACTTTTTTTTTTTCCTTTTTTTGAGACAGAGTCTTGCTCTGTCACCTAGGCTGGAGTGCACTGGCACATCTCAGCTCACTGAAACCTCTGTCCCAGGGTTCAAGTGATTCTCTGTCTCAGCCTGTCCAGTAGTTGGGATTACAGGCATGTGCCACCACGCCCAGATAATTTTTGTAGTTGTAGTAGAGACTGGATTTCACCATGTTGGCCAGGCTGGTCTCAAACTCCTGACCTCAAGTGATCTGACCGCCTCGGCCTCCCAAAGGGCTGGGATTACAGGCATAAACCATCATGCCTAGTCAAACCAATAATTTCCTAAAGCATGGAATGGGGAAACTGAGAGGTCATAGTCATTGAGCCTGGGGCAGGTACAGTGGGATCTGTGCCTACACGGTGTAAAGAGTTTGCTACATGGAGCATTTCTGGAATCTTACAAAATTACAATCTCTTAATTACAAAATGTTAGTACAAAATGGAGATAACTATAGACACTGTTATGAAAACCACACTGTAATTTCCCTCCATTGACATTCTGTTTACAACTCAGGATATACAATACGTGTATTAATTCTTTTTTGGACAACAACAGGGAACAAAATTTTGCCATCCGATCATACTTATTCCCCAGAATAAACACAGTACACCTCAAAAAATACAGTCTTGTCACCCACATATCAAAATTTCTCTCTCCAATCATATGATGAATCTCAGAACTCTCCTGTTTCAGGAATTCATGCAAAGGTGGTGGATGAAAATCTGTCTCTTATAACATGTGTATTTCATGTCAGGGGGATTTATGGTCACACTCTGCAGTAATCACTTCTGTCACATAACTTTTCCGAAAGAACTTGACAGTTCACACAACCCCTTAATGCAGAAAAGCGGTTTTGAATTCCTTGAGAACATGGAGAGATGTTTTAGAGACTCGTTCTTCAATAACTTGTACTAACTCCTCCTCACAGGCGTTATCAATTGGTTAAGTCTGAGAGAGAAATTTTGCCTTTGTTCTATTTCTTTTCTAAGAACATGTGAAACTAAAGCCTTTTATTCCTTTTTTTCTAAAACACACACACACACACACACACACAGAACATGTTTACCATACAAATAAAATAAACAACAACCACAGCAATACATGGCCTGGGCTCTCTCTCTTCCCACCCAAATTTATCTTGCAGATATTTTTAGGAAAGCCCAGGAAATTTCTACATTTTTAGTTTTATTAGTTTTGTGAAGATTTCACCCCCCACATCCCTCACATTAGAGATATGTTTTTCATTTTAAGAAAGGCAGAAAAATTAGTTTGTAGTCTGAAGACACTTCTTCAGCTCTAATGCCTTTGATTCTCAGTCTTCAGGACTACAACTTCTCAGGAAGCAAAACAGAGAAAATCTTATCTTTCGCCAAGTCCGTTCTGATAAGGCTATTAAGTGGCTCCCTAGTTTTGAGGTGACCCATGTCCTCTTTTTCTTCTCTCTAAATACAAGTCCTTTAAATATAGATTCTGCATAAATTCAGAAATGCTACAAGTTGGAAAACAGATGTATACAATTTGCTTTTGTTTTACTATGGAATATGAGTTTAAAATGTTATTAGATGGTAATGTGCCAGCATCTTTCCATCTGTGACTCATTAGCCCTATATTACACAGTCAGAATTTTATATATAAAGCTCATATTTATGTAACAAAGAACAAAAACAGATACAAACAAGAAGTCTATGAGGGATCAGAATCTTGATTAGTGGCGATAAATCATAATGTCACTTGAAACAGGATTATCTAACAAAATAATTTTAAATTAAAAACCTTTTAGCAGCACACATGGTAGGCCTTACAAATATTTCGAAATTTGAATGTATAAATAAGTCACTTCTTATATTCATGTCTGAGCATGACCAGCTTTCTATTTGATCATATTTTCAAAATACTCACACACACTCAAAAAGCCTTAAGTTGTATAACTCCTTAGTTTGGGTTCCAATTTTAATGAGATCTAAAGAGAGAAGTGGATAGTTAATTCTCACCTCAGAAAGATCTTTTCCCTCAAACAGAATAATCTCTATTTGAGGAAGCTGATTTATATTTCTTAATCATCTTGACTGTGAAAATGCTACCTATTAGGTGTTTAGAGCTACATTTTAAAGATCTCATTTGCATGCTAGGCAAAATAATTTTTCAGGAGTTTATGTGTAGCAAAGTAAAAAGGGGACATGGGGACGGATTCTCTTACACTAACAGAAATCCCATGATTTGGGCTGCAATGTCCTAGGACCCTGTGCTTTTCAAACTGGGGTAAAAGTAACCCTGAGAGATTATGCTGGTGTCCTAGAGAGTGTTTCAAAGCAATAACAAATATGGTCCATCCTCCTAAAAAGTCCATTCAATTAATGGCAAATACATTTAAACATTATTATGTAAAGCAAACATTGATATATTATAGGGTTATGGCATTCAAAATTGAACATGTTTTAAACATTTTCACCATTTGATGGTGGTAAAAAAAATCCCATTTCACAGGGGCTGCCTCCAGATCCTAGGGAGACACCGACTCTGCTTCCTGTGTGAGTTCTTTGGAGGGTTGGTTTCTAAAGCACAGGTGTTGACACCTATCCTCAGCACAGGTGTTGATACCTTATGGCTTCGTGTGGCCCCACCTGCTAGGCTTCTCTAGCCGCTCATACAGAGGATACAATTTTTATTAACTATACCATTTTTTCCCACAGTATCATTAGTCATATCCTTTCTAAACAAATACAATGGACATACTTTACTTGGTTTTGTATCTCAGAAAGTTTGCCTGGTACACAGATGGTTTGAGTGTGTGTGGAAAAACAAACGTCTCCAGAAAAATATGGAGAAAAAATCCAGGAATACGCTGAATATTGAAATAATTTTTGTTATTGTTGTTGTTTTTTGAGATGGAGTCTGACTCTGTCGCCCAGACTTGAGTGCAGTGGCATGATCTCAGCTCACTGCAACCTCCGCATCCTGAGTTCAAGCACTTCTCCTGCCTCAGCCCCCTCAGTAGCTGGGACTACAGGCATGAGCCACCATGCCCAGCTATTTTTCTGTATTTTTAGTAGAGATGGGGTTTCACCATGTTGGCCAGGCTGGTCTCAAACTCCTGACCTCAAGTGATCCGCCCACCTCAGCCTCCCATAGTGCTGGGATTACAGGCATGAGCCACTGCACCTGGCCTGAAATAATTTGTACACATTTTCACCCCCAAATACTTTGAATTATTAAGAAATCAGATGAATAAGAGCTGTAAAATTATCATATATAACTCATTTTTTTTCCCTCCTGAGAGCATAAAGCCTCAGACAGCTTCATGAATCTTCACGACATTCTATGAAGTAGGCAACCATCTCACAATCAGTATTTTGACATCGTGACAGGAAAGGCTATATCTCCCCCTTCATTACCAACTAGAAGAAACAATGCAAGCCTACCCCAAACGGATATTGAACAAACAAATAATTCATAAGAAATGCTTCTAACTACTTAGAGGCCATACATTCAAGGTGTTACTGTCATTTTTACTGTGTACTCAGTAATAATGAGTATTATAAGATTACAAATAGTGAGAAAATTTTGTGCTTTCTCAAAAGTATTCAGTAAGGCAATGACAGAGCCAGGAATTCAATCCAGGTCTTCTGATTCTAAACTTTGTCATTATGCAATTTATGTGTTTATAATTTTCTTCTACCTGCTTTACAGTTTAAATATTAGAAAGCTTAAAAATTGATTAACATTCAACAATATTTAGAAAGCGTTTGTTGAGCACCTTCTGTGCAACATTCACTATGCCACGCTCTGGGGATTGAATGCTGAGCAAGATCCCATGCTCACAGGGTTTACCATCTAGTGGAGAAATAGAAATAAGCTGGCAGTTATCATACAGAGTGATAAGTATTATGGTGGAGAAGTGGGGGGGGGCTGCAAAGAAAATAAAATGTGCACTAGACACATGTTTCAGGAGCCATGGAAGACCTCCCAAGCCAGGTGAAGTAGAGGCTGGAGGTTGGTATAGGAAGAGTAAAACTGAAGATAGATCATTTAGGAAGGTATTACAATAGTCTAGCTGTGAGATTGTGTCTTAGAACTAGAGGAAGGACAAATCAATTGTTTCAATTGTTATTAAGGAAGTTGAATTTGTAGGACTTGTAACTTGGTTGAGAATATAAGGGTAAATGAGGAGCAGAGAATGGTCCTAGGTCTCTAGCTTGGACAATGGAAGGATAGTAGATGGAACACAAGGAAAAGGCTTTCTGGGGTAGGCAGGTAGTTATGAATGATGAATTCAGCTATAGATTCGCTGAATTTGAGATGTCTATGGACAGCCAAGGGGCAGCAGTTGGACATGCATATAAAACAGAAGAAAGGTGAGAAATGACTGGGCACGGTGGCTCATGCCTATAATCCCAGCACTTTGGGAGGCTGAGGCAGGCAGATCATGAGGAGTTGGATACCAGCCTGGCCAACATGGTGAAACCCTGTCCCTACTAAAAATACAAAAATTGGCTGGGCGCGGTGGCTCAAGCCTGTAATCCCAGCACTTTGGGAGGCCGAGACGGGCGGATCAAGAGGTCAGGAGATCGAGACCATCCTGGCTAACACGGTGAAACCCCGTCTCTACTAAAAAATACAAAAAACTAGCCGGGCGAGGTGGCGGGCGCCTGTAGTCCCAGCTACTCCGGAGGCTGAGGCAGGAGAATGGCGTAAACCCGGGAGGCGGAGCTTGCAGTGAGCTGAGATCCGGCCACTGCACTCCAGCCCCGGCGACAGAGCGAGACTCCGTCTCAAAAAAAAAATACAAAAATTAGCTTGGCATGGTGGCAGGTGTCTGTAATCTTGGGCAGGTACTTGGGAGGCTGAGGCAGGAGAATCATTTGAACCTGGGAGGCAGAGGTTGCAGTGAGCCGAGATTGCGCCTTTGCACTCCAACCTGGGCAACAACAGCAAAACTCCATCTCAAAAAAAAAAAAAAAAAAAAAATTAAATAAATAAAAAAGAAAGAAAAAAAGGTGAGAATTATGAGCCACAGGGATATGCGAAGTCACTTTGGGAGGTTGTAGAGAGGGCAGACCTAGGAAAGAACCCTTCAAAAGACAGGTTTAAGGGATGAGCAGAGGAAGAGGCAACCACAAAGAAGATGAAAAGGAGTGGCTATAGAAGCAGGAGGAATGGTAATTCTCCTTACAAAAGTTCTAGTCAGGCAAATGACTCAAAATGATAGATTCGCATACTTTACTTTGCTGTTTATTGCATCATCAATAATGCTGCCTAAATCACATAAATGACTCATAATAAGAACAGGTTAACAATGGCCAGTGTCACTGACAATGGCTGATCATTGATCAGCACAAGGGAGTGTACCTGAGGTTGTAGGGCTATGGATGAAAAGATAATTATTTTACTTATAAAGAGTCAAAGGGCCCCAATAGCAAGTCATATTGAAAGAAAAAATATGCATTATGCTGAGAAATGAAATCTCCAAGTTTCTCCATAATGTAAATACTATCATGATTCTGTTTGCCCAAAATACATCATGCATTACAACACGACCATTACAGTGGGCATGTGTGCAGCATAAATAGAGATAAATACTCCTCAAAGCTGATAAAATAATTTCTATCTAAGAGAGACCAGATGGGGAAACACTATAATAGGATACAAAAATATTTAGGTAAAAAAATTGCTTCAGTTTAGCAGAAACTGTTAGAAGGCTAAATTAAGAAAGAAAAGAATTTAAGAGAAGGAAATTTGCAACTAGATCATTCCATATTGCAGTAGATGGTATAATTTATCTGTCTGAATAGAAAAATCAACTATATAAAGCTAAACAGCTAGAGGAATTTTTGAACAATCATGCAATATGAGAATTGGAGCCTGTGGAAATCAGAAGTTATAACTGATGGTAAAAGATTGCCTCATGGAAGAATTAGCCTTCTGTAGTTGAATATAACATTTTCAACTGGCTCAAAAAATTACTATTTTTCTATTTTATTGATACTCTAAATTCTATTCTACTACATTTTCTCATAAATTTTAACCCTAGTCACTCCAGGAATTATCTTTTTTTGTCTATAAATGGTAAGTGTAAATTTTACAAGTTATTTGAATATAATATTTTCAACTGGTTCAAAAAGTTACTTTTTTTTAATAGATACTCTAAATTCCATTTTACTATGTTTTATCATAAATATTAACCCTAGTCAGTCCAGGAACTGTCTTTTTATATGTCGATGATAAGCGTAATTTTACAAGTCATTTGGAAGAGAAAGAAAAAAATGCAATCTCTGTATTGACAAATGTCATTAAATACTGTAGTTACTAAAATGCTAAGTAAGAGAAGACAGCCTGCAAAAGATCTATGAATAAGAAGACAGCAGATAAACTTCAACACTGGCAAGTGCAAATATTAAGAAAAGTGCCTGGAATACTCATATAGTGCCGAAGGCTCTATTTGTTGTATATGACCTATTAGGGGATTCCAGGGCTTGTTGTAAAGTGCTCCCTAATGACATACAGCTAAGAAAGGCCAAGAGAAGATGAGACCCCATGAAAAGAGGTAGAATTCCGGAAGAAGGATTTTCCTGGTCTGAGTGAACCAGAGAAGCATAGACACAGGATATAGGGAAGAAAAATAAAGCAGCCTTGAAGTCTGGGAAGATGAACAAAAATAAAACTGTATTGATTTTATTTATATACACTCTGCTAGAAATGGATCAGAGCTATTCTCTACAAATAAACATCAAGAGAGCAGTCCGGTCTTAGGGTTTCTTAATAATAATTAAAATAATAAATAATGACAATGGTGATGATGGTATTAATAGTGGTTAAGGTTTATATGATACTTTCTTTGCATGAGGTATTCTTCTAAGAATTTTATAAATATTAACTCTTTTAATCCTCACACCAACTACTTGACAGATGAGGAATTTGAGACACGAAGAGGTGAGGGGTCTTGCCCATCCAACTGTAAATGGCAGAGCCAAGAGTCACCCCCTGGCCACCTGCTCCAGTGTCAACCATCTTAACCAGCATATTTTCCATAAATTTTTCTTTTTCTTTTTTTTTTTTTGAGACTGAGTCTCACTCTGTTGCCCAGGCTGGAGTGCAGTGGCAAAATCTCGGCTCACTGAAACCTCTGCCTCCTGGGTCCAAGTGATTCTCCTGCCTCAACCTCTCAAGTAGCTGGGACTACAGGCATGCAGCACCACATGCCCAGCTAATTTTTTTTGCATTTTTAGTAGAGAAGGGTTTCACCATGTTGACTAGGATGGTCTCAATCTCTTCACCTCGTGATCCACCCACCTTGGCCTCCCAAAGTGCTGGGATTACAGGCATGAGTCACTGTGTCCATCCCCATATCTTCCATAAATTTTTCATAGTCTCTGAATTTCATTTTCACTTATTCATTTATTCAATAAGAATTTAACACAATCGCACAATGACCAAGGCAATATTTGGACATTGGGATTAGAGCGGTAAACAAGATAGACCTTATACCAGGCCTTATGGAGCTTAGAATGTATGAAGGCAGGTAGACACGAAACAAGCAACTTCACATGTGGCTGGGATCTCTTTTGCTAACATTTATCCATGCTCTTTTTCTCTTGTATTTTTTCATTTCCTCCCCACTCCTGCATCAAGCTCTTAGATGACCCTTTGCTTAGGGCCTCAGAGGAGGCATAAGGAGGCAGAGTGCAAGACGTAACTTGTCTACCAACCTTTCTAGAAATGAAAAATACCTAGAAAGACACTCCCCCAAACTAGAAGTGAGGAAAGAGATCTGTAGTCTCCGAGAGCAGAGAGGGACCTAAGCTCTGCTACCCAGCAGCACTTCCAGGAAAGCAACACCACAAAGAAATGGCCATGTGGCATGTCAGACAGACATGTGTGAGCAGCCTTGCAAAGGATGCCCCTGCCTGAAGTACTGCACAGAAGTAGCAGAAAGATTCCCATGCCCCATAGGTGCAGTCGTGACACACTAGGAGACCCTTGTGGCTAGCCACTCTCAAAGGGCAACAATACTTTTCCTTCCTGATACTTCCGCCTAGATGAACACTGGAAAAAAATAGAAAATATATTTTCCTTTTCTAAAGACATACTGAATCAACACTTGGTATATAGAGATTAGGTTCTATTTTAGGAACTCCCCCTGGAGATGTAGACTCTGTTCTTCAATTTGGGCAAGGTCAAGATAAGGGCAATGGCAAAGGGTTGTAAGGATTCCTGTGGGAGGTCAGATTGATGAGAACAAGAGGGATGAACTAAAACATGCATTCCTTCATGTGACAAAGGTCTCTGGAATACATGCTATACGCCAAGTACAGTGAAAGAAGCTGCAGGGGTTCAAATCTAATGGGGGAGAAGGAATTGTCATATGAATGTCAATCCACATGGAAAATGTGTTAAATTAGTGCTCTGATTAGAGCAGCAGGCAGTACTTAAGCTTATTCTGTCTGAGGACTGGAGTAAGACTCCCATAAAGGTAGAAATTAAGACATGTGAAGATGATTAGGATCCTGGTATTGCAGTGAAGCGTGGACTGGAGGCCTCTGGAGGAAGGTATTCCAGTCTGTAGCACAGTGAACAAAGGAGAAGGTACACTCAGGAAATTCTGGTAAGGTGAGTTTGGCTGTGGTGAAGCACACACATTTTAGATAAATGCCTGGAAAAATTGATAGGGCACAGATGTGGGAGGTCTGAAAAGAAGCTTCAAGACGGAAGTAGTGGAAAGCCATGAAGGTTTTTACCCAACAAAGGTGCCATGCCATGTGAGTACAAGGAAGACAATTCTGACACAAGTAAAGAACAGATTAAAAACCAAGATACGGTTCATGATCCTTCATCTGCAGTTCCAAAACCCAAAGCCCCTGAAAATAAATATTTTTTCTTTTTTCAAATTTTTTTCTCCTTCCTTCCTTCCTTCCTCTCTCTCTCTCTCTCTCTCTCTCTGTCTCACTCTGTTGCAGAGGCTGGAGTACAGTGATGCAATCTCAGCTCACTGCAAACTCTGCCTCCCAGGTTCAAGTGATTCTCCTGCCTCAGCCTCCCGAATAGGTGGCACTATAGACACCCACCACCATGCCCAGCTAATTTTTGTATTTTTAGTAGAGATGGGATTTCACAATGTTGGCCAGGCTGGTCTCAAATTCCTGATCTCAGGTGATCCACACACCTTGGCTTCTTAAAGTGTTGGGATTACAAGCGTGAGCTACCGTGCCCAGCCAAAATATTTTTTCTTAAGTTTTAAAGTTTTTCCTGTTTTCAGGAAACTTATGTGATGGAAAAAACTTACTTGAACAGATGTAAGGCTATTTATGGTCATTAATAATCCTTCTAAGTGTGAATATGCATATGTTTCACTGTAGAATTTGATGGTTTGATTACAGGGTGTCTCAGGCCCCTAAGGGTTTCAGACAATATGCATAGCATGAACTAAATTAACTTTCTAATTCCTAAAAACTCTAAGTTCTGAAACACGTTTGACTAACAAGAGTTTTAAGAAGGGATTGTGAGCCTAGTTCAAAATTAATGACAAAGAGCTCTTTAGCAGAACCAAAGATTATAGAAAGAGTGATAAGTTTTGAATTTAAGGAAATGAATGTGGGTTTGAACAATAAAATGTATTAATTATAGACAAGTCTAAAAAATGCCCTGTCTCAATATATGGCAACCTGCATTACATATTATAATTTATACCAGTTTGTAGTAATTAAAAATAAATCTACTTTTATGATTTCAGTGTTATATATTAATGAGAACTAGTATGATCAATTATCTGGTATACATCTTTTAATTAATTGCCTTAATGAATAAATAAGCACATTTATAATTAGCACCTATTTTGCAAATAAGCAAAAAAACTGTGAAAATTTTGTCTTTTTATGAAATGAAAAAAAATTCTCCAGCAGTCCTGTTTAGAACGTCAACTTGATTGTCAATCACTGCATAAAAATCTACTTAAACCTCCCTGTGAAAACAAAAATGGTGCAAAAGCAGGCTTGAATTCAGCCCCATCTGAATTTCATGCAATATGCCTTTGAAATACAAATTTTGAATTATGGAGCTCAGATTATAGTTTTTTAATTCTCAAAAACTCTTCCAAGATGGTGCAGTATAAAAATAGCATGCAATACAATAATATTTTGGAACTACATTTCTATAAAACCTAGGCTGCTCTTCAATTGAGGTTGCCAGGTCAAGGACTCATCTCAACTTGAGTATATTCCATCCATTTTCTGAAAGGAAACAGTCTACATCTGGGAGAGGAGGCACAGCATGGATCAGGAAAGAAGATCAGTAGCTGACAGGGCATCTGACACTAAAGGGAAAAGAGGCATTTCTCCAGTAGACCGTGAGAAAACCTCAACTTTTTTTTGGATGTTTCATGCTGGGAGAGAAAGCATAAGTGTCCTGCCATTCTCTGGATACTCTATTTAGTACTCCGATTTAATGAGTGTTGGCTAAACATCCTTGTTTGATACTAGATTGAGTTGACTCTAAAATTCCTTGGGCATGCATCCTGAATGGTAGCCTCTTTTCTACTCATGGAAGAAGTAGATGGCTATAATGGATGGAAAATCATCCTGTACTTCCTTGTATACCTCTGAAGTTCAACATCCACCCTAAATAAGGTTTAGCCCACAGTAAATGCCTGACAGCCCTCTGGGATAACTGAACTCTTCAAAAAGATAATGGAGTGCTTGGAACAGTAGAGCAGAGAGTAACGTTACTTGTAGTGGTACTCTTCTAGGTAACTTTCTCTACTAGTTCATCTGGTCCTGTTCTCCAACATCCTCCTTTAGTTCAAATCCTAATTTTGTAGTGTTTTCTCAGGGTCTGCTCAATTATACAACAGTAAAATAGAGTCTGTTGCTTGAGACCATCCCTGAACTCTGCATGTTTCCCAAAGAGGCTAAAATATTTATTGCAATTTAGGACATGTTTGAACATCCTGTAATTATTTTTGTATTTGATGTCACTTGTACATATGGAGTAAATTGAAATGACTATAAGAATTGGCAGATAATGTAAATAAAGAAGCAGGTTGAAGACAAAAGGAAGTGGGGAGACTTCGCTGAATAGAAGAGTGATGCTGGGGCTGAAAGGAAACAATAACTAATCCCTTGATTTTTGCCACAGATAAAAGCAGACCTAGTGCAGCTACATCTTCACCTGCTTCATGAGAAACCAAAAATGAAAGTCTTTTTTAAGAAAAAAAATAAATGCTTCAGATTTTAATGTTTGCTAACAATTGAAATTTTGTTTACACATTTTATATTCCAAATGAAAATACATTTGATAGTAGGATTTGTCTCACAGATCACCAGTTAAAGATCTCTGATTTAGTGTTTTTGAATGGTGAAATACAAACAAAACAACTGTAGGACTTTGCCTCATAGCACACTTAGCCCAACCGATAGAACTTTATTTTGTTGCATTAGCATTTGAAGAAAGGGTTACTGGTTCTTATTGTATCAATTACACATTGTAATTCACAGCACTGATTCTTAAATCATAGAAATGTCAAAATATGATTGTTATACACTATCTCTAGCAGGAATAAGAACAGAACACGGTATAATTCCTTTTTGAAAAGGACGTACCTACATCCCATAGTGATTAATTCATCTGGGAGGAGTCCCATGATTTGCTGTTAATGAAAGGGGCTGTTGTAATCTACATGAGAATTATGGTTTCTCTGGGATTGTCAAAACCGAATTTCCTGACTTCTGTGAAATTAAATCTAAACTTTAGAATGACATAAATATTGAAAAATCATAAAATAAACTTTCCACTTTTTGATTTTAATTTCCTAGTGGTTGATAATGTTATTTAATGAAATGCAGTACATTTTTTATATTAAGTAGTGTATCACATGCTATCATGTTTATTTAATTCTTAAAAGTGATATTTATTTGCACATATAATTTACTTGAAATAACTACACTGATAATATTCATATTTAACCTCAAAAGTCTTTTATACTTCCAAATTTCAAGTACTTTTATGCTTCCAAATTTAGATAATAATAAGGCAGACAAAAATGTCAAGAGTAAAGATTAGATTGTCTTTGTTACTGAAAATGAGGGCTCAAAATATGCCTTAGGTGCAATTTTGAATAGGAACAATTCTTTCTTTATTTAAATGCACTTAGTATTCCATTTATCAAAGAAAATTGTCCATATATAATAGAAAAAAGATTTTCTCTTTTTATGGTTACATGAATTAATTCAAAATGTAACGTGGTCTTTCAACTTAGTAAATTTTAAATGATACATATGCATTATTTGCTATTAAATAAAAGAGAAAAAAAGGGAATGACAATGCTCTCGGTTTGAATACATAACTAATCCAGACCAAGGAAAAAACTTTCCCTGATGTTTTAAAAGATCTAAAAGCAATAGCCCAATTTACAAAATACAGACGTATGTTATAAATCTTTTTTTTTTAATGGGTCTTCGATTTCAGTACCCATAGGAACAAAGTTTATGTTTTAAAAACCAGGTGGCATCTGGGATACCCAGATAAGTGACCAGTTCTACCACCTCATTAGCTACAAGTTTTATGACTCACATATGTGGTTAAAAAATTGCAAGATGTATGTCTGTCATGTCATTATTGAAATTGAATTGCTTATTTTCACACAAGGGACTGTCAATCATTCTCCTTGGGTGATATGGGATTTTAGCAAGTAAGAAACATGAAAGAGAGGAAGAAGAAGTTACTATTTTATAGCTCTGGGATGAAGCTTCGTAACATTATAAAGAGTTGAGATTAAGCTTCATAAACTTTAACTGCGAAATTGTCCACGTTTCTTGACTTGCGAAATGTTGGGGAAGTTAATGTCGGGAAAGTGGCACAAAACAAATTTGACTAAGAAAAAAAAAAAGATTTTTCAAGGGAAATGTGAGTCAACTTTTGTACAAGGCATAATTATCCAATTTGTGAATTACTAAGAGCCTAATAATTCACAAATTGCAGAGTGGACTTCCCTTCCCCTCTCCTATTCTTTGTAGGATTTCCTTCTTTATGAATATCTTAATTACAAAAAGAAATAAAAAAGGAAGTGAAAGTCAATCCAAGGATTAACACAGAAGAGTAGCATGGAACATTATGATCTGTGTCAGGAGCACTTAGGCTTCATAAAGACTGGGAGGAATTTCTAAGGGCAACAAAAAGAGCATATTCTGTTAGATGCAGCCAGAGAAGGATAATAAAATAATAGATCTATTTTTTTCAGTCAACTGAGAATAAAATGTGAATAGTTGATAGAAGAAAGCAGTAGCAACCAGTTCCTATTTAGCTTCTAATTCTCTGTCAAACAGAAAAAAATATAGTTGTTTGAATTAAACATTGCCACAAATACTGGTGTATTAAATGCCAAGGAAAGTGAAGAGATTAGTATGAAAACTTTGCAAATATAAATGTGTTTTAGCCCGAATAAATAGTTTTCAAAATACTGAGCATTTGCCAAAAAAATTACTCAACCATTCACATCACTTTTTCGGGAACTGTGAAAAGTGCAAGAAGCAATATAAGAGAGAAAAAGGTAGCTCTGTGAAGTATAGACAGATTGCTAAAATTTGTATTGACCTAAGTAAAGATGAGAATATATTATTAAAAGGATTGTTGGTGAAAATTTATAACAGAATACTAACTTTATTTCCTTTTTAAAAGGGTTATTAGTAGGTGGATGCACATATGTAACTGGATTTCAGCAAGGGGTATGCCAAGGTTTCCTGTATTATCCTTAGATTCTATATTGAGAAATCTGAACTGAAAATCAATGAAAAGATTTTTAACTGGATTTATAACTGGTTGAACAATCTACACAGATAATAATGCTTAACCAGACACACAGTTCAGGACCTCCGGACTGATCCATTCAATATATATTTTTTTGTTTTGTTTTTTTGAGACAGAATTTTGCTCTTTTCTCCCAGGCTGCAGTGCAATGGTGCAATCTTGGCTCACTGCAACCTCCGCCTCCCAGGTTCAAGCAATTCTCCTGCCTCAGCCTCCCAAGTACCTGGGATTACAGGTGCGTGCCACCGCGCCCAGCAAATTTTTATATTTTTAGTAGAGATGGGGTTTTACCATGTTGGCCAGGCTGGTCTGAAACTCCTGACCTCAGGTGATTTACCTGCTTCGGTCTCCGAAAGTGCTGGGATTACAGGCATGAGCCACTGTGCCCAGCCTCAATATATGTATTAATGAATCTGTCTTCTCAAACTTTGGGTGTGGGAATGATTTTTGTCTCTACATGAATATTTCTATATCTATATCTCAAATATCCAGGAAATGGGAGAGAAGAAGAGGTATAATGTTTGTTGGGTTGCAAATCAGAATCCAGAGGGGACCTCAACAGGATGGAATGATGAGAGTGGTATATTAATAACATGGATAAAAGAAAGTAATGGTGTGTGAATCCAATAAACTAGCTATGTAAATACACAATTGAGGAGCTAAGAATAACAGTTAAAAAAAAAATTTAGAATTTAAGTTGATAAATTTATACATTAATATATGATATGGCTGCCAATGTTGTTTCAAGCTCATCTAATTCCAGACTGTATTAACATAAACAGACACATACAGAGGTAGGTTTTATCCCAAACACATTTATCCAGGTGTGCCTGGATAAATGTGTTTGCTTTCTACACATTATCCTTTAAGGAGGACATAGGAACATGTATAGAGAACCTGTATGACAGTAAGAGGGCAAAAACTGTTCACACGAGGAATGGATGAAGAAGATGGGGTTGGAGCAGGAGAAGATGAGATGGGACATGAGAGGTATTTTAAATAGGCTGAAAACTGAAGGGAGAGCACAGAGTAGAACCACCACCACCACAGGGTGTATTCAGTTTCAGCTGGGCCATCACTGCCAAAGAATGTAACCAATAATGGAAGAGCTTTAAGATTCATTTCACCCATGAGCTTCAGTGTTTCTATAAACCACTGAAGGACAGTCATGTTTAAGAATAATTAGTTCAGAAGACAGGACTGAAACTAAATGTATAGGAAGTAGAGAATGATAGATGTTGATTCAAAAGAAGGAACAATAAATATTTGTTGAATGAATGATTGAATTACTTTGCAATGTTAGAACTGTCTATGATTAGAATAGTCTGCTTTTTAAAAGAGTGAGTTCCTTGTCACTGAAGATGTTTGAATAAAACTCAGCTTAGGACACCCTATAGAAGTTTCTAGGCAATTAGCTGGCAGGGCCAATTGCCTAAATGGGTGACATGGGTTTATTTTACTGTTATAAGAAAAAGTCTGATGAGGCAGCAAGTGAATTTCTCTTATCCATATTATCTTCCGCCTCCTCATCACTCTTTTAAAATAGGACAACTATCATTTATCTAGAAAGTCTTTCTGGCATTGACAAACCATTTTTAATTCTAATAAAAAGCAAAATGTGACCTCCTATATTACCCAATAGTTTAAAACACTATAAGAAAAAAAATTCAGATGCATTCAACTCTTTCCGATAAAAGGAAATACAATCTACCATATAGGATTCTATTTATGTTATCGTTTTTATTTTTTAACCTTTGGACCATCTCATTAAATTCTATATTTATTGCAGTCAGATAAATTAACTTTGAATTTATTTTTATATCAAGGTGGACACAAAGAAAAAAGAATTGAATAATACTGACCCAAATTAGTTCTTCCTCTTAAGATTTGTCAATACAACCATAAAGGGCAACTCCAAACAATTCATGATCTTGTTCTTCATTGATGCCTCAACAGGGCAATTTTGTTAGAAATACTTACAAGGGAAAATGTTCCGTTAACCCAACTGCACAAACAAAACCCAGAAAGTACATATAATAACTTAAAACATGGGTGTTTAGAGAAGTATACGGACTAGTATTATAAATGAAATTATTTGGGTCCAACAACGAAAACATATGCAACTAAATACAATATGATTCTAAATATCTACGAATTTTGGCTATGACCTATATAAGATATCTAAGCTAGATCATCTTAGGTAATAAACCAACATTAAAAAAAAAAAAAACCTCTAGGAAATTCTGAAATTTAGAGTCCCATTTTTCCTTAAAGGAGTGATTCTGAAATTCTCCCCCTCAAAGTCTCCTATGTTTCTAATTTTAAACATATGCAATTAAAAGACTAAAATTCATCTTTTTAACATTATTTACATGTTACTTAATGACAGTTATTCTATCTACAACTGTGCTAACTTTCTAAAAATTCTGTTATTCTATAATTTATATTTTAAACAAAAAATCTTGCAGATAACATAAATTCTGTTGGAATCTTGATGTAAAACTACCAAATTTGAACTATACTAATTTTAATCTTTGAGCAGACTGGTATACTAATAAAAATTCTACAGTACCATAGACTGAAAACCACAAGTATAAAAATAATTCTATATAATTTTAAAACAAACCGTATGTAAATTATGTTAAAGGAACTACTATAGCCTCTTTTTCTAGAAAGTAAATGATTCATAATTAATTGTTTTGTGATCTATGTGTTTGTAAATTTTGATGGACTTTGTCATCATAACATCAAAAGCAAAATCACCCTAATATCTAATCCAGTTATTGCAAACTTCAATACCAACAGAAACTGCACACATATGTAAGTAAATGGAACAGGTTGGGTGTCACCGGGGATAATTCAAAATGCATGTCCTACCTAAAGCAGACAGACTCCATTCACCTTCAGTCAACTTTCCTTATAAAGGAAGGTAAACTCAATGGTACTAGCTTTTTACATTTCTCAAGAGAAAATTTTAAATAAGATTTATATGAAATTGCCCAGTATTAGCAACTAATCTGGGAAAGAAAAATGAAATGTATCTACTACCAAAATCTGCTTCACAGGCTACCAGTTTGCAGCCTCTAATCTGCTCCTTTGTGAATTACTAATTTAAAATATAGAAGGAAGATTGCACCAAATAGTGAACACATTCCAATAACAGGAAAAAAATAAAGACATTGAATTCCTTTTCCCCACTACAACCAAAGGTGTTAATCTCTACCCTAAAAAGAAATTCCATATTAGTTGTGACAGTTTCTCAAACTACAACCCTGTTGGCACATGCCATTACATTTGACACATTCTAAAAATTGTGACTTGTTGTAACAGTTACAATATAAAATTCTGGGTAGATACAATGACTCAAACTTTGCATTCTTCTCTGACACATTTTATTAGAAGTACATGGCTCCAAAGTGGAAGTAATACCACAGACCAGTATAGAGTTACAGTATTAACATTCAACATAGTACTGGTGACATAGCAAGCTTTCTCCAATTCAATTTTGTTTGACTTTTCTGCCTAAAAATGTAAAATGAAAGGTGAAGTTGTAAATCTCTACATTAGCTTTCTGAACAAATCCAAAAAGTCTAATAGATCTCCAGATATTCCCTTCTTCCTGAAACTCCTCAAAATTCATTTCCTTTCACAAAATTTTTGAATAATTGCAAATGACTACTAAACAAAAGGTTGCAAGACTGAAAAGTGATTTTGTACTGAACAAAAAAGGCAACAAAAATAGAATGGCTTTATAATGTTGTATTCCTGAGTTTCCTAATATAGAAGAGCCTTTAGAAAATTCACTTTGTCAACATAGAAATAATGTGTTTATCTATGCCAGAAAATGAAATAACGTGTGTAGTGGGGTAAAGCTCTTAACGTAAACATAGTAGTTATCTATTTGGCAGAGAAAGAAAAAGAGATTGTTCAAAGACAACATATTCCTTACTATTCTTTTCATCATCAAAATTATACTGATTGTCAAATATATTACACATTTTTTAAACAACAAAGATGTACCACCAAAGAATGTAAAAACATTAATAAAAATGGTTAAATTGTAGCTAGTGGCTTTCTACCATATCATGCATATAAGCCATGTTAACAAAGACAAAATACAGTAATTTTTCATGTTCAAAACATGAGATAAAACTATGCCAGTGGTTTAAAATCTTTCCAATGCTATGTTCTCAAAGCACAGTTCAGTAGGATAAAAATGAACTGAGGATAGGAAAGAATCAAGGCTGAAAAATTACAAAGTACTGCTATAACTTCTGTTAAATTCAAGGACTACATTAGAGTCCCTTTTATATCTAAAAATTTGCATTCCTAAAAAGCAGCTTTGCTGCTGGCATTCCAGAACCATCTTCTTCAACCACTACAAAATAGAAAGAAAAGCTATATCTAAGAAAAGTCGTCTGTCTCCTGAATTAGTCTCCAAGTTTTCTCTAAAATTGAAGTCAAGGTAAATATTTGTTTCTCAAGATTATCTTGAAAATGTGTGTGGACAGTCAGAGCCAGTCTTTGATGCGATCATCAAGAACTTCCACTGTGCTTGCTTCCATCTCACTTTGCAAAAAAATACTAAAAATGATTTCCTTGCATGTTAAGGTATGCAAGAAGAAACCTCTAGCACAAAATTATTGTTAGTTTACATTCTCTTTAATCCTGAAATGCTATACTGAATAGAAAAATACTTTTTAAAAAACAATTAATTAGAAGATGAGGAGCTTAACAATTTTTGTGCAAAAAGCTAAGGAAGATATATCAAGTTAATCTAAAAAGCTTCATAGATTTCTTTGAACATTTACCTATCTTTTCTTAATAGGAATTAGAGTATAAACAAGAATAGGTTCACATTTGTGCATGTTTAGATCTTGTATATGCGGAGAATCTGTATTTATGGACAACTCTGCTTCATAAAGACATTATTGGTGAGTGTAATTATGAGTAAGTATTCACACACAGATATGTGTATATAAAATATACCTAGAGATAGACTAATTCCTGTCAGTGAGAACTGAAATGCATTCACACTAGCATATGGAATGAGATACAGTACAATATTTTAAACCACTGGCTATAAAAGGCAAGTGTTTGATAATTCTTCATATAAGAATTCATAAATCTTGCAAAAGACCATCCAAAATGTATTATTTTGATTGTCTTTCACAAGATTTGCCACTTAGTTTTTAGTCGCATATGATTACAGCGTATGCAACTTCAAACTAAGGCCCATCTCAGAAGGTTCTCCTGTCCTGTTCTGTTCTCTTCTGTTCTGTTTTGTGTTTGGGCATCACTCCCTCAGTCACTTCCTTCATTCTGTACTTCCTCACCAGTGGAAGAATTTCCCTTTAGCAGTCCCGGAAATCTCACAAAGTGATGGCTTCCTCTCAATGATGGCAAGGTCAAGATTTTGGCATGAAATTTCAAGATTGGGCCACAATTTAAATAGTCTAGCTAAAGTAAATTAAACTCAGCCTCTAAAAGTAATAAGCCTGCTGAAAGGCCAAAGGTATAAAAATATTTTTGAAAACAATTGAATGTATTCTTAATTAAAATTTTGATTGTATCTCCCTTCGATTTTTCTTCCCCTGCCAATAAACAGAATATTCAGGCTGACATGTTCTTTCAAAGACATGGCAAATGAGACAGGAATTACCACCTGTTGTTCTCTTCTCCTTCCTAATGTTACAGTTGGTTCCTGCCATTTCCCATTGCATCCCACAGGCTTCAAGCCAGGACAGCACTCTCACTCTGCCATGGCATTTTTTCTCTCCTTTTGTTTTCCCACCACCATTTCTCTACCTTAATTCTTTTTTTTTTTTTCTTTTTTTTTTTGAGACAGAGTCTCACTCTGTCACCCAGGCTGAAGTGCAGTGGTGGGATCTCGACTCACTGCAACCTCCACCTCCCAGGTTCAAGCGATTCTCCTGCCTCAGGCTCCCAAGTAGCTGGGACTACAAGCGCTACGCCTGGCTAGTTTCTGTATTTTTAGTAGAGATAGTGTTTCACCATGTTGGCCAGGATGGTCTTGATCTCCTGACCTCATGATCCACCTGCCTCAGCCTCCCAAAGTGCTGGGATTACAGGAGTGAGCGACCATGCCCAGCCCTTAATTCTTAATTATAAGGAATTACTTTAGGCCTGAAGCTGACTAAAATACCTCTACTGAAAAGAGTATCCTATGTAACCAGTTATTTGATGGTTTGGAATGCTACACTGGAGGTTTTTGATACTACCTTTCCATCACTGACTCTTTTGTCAATCAGATTCATGCTAAATTCACAAGCTTATAAAGCATGATAAGAATGCCTAGAAGTTCTTGGTATGTAAAACTGTAAAACCAATAGTGTTGTTATTATTATTATTATGATAACTATTTGTCTCTCTATGTTTGTGTTAAGTAATCCATTTGTGCTAATAAAACCCACTAGTGATCAATAAAGTTTTCTCTGAATATCAACATTTTTCAAGCAAAGTTTAACTGGCTTCTAAGAGATGAAAAGCAAAGCTTCCTCATCCCCCAAAGTCACTGTAGAATTACATTTGAAGTAGGGTCTTGCAACTGACATCCTTTTCCTACAAAGCCAGTCTTGTTTGCCAATTGTGATTTACAGGCTGTGTCTGCTGCAGGGGGCTGCTGGACACATTAGTGCAGGTATGCTTATGAAAGGATGCGGCTGTCTGGCATTAAATGACTTTCCAGAGACCCATCTTGTTCAGACCTATAGGAACTGTTCTCCCTGAACATGATCTGTCAATGCATAAGCCATTTTTCCACCCATTCTGAAGGGAAGAATCAAAAATATAATCCTGCCCTCCAGTCCCTCTGTAAATCGTGACGCACCATTAAAATCTGCTGTTTTATACTTTCTTGACTTCTATTTGTTTAATCCACTTCAAATATTTCCAGTTGCAACTATAATTCTACATTTGGGAGTGATACAAAAATAATGGTGGTAATAATGTTCAATTTTGCTAGTGTAAATTGTTTATAAATTGCTGTATTTTCTATCCACAATACGTTCATTATTCATAGGTATTACTAGCTAAAGTATAAATTGGATTTTTTTTTTGTCCATTTCAAATACAGGTTTTAGTATATTTACTAAAAGCCTTACATTCTCTGCATAATATTGAAAGTCGCCAACTCCAAATCAACTTTCACATTTTTAGCATATGCTTCCATTGTAGGCATTACCGCAACTCTTAGTACTACATTACATGAATAAATAAATCTAAAAATCTTATATTTAGATTCAGGTAAAAAATAAGCTTGTTTAAATATAAGACAAAGAATAAAACCTTCTGTATAGTTTCATGTTTGAGAGAGGATTATCAATATATTACTTATCAAGGAAGTCTTTAAATTATTTAACCAATATTTTATAAAAAGCAGCACTTGTAAAAATCCAAACAAAAGAAATATAAATGGAATAATATTAAATATACATACACAAATATATTCTCTTTCAATTAAAATATGTCCTTCTACTTAATTTCAAGAAAAATGTAAAATAGTGCCCCAAGCTTGAAAAGATAAGGCATACATCCAGAGATATATGTAACGTGAAAAAGTGAGAAGAATATTGCAGTTTACATAAACAATGAGCACAAAAGTGTGGACAAATGAAATCTCTTTACTCCATAAAATGGAAATAATTATTTATATATCATATGCAAATAATTACTTCCATATCATAATTAAACAATGTAAATAATTAAATAATTAAATAATGTAAATAATTAAATTAAATTAATAAAATAATAAATAGGAAACAATAAAATTAATTAAAATAAATAATGTAAATAATCAAATAATTATTTACATATGATGGTCACTGTACTCAAAAGACAAAAAGGAAATCCAATGGTTATTTAAACTGGTTGGCATCATTTGCCAGAATTTCTTGTCAGAGGATGTACTTAGGATTGGATTTTGGCTTTGGTTTTGATTTTAATATCTCTGTGGTCATTAATAGAACTTTCAGTTAAAGGCTCACATCTCAGGCATTCCACTACTATACTATTTTATATATATAAGCATCTTGCAAAATGTTCCTTCTTACTTTCATATATTTTGTATAAAAGTTGACTCAACTGAATTACTATATTTATTCCGTAGAGATAGATTTACTTACATAATCTTTTACATTAAAGACATATATACAAGATTTAAAGTGACATAATATGGGTAGAGCCATTATTGCTCATCCTTTCCAAATCTCTCTTTTTTTCATATTTGATGAGCCCAGCCATTCAACCACTAACTCTGAGATAAAATTCACAACACTGAATTCCAAGGAAATATTGTCAACACATCTACCATTGTTGGTAAAAAAAAAATTATTTTCTAAGTTGACCCATACTAGGACAAATTTACAAATATTCCTGGGTTCAATTCAATGCAACAACTTTTCAGTGTTTTGAAGTACGACAGAGAACACTCAAAAGAGAACTCTGATTAGAAAATATAATAACAACATTTGCAAATCTTAATGATCTCACTGTTTCCATGCCAGCTTCTGAATCTGGAAAGTGTTAAAATAATTTTCACATAATTTATTTCTTTCCATTGTGTTATATCCATTCCCTTTTCTCAGGCAACACATTCAGTACCCAATGAGTAGTATATTCATTAAGGCTACAGAGAAAGGCAAGGGTTAAACAAATAAGAACATCAAATTAATATCCAGGCCTAAACGCTTTAGCAGAGCCAAAAAATCTGTTTAATCATTCAAGTCAACAAAGGTTAAGATAATAAAATAAACTTCTAAATGCTTTCCTTTTCTGGAACTTAATCTGTCTTGCCAAAGATGTTTTTAAGATGCTATCAGTTTTGCATAGTCCCAGCTGTTATGAAAATTTACTCGAATACACTAGGAGGAGAAAGGAATTTTATGAAAATAGTTAAGCAGAGCTCCTGGGTGGCTTACTGAAACTGTGAGAGCTTAGGACTCATTTAAAACCAGCTGCTGGCTGATGATGTCAAGACCAATAACCACTAAAGCTCCTATTTATCAGGACTCTGTGTTATTTGGCAAGGTGATGGTAACCAACTGATTAGAAGATTAATATATAATCAAAAGATAACTTCATGATGTTTGTTCATTTTATTGCCTAAGTTTGATTAATACATTTGCCACAATTTCAGAATAACATAGTATTCCATTTTAAAAAGTCATTATTAAATATTAAAACAGCTTTGCTTATTTTTAAGGCTATGTTTTTAAGTCACTAAGAGGAAAGAAATATGAGCCATTATCATCAAAGCCCTGGGTGTCACTGTGATTCCAGGGCTATGGTTCATGATGAGGGCAGAGGCCCTTATGAGCTGGGCAAACAAAAAGCCCTCTTTAATGATGAAGAGAGACAGTGGTAGCAGTAGTGGGTGTAGATGACAACAGGAGAAGTATTAAAAGTCTTGAGACTTTTACAGTTGACATTGAGATTCTGTTACTGATAAGGAAATGAAGTTCATTTTTTTTTTTTTTTTGGCAAAGAGAGACTTAGAATAAAAGTGGATCAACAAATAGCTTATAGGTTATGCAAACTCAGCATTATGAAGAGCAGAAAACAAACTTCATCCATCTGGTTATCCTGGAGAAACAATTACTAATAGCAAGTATAAGCAAGATCTTGATATGCAATTTTCTTTTTAAAAATTTTTTAAGACTGATGTGATAATATTTACAATTTTCAAATAGGTGCTATTGAGTTGAGAAGTAAAATCTGTATTATAATGAGGTAATTGGGTGTTCTTACAATCCTTGGAGGGGGTCAATATTGCCCTGCCTCTCTTTGCTCCATATAGTGAGTTCTAAGGTATTACTCAGTGATACGCAGGTTCTAGGGTATTACTATGTGGCAGTCATTCATTCATTTATGTTTTGGGGAGTATTACTATATGGCATTCATCCATTCACTTGTTTTCTGTTGGGTTGACAGTGCATGGCCTGCATAAACTGAGTCTATCGTAATTGCAAAGAAAAAATATCCACCTATTTGTGCTTGTGTTCCCCAGATTTTTCAATCTTATTCACAGAGGCCTGGGATTTCCAAGTTGAAAGGATTCCTTGCAGCCATCTGGAAGCAGCTTGATATTGTGGAAAGACAGCAGGATTTGAAATTGGCATTGAGTCCCGACACTGTCTTTTGGTAAATGTATGTGAAAGAACTTGAACAAGTCACTTAATCTGCTTGAGTTCAATCCTCATCAGAAATAATAATAATAATAATAATAAAGTTGGCCATGTGCAGTGGCTTGCACCTGTAATCCCAGCACTCAGGGTGGCTGAGGTAGGCAGATAACTTGAGTCCAGGAGTTCAAGACCAGCCTGGGCAACATGATGAAACCTTGTCTCTACTAAAAATAATAATAATAATAATAATAATAATAATAATAATAATAAATAGCTGGGCATGGTAGTGTATGCCTGTAGTCCCAGCTATTGGGGGACTGAGGCAGGAGGATCACCTGAGCCTTGGGAGGTTGAGGCTGCAGTGAGTCATGAATGTGGTACTGTATTCCAATCTGGGCAACAGAGTAAGGCCCTGTCTCATAAGAAAAAAAAAGAAAAGAAAAAAGACAAGACAAGACAAGACAAGACAAGACAAGAAAAGGAAATGAAAGGAAAGGAAAGAAAAGAAAAGAAAAGAAAGAAAGGAAGAAAAGGAAGGAAGGGAAGGGAAAGGAAGGAAGGAAAAAGGAAAGAGAGAAAGAGAAAGAAAGAGAAAGAAAAAGAAAGAGAAAAGAAAGAAAAGAAAGAAATAGAAAGAAAAGTTATATTAATACGTGTTCTGCTACCTTACAGCATTACTTTAGAGGATAAATGAGAGAACACATGGAAAATGTAATCTGTAAATATCTAGGTTCAAATTCCGGTTCTGTCAGTGAGTGATTATTATTTTGGACAAAATATTTAAATTTTCTAAGTCTTGGTTTCCACATCCATTAAATGAGAATAATAAAAGTAAGTATGTCATAGGGTTGTTGAAATAAGGAGTGACATCATAGAGTGATTGGCATATTTTAGGAACTCAATAAAAGTATCCTTATTATTATTATTTCAAACAGATATTTCTGTAATCCCTATTATTTCACATTAATGTTGATGACTTTATAGCAATTACCTTATTGATAGGGAAGCAGTCTTGTTCACTGAAAACAGCACAAACTAGAAGGTGAGAAAGCCAGGTCTGAATCCCATTTCTACCACTTACAAATTGTGTCAACTTGGGCAAGTTACTTTACCCCATATTCCTCATACGAAATATGGGAAGAAAAAGCAGGTACGGTTTGTTGAGAGCTTATTACAGATTTTTCATATATTACTTTAATCCTGATCATAATCATAGAGATAGTGGTAGAGTTAGAATTTGATCCCTGTCCAGCCTGTCTTCAGCCCATGTGGATAATCATTTTACTCGACTGCACCTACTTTTCCTGTCCCCCCGCCCCCCGATAATCTCTCTCTCTGCACTATAGGAAGGCTTAGAGATGATGTGTGGAACTTACCTAGAAAAGTATCCAGCAAGTTGTAAGACTAAGCTATCAGCAATTATAATTATTATGTGAGCTCTTATTTCCTAGTCCAGCTTCCTTATTCAACCTAGGAATCCCTGACAACTTCCTTTCAGCAGGTCGTGCAATCTCTACTTAAATACAAGGTCAAGTCATTGCCTCAAAACTTTGCAATACAAATCTATGAGGATGAAATAAAGAGAATCAATTATCTATTAATTTATCTATGTGTGGTGACTGACAGCACAGATAAAGCACCATCCTGACCCTAAGCCTAAAGGCCTAATGAAATACTGTGTTTGGAAGAATGAATTAAAGATTAGTGGCAAATCTGCAATGACATCTCCCCAAGAATCAAGGCGGGAAGTGCAATTCTTATGTCAGGATGCATTCATTTGTGGAAATCTAACACTCAGTGCCTCGTAGAATAAAACCAAATGATATTTGTTGTTGTTATATTATACCTAAAACTGTAGGCCTGAAATTGGTTCAATGTATACTGAAAGAAAGTTAATGCTGAAAAGTTAGCCCACTTTCTCCTGCATTAAATCATATACCATCAACTGTATTCAAAGACGGTCAACATTTACCTTTTAACATCTTGCAATCTGACTTCCGCTCTCACTACTTAACAAAATGTATTCCTTTAATAGTACATGACTCCAAAACAGCAAATTCAAAAGCTTTCTAAAAGACCTCATCCCTGAGGCTCTCTTTTTATTGAGAACATTACATTGGCCACTCTTTTTTTTTTTTTTTTAAGTAGTTTTGTCTGTGGTGTTCACATTGCAATGTCCTGCTTCTACCTTCAAAAGCTCTCTCTTTTGCTGACACTCCTTCCTTCCTCATCCCACTCCTTAAGTGTGAGTATTTTTAAAGGCTCTATTCTAGGGCAGTACTCTTCTTACTCTTTGCCTACCATTTTTCAAATTCTAGGATTTCAATTCTCCCTCTGTGATAGTTCATCTATGTAACAGTTACCTCCAGTTATGGCACTGCCCCAGAATTCTAGTCTCATGTTTCTGTTTGTTACACTATTCCAATGAAATATCTCATCAAGATCACGAATTCAACATAATTAAAACCCAGCATCTCACTTATCCTCCCAACTTTCTTCTGACCTATTATATCAAGCATCAAGCCAGAAATGTTAGCCCTATTTGTATCTTCTTTTTCAACTGCATCCCCTACATCCAATTAGCTTCAAGACTTGTCTTGACTTTTCACCTCAGCATCTTTCCATTTCACTTCCTGACTGCTTTTTAAAAAAACTTTAACCTGACTACAACTCCACCCAGGGTCACAGGTCCTCCGTGTAAATCAAATAGGTACGGGATCCATCTTTCACCCTCTGCCTCAAGACTTCTCTCTCACCAAATGCTCCTCTCTCAGTGTCAGGCCTGATTTCCCTCTTTGTCTACTCAGGTGTTTGCTTGGCACTTGTGGTAAACATTATTGACTGGATGACCTAACTTCCCTTCCAGCGCTATTCCCCTTGTCCCTTCCAGCTTTTGGATGACCGTGTGACACAACCTAGCCAATGAGACATGACCAGAGGTCTACTAAGAAGTTCATAGAGAAAACATTGCTTTCTTGATTCAGACTCTTCTCTCTCTATCCTTCCTGCTGATATATACCTAGATGCAATGGTTGGACTTGAAGCAGCCTTCCTGCAATCATGAGACAAGGCCAAGAGATTCACAGACTTAGTAACATCATTGAATCAATAGTAACACCATTTAATTATACAAATAACACTATCAACTGCCTTCTCCAAACTTCTTTTTATGTGAGAAAAATAAACTCATATCCTAGCTTTCATGGTGAAATTCGAGCTTTTGTCCATATTTTGGTGACCACTTTGGAATCTCTTTCTTAGTTCATCAACTTACAACCTCCCACTCCACCTCTCTCCCTAACCCCCCGCTGAAATTCTCACTCTGACACTGACCTTTTTACTCAGTATGTGTCCTTGCCTCCAACGATACCTGACGTTCCATACTAAGTCAACTCATCCTTTCCAATTACCTCTCCACTGAGGACTGGACATTGTCAGTATAGCCTAGATTCTTACGACCTTGTCCTAAATGAGTGACATAGTTTCCTGGTCTACTTGGTCACCCTGCTTTCAGTCTCTTCCAATTGTATTCTATAGCAGATACTACCACCAAATATATATATATATGTGTGTGTGTGTGTGTGTGTGTATACACACACAAATATATGTATATAATAATTACTATTTTGAGCCCGAGTCTCATTCTGTTGCTCTGTTGCCCAGGCTAGAGTACAATGGTGCTATCTTAGCTCACTGCAACCTCTGCCTCCAGGTTCAAGTGATTCTCCTGCCTCAGCCTCCCAAGCAGCTGGGATTATAGGCACTCGCTACCACACCTGGCTACTCTTTGTATTTTTAGTAGAGATGGGGTTTCACTATGATGGCCAGGCTGGTCTCGAACTCCTGACCTCAGGTGATCCGCCCACCTCAGCCTTCCAAAGTGCTGGGATTACAGGTGTGAGCCACTGTGTCTGACCTCAAAAATATTTTTATAAGGAACATTTGGTAATAAGCACAGATAGTCTCAAAAGAAGATAAGCACAGATTACTCAAAATTCTCAATGGCTCTCTAATGCCTACCACACTAGACATTCAAAATGCTCCATAATATAATTTCAATCCAAAATGTTCAGTCTATATGACACAATATTTTACTTAACCTATTTATTGGCAAATGGAATATTATTTTTAGGGTCCTTTTTAAAACTTACTTTTAATTGACAAATACAAATTATATACACATATATTTGTGATATATGTTGTTTTGAAATATGTAAACATCATGAGATGGCTATGATGGCTATATCAGGCTAATTAACATTTGTATTACTTCACATCCTTATCTTTTTTGGTGAGAACACAATGTACTGTCAGCAAATTTCAAGAATACAATATATTGTTATTAACTGTGGTCACATTGCTGTACAGTAGAACTCTTGAACTTATTCCTCTTATGTAACTGGAAGTTTGTATCCGTTGACCAACATCTCCCAAAACCCCTCCCCACCAGCCATGGGTCACCAGCATTAAATACTCTACTTCTATGTATTCAATTTTTTAAATTCCACATGTAAGTGAGATCATGCGGTTATGTATCTTTCAGTGCCTGCCTTATTTCACTTAACATAACGTCCTTCAGGTTCATCCATGCTGTTGCAAATGAAAAGATTCCCTTCTTTTTAAGGTTAAATAGTATTCCATTGTGTATACCACATTTTTTAAAAAACACAAATGGAATATTGTTGTTCCTTAACTAAATCCTGCCATTTTCTACTTGGATAATATTGTTTATACTATTTCCTCTTCCCGGAATATGTAATGTCTTGCTCTTCAGCGTATCCTCTAAAGATTACCCATTTATCAAATTCTAGCTCAAGTGTCACCTCTTCCACAGTTGCCAGCGCTCATTTTTAATGAAATAATTTTCACTTTTCTAGCACCTCTTGGTCCATCTATTTGAGGCATATAACATATAACCACACAGTTTTCTTACTGAGGTACCCATGAAATTATCAGCTTCTTGAGGGCCATAATGATATAACAGTATTTTATTCATACATTCAACAAATACTTATTGGATATTCACTATTCTATGTGAAGGTGGTATGAAAAAGACAGAGAAGAACCTTGCTTTTATGGAATATAGGATCTAAGGAGGGAGGGGGGCATATTTTATAGATAATGAGCAAGTAAATACATAAACAAGATAGAATAATCTCTGATTTAGATTGAGTAGTTAGAGAAGTTCTCTCAGAGGAGGTGATATTTGAGATGAAGTTTCAAGAATAAGAAGAATCCAATCACAAGAAGCCCAGAAGAGGGCAAATGGAAAGCTGTTGAGTTGGGTGAAAGTGCAGTGGAGGACAGTTTGGTCGAGTGTCGTAGGTGGAGGGGAGACTAGTGTGAGATGAGCTGGTGGGAATGGGCAAGAGTTAAGTACAGCAGGTTGGATTTCATTCTAAAGCTTTACACAGGAGGAACATGATCTAATTTACAAGTCAAGTGATCTCTCTGCCTGCAGTGTAGAAAATGGATTATACAGGGTTAAGAGTGGAAATAGAAAGATTGATTGGAAAGCCACTGAAGTAATCAAGAACATGAAAGTAAGTCGAATTTGGTAGTTAGTAGAAGAGAGAGATAAGTGGACATATTTATTGTGTCTATAGTATTAAGCACAGTATCTTAAAGATGGTAGCTGCTCAATATATACTGCTGAATATATGTCCAAGTACTTAAAAATAGTCTCACATTCTTAAGTTCTACATGATCTTCAAGTTTTTCCTGCTTTGATTTACCTCTTATGGCTTAATTTATTCCCACTGGACACTTGGGGAGTCAAAGAGATAAAACTTCCAAATATTCAAGAAAATGATAAAGGTCTCATAATGGAAATTCACCTGACAAAGAGCTGACATGATGGAGTTTGGAGTTCATATTGTTAATTATGGGAAGAAATAAACTACTGGAAACAAATGTTTAAAAGCGTAATTCAAAATCTGCAACAGGATGAAAACAGACAGGGTATTGGAATACAAACTCTACATTTAAAAAAAGAGAGCAGGCCGGGCGCGGTGGCTCAAGCCTGTAACCCCAGCACTTTGGGAGGCCGAGACGGGTGGATCACGAGGTCAGGAGATTGAGACCATCCTGGTCTACACGGTGAAACCCCGTCTCTACTAAAAAATACAAAAAACTAGCCGGGCGTGGTGGCGGGCGCCTGTAGTCCCAGCTACTCGGGAGGCTGAGGCAGGAGAATGGCGTAAACCCGGGAGGCGGAGCTTGCAGTGAGCCGAGATCGTGCCACTGCATTCCAGCCTGGGCGACAGAGCGAGACTCCGTCTCAAAAAAAATAAAATAAAATAAAAAAATAAAAAAATAAAAAAAGAGAGCCTTTGGTCATTATTAGCAAGAATATTGTGCCTAAACAGAGAATGTGGGTAAAATTAATTTTCATTAAAATTGGAGATGTTTCCAACTCTTTCTTTTGATGTTTTTGAAATATAGAACCTTCATCTTACTATCTTGATATGATCAATTTCCTAATGTGTACTTAATACTATCTTACTAGATAGTAATGTTTATACAATTCTAAGAGCACTGAATGAGACCTGCTTGGAATCTGAGAAAAGACAGGTGAGTCAGTGGGTTTTCATTCTCTTTCGCTTCTACCTTCCAGGACATTTAGCTTCGTACCCATGAAGATTCATCCTGTATTAGGAATCCAATCCAAATTCCTTCAATACAAAGAAAATACAGAGGAAAATGAGATCACTTTTTGCCACTTTCCACCTGAAATGCTAAATGGGCTCTGAATTGAGTAAAACTTGGCCCCATTCAGCGTGAAAACTGGCTGAAATCTGTATTAAAGGCAGTCTGGGTTTGTCGAAGTAGTTCATGAACTTTGGCCAAACTTTCAAGGAACCTGGTCCAAGTCTTAGTTTGTAATGCAACATGAAACCAGGTGAATTTCAGATGGTTTCAGGTTTCATCCTGAAAATTTGGCCTAGCTTTATAATCAATCATCACTCTTTGTAACGATGAAAGCCAACACACCTTTTTGAAAATGAGGACTGCATGCATACTGATGACAGCTAAGTTGTGAACCACCCTTTACTTCCTTTGCCAAAAGAAGATTTCTCAGAATGGAAACAGTTTCCCTCTTACCTGGAAAGGGGAAGTTGAGTGATTTTGATATTGTGTGTAGAAAGAAATGATACTTGATATGAAGAGACATGTCATGTGAAATAATCACCACATACAGAGCAAATGGCTGTATTCTAATCACTTAAGGTTATGAGATTCTTATTTTCTTCACATCCATGACAGTGGATAACGTGTTTAATCTCCTAAAGTGAGCTTTTGGCTTGAAGTTAGTCATCAGCCAGAGTAACTGCCATGAGAAACAAAATGCTGTGAAGCATAACTAGTATTCCTATATGAAGAAGTGGCTGAAGAACAAAAGGGAAAGTATAACAAATCAGAGCATAACTGTTACCTAGTTTAAGAAACATGAGGAGATAACGCAACTACAAACCTTTCAAGTTTGCATCAACTGCATCTTTTGCAAAAATATCTCTATGCAGTATAAATGCATTTAATAAGTAACCAAGCACAGTGAATTTTACAGAAAGACCTACGTAGTTTCTGTTCTCAACCTGAAAGTTTCAAATAAGCCTTTCCACTGTAAAAAATTACTCTATTCAACCAAATACTTGCTTTTGTGCATAGTGACATGAGAAAATTGAGAGGTATGTTGAACGGAGCCACTACATCATTGAAACAGTATGTCTGAACATTTGGGTAATAAGGCACAGATGTGAAGTAGAGGACTTGGCACTACCAAGGTAACAACAAAGCATTCACCATTGTGTTATAATGGCTAAAAGGGCCACATCTGAGAAGCTTAAAGAATGCTCCCTCCTCCCTGCAGTGCTAAATTGTATTACACCTTTTACCTGCTTAAAAATCTATAAAAACTAGAAATTCAAATAAGTATTATGCAAACTTATGGCAAAGAACAAATGTGTAAAATGCATTGATACTTTTATCTGTAAAAAAAAAAAACATGCAATAGCACGTAAAGTTTAACTGCAGCAAAAGGCCAAATTCAATAGAAATCCATATGGCCTCTATGTTGCGAAACAATTCATGCAAATCTGAAGGACTCAACAGTCACTGGAAAGGTGGCTGCTATTGACTCTTAGATGTGATTCTGGCCCTTACTCAGTATGTCTAATTATTGTAGAATTTTCTATTTATAGGCATCAAGTAAAGATAATGCAACAGAATACATCCAAATTGTTAGTTTTTTTCACTTACAAGTGGTATGGTATTTTTGCCAGCCATTACTGAACCATGTGGCACAAAGGCAATTATGAAGCTGAGGTACTTCCATTCAATAAATTTGGAGTTAGAAACTAATCTTCTGCCCAGGATAGGTAGAGCACAACTTACCCGAGGTCCCTGATCACCTTGTTCTCCCTGTAGAATAGAAAGGTGAGATAACAGTTTTAGCCAAAATGTATACATGACGCTCATTAAAAAGATCAAAATATAACACAGTATAGGTCATGCCAATACGGATCTCCACTAACTTTATTTCTGGTATGCATTTTCTTACCTTATCACCTTTTGGACCAGGAGGGCCCTGAAAAAAAACAAAGAGAAAAATATTTTAATTTAAAAAAAATATTGTAAACTGAATAGATCAGTCAGGTTAGTCAAAAGATTCATTCAAAGAATACGGAGATAGCTGTCAATGAGGTTTCTCAAGAAATTTTGGTTTCTAAACTATGATCATATTAGAATGTGAAACATATAACCATATATGTTTGTGCATATATACCTGTACATATCATGTCATAAGTACATAATATGCTGAATAAATTTTCACGAACTCAACACATATATGCAAGCAGAACCCAGTTAAAGAAACAGAACATTACTCACAAGTTAGAAGCTCCTGTTGGGACATTTCCTCGTCACTACCCTCCACCAACAGTAACCACTATTCTGACCCTTGACAATATAGATTAGCTTGCCTGTTTTTGTACTTTATGTACATAAAATCACAGAGTCTGGCCTCTTTTGCTTAATTAGTGTGAAATTCATCCATAATTTTGTGTGTAGTTGTAGTTTGTTCTTACTGCTTTATAATACTCCACTGTGTGAATATATCATCATTTACTTATTCATTCTACTGTTGGCAGCCATTTGTTTCCAGGAATCTCTAGGTCTTGGCTATTATAAAAATATTGCTACGGCCAGGTGCAGTGGCTCATGCCTGTAATCCCAGCACTTGAGGAGGCCAAATCAAGTGGATCACCTGAGGTCAGGAGTTCAAGACCAGCCTGGCCAACATGGTTGAAATCCCATCTCTACTAAAAATACAAAAATTAGCTGGGTGTAGTGGCGCATGCCTGTGATCCCAGCTACTTCAGAGGCTGAGGCAGGAGAATCGCTTGAACCCGGGAGGTGGAGGTTGAGGTGAGCCGAGATTGTGCTACTGCATTCCAGCCTGGGCGACAGAGCAAGACTGTCTCACAAAAAAAAAAAAAAAAAAGTGCTATGAACATAGTAATTCACATCTTTTGTGAAAAATTATATTCATTTCTGCTGGGTGTATATCTAGAAAAGGAACTGTTTAGGTTATAAACTATACATATGTTCAGTTTTAGTAGATGCTACCAAATGGTTTTTCAAAGTGATTCTTACCATTTAAGCCCCATCAGTGATATATAGAATTTCAGTTGCCCCATATTACCAATACTTGATATTTTTTATCTTTTTCATTTTAGGCATTCTGGTGGTGATGTAGTAATTTTGCTTCATGTTTTAATATGTATTTACCCAGTGATTAGTAAATTGAACTCCCTTTTAATACACTTATTGGCCATTTTGCATCCTTTTTCATAGTGTGTCTTCATACCTTTTGTCCTTGGCCTACTGAATCGTCCTGTTGATTTGCTAGAGTTCTTTATCTATTATATATTATACATTGTACATAAGTATGTAGGTAGATATAGAGTTATTTATATATTTTGAATGAGTCTTTTGTCAGATATATTTACCACAAATATATCTTCCCACTTTGTTTACTGCCTTTACATTCTCTTAGAGGTATTTTTGATGAATACTTCTGAGTTCTTAATTTTAATACAACTCAATTTAACATTTTTTAACCTTTATAGTTGTCCCTTTTTATATTCCACTTAAGAAATCTTTGCCTACTTCAATGTCATAAAGAGGGCTATGTTTATTTTAAGAGCTAAAAGCTTCAATATTTTATCTTTCATATTTAAATCTGAATTGATTAAGAACTGATTTTGCGTATGATGTGAGGTAAAAGTCAAGATGCTTTTTTAAAATGTGGATATCAAATTAACTAAACACCATTTCTTGAAAAGGTACCTTTTCCCCATTATTGTACAGTATTACCTTTGTCATAAGTTAAGTGATGCTATATATGTGGCTCTTTACAGGAATTTCTATTTTGTTGGGCAGCTGTCTATTCCTGGGCCTCACTGAGATCTTCTTTACCTTTGAACAGAAATACTAATGCTAGAGGCACTGATTATGTTATCTTTTCTAGCTCTTAAAGATAAAGTCATTCATGTTTTGGTTTCAGCCCACCTGAGGAGCTGGAGCATTTCAGAGTTACCTTCTCTCACCTCCATTTTCAGCAGGGCTGAGGAAAAAGGACAAGGCTGGACAGGAAACAGGCCCAGGTTCTAGCAAAGTGCCCCATCCTAGGTGCCAGTGGAGACTGCTATGTCACTGCAGGTGGGAATGTAGCAATGCTCCACCTTCCAAAACATTTCCTTCTGCTAAGTACCAGCTACAGAAGAACTGCACCAAATTCTCATTCTCAATGTGGCCCTTCTGGTAATAGCTGTGAAATTATCACAAAATTACTAATAACTACACCATGTCCTATGCTTTGTATCTTTTACCATTGATAAATAACTTCTGCACCTGTTATTGCATTTAATCTTTTCCACAATCCAATGAGGAAAGTATTATGAAAATCCTTTTACAGACACCAAAAATGAAACTCAAAGACTGTCAATGTTAGGCTTCTTGTGAATTAGCCAGGACTTAAACCCAGTATGTGTGACTTTGAATGCAGAGGTTTTGACACAAAGTATTGGAACACAGCTCTGGAACTAGAGTCTCAGAAAGAAGGATACCTATCTGGTGCCTGCCTTCAACAAGGGCCATCTAAAATGCCTCCCCACTGCATTTTCCATAGTGTCACAGACACTGGTCCCAACGTCTCAAGTTCAAAATGAGAAAAAGGAGAATTGAGGAGGAGTGAGGAGGGGGAGAAGGGACTAAGATAATGGAATCAACTTTATAAAACCTTTTTATCTCTTACCCCCAAAATCATTTTGCCATTTAAAAGAGGAAAGAGAAAAAATTTTGTTTTCAATAAATTTTTAACATTTTTATTGTTTTCCGTGAATCAAGTAGTAATTAGTGAGTACGGTCTGTGTGTCCATCTCTAGAAAATTAAGTTTAAGGACTTTATTCAATTATTTTTAACAAAAGCCAAAGAAAAGAATAATGAGAGGATATCATCAAATTTAAAAAATACAATCGAGGTTCTAGTCTTGATTTAAGTAGCATGTTAGTTAACTTTATTTTGATTTCTACACACATTTGTTGAATGTCTATACAGTGTGGCAACATTGTAAGCACTGGTGGGACACATATGTTGGGAAAGGTTGATTTAGAAAGACATGGTCCCAGTCCTGGAAAAGCTAAATAGCCTAGTGTCTAAGGCAAACAGTTTCCACATACTAGCATTAAGAAAAAATGACCTCCAGAAAATTCAGCTGCATCAAGGTCAACTGTTACTATGGACATCTCCCCAGCCTCCATATCCACCCCCTTCCCAGGTTTCTCTTTAAACTTTTGTTTGCTTTTGCCAGTGAGATTTCAGAGGCCACATCTCCCATTGTACCAGTCCTCTAAAGGCACCTTGGTAGGTTACACAGCATCTTTAAGGACAAAGTTTTTGTGAAGTTATTTGACAGGAACAGAGACAACCCTTTTCCTCAAAGTCCAATTACTCATGCCAAATCCACGTGTCAACTAGAGCTCTTTAGCCAGCTTACCCTGAGCAAGGATGCTTAATTCATGAACACATGAAAATTTGCACCCACAATTGAGCAATAAATATTGCTGCCTCAAAAGAGGGTGTTTCTGAGCAGACAGTATGGCGTCCTGGCACCTGCCAGCTTAGGACAGAAGCAAAGCCGAGGCCAACCTCCACGCACAGCTGCAGGGGCTGCTTCAGACGCTCCAGCCCCCACTTGTGCACTTGGGATTAACAGCAGGTGTTTTCTTCTGCTCTGACTGAAATCCCACTCTTCTTTCTGAACTGGACCCTCTTCACTGAAAATATGGGTTGAATTTGCAGAACAAAGTGGGCTACCTTAGTAAACACAGATAGTATAATATTTTCAAAATTTAGAAGCCATACTTTTTTGCTAGGTCAAAAAATTACAAATGAAAGAAAAGTTTATTTGATCATTAGCCTTTAAAATTAAAATTGGGGTATTAATGATTTTTTCTATCTTTAGCATTAAAAAAAGCTAACTAGTATTAACAAAAGGATAGGCAGCAATAAAAATTAATGGCTATTTGAATTACAAATTATTTTTCAATGGCACATTGCTGTTTCCAACTAAACCAAGCTCAACAATCTAATATTTAGTAGACATATTTATTGTTCAGGTGACAGTACCAATGGCTGGTTGGTAACTATTCGATGATAAAACGTTGTTGCTCCAACAAGGTTAGGGTCAATGGAAAGGAAAGATGGTAAAAGAAGCAGTCATAGGGAAGTGAAGAGTGAGTCATAGCTCTATAGAAGGCTCTTTTGGGGACTCTTGTCCTGGTTTGGTCTAGAATCCAATAGTCAGGTCTTTTATAAGCCCCACTTTAATAAATAAGTGGGAATATTTGAAATGATCTTTTGAATTACTTGTGTGTAATAAGTCCTAAAGTTAATTACAGAAATAAGTACTTAAGGGTGCTAATAAAGTTTTTATTTATTATTGTTGTTAGTAATCAGAACATGTATTTTAGGGCATTGTTGGAATGTTATTAACTTCCTACCAAAGGATTTATAAATTTCCATGGCAAACTTCAAATTAGCCCCTGTTCAAATGGCTTTACATTCAGAATCTGCAGGAACCACCCTTCTATTTGTAAAAAGTCTTTAATGTGGGTTTTGGCCTATACCAATTTAAGTCTCCTCAAACCTACTTCTGTTTAAGTAACCAAGGTTTTAGCTTTTTTTCTATCCTCTATTGTCTATTTCAATTAAATGATAAAACCAAACTGAAAACAAAGAGAGGCACAATGAATGACCTTCAGGAAAATATTGAATTTCAATCTACATAACAGCAATGGAAATACAGCTGGAAAAGAGAGATATATTCACAGGCCTGGAGTAACCCAATCATGGTCTTTTATTTACTGGAAGTATAAATTATACTTGCTTTGAACTGGAAAAAACTAAGGCGGGAATAGTTTTTAAAAGACGACAATCATGAAAACAAAATTAAATTCTGCTTGAGGTAGAAAAAAGTGGAAAAGGAGCAAACACTGGGAATTCTTGGCAGCCCGAGCTCCTGGAGTAAGAATGGGGTTATGACTTTTATCCCAGGAAAGTATAGATAAGTTTATTTTTATTCATGAAATATAACAAAATCTCTTCTGATTCATCTATTCACTGCTGTAGAAATGAGGACAAGCAAGCTTCATGCTCTAAGCATTTCTGGCTCACTATCAGCCAGGCGGTGTACTCTGAGTCTGGAGGAGGGACATGTAAATATAATCACAATCAGTGGACTAAATACTGTGTTGTGGGAGTTCAGAGCAGAAAGAGGAGGGAGAGCTGGAGTTGAAAAGATGCTATTGGAACTGGCTCTTGAAAGGTGTCCAGGAAACAAGGGGATGGAGGGAGGAAGAGCGAAGCAGGCCGGGGAGAAGGGATGCACATGCCCAGTTGTGAGAAAACACCACGTTGTCAGAGAAAGGAGTTCAGGGTGGTAAGAACATGTGGAGAGTGGAGATAGAAAATAGCAGGAAAGAGATTTCAAAGGCTGGTTAACCACACTTGGGTGTTTGGGCTGGATTCTGTCATCAATGTAACAAGGAGTGCGGAGATGCAGTGTGCTCTATTTTGTGGAACTCTGAGAACATAGGGTGTTCAGGATTCTTAGGAAGTGTTTGCCTTGGTCCAAGAGAGAGATGGTAAAGCTTTGAATTAAGGCTGTGCTAGTGGAGGCACAGGGAAAGTTCTAAATTCAGGAGACATTTCTCAGGTAAAAGTTAACAAGACTAGTTGACTGATTGGACACGGGGGCCACTAACAGGTGTCAACATGTTTTAACAAGTCCTACTCATTTCAAGGTTCACAATTTAGTGTATTTGCAGACAAACATTGGCCTAAGCTGGTTCAACCCATATAAACACAGCAGTTCCACAGCTAAGTGAATCATATAGAGTTTAAATCTGGTTTTAGGGTTATATTTCAAGTCCACAGTGTTGGCAGCTTTGGCTGGCCTAATTGGAAATAGCTGAGGAGAGAGAAAACATTCTCTATCATCACCATTGAGCAGAAGCAGCACAGAGGTAGTCATAACTGCCTCCCCTCGGAAGCCACCATTCTTCCGTGTTAACTTCTGAACACAGGACACCTTTATCACATTTTCTTTCCTCTATTTTTTCAACTGTAAACTGAATATGGAATTACTCTATTTTAAACTCCACAAGTTTCTTAGTCTTTTAAAGATAAAGAAGATAGTCTGCTGTACAAGCTGTTCTCTAGTAGCACAGCACAACCTCAATGGTCACCGCATGCCTGATGTGGGTCTTCTCTCTGATGTGCTCAGGCGCAAGCAAACGTTATCAATGTTCACAATCTCCCAGGAAGGATGGAAGCGGAATATCCAGTTTTTCTCTTGTACAACTAGGATAGAAGCTTCAATTCTACTGCCTACTCCCTAAATTGCATGATGAACTTGGCTCATAGTGCCGATGACACACATACTCAAACCCACACTTATAAGGAAACTGAATTTGGTACCACAGTTTCTTAGCAGGTATCCAAAACTGCAGAAAATCACATTGCAAATAGTATTAACAATTGAAAATCTAGTGTTTTACTTGAAAAACAGGGATCCTAGGTATTTAGGTGAGGATACATCCACTCTACTTCTGAAAAAACTGTTTTATGTAGTACAGGTTTACCTCCAACTAGAATGTGGACATGTGTTTTTCCGAGTATTTACTTCCACCTTAAATTCATACATAGTTTTCTGTTTTACTGGCATATATTTTTTAGAGACATTTCTTCTTCAAACCACTACATTGTTTTATAGACTTTCAACTTTGCAAATAGCTTCAACTACAAATGTTAAAATTTTAAACTTAAAATAACGTTTTCTGAAACAACTGATGTAAAATCATAGGAGTTCCCCTATAGTAAGTATAGATAAATTGTGTGTGTGGATACTTGTGTTTAATATCTTTTTAAATGCTCCAGTAAAAAGTTTTAAAAAAGTGAAAGTATAATCTGAGAGTTACTTTAAAATGCAGTACATGAAATAAAGTATCTTGGTAGTTAAGAGCTTGAGTTTTGGAGTCAAACAGATGCAGATTGAAATCCTGGCTGTAATCACCTGTGTGATCTTTAAATGGTTAATTAATCTCTTTGTTCCTCAATTTCTTAATCTGTAAAATGGGGAAAATAATGCCCACTGTTTGGCTAAAATAAAATATTATACATGAAGCAACTTATAAAATGCCTGTCCTACCAATAGTATAATAGTAATTATCAAGTACACACTCCATATTTTTAATATTTTAATTATCATAAACATAAAATAAAATTTCTTTTTCAGATACTTGACTTGAGGATAAAGAAATACAATAGATTTCCTGGCTAGGCGTGGTGGCTCACGCAGCACTTTGGGAGGCTGAGGCAGGCGGATCATGAGGTCAGGAGTTTGAGACCAGTTTGACCAACATGGTGAAACCCCATCTCTACTAAAACTACAAAAATTAGCCGGGCGTGGTGGCGGGCACCTGTAATACTAGCTACTCAGGGGGCTGAGGCAGGAGAATCGCTTGAACCGGAGAGGCGGAGGTTGCAGTGAGCTGAGATCGTGCCACTGCACTTCAGCCTGGGCAACAGAGTGAGACTCTGTCTCAAAAAACACACACACACAAACAAAACAAAACAAAACAAAAAAGAAACACAATCGATTTCCTAAACCAAAAGAAAATGCCTTGGGAAATGTCCTGGGGGATGGTTGAAAATATTTTGAGAATATGAAGGTCTAATATAGTCTACCTCTATCATTCAAGAACTATTACCAAACAAAACAAATAAACTTCATCGTAGTTTTAACCACATTACTTTTATGAATAAATTAGACTAAACATCAGATCCTAAAACCACCTAGTCACCCTTAGCATAGAGTAGGTGCCCAACCAGTTCTTGCTGAATTGAAAAGCCCAGAAAGAAAAGAATGCAATAAAACTCTCAGTGTTCAAAGCAGCAACGTATAAAGAATTATAGAAGAACCAGATTCAATGTTGCTGCAGAAGAACCGTGTTTATTATAGTGTCAAACTCTGCTAAGCCAGGGAAGGGAATTATAGCTATAAACAGATTAATAGCTTCAGACTTTACACCTTTCAGTGTGCATTGAAGATTAAAAGAGACCAAGCAGAGGGGGTGGGTATAAACAGAAACTTTTAAAATATCAAAACCAGCCTCACTTACTAGAAAACAAATTTTTATGGCTATTATTTTCTGCGCATTTTCCACAGTAAGATCCTAACTATAAGGTTTTTTGTAATGTCCATCTGAGCCCTGAACAAGGGACTATATGTGCCCATGATCAGTCTTAAATCACAAGCAGCTGCCATAAGGAAGCAATTAGTGGGTCTAGCACGAAAGAAAATTTAGAAAAACCAAACATTAAAAAAGGACTCTCAAAAGTAAGGCTGATGTAGCTCATGGAGTTAAAGGCTTATAAAACAGCAGGAATCAGGGACGCTCTCTCTGGTTTTCTTTTCTAACACAATACAAATTAAATACAGTCAAATTACCGCTCCTGCCAATCAAAACCACGGGGGCCCTTCTTCCTAGCATCATTCGTTACCTTAAATGTTTTAAGAAATTGCTAAAACTTCTTTAACTTTTTTTTTAACTTATTTTTAGAGGTCAAATAAAATGAACTCCATGGTGAAAGACTTGGAATCCTAAACATTCCTTTTGTCGAAAGAAAGCATCAACTTGCTCTTTTAATGCCCTAGTAGCCCTGTGATTTTACAGCTAATGGTGCAATCTATCCTACAATGCTCTTACTGTCCTCAAAATGATTCAAATGTATTCAGAGATATGTTCATGTTTATACCTTGGGTTTAATCTACAATCATCAATTTCAGCATGTTTCCTAATATATTGTCCCAACGTAATTTTACCCAGGCTGCTTAAGAAACGTTGTTTGCTGGTCAGTTCGATTCTCTGCTTCATTTGCAGTAGTATATAGAGCAATATAGGTTTTATGAAGGGCTGCTGAGCACAACACAGGATAAGGGTAGGATGTTCCGTGGAGTCTAAAGAGATACTCAGAAGGAATTAAAAAATGACTCTCAGATGAGGCTAGGAGAGTCTGACTCTCAGGGCTTGTCTACCATTCTCATTCTTCCAATGTATATTGGATCTCCCTCCTTTTCAGTCGATGCCTAAGATGATCAAAGGCTTTTAATATGAGCTTCTACAACTACAACACTCCCCATCTTCAGAGTCTTCTGTACCTTCATCCTTCTGTCTGTGGAGGGAAGGTAAAACTGTACCTACCCACTTCTGTGCCTGCTCCCCAACCCTGCCCTAGTTATTCTTTTTCTCACTTGTCTCTTCAATCATTCCCATTCCCTTGGATTCTTCTCTATGCCCTTCAAACATGTTCTTTCACCCTCTCCTAAAGACAAGGGGATGTAAAGCTGACTTTGCCCATTACTCCCTCATTTTAGTGTCTTATCTTCTTCCTCACTGTCTCCCTAAACAATAGATTGGTCATAGAAAGGAAGTTGAATTGGAGGACAGAGAGGGAGGTAGCAGAACAGACGTCATATTTTTACAATCTGTTTTGGGAAAAATAAAGAAACATGAGTTGAAATACATACTAATCTTGGGGACATTTCTTTCCATTAGGAAGAAGAAAGTTGAACTATGGGAAGGAAAACTGCTGAACCAGTCTTCCAGGCATGAAAGAGGAGTTATCTCTGGCTAAACTAAAACCAAATAAACTGGAGTTTTGGGAAGATGGGTTTGACAAAACCTGTAAATATTCAGATTGCCCAAATTTGTGTCTAAACCTTTTTTGTTTTTTACTCTACTTCCCTCATCAGCTATGAAATATATACCCTTAAGGCTATAATTATTATCTGACTTATGTCCTAAATTCTTTTCCAGGCTGCAATCCTGCATTCTCAACTGATCACCAGATGTATTAGCCAACATATACCATCATCAGCTCAAATTCAACATTCTCAAACCAAATTTCTCAATTTTTGTTGCAAGCCACTCATGATTCTTGACTTTCCTATTTTTTGTTAAACACAGTACTGCTCCTCCAAGTCTAAAAGCTTAGTATTATATTTGATTCACTTAACTTAATCTATTGCCAAGTCCTATAGATTTCATTTTCCACAAAATCCCTTGAATCTATGGCCATCTTTTCATGTTTCTTGCACCCTTGTTCCTGGATAACTGGAATAATCTACAAGCCTCTGTTGGCCTTACCTCTTCTACTCCATCCTACATACTTTTGTCAGATTAATTTTTCTAAAGCACATTGCTGAGCATATCATTCCTCAGCTGAAAGAATTTCAGGGGCCCATTTTGTAATCTACAATGAAAAAGTTGCCATAGACAACAATCTTCAATAGATGTATTTGGTGAAAGTTTGCTGGGTATCAGGTCAATAGACCTTGACCTCCTGATCAACCAGGTACTTCTTGATATAATGAACTAAAAATTATACTATACATTTATTACAGATTTTCCTAAAAGTTCAGCCAAACCTACTCAATCTTCTGAATGTAATCCGTAGTTTAAATAAAATAGAGAACATAGGGGAACAAGTTAAATGATACCAAAGGAAATAATTAGACAAATCCAGAATGTGGGACACTCTAAATATGGAGTAAATGTCCTAGAAAAACTGATTTCATGGAACAATAAGGGGAAGGAAGACCACTATAGAATAAGAAAGACTGAAGAGTTTTAATAATTAAATGCCAAGTGCAGGCTTTGGGTCTTGGTTCTAGCAAAACATCTGTAAAAAGACATTTTTTAGACTATTGGTGAAATGTAAATATGGACTGGGTATTGATATGAAGAAATCATTGTTAATTTTATTAGGGTTGATGATAAAATGGTGGTTATGTTTTCCAAAGCCTCTGTCAGTTAGAGATTCATATTTCAGTATTTGTAAACATAACGACATAATATCTAAACTTCGCTTCCAGCAAAAACTAAACAAAACAAAATAAATCAGAGGAAAGGGATTCATAAAAGTAAGATTAGCAACTGATGTTTCTTGAAGCTGGGTGATAGGTCTAGGTCAATTTATGATACTATTTTCTCCTCCTTTTGAGAATCTTTGAACATTTCCATAGTAGTTAAATAATTTAAGAATTTATTTTAAAATGCTCTTCCAATTCATGCCAAATAAAGCATTAACTTCTACCTGTGACCAAAGCCTTCTATAATCTGCTCCTAATTTTCCTCTCCTGCCTTATCTTCCCCAGTTCTCTACAAGGAGCCTCTTCTCCAGACTGTCTTCAATATCATCTATTCTCAGAATGACCCTCTCTCTATCTTTACTTATGTCCTTCTTCCTTCTCCTGAATAAACATTATCAATTGTCATTTTGCTTGGAATAGTTAAAGCATACCTTTCTTTTCTTTTCTTTTCCTTTTTTTTTTTTTTTTTTTGAGATGGAGTCTCGCTCTGTTGCCCAGGCTAGAGTGCAGTGGCGTGATCTTGGCTCACTGTAACATATGCCTCCTGGGTTCAGACAATTCTCTGCCTCAACCTCCCGAGTAGCTGGGATTACAGATGCCCACCACCACACCTGGATAATTTTTTGTATTTTTAGTAGAGATGGGGTTTCACCATCTTAGCCAGGCTGATCATGAATTCCTGACCTTGTGATCCACCCGCTTCCACGTCCCAAAGTTCTGGGATTACAGGCATGAGCCACTGCACCAGGCCGTGGATTCCTTTCTTAAACCTCTTACCAGGAAGCCTGAGCTATGAAGCTACTTGGAAAAAAAAAAATAGAATTTTGAGTTTCTGGAAGAAAATTTTGTTCTTGCAGTACAGTCCCATCTCCACCTCTCCCATAAGCTCACGATCTCTATAGCCATCATTGATGACTCATATCCATGACCTCGCTTCCCAAAGCATTACCAGACTACCCTTTGAATATGTCCTTTCCTTATTTCTGAACTCCTAAAACACTTGTGTCACTCTTATGAAACTTAGCTCACCCTGCTGGGAATAAGATTTGTTTCTTAATAAAATACTAGGGCCCTTGAGGGTAGGAAAAGAGGTACATGGGGAAACATAACAAACACTGACTTTGGAAGCTTTAATATATGCTACCACGTGATCTTTGGCAGATGACTTAACCTCTCTGAACCTCAGTTTCCACATCTGTAACCTAGAGCAAAGAATAATTACCTCATATACAAGTTGTAGAAAGTAATTAAAAGAATGTAGGGTTTTCTGTAAATATTACTTTCACTCCCTTCCTCTCAAATGTGTAGCTTTGTGCCTTATACATGGTAAATATCCAAAAAATACATTAGCATATTTTCTGCAATAAAGGCCTTTAACAAGACATCAGGACCAAAATTAATATTTTCTAAATAGCCTGATAGTAATAAAAAAGACACAGATATCTGTGTACTCAACATGCTTCCAATGAGTGCTTATGAGGATAGAGTTCAACTAGAAATTGTGCCTTTTCGGGTGACTACATTTTCTCATGTGCTGACTCATGACACTAGGTAAGAAGAGTTAATAGAAGAATAAAAACTTTGCACAGTCTCCTGGAGAGGAAATGAACAGTATTCAGTGAAATGTTTTTCTCACATTTCAGACATCTTTGGCTCCTGTTTCCCTCCTCCCTGTGACTTCAAAGTTTTAGAAAGAGTATTCTGTTTTCACTCTCCCCACATTTTCAATACCGAGTCACTCCTTAAACAATGGCAAACGCTGCACTGAAAACCACCAGGCTACCGAAGTTACTGAATAACTTTCTACTTGCAAACCCGGTAACAACATTTCACATTCCCCATTCCTTCCTTAGCTTCATTGGCAACACTTTTCTCCGGGTCTTTGACTAATGGGGCTTTCTCAGTTTCCTTCCCTGGACCTTTCCCTCTTCTGCAATTCATAATTAACCCTATCCTCATTTCTGTCTTTTCTTCCCCTCTACACACTCTCTGGGGATCCCCTTTATTTCCACAGTGTCAGCTACTACTTGTCCACTCTATCCCACTGTGGTCTCTCTCTAGGACTCTGCCTACTGACCACTCTACTTCTGCTCCTGGATGTGCTATTCTCATCTCAGATCATTATGTTCACCACAAAGACTTGGTAATTTTCTTCTGAGTAAACCGCATGCACTTTATTCAGGGTCCTGCTGGCCCAAATTGGGACTGGATCAGTTAGAGGAGGCTTCGATCCAGATGAAGCTCCCTGCCAGACTCCCAGTTAGGCAAGTGGAGCAGAAGCTGGATTTCAAACGGTGCCTGCCCCTTGGCTGAGCTACTTTGTGCAGTGCACAGTGTGCACAAATGTCAATGGTGGTGCTGAGCTTATTGCAAGGAGTAATGTTTCCTTCACAAATGAAAAATTCTACTATGTTTATTTTTTTTTCAAATAGCTCCATAGCTTAGGTTGCCAGGTAAGAGGATTCAAGGAAGGCGTGCTGTAACTCTTCTAAGCAAAATGATAATTGATATTGACTTGACTATATCAATTATGGAAACATCAGCTTTGACTTGTCTTCAATTCTGCGTAGTTTTATTAAAATAAAATTTACTAATTTTGAATTACTATAATCAATTCTGCCTGATTTAAGAGTTCCAATAATTAGCACTGGATATACTGATCATTTGGAGAGACAAAAAACAAACCTTAAAGTGTACAGGCTAACATTAACTTGGTGAAAGATTAGACTCTTCTACACTCACTGTGCTAACAAGATTTAAGCATACCCTACCCAAAAGAAAGAAAACAGAACAAAATGTTTCTGGAACTCTTTTTCTAACTACTATCATATAGCATTCCCCATTTTAATCTCTTACTATCCAGAAAATAAGTATATATTTAAAATGTGGTGTCAGTTGAAATGTCTAAAGATGTTCAGAGAGAAAATAAAATTAGCCTATCAAGAATTTTGGTTACGATATAAAAATTACCAAATAGGCCAGGCACAGTAGCTTATGCCTGTAATCCCAGCACTTTGGGAGGCCAAGGCGGGTGGATCACTTGGGGTCAGGAGTTTGAGACCAGCCTGGACAACATGGTGAAACCCCGTGTCTACTAAAAATACCAAAAACTAGCTGGGTGTAGTGGTGGGGCTGTAATCCCAGCTACTCAGAAGGCTGAGACAGGAGAATCGCTTGAACTCGGGAGGTGGAGGTTGCAGTGAGCTGAGATCATGCCATTGCGCTCCAGCCTGGGCAACAAGAGCAAAACTCCGTCTCAAAAAAAAAGATTTCAAACAAAAGAATCCATAAAAATATATATGTGAAGTTATATCTACAGAAATAATACACATCACAAAATTTATAAATAAAATTTTTAAAGTTTGAAATATTTCAAAGTGAATTAATCTTATTTCACTGAAGAACATTTTGAACTAAAACTTTTTGCTCTCTTTAAAGAAAATTATACACACTATGTGCACATAAATGCTTATTTTACATAGAGGGTCCTATGCTATAACCATATCTAACAGTGATAGTTGCTCCATGTATTTCTTAACTTTAATATTGAATTATTTATCCCAAAAATCTATACATTTTCAGGTTATTGTTATATTAAGTGCTTATCCAGCAAGTAAAGTATCACCTCTATGGGCAATATCAAGTCATTATGGCTCTATCTCAGTATGAGTGCTTATGTGAGAAGGTATATATGTGGGTGCTTACATGTGCATAAATATGCCTTTACTAATAACAGTTATATATGTGTGCCAATACATTGTTTTAAGTGCTTCATTAGGTCATGTATTAAGTTAAAGGAACTATTTTCATTTTGTATTGAAAAACTGGAGGAAAAAAGTTAACTTGTCCAAAGTCATGCAGCTCATAAGTGGTAGACCACAACTTAAACCCAGGTACCTACCCCTGGAGCCCATACCCTTCACCCTGTATGTTTCATATGCTATCGTACAAATAGACTGCTAAAAGCTGATATTTTCAGTAGGCTCAGAATTTCATCATCAAATGCATATAAAATTATCATTAAATCTGAATGATTAAATATATACATTTATTTAACAGAAATTTATTGTGCATTTTCTATAGATCAGTATTGTATAAAGATGCAATAATGAGTAAATTCAAGGAGTGGTAACAGCTTCCACAGATGCAAAACATTGTTGGACTAAGTTAATTGTACATGAAATGCTATGTGTTATTCACCTTTATTCAGGCAGAATTGAGAGGAATATATTTGATAGAAAACATAGCATAAAGTAGGCAATAGAAATTCTTCAGCTAATTTCAGTGAGAAAAATTCTAAGATAAAAGTAAACTCTGAGATGATACTATACCATTTAAATACACAAATGATCATGTAAAAATAATGAAATATGGATTATAGTAAAATAAGTAAGCCATTATACCATGTGTACTCTTAAAGACATAAACTATCTGGAGTACAATGGAGTTTTTCATATCATATTAACCATCTACTTCATAAAATGTCAAAAACTCTAATATATTAAGACTTTCATTATCATTCTCTTTATAATGTAACCACCACATAAAATATAGATAACAGAGAATGATAATACTTTGCAAGTCTAGCATGATTTCTTTGGGATAGACTACAGTCTTAGCTTAATATGACAGTTCTATTGTGTAGGGAGCAAAATATTTTCTGCACACACATGCACACATATGCACTCAAAGGCACATGCTTTTTGAATTTCTTGGAGAATGTATATTTACTCCCACCCCCTGCCCCCAAGTCAGGCTATATGATCTCAAAAAGGCTGGATTGGAACACAAACATGAAATATGGGAATTTCTAAAGTGTTAGGTTAGAAGGAGCTTAGTATATAATTAAAAACATATGAATAGAAAGTTAAATACTGCCCCAAATATAGTATTTTATTCAGGAATAATTTCTTTATAAGACACACACAGCTTGAGTTTTGTAAATTTTAGTAAAATATTGTGAAATGAAATGAATGATGAGAACACACACACAGAAGGAAGCAAAGAAACATTTGGGGGAAAAGGCAAAGTGACATCCTCCACTTCTTTTCAAGAGTATCTGAAAAAGTACAAATGGCAGCCTCAAGTCTCTGTGTGCAGTTGTCTGATGGTATTTGCTTGTGGTTTCTCTTACATTTTTTTCTCACTGAGTAATACAGAATTACAACATGCATAACACTTTAGTCCTCCAAATTCCTAAGAGAATTATATCTCCTTTATGTTCATGCAACTCCGAAAGAGAGTTATGAGGCTTTGAAACTAACAATTTTATGCAAAAGAAATGGCCTTAGGATGGAAGGCCGTTAACACAATGTCCCACTATTTCACTATCCCCTGTTGAAGATACTGGTGGAGTTATTTGGGCCAAAGTCATGGTCAATATATCTTTGTAAAGAATACAGGATAGAATCCTGAGAAAGTTTTAAAATATAACTAGCTTCTACAATTTTTATCAAAGTCTTTATTAGTGGAAGAATATTGATATCTAAGCAATATGGGGTTATACACAACCACTGTGAACTACTTTCTATGAGAGTCCCAAGAAAGCCAAGCCTTCGACCCCGCAAATAGTTACAAAATAAAATAGCATATCATAAGTATGGCCCTGGGTTAGTACTGTTTATTTTCACCATAGATTAAATATCGATATAATAAACTACTACCATGAAGGAAACAAAGGTATCCATACTCCAAACCATGTGGAAGCAAGTTAATTGAAACTGTTAATGTTCAGTAAAGTCTCAGGCCTTAAGAACTTCAGAGATGTTCCAGGAGGAGGGTGCCCAAGATGGCTGCATAGGAACAGCTCCAGCCTCCAGCTCCCAGCGTGAGCGACAAAGAAGACAGGTGATTTCTGCATTTTCAACTGAGGTACGGGTTCAACTCACTGGGGCATGTCAGACAGTCAGTGCTGGTCAGTGGGCACAGCCTGACCAGCGAGAGCTGAAGCAGGGCAAGGTATCGCCTCATCTGGGAAGTGCAAGGGGGAAGGAATTCCTTTTCCTAGCCAGAGAAACTGAGACACACAACACCTGGAAAATCGGGTAACTCCCACCCTAATATTGCGCATTACCAAGGGTCTTAGCAAATGGCACACCAGGAGATTATATCCCACACCTGGCCCAGTGGGTCCCACACCCACGAAGCCCCCCTCATTGCTAGCACAGCAGTCTGAGATCTAACTGCAAGGTGGCAGCAAGGCTGGGGGAGGGGCGCCTGCCATTGCTGAGGCTTAAGTAGGTAAACAAAGCCTCCAGGAAGCTCTAATTGGGTGGAGCCCACCGCAGCTCAAGGAGGCCTGCCTGCCTCTGTAGACTCCACATCTGGGGACGGGGCATAGCTAAACAAAAAGCAGCAGAAACCTCTGCAGATGTAAATGTCCTTGTCTGACAGCTTTGAAGAGATCAGTGGTTCTCCCAGCACGGAGGTTGAGATCTGAGAACAAACAGACTGCCTGCTCAAGTGGGTCCCGGACCCCTGAGTAGCCTAACTGGGAGACATCCCCCACTAGGTGCAGACTGACACCTCATACCTCACACGGCTGGGTATACCTCTGAGACGAAGCTTCCAGAGCGAGAATCAGACAGCAACACTCGCTGTGCAGCAATATTCTATCTTCTGCAGCCTCCACTGCTGATACCCAGGCAAACACGGTCTGGAGTGGACCTCAAGCAATCTCCAACAGACCTACAGCTGAGGGTCCTGACTGTTAGAAGGAAAACTAACAAACAGAAAGGACACCCACACCAAAACCCCATCAGTTTGTCACCATCATCAAAGACCAAAGGCAGATAAAACCACAAATATGGGGAAAAAGCAGTGCAGAAAAGCTGGAAATTCAAAAAAATCAGAGCGCATCTCCCCCTTCAAAGGAATGCAGCTCATCACCAGCAACGGAGCAAAGCTGGATGGAGAATGACTTTGACGAGTTGAGAGAAGAAGGCTTCAGTCAATCAAATTTCTCAGAGCTAAAGGAGGAACTGTGTACCCAGCACAAAGAAACTAAAAACCTTGAAAAAAGAAGAATGGATAACTAGAATAATCAATGCAGAGAAGGCCATAAACGAACTGATAGAGATGAAAACCATGACACGATAACTACATGACAAATGCACAAGCTTCAGTAACTGACTTGATCAACTGGAAGAAAGAGTATCAGTGATTGAAGACCAAATGAATGAAATGAAGTGAGAAGAGAAGTGTAGAGAAAAAAGAGTAAAAAGAAATGAACAAAGCCACAAAGAAATATGGGATTATGTGAAAAGACCAAATCTACATCTGATTGGTGTGCCTGAAAGTGACGGGGAAAATGGAACCAAGTTGGAAAACACTCTGCAGGATATCATCCAGAAGAACTTCCCCAACCGAGTAAGGCAGGCCAACATTCAAATTCAGGAAATACAGAGAACGCCACAAAGATACTCCTCCAGAAGAGCAACTCCAAGACACATAATTGTCAGATTCATAAAAGTTGAAATGAGGAAAAAATTTTAAGGGCAGCCAGAGAGAAAGGTTGGGTTATACACAGAGGGAAGCCCATCAGACTAATAGTGGATCTCTCAGCAGAAATTCTACAAGCCAGAAGAGAGTGGGGGCCAATATTCAACATTATTAAGGAAAGAATTTTCGACCCAGAATTTCATATCCAGCCAAACTAAGTTTCATAAGTGAAGGAGAAATAAAATCCTTTACAGACAAGCAAATGCTTAGAGATTTTGTCACCACCAGGCCTGCCCTACAAGAGATCCTGAAGGAAGCACTAAACATGGAAGGGAACAACTGGTACCAGCCACTGGAAATATGCAAAATGTAAAGACCATCGATGCTAGGAAGAAACTGCATCAACTAACGGGAAAAATACCAGCTAATATCATAATGACAGGATCAAGTTCACACATAACAATATTAACCTTAAATGTAAATGGAATAAATGGTCCAATTAAAAGACACAGACTGGCAAATTGGACAAAGAGTCAAGGCCCATCAGTTTGCTGTATTCAGGAGACCCATCTCACACGCAGACACACACGTAGGCTCAAAATAAAGGAATGGAGGAAGATCTACCAAGCAAATGGAAAACAAAAAAGAGCAGGGGTTGCAATCCTAATCTCTGATAAAACAGACTTTAAACCATCAAAGATCAAAAGAGACAAAGAAGCCATTACATAATGGTAAAGGGATCAATTCATCAGGAAGAGTTAACTATCCTAATATATATGCACCCAATACAGGAGCACCCAGATTCATAAAGCAAGTCCTTAGAGACTTACAAAGAGACTTAGACTCCCATAAAACAATAATGGGATACTTTAACACCCCACTGTCAACATTAGATAGATCAACGAGACAGAAAGTTAACAAGGATATCCAGGAATTGAACTCATCTCTGCACCAAGCAGACCTAATAGACATTTACAGAACTCTCCACCCCAAATCAACAGAATATACATTCTTCTCAGCACCATATTGCACTTATTCCAAAATTGACCACATAGTTGGAAGTAAAGCACTCCTCAGCATATGTAAAAGAACAGAAATTAAAACAAACTGTCTCTCAGAACACAGTGCAATCAAACTAGAACTCAGGACTAAGAAACTCTCTCAAAACCGCTCAACTACATGGAAACTGAATAACCTGCTCCTGAATGACTACTGGGTACATAATAAAATGAAGGCAGAAATAAAGATGTTCTTTGAAACCAATGAGAACAAAGATACAACATACCAGAATCTCTGGGACACATTTAAAGTAGTGTGTAGAGGGAAATTTATAGCACTAAATGCCCACAAGAGAAAGTTGGAAAGATCTAAAATCGACACTCTAACATCACAATTAAAAGAACTAGAGAAGCAAGAGCAAACACATTCAAAAGCTAACAGAAGGCAAGAAATAACTAAGATCAGAGCTGAACTGAAGGAGATAGAGAAACAAAAATCTCTCCAAAAAACCAATGAATCCTGGTTGTTTGAGAAGATCAACAAAATTTATAGACCACTAGCAAGACTAATAAAGAAGAAAAGAGAGAAGAATCAAATAGAGGCAATAAAAAATGATAAAGGGGATATCACCACTCATCCCACAGAAATACAAACTACCATCTTTTGTACCATAGATTTCTTAAACTTATTCATCCTAGCTGGAATTTTGTATCCTTTGAACAACATCATCCCACACTCCCACCCCAAACCCTGTCATCTCCTGATAACTGCCATTCTACCCTCTGCTTCTGTGAGATCAACTTTTTTAGATTCCACATATGCATGAGAACATGAGGTATTTATCGTTCTGTGTTTGGCTTATTTCACTTAGCATAATGTCTCTCAGGTTCATCCACGTTGTTGCAAATGACAGGATTTCCTTCTCTTTTTAAGGCTGAATAGTATTCCATTGTGTATACACACCACATTTTCTTTATCCATTCATCCTCAATGGGCTAGGGTATTTCCAATTATAAAAAGCTAATAGTTTTCTCTTTCCCTCAACTTCCTTTTCCTAAAGCACCCATATATACCATTCACAGCTCAATAATATTTGTTGAACTTCCACATGTGCAAGAAAATAAATTAGGTAAGCTGGGTGCAGTGGCTCATGCCTGTAATTCCAGCACTTTGGGAGGCTGAGGATGGTGGATCACCTGAGGTCAGGAGTTTGAGACTAGCCTGGCCAACATGATGAAATTCCATCTCTACTAAAAATATAAAAATTAGCTGGGTGTGGTGGTAGGTGCCTGTAATCCCAGCTACTCGAGAAGCTGAGGCAGGAGAACTGCTTGAACCCAGGAGACGGAGGTTGCAGTAAGGCGAGAGATCATGCCATTGCACTCTAGCCTGGGCAATACGAGTGAAACTCCATCTCGGGAAAAAAAAAGAAAGGAAAAGAAAAGAAAAGAAATTAGGTGTTGTGTGGGATACTAACAGTGAAAGAAAGCATAGATTCTGCCCTTGAAGATCAGAAAATCTATCAAGAAAGAGAGAAAAGAGGCAGAGGGGAGCTCGCTTCCAAGATGGCCAAATAGGAGCAGCTCCGATCTGCAGCTCCCAGCAAGATTGACACAGAAGACAGGTGAATGATTTCTGCATTTCCAACTGAGGTACCTGGTTCATCTCACTGGGACAGATTGGACAGTGGGTGCAGCCCACGGAAGATGAGCTGAAGCAGGGAGGGGCATTGCCTCACCCGGGAAGCCCAGGGGATCAGGGGATTTCTCTTTCCTAGCCAAAGGAAGCCATGACAGACCATACCTGGAGAAATGGTACATTCCTGACCAAATACCGTGCTTTTCCCACAGTCTTAATAACCAGCAAAACAGAAGATACTCTCCCGTGCCTGGCGCAGTGGGTCCCATGCCCACGGAGCCTTGCTCACTGCTAGTGCAGAAGTCTGACATCCACCTGCGAGGCTGCAGCTTGATGGGGGGAGGGGAATCCACCATTGCTGAGGCTTGAGTAGCTCGCAGTGTAAACAAAGTGGCTGGGAAGCACGAACTGGGCAGAGCCCACCGCAGCTCAGCAACGCCTACTGCTTCCATAGATTCCATCTCTGTGGGCAGGGCATAGTAGAACAAAAGGCAGCCGATAGCTTCTACAGACTTAAACTTCCCTGTCTGACAGCTCTGAAGAGAGCAGTGGTTCTCTCAGAATGTTGTTTGAGCTCGGAGAAGAGACAGACTGCTGCCTCAAGTGGGTCCCTGACCCCTATGTAGCCTGACTGGGCAATATCTCCCAGTAGTGGCTAACAGACACCTAATACAGGTGGGTGCCCCTCTGGGATGAAGCTTCCAGAGGAAGGATCAGGCAGCAATATTTGCTGTTTTGCACCTCTGCTGGTGATACCCAGGCAAACAGGGTATGTAGTATACGTCAAGAAAACTCCAACAGACCTGCAGCTGAGGGGTCTGACTGTTAGAAGGAAAACTAACGAACAGAAAGGAATAGCATCAACATCAACAAAAAGGACATCCACACCAAAATCTCATCTCTAGGTCACCAATGTCAAAGACCAAAGGTAGATAAAACCACAAAGATGGGAAGAAACCAGACCACAAAAGCTGAAAATTCCAAAAAACAGAGCGCCTCTTCTCCTCCAAAGGATCACAACTCCTTACCAGCAAGGGAACAAAACTGGATGGAAAATGAGTTTGACGAGTTACCAGAAGTAGGCTTCATAAGGTCGGTAATAACAAACTTCTCCGAGCTAAAGAAGTGAGAGGTGACAATGTGCTAGCAGCCCTCACTCTCAGCGCCTCCTCGGCCTCAGCATCCACTCTGGTGGTGCTTGAGGAGCCCTTCAGCCTGCCATGGCACCATGGGAGCCCCTCTCTGGGCTGGCTGAAGCCGGAGCCACCTCCCTCTGCTTGTGGGGAGGTGTGGAGGGAGAGGCATGGCAGGAACCAGGACTGCGCAGGGTGCTTGCAGGCCAGTGCCAGTTCCGGCGGGCGAGGGTGCAGGTGCAGATGCAGGCTCGGGAGCCCGCACATGGAGCAGCCAGCCTTACCGCCAGCCCAGGGCAGTGAGGAGCTTAGCACCAGGGCCAGCAGCTGGCAGCTGTGGAGGTTGCACTGGGTACCCCAGCAGTGCCGGCCCATGGGCACCACACTCAAATTCTTGCTGGGCCTTAGCTGCCTCCGGCAGGACAGGGCTTGGGACCTGCAGCCCGCCATGTCTGAGCTCCTCCCCCTGCGGTGGGCTCCCAGGGGGCAGCCTGAGCCTCCCTTACTGGTGCCGCACCCTGCTCAGTGGCCCGGTCCTCTGGAGAGCCCAAGGTCTGAGGAGTGCAGGATCAGCTGGGGAATGGCAGGCAGCTCCGCCTGCAGCCCTAGTGCAGGATCCACTGGGTGAAGCCAGCTGGGCTCCTGAACTGGATGGGGACTTCAAGAACTTTTATATCTAGCCGGAGGATCGTATGTGCACCAATCAGCACTCTGTATCTAGCTAACCTAGTGGGGACTTGGAGAACTTTTCCATCTAGCACTCTGTGTCTAGCTCAAGGATTGTAAACGCACCAATCAGCACTCTGTGTCTAGCTCAGGGTTTGTAAATACACCAATCAGTACTGTGTCTAGCTCAAGGTTTGTAAATACACCAATTGGTACTCTGTATCTAGCTAACTAGCACTCTGTGACTCTGTGCCTAGCTCGAGGATTGTAAATGCACCAATCAGCACTCTGTCAAATAGACCAATCCGCTCTCTTTAAAATAGACCAATCAGCTCTCTGTAAAATGGACCTATCAGCAGGATGTGGGTGGGGCCAGATAAGGGAATAAAAGCAGGCTGCCTGAGCTACTAGTGCAACCCGCTCGAGTCCCCTCCACACTGTGGAAGCTTTGTTCTTTCACTCTTTGCAATAAATCTTGCTGCTGCTCTCTCTTTGGGTCCACGCTGCCTTTATGAGTTGTAACACTCATTGCAAAGGTCTGCAGCTTTATTCCTGAAGCCAGCGAGACCACGAACCCACCAGAAGGAAGACGCTCCAGACACATCTGAACGTCTGAAGGAACAAACTCTGGACACACCATCTTTAAGAACTGTAACACTCACCACGAGAGTCCGTGGCTTCATTCTTGAAGTCAGTGAGAGCAAGAACCCACCAATTCTGGACACAGAAGCATATTCTAACTCACCACAAGGAAGCTAAAAACCTTGAAAAAAGTTAGATGAATGGCTAACTAGAATAACCAGTGTAAAGAAGAGCTTAAATGACCTGTTGGAGCTGAAAACTATGGCACAAGAACTTCGTGACGCATGCACAAGCTTCAACAGCCGATTCAATCAATTGGAAGAAAGGATATCAGTGATTGAAGATCAAATTAATGAAATAAAGTGAGAAGACAAGATTAGAGAAAAAAGAGTGAAAAGAAACGAACAAAGCCTCCAAGAAATATGGGACTATGTGAAAAGACCAAATAAATATGTGTTTGATTGGTGTACCAGAAAGTGAGGGGGAGAATGGAACCAAGTTAGAAAACACTCTTCAGGATATTATCCAGGAGAACTTCCCCAACCTAGCAAGACAGGCCAACATTCAAATTCAGGAAATACAGAGAACACCACAGAGATACTCCTCGAGAAGAGCAACCCCAGACAAACAATTTTCAGATTCACCAAGGTTGAAATGAAGGAAAAAATGTTAAGGGCAGCCAGAGAGAAAGGTTGGGTTACCCACAAAGGGAAGCCCATCAGACACAGCGGATCTCTCAGCAGAAACCCTATAAGCCAGAAGAGAGTGGAGGCCAATATTCAACAATCTTAAAGAAAAGAATTTTCAACCCAGAATCTCATGTCTAGCCAAACTAAGCTTCGTAAGTGCAGAAGAAATAAAATCCTTTACAAACAAGGAAATGCTGAGAGATTTTGTCACCACCAGGCCTGCCTTACAAGAGCTCCTGAAGGAAGCACTAAACATGGAAAGGAATGACCGGTACCAGCCACTGCAAAAACACGCCAAATTGTAAAGATCGTTGATGCTAGGAAGAAACTGCATCAACCAGCGGGCAAAATAACCAGCTAACATCATAATGACAGGATCAAATTCACACATAACAATATTAACCTTAAATGTAAATGGACTAAATGCCCCAATTAAAAGACACAGACTGGCAAATTGGATAAAGAGTTAGGACCCATCACTGTGCTGTATTCAGGAGACCCATCTCATATGCAAAGACACACAAAGGCTCAAAATAAAGGGATGGAGGAAGATCTACCAAGCAAATGGAAAGCAAAAAAAAAAAAAAAAAAAAGTAGGGGTTGCAATACTGGTCTCTGATAAGACAGACTTTAAACCATCAAAGATCAAAAGAGACAAAGAAGGCCATTACATAATGGTAAAGGGATTAATGCAACAAGCAGAGCTAACTATCCTAAACATATATGCACCCAATACAAGAGCACCCAGATTGATAAAGCATGTCCTTATAGACCTACAAAGAGATTTAGACTCCCACACAATAGTAATGGGAGACTTTAACACTGCACTGTCAACATTAGACAGATCGACGAGACAGGTTAACAAGGATATCCAGGATCTGAACTCAGCTCCAGTTCAAGCAGACCTAATAGACATCTACAGAACTCTCCACCCCAAATCAACAGAATATACATTCTTCTCAGTACCACATTGCACTTATTCTAAAATTAATCACATAATTGGTACTAAAACACTACTCAGCAAATGTAAAACAACAGAAATCACAACAAACTGTCTCTCAGACCACAGTGCAATCAAATTAAAACTCAGGATGAAGAAACTCACTCAAAACCGCAGAACTACATGGAAACTGAACAACCTGCTCCTGAATGACTACTGGGTAAACAACGAAATGAAGGCAGAAATAAAGATGTTCCTTGAAACCAATGAGAACAAAGACACAATATATCAGAATCTCTGATACACATTTAAAGCAGTGTGTAGAGGGAAATTTACAGCATTAAATGTCCACAAGAGAAAGCAGGAAAGATCTAAAATCGACACCCTAACATCACAATTAAAAGAACTAGAGAAGCAAGATCAAACAAATTCAAAAGCTACCAGAAGGCAAGAAATAACTAAGATCAGAGCAGAACTGAAGGAGATAGAGACACAAAAAACCCTTCAAAAAAAATCAATGAATCCAGGAGCTGTTTTTTTTTTTGAAAAGATCAACAAAATAGATAGACCACTAGCAAGAATAATAAAGAAGAAAAGAGAGAAGAATCAAATAGATGTAATACAAAATGATAAGGGGGATATCACCACCAATCCCACAGAAATACAAACTACCATCAGAGAATACTGTAAATATCTCTATGCAAATAAACTAGAAAATCTAGTAGACATGGATAAATTCCTGGACAAACACACCCTCCTAAGACTAAAACAGGAAGATGTTGAATCTCTGAATAGACCAATAGCAGGTTCTGAAATTAAGGCAATAATTAATAGTCTACCAACCAAAGAAAGGCCAGGACCAGATGGATTCACAGTCGAATTCTACCAGAGGTACAAAGAGGAGCTGGTGCCATTCCATCTGAAACTATTTCAATCAATAGAAAAAGAGGGAATCCTCCCTAACTCATTTTACGAGGCTAACATCATCCTGATACCAAAGCCTGGTAGAGACACAACAAAAAGAGAGAATTTTAGGCCAATATACCTGATAAACATCGATGCAAAGGTCTTCAATAAAATACTGGAAAACCGAATTTACCAGCATATCAAAAAGCGTATCCACTATCAGGGATGATCAAGTCAGCTTCATCTCTGGGATGCAAGGCTTGTTCAACATACACAAATCAAGAAACGTAATCCACCAAGTACACAGAATCAACAACAAAAACTACATGATTATTTCAATAGGTGCAGAAAATAGATGCAGAAAACTACATGATTATCTCAATAGATGCAGAAAAGCCCTTCATGCTAAAAACTCTCAGTAAACTAGGTATTGATGGAACGTATCTCAAAATAATAAGAGATATTTATGACAAACCCACAGGCAACATCATACTGAATTGGCAAAAACTGGAAGCATTCCCTCTGAAAACTGGCACAAGAAAGGAACGCCCTCTCTCACCACTCCTATTCAACATAGTATTGGAAGTACTGTCCAGGGCAATCGGGCAAGAGAAAGAAATAAAGGGTACTGAATTAGGAAAAGAGAAAGTCAAATTGTCCCTGTTTGCAGATGACATGATTGTATATTTAGAAAACACCATCATCTCAGCCCCAAATCTCCTTAAGCTGATAAGAAACTTCAGCAAAGTCTCAGGATACAAAATTAATGTGCAAAAATCACAAGCATTCCTATACACCAATAATAGACAAACAGAGAGCCAAATCATGAGTGAACTCCCATTCACAATTGCTACAAAGAGGATAAAATACCTAGGAATCCAACTTACAAGGGATATGAAGGACCTCTTCAAGGAGAACTACAAACCACTGTTCAATGAAATAAAAGATAACACAAACAAATGGAAAAACATTCCATGCTCATGGATAGGAAGAAATATCGTGAAAATGGCCATCCTGCCCAAGGTAATTAATAAATTCAATGCTATCCCCATCAGTCTACCAATGACTTTCTTCACAGAATTGGGAAAAACTACTTTAAAGTTCATATGGAACCAAAAAAGAGCCTGCATTGCCAAGACAATCCTAAGCCAAAAGAACAAAGCTGGGGTCATCATGCTACCTGACTTCAAACTATACTACAAGGCTACAGTAACCAAAACAGCATGGTAGTGGTACCAAAACAGAGATATAGACCAATAGAACAGAATAGAGCCCTTGGAAATAATACCACACATCTACAACCATCTGATCTTTGACAAACCTGACACACACAAGCAATGGGGAAAGGATTCCCTATTTAATAAATGGTGCTGGGAAAACTGGCTAGCCATATGGAGAAAGCAGAAACTGGATCCCTTCTTTAGCCATATACAAAAATTAACTCGAGATGGATTAAAGACTTAAATGTAAGACCTAACACCATGAAAACGCTAGAAGAAAACCTAGGCAATACCATTCAGGACATAGTCATGGGCAAAAACTTCATGACTAAAACACCAAAAGCATTGGCAACAAAAGCCAAAATTCACAAATGGGATCTAATTCAACTAAAGAGCTTCTGCACAGGAAAAGAAACTATCATCAGAGTGAACAGGTAACCTAAAGAATGGGAGAAAATCTTTGCAATCTAGCCATCTAACAAGGGCTAATATCCAAAATCTACAAAAAACTTACACATATTTACAAGAAAAAACAACCCCATCAAAAAGTGGACAAAGGATATGAACAGGCACTTCTCAAAATAAGACATTTATGCAGCCAACAGGCATACGAAAAAATGCTCATCATCACTGGTCATCAGAGAAATGCAAATCAAAACCACAATGAGATACCAACTCATATCAGTTAGAATGGTAATCATTAAAAAGTCAGGAAACAACAGATTCTGGAGAGGATGTGGAGAAATAGGAACACTTTTATGCTGTTGGTGGGAGTGTAAATTAGTTCAACCATTGTGGAAGACAGTGTGGCGATTCCTCAAGGATCTAGAACTAGAAATACCATTTGACCCAGCAGTCCCATTACTGAGTATACACCCAAAGGATTATAAGTCATGTTACTATAAAGACACATGCACACATATGTTTATTGCGGCACTATTCACAACACCAAAGACTTGGACCCAACCCAAATGTCCATCAATGATAGACTGGATAAAGAAAATGTGCCACATATACACCATGGAATACTATGCCACCATAAAAAAGGATGAGTTCATGTCCTTTGCAGGCACATGGATGCAGCTGGAAACCATCATTCTGAGCAAACTATCACAAGGACAAAACCAAACACTGCATGTTCTCACTCATAGGTGGGAGCTGAACAACGAGAACACATGGACACAGGGCAGGGGACATCATACACCAGGGCCTGTCAAGGGGTGGGGGTCTGAGGGACGGATAGCATTAGGAGAAATACCTAACATAAACGACAAATTGATGGGTATATCAAACCAACATGGCAGATGTATACCTATGTAACAAACCTGAACATTGTGCACATGTACCCTAGCAATTAAAGTAGAATAATAAAAAAAAAGGAGCTCTGCAAAAAAAAGAGATAAAAGAAAAAAATGTTCATGAATAATTATAATACAATTTAAAGAGGAAACTGGAGGAAGGAAATTAATATTCACTGAGTGATTGCTATGAACTAGGCATCACATTAGACGTCTTACATATATTATCTTATTTTAATCCTCACACTGTTGAGATAAGACATAATTATCTCTGCTGCACGGATGAGGAAAATGAGACTAGCCTGATTGAGTAACTTGCCAAAGATAGATAGCTTGCAAGTGGTAAAGTTGGGATTTGAATTATGTAACCTGTCTGATCAAGGTCCATGCCCCTCTATTTTAATTGTAAAGTGTTATATAAAAAGTTACACAGTGCCAGGCTTGGTGGCTCACGCCTGTAATCCCAGCACTTTGGGAGGCTGAGGCAGGAGGATCACTTTAGGTCAGGAGTTTGAGACCAGCCTGGCCAACATGGTGAAACCCCATCTCTACTAAAAATACAAAAATTAGCAGGGCGTGGTGGCACAAGCCTGTAATCCTAGCTATTTGGGAGGCTGAGGCAGGAGAATCATTTCAACCCAGGAGGCAAAGGTTGCAGTGAGCCGATATTGTGCCACTGCACTCCAGCCTGGGCAACAGAGTGAGACTCTGTCTAAAAAAAGAAAAAAATATATATATATATATAGAGAGAGAGAGAGAGAGAGAGAGAGAATGTTGTCAGGATTCAGAAAAAGGGAGAAATTACATTTAGTTAAGGGAGAGTAAAGACTTCTTAATAGAAGAAGCAGCATTCAGATATGAAGGGGTATCCTATTTGGATGTGTGGAAACTGAGTGTGTCCAAGGGTTAGGAGGAAAGGCTACTATAAGAAAAGGCAAAAAGAAAAAGAAAGATTTGAAGAGAAAAGAAGTAAATGGTTTGATTTGTTTCGGGGGAAGCATAGTCTAGAAAGGGCATTAATGAAAAATAATGGGAGATTAGGCTAGAAAACAGGCCAGATAAGAGGATTTGAATGTCAAGCAAGAACCTAGATTCTATTGTATTCTAAATGAAAAACATATTAAGACTCAAGGTTTTGAGGTCAGAAGAGTGACATAATCAGAACTATGATATATAATTGTATTAGGATGCTGCTGGTTGATAGTACACTCAATCCTAAATGCCTGCACTACAGACACAGATAAAACGCTAACTACTCACTTTCCTGACTTGCTTCCCTGCAGCAATGAGTGGCCAGACAACAGGCATATCTTCACAGTGGGCAGAATGGCAATGGGGAAACCAGGGTTAAAAGAAATAGGCATGTGAGATCCTGTCAGGTAGGCAGTGAGCTAGAGAGTTTAAACTGTTCAGTCTCACACTGGCAAAGCTGCACAAAGTATTACTACTGTGACTTGAATACCTGGCAGTAGTGAGGAACGGGAAAGGAGAACTGGGATGAAGAGTACAAGGTAGAAAGGGAATGCAGAGATGGGGGTCCAGGAAATGACTTAGTTCCAGAGCAAGGGTTTTTGAATCTGGGCAGAAACTTAATTGAGAACTAAGGCATGACTCGAGGACCATTCTTAGAATAACGGTATTGATCCTGAGTTACCTGCATATTGGAAAAGGGCCTATTTAAATGCCTCATGTTTAAGGTCTCCATTGAACCTGGAGATTATCCAGATGTGCAGATGCAGAGCAGGACTTGCAGGTGGGGTTAAAGTCATCCTTGGAAGGGATGGGTCTGCAACATTTGAGAACTTTGACACTTTATAGACTATTATTGATAACATTAAAAGTACTATCACAAGAGATGTGACATTTTTCCAAAGAAGATATACCTAGGGCCAACAGGGATATGAAAAGGTGTTCAGCATCACTATTCATCAAGGAAATGAAAATCAAACCATAGTAAGATATCACCTCACACCTGTCAGAATGGCTATTGTAAAAAAAGACAAAAGATAATAAGTGCTCGTACGGATGTGGAGAAAAGGGAATCCTCGTACACTGTTGGTGGGAGTATCAATTAGTACAACCATCATGGTGAATTGTACAGAAGTTTCTCAAAAAATTAAAATAGAACTATCATAGGACGTAGCAATCCCACAGCTGGGTATATATCTGAAGGAAGTGAAATCAGTATGTTGAAGAGAAATTTGCATGCACGTGTTCACTGCAGCATTTCTCACAATTGTCAAGATATGGAATCAACCTAAATGTCTATTAGCTGATGAACAGGTAAAGAAACTGTGGTATACATACACAATGGAATATTATTTAGCCACAGAAAAGACTATTCTGCCATTTGCAACAATATGGATAAACCTGGATGACATTGTGCTAAGGGAAATAAACCAGACACAGAAATATAAATATTGTATAATTTCATAATTTCATTTAAATGTGAAATCTAAAGAGGTTAAACTCATAGAAGCATAGAACAAAGGCTGGAGGGTGGCAGAAATGGGGAGATGTTGGTAAAAGGGCACAAATTTTCAGTTACAAGATGAACAAGTTCTGAGGATTGAATGTACAACATGGGTGGTGAAAAATATGTTAATTTGATTGTTATAATATTGCACAATATATATGTATGTGAAGTCATCACATTGTACATCTTGAGTATATTCAGTCTTTGTCTACTAAGTAGTTTTAAGTAAAAATATAGATACAATTTCTTTTTGTTTTACTTTAAGTTCTGGGATACATGTGCAGAACGGGCAGGTTTGTTACATAGGTATCCATCTGCCATAGTGGTTTGCTGCACCTATCAACCCATTATCTAGGTTTTAAGCCCCACGTGCATTAGGTATTTGTCCTAATGCTCTCCCTCCCCTTATCCCCTACCCCTGACAGGTTGTGGTGTGTGAGGTTCCCCTCCCTATGTCCATGTGTTCTCATTGCTCAACTCCCACTTATGAGTGAGAACATGTGGTGTTTGCTTTTCTGTTCCCGTATTAGTTTGCTGAGAATGATGGCTCCAAAAGCAATTGCAACAAAATCCAAAATTAACAAATGAGACCTAATTAAGCTAAAGAGCTTCTGCACAGCGAAAGAAACTATCATCAAAGTAAACAGGCAACCTACCAAATGGGAGAAAATGTTTGCAATCTATCCATCTGACAAAGGTTTAATATCCAGAATCTACAAAGAACTTAAACTAATTTATACAATTTTTAAAATTAAAAAAAACAGAACTATCACAAGAACACAGACTGGGTCTGTTTATCTACCACAATTACACTGCCTTATTGTGCCTTGCACATTGTGCTTTGTATATAGGGGCTAATACTTGTTGAGTAGTTAATTGAATTATGTTAATATGAATTAATGAACAAATATCAGGGTAAATTTCATTTTAATAAATTTAGCCTTACTCTCAAAAACTCTCATTACTTCTAGTTTGAAATATAAAAGGCTGGGCGTGGTGGCTCATGCCTGTAATCCCAGCACTTTGGGAAGCTGAGGTGGGTGGATCACCTGAGGTCAGGAGTTTGAGACCAATCTGACCAACACGGTGAAACCCCGTCTCTACTAAAAATTCAAAAATTAGCAGGGCGTGGTGGCAGGCGCCTGTGGTCCCAGCTCCTCAGGAGGCTGACACATGAGAATAGCTTGAACCCGGGAGGCGGAGCTTGCAGTGAGCCGAGATCGCGCCATTGTACTCCAGCCTGGGAGGCAGAGCAAGGCTCCATCTCATAAAAACAAAAACAAAATGAAATACAAATGCTCATCTGCCTTTTCTTTCATTTCTCTGTCTTCTTTCTGCCTTTACCCTCTGTTGTTACTTGTTATTTTTCCAGGTTGCTGTGATATTATTTAGTTTATTCCCCCCCTTTTCCTCTCCAAGAGTTTTATTTCCCTTGATTCAGGAGATTCACAGCAACATCCTCTCTCCTCATTTCCCTGGCCCTTTTTCCATCTTAACCACAGCTGTGAGAATTGCTTTTTTAATTCTAATACCCTTTCACCATCTCATTTCCCTTGTCAAGAACCATTTTCTCACTCATTTAGGTAAATGCAGACTCACCTCTCTTCCCTGAGGTCTCCTTTCTTATTTAATTTCATACTATGACTGTAAAAGAATTTGCTGCCATTTAGCTTTCTAGTCCCAGCAATTCTCAACAATCTACGCTGTCTTCAGCTTTAGGAAGATGATCAGAACCACTCACTGAATAAAAGACACTTTCCCTTTTTACCATCAGTCAGCAAAATAAAACCTTATTAATCTGGAAGGCTTTACAAAATAACGTGTGATGTAGAAGTAGATTTGAATGGTTTTTTTTTTTTTTTACTCTCTAAGGAGGAGTTTGCACTGTATAATATAAATACTATGAATACGATGATTGGGAACGATAGAGTTTGGATATTTGCCCCCGCCCAAATCTCTTGCTGAAATGTAATTCCCAGAGTTGGAGGTAGAGCCTGGCCGGAGAGGTGCCAAGAGCGAGCGAGGATGGCTACCACATTGTCACCTCTCACTATGATTCAATCACCTCCCATCAGGCCATACCTCCAACATTGAGAATTACAATTCACATGAGATTTGAGTGGGAGCACAGATCTAAACCATATCAATCCCCCAACTTAAACATTTACAACCCTTTTTTGGAGGAAGTATTTTGTTTGGAAACCTAATTATATCTTATCGTAGGAATCACAATATGAATATGGTTTCTTATCCCAACCTAATCCACAAAAGCCTATTCTTAAAAGTACCTAAAAGAAATCCCCATTGTACAATAGAAACAGACCATTATTAGTAATAGGGTCTTAATGAAAAATCCATTGAAAGTCAGAAGTGTAGATTTTTGGTGGCCGTAGGCTGGCTAAGAAAAGTTTGAATGGCATGGCCATGACTCAGGCAGGGGTGGGAAATGTGGATTTAAGGGTTGGCTAAGGAAGAATTTGTTTGTAGAAACCTTGCACAGATGACAAGCTGTCTTCCTTAACTAGTTGCAAAAGAAGACGGGGAGTGAAAGAAGAAGTTTAGGCAATGTCCATACCCTTCCATTTTCCCACAGCTAACAGCATGTGCTAGGGAGACCCGGACAGAGCCGGAGAGGAAGAGAATTATCAGGCCAATCAGTTATACTGAATTGTACATAAATAACAAAAAACAAGTTTTGACATTTTAGGTGAGAAATCTTATAAAATCAAAGAAATCAAAAGGGTTGACATTTTAAGAAAAAAGTAGGTATCATTTTGAGTCAACAAAAAGAAGAGGAAAAAAGAAAAAGATAAAATTTCAAGTTCCTGTTACTAGACATATACTGTATGTGAAAAGGATAATTTTCAGTGAGCCAAGTAAACAGAACATGGAAATTTTAAGAAAAATTGGATCAAATAAATGAAAGCTTTCAACAACTTAAAAACCCATAACAACTTTCTAATTTTTTTTTTTTTTTTTTTTTTGAATCTCACTCTGTTTCCCAGGCTGGAGTGCCGTGGAGTTATCTTGGCTCACTGCAACCTCCATCTCAGGTTCAAGCAGTTCTCCTGCCTCAGCCTCCCTAGTAGCTAGGATTACAGGTGTGCGCCACCACACCCAGCTAATTTTTTTGTGTGTATTTTTACGAGAGACGGAGTTTACCATTTTGACCAGGCTGGTCTCAAACACCTGACCTCAAGTGATCCGCCTGCCTCAGCCTCCCAAAGTGTTGGGATTACAGGTGTAAGCCACCGTGTTCACCCTCTAATTTGGGTTTTAAATGCATATTGCTCATCAATACACTATATGTATTTACCTTATAGATCTATGCTAAACAGATTTAATGTACAGTTTATATAAATTTACTTAAAGAAAAAGTAGGCTCATAGTAAGGTGTTAATGTAAGATATAATTGTATAAAATACAAAAACTCTGCTGCACATATTTATAATCAAATCTACTACATGTATCATTTCTAAGTGCTCATATTTATGATAGATAGAATTTGTTTTGTGGTTGACAGCCTATTTAAGGAACAGAAAACCAAACATCGCATGTTCTCATTTATAAGTGGCAACTGATTGATGAGAACACATGGACTCATTGTCTGGAGCAACACACATTGGGCACCTGTGGGGGCTTGGGAGAAGAAACAGCATTGGGAAGAATAGCTAATGGATTTTGGGCTTAATACCTGGGTGATCAGATGATCTGTGCTGTAAACCACCATGGCACACGTTTACCTGTGTAACAAACCTGCACATCCTGCATATGTAACCCTGAACTTAAAATAAAAGTTAAAAATAAATAAATAAAACTCATTTTGCTGAAGAGTAATTTTTTAAAAGTCAGTTTAAGGTCCATGGTTTTTATAAAAGAAAATTTCTCAAGAGCAGAACGGGGTTAAGAAAGTAACACATTACAATAGGTAACGGGGAAAACAAAATATACAGATGGATAAGAATCTATACAAAATTCATCTGTAATTTAAAGAGTATCAGAGAAAAGCTAATGACCATCAAGCACCAAATGCAAAACTTCATGAAGAGCTATTTAATTTCAAATCTAACAATGGAAGTTTCTTTGGAAAAATATTATGATGATGTAGGCGTAAGAGGTAGGCCAGGCTTTTCCTTGGGTACACAACAACTCTTTGCTTCTTTTTTGTGCTGTGGAAAGATTATGTGAGGGTATGTCTTGGCTTCACATTTTCCCCCATACCTATCCTTCCTCAATTTATTGACTTCCTTTTACTGTGATGTGAGGAAGACATTTTAAACTAAATGATCATGAGATTTCACATCCACTAAAGGCAAACTGGTAGCCAAAACAAAGGAAACCAGAGCAGGTTTTGAATGGGACCATTTGAAAATGCTGGTTCCAACCTCCTTGCAAATTTTCAACATTTTCCAGCATAGGCAGTTAGGCAGACTATGTTTCTGCAGAACCATAGTAAATATAGTGTTCTGAAGTGTCATGATATACGTTCATCCTCAGCCACCATCATCCACGGTTTTTCTGGTCCTGTCCATTCTTGGTTTCCAATGTTGGTTTATGATCTTTCTTCTGTTTATTAACTGTGGCTGTATACTCAAAATTTACTATGACTGTTTTTCTTTTTACAGTTACTCTCTTTAGTATCTTATTAACTACTATGCATTTAATGCTGCCTTTCTGTTTAATTTCCCAAGTCTTTCTATTCATATCTGAATTTTCTACTCTGTCTTGTCTATAAGACACGTGCACTTGGATGTTGTGGCACATGTAGGTGCCTGCCCACCACTACCTGCTCTAAGACAGTGCTAGAATACAGGTCCCATACGTCCCTATGGCTTCCTAAATTCCTTTCACAGCAGGCCAGGAGTGCTGAAAAGCCAGCACCCAGCTGCGACCCTCAACAGTCAAGGCAGGGAAATTAGTGGATAAATCCATCAACTTCCTTGTCCCTCTCTGGGATGATTCTGCAACATGCTCTACACAGTCTCTCAAGATTCCTCAGCAGGACTGAGCCCCAACTGTCCACAGCAGTAACCTGCTAATTGAGGCACCCATTTTTTGGTGTTGTTGCCTTCCCTATGTCATTTCTCCACTCTCTCATGATGCTTTCTAGGATCATCTCTCAAATAAATTATTTATGCTCAATTTCTTAAGAACTGCTTTGGGATGCAAGAAAGAAGGTACAGCCAAGACAGAGGTCCTATTAAAAATGAAAGTATGTTAAAGATTACGATCTCTCAAAATCAACTCTTCAACTTCTTTTATCATGGGCTGTCTCACCACCTTCTCTCAAGGGCTGAGCACTACAAAGTATGAGGGTTTTAGATACAGACTTTAATTTAGCTACCAGTTCTTGGTGTTATTCATGTGACTAATTTATCTCTTCTGTTTCTGTATGTTTATACACACACACGCACGCACACACACACATACACACACACACACACACGTAGGGTAATAATACTTTCCAAGGCTGTTGTAAGCATCAAATAAAAGAAAGCATGCAAGCTGAGTACAGTGGCTCATGCCTGTAATCTCAGCACTTTGGGAGGCAGGCCAAGGCGGGCAGATCACCCAAGGTCAGGAGTTCAAGATCAGCCTGGCCAACATGGTGAAACCCCATCTCCACTAAAAATACAAAAATTAGCAGGGTGTGGTGGCAGGTGCCTGTAATCCCAGCTACTTGGGTGGCTGAGGCAGGAGAATCGCTTGAATCCAGGAGGCGGAAGTTGCAGTGAGCCAAGATTGCACCATTGCACTCCAGCCTGGGTGACACAGCAAGACTCCGCCTCAGACAAAAAAAAAAAAAAAAGCAAAACAAAAACCCCCCAAAAACAAAAGAAACCATGCAAAACATCTTTTACTTTGTCTTCATTCCTTTATAATATGGTTATTTCAAATTTAGTAAACAAGCTATAACTTTCTCCTGTGGGTTTTATTCCATTAATAATTACCTTGAACCAACATGGAATACAAGAGTGAAAATCACAAATGATGATATAGATATTTCCAGATATCAATACAAATTAATTAAAAGTCAAACTTTCTCATAAGCCTGGTGTGAAAAGAACTTGTTTACTGAAGTATGTGGAAGTTTTTGTTTCATTAGACATCTATATATAGAGATCATAAAAACCATAAATAATATTCTTGTGATCTGGTATGAGGTAGAGCACACAATAGATAATTCATGATATTGACTACAAAGCTATCACGAAAATGGCTTATTTGTGAAACAACCTAAGGCAGAAATAGCATTCAGTACATCAAGGGGAAAGCGATGGAAGATGAGTTCAGTAAATAATTATATTATTTATAGGCACTAGAGTATTACAAGTAAAACATTAATAACTGCATTTTCTTCTCTATAGAATCCTACGGATTATAATTAGTATTGTTATTGAATTAGTTGTTTGAATTTTTCGTACTGACTTTTCATTTCTGAAAACTCACTTCTTCTTTTGTATTTCCGTCTTCATACCACATTCCTCCCCTTCCTAAAATTTGCTTATTTTCTTCAATATGATTTAGGGCTCAATAAGATTTTCTGTTGACTGCATTCATGCTTAATTATAAATCATGTCTTTGGCAGTTGTTTCTAAATTAAAAATTCAATAACTGTCTATAATGAATCAAAAGTAGCTGGTAGGATCACAGTCTAAATAATGAGTCTGCAGAGATTCACAACATTATTAGTACATGATTAATCAGTACCTAATGCAAACCAGTTCAGACTCGACTTTTATGTCATGCTGTCTTACATTAAAGTCCTGTGGCACTGTTTCAGATCAGTTAAGAGTTTTGCTTTATATGATAGTACATTGTTAAATCTGCCATCTGGCCCAACAGCTGATGTGGCTCACACAACCCTGAAGAGGCCCCAAGGGTTTACTCCTGGGAAATATTTGGTCTACTGTGTGGTGTCGTGATTACCAGTTCATAGCTTTTTTATATCTTTTGAAAGATTTGCAGAAAGACCTCCACACTGGAAAAATTCTAAATTGAAAATAATTTGCCAGAAAAGAATTATCTTACCTGAGGACCAGGCTGACCCTGAAATTAAAAAGAAGAAGAAAAAGAAAAACAATTACAAAATTGTATCCTAAGTGAACATTTTCACTACCAAAACTGAAACTAGTTCTGGAAATATTTACAAATATTTCTGAAGATAATACCCTAACTACTGATAAATTTCACTTGTGGCTTTAAAAAAATCATATCACATCCTACTAGTTTTACTTTATGCTATTTATCTAAAATCTGATACTATAGTCTATTTAATTCCAAAAGGACTCCAGGGTTTTAGCATGCTCTAAAATTTAACTGGAAAAAGAGAAGGTAAAAGGAATACCATACCTAGTATTATCGTGATGAAGGGGTTACTTAAAGGAAGAGTCTTCCAGGACAGGCTATGAGCCCAAACTATGAGCTATTCAAAGTACAGACTGTGAGCTACATATTCAAACATGACAGAGTTACATTTTTAAAAAAATAAATGCAGATACTTTAGTGTTAGAGCTCAAGTCTTTTAATTTCTCATTATTTCAATAACATTTTAAGTTAATTTAAAAAATAAACCTTTATCTTTTACTTTGCATAACTGAGCCTAAGGACATTTTAAAAGGATATGAGAGGTCTTTGGATCATGCATCCTAACTCTTCACACAGTCAATAGATTACGTGACCTCTGTCCAATCTAATTTATTTTAAATGTCATTTTCTTGTTTAAGCTGATCAAAAATTTCAAAGCAGTGTAACTGTAAATGCTTCTAGCTAAAGATCAATCACCTGTGAATAAAAGTATGGATTACATATCACCTTCTTATAATCTTCAACTGGATTTTGTATCAGATGAGATTAAAGAAAATGTTCACCCTGAGTTAAGAAATCTTAAAAAGTAAATAAATAATGTGCAGTCTCATTGTCTCAGCTGTGTGGCACCAAGTATCACACAGGAAAGTGTGGAGCTAATACAGCTCCCAGAGAAGGCCTGGGAACTCTCTCTCTTAGCCTCTCTCCAGGCTTGGAATTTCCTTAGGTACTTGTTCTCTAACTCACTGGGTATAGAACAGATGATTTCCAAGAACTCTGCCTGAAAATGTAGTTGGCAGGTCAAACTAGGAAGGGGAGCCAAACCAAGTCACTACAGATGTTACTCTCCCCAATCCTCTACTCTCCAGTGGTGGAAAGAGAGAGAAAGAGAATAACATTCATTAATTCCTTAACCAAGTGCCAGGCACTTTTGGATATGCTATTCCATTTATTCCTCATAACTGCCCTGAATTTTTCAGATGGAGGAACTGAGGCTCAGAGAAATAAGCTAAAGGCTACAACTTATACAAACTTATAGAAAAGCCAGAGTTTAAATCTAAATCTGATTTCAAGGTTTATGCATTTTCTACCAGGTCATTCTGCCTTTCAGCCTAGAAGTTTAAGCTGACAGTTATATACACACTTGTTCAGATCAACTATGGTACAAGAACATTCTTCAAGTGGTTAACACTCTAAACTTCCCAACCACTCCAGGGCTGCCACAGCATGAATCTTGGCTTCCAGAAGCATACCTAGGACCAGTAGGCACTCCTACCTGCAACTGATACATATACAGAAGCCAGTTCAGCAAAGCTTCTTGAGGGTAATAGTTCTAAAATCAGCACTAAACATAGAGAAGATTTCTGTGGAGACACTATGAAGGTTTTTTGTTTTTTCATTTGTTATAAGGTCTCACTCTGTTGCCCACACTGGAGTGCAGTGGCACAATCACAGCTTACGGTGGTCTTGACTTCCCAGGCTCAAGTGATCTTTTGACCTCAGCCTCCCAAGTACCTGGGACTACAGACACATGCCACTGTCAATGCCCAGCTAACTTTGTAAAAAAAAAAAAAAAAAAAAAAAGTTGAGTTCTTGCCATGTTGCCTAGGCTGGCTACAAAGGTTTTCTCCCAAGAACCACTTACATGTAACTACGGATCTTTCCAGATCCATGTACTGGGTGAAATTACAAACATGTCGTCACTCTTGTGCACTCTGTCCCTGCCCTGTCCCCCAGCAACTCCCCTCAGCTCTAAGCTTTTGGTCTTTCTGATGTTTTGAACTAATGCAAACTCAGAAATGTGAACATGTGGCTGGGCGTGGTGGCTCATGGCTGTAATCGCAGCACTTTGGGAGGCCGAGGTGGGTGGGTCACTTGAGGTCAGGGGTTTGAGACGAGTCTGGACAACATGGTGAAACCCTGTCTCTACTAAAAATACAAAAATTAGCTGGGCGTGGTAGCATGCACCTGTAATTCCACCTACTCGGGAGGCTGAGGTGAGAGAATCACTCAAGCCCGGGGGACAGAGGTTGTAGTGAGCTGAGATTGTGCCACTGTACTCCAGTCTGGGTTATAGAGTGACACTTTGTCTCAAAAAAAAAAAAGTGTGAACATGAATATTTTATAGAATCCCAGAATATATTACATCTCTTATATGTGTTATGTGAAAGTTAAAATGCAGGATTCTGTAAAACCAGGAAGAATTTCTTCAAACGAAAATTTGTTTAGTATAGTGATATTTTCAGACTCCTGTGGTTGTTCTACAAGTGACAGACTTTTCCTGTCCATCTTTAATATGTCGCATTCCTGCCATTACATTGACCAAATGATGTGGCACGATGTGTGCATACACTTATCTGCTATTATATAAAATATATATTGCATTATGGATTTTATCTTAGTGATAGAACAAACAGCCATAAATGACTGTTTACTAAAAACTGACATCTATATAGGCATTGGAAAGTTCATAGCACTAAAGGAACTCAGATTAATGTGTAATATGAATTTCAGGGATGTATGGTGTGTGTGTTGGGGGAGGGAACATGAAAAGGAGAGAAAAGAGGAAGTGGTTGATAGAGAAGCTTCCCACAGAAACAAAGCATACGATGTAACAAATTCAGTAACTCTGATCTAAAACTTGGAATACACAACACAGGCCTTACCACTCTTCTAGGAGATTCCAGGACTGCCTACGCCAGGTCCTCTCACTCACTAGGATATAACAATCTATTCACTAGCAGACACCTAAAATACCTGCAAAAAGACAATCTGACAGCGCAAGTCTTGCAGTCATCATAATAGAGCCATCTGGCAAAACCAGGGCCATGATCAGAGGGGAGGTTTCTAGGGATATGGTAATGGTATCTGCTCTGAGCAGGAGCCGTGGAATAGAGGGAGAGCAGAAGAGTGTCTCAGAAACTTCGTAGTGACTGAGAGCATGTGGTGATAAAGACTGCCCCAGACTAATCAAAAAGAAACACCTCAGAATTTCCTTAAGCTGCTTCTGAGTAGTTTGATGAATACAAATATTTTCATTCATTACTTAGTATTTTTCTAGTTAATTGTAATTTAAAGGTAGTGACCACTATTGATAATTAACTGGGAAGGTTAACTTTTTCTAAAGGACACCCTGAATGAGTAGTTATAAATTACAATTTATAATTTATAACTACTGTAAGTTGCCTTTTTAAAAATAGAATTCCTGAAAAGATCGTTTTTCCCAAGCAAATCACCAAAATGCTTCATAAATAAAAACCTGAATCTATTAAACGCAAAAGCATGCCAAGTGAAACAGTTAAGTCACAGACATACTGAAGTCAGGAACATACATGAGAAAGTGGAGAATACTGAGTGCTCTGGGTCACTGACTCACTGTATATCAACAGTTAAATGCAATGCTCTCAGGGCAGCTTAGGTACCAGCAGGAAGAAGAAGAAACAGCAGGAGGAGCTGATCTTAAAAACTGGTAATCAGAACAGCAAAGTGGAAAACAATCAGCCAGTAGCTGATGTTTTACAGGAAAGTATTCAAAGGAGGTTGAAAGTTTGGGGATGCAAGTAAGCCACAATGGAACATGATAAATGAGATGACCTGTCACAGAAGTATGCATTACTTTAGGCAACTAAAGAGCAATATTAACTATTCTTTTTTGTACTGCTGTTGATGGCAACAGCGGCCCATCTGGAGTGGCTGCTGTGAAGATGCTGGCTGCAGCAGAGGAGGTGCAGCCAGGACCGTGTGCTCCATGAAGCCAGCGGGGGCAGGAACAGGCAGGATCCCTGCCCCCTACTGAGTTGGTGGGACGGGTGCCCTGCAGTTCTGGGGGCAGCTGCAGCTGCCCAGTCATGGCTCCAGACCCTGGCATTACCTGCATTTAGGGAACCTGGGAAGCCCCTCCTGCCCCTGTAGACTTAGAAGTGCCTGCTCCCACTCTCTGGCCTCTCCCCACTTCCAGTGCCTGCTCCAGGGTGGAGCAAAGTTGTGGCTGAGCCCAGACACTGTCACAACCAAGCTGAGTGTCTGCATGATCAGGGCGGTGCTGATATAGCAGCCCCCACTGCCTCAGCCACCTCCAGACTTTAAGTGCCAATAAGAACAGAATGGAGGCCAGTGGGGCTAAGGGCAGCGCAGTGCAGGCCTGCAGGTGCCCCTTGGCATGAACAGCCAAGGTGCCATGGAAGACATGTTGATGATGGTGCGAGGCAGATAGGTTCCTAGGCAGAAAGGGGTGGGTCCCTAGTGAAACCCCTCCTTCAAGCCAAGAAAGGCCTGAAGCCTGGGGACCAGACTACCAGTTCCGGGTCCAGGCCTGCCCATGGCTGCCCATGGATTAATCAGCACACACTTTCTTCCTTCTGAAGCCCATAAAAACCCCAGACTCAGACGTACTCACACAGACATGGGGACTACCACCTGCAGAAAGGAGCCACCACTCTGGGTCTCCTCTCTGCTGAGAGCTGGACACTCATCAGGATGACCTGCCTGCAGAAAGGAGCTACCCACTTTGGGTCTCCTGAGAGCTGTTCTGTTGCTTAATAAGTCTCCTTTCTGTCCTGCTCATCCTCCAGTTGTCCATGTACCTCATTCTTCCTGAATGTGGGAAAAGAACTCGAGACCCACCAAATGGCAAGACTGAAAGAGCTGTAACACAAACAGAGTTTAAACACCTGCCCCTCACTCGCCATGCTGCAAGCATCAGAAAAAAAGAAGAGCTGTGGCCTTTCAGGGAGCCCAGACCTAGGGCCTGAGCCAGGGCTGTGACTCCCTCTTCGGGGCTTTGTGGTTTCTGGTGTCTCCAACTTTCTGGGTGCCACCACATTCCCCTTGCCCAGATGTGGGTGCCCACCGCAGAAGCCACTTGCAGTGCATCTTATCCAGCCACAGGCTTGCATGGAGCTGACACCTGTGACAGCACCTGGAGCTGCCCGCCCCACTGCAGCAGCCAGTGCACCTGGCTGTGTGCAGTGGCTGGACCCTGCACTCATTCACACACCCTTCACCATTTGGCGTCTGGCTCACCCTTGGCATGTGTAGGACCCAGGCCGGTAGCACAAGCCAAGCACAGCCTGCCAGGCCAAATGGGCAGAATGAGCCCAGTGGGTCTGAACAAAACTCAAGCAAAGGTGCCACTGGTCACAACAGTTTTCCAGCTGGAAAAGTGACACCCAAGGGATCCTGTGACATTGTCACAATTATAGTTGCTAGTAAGTGCTAACACAATTCTCTGAATTGACAAACTCATTTGGATCTCTGAGGCAATTAGTTTCACTACATGGTACTTTTATAATACATCATAACTCTGTGTCTTTCCTTTTCAGATAGGACAAATGCTGCTCTCCCACTTTAACAACTCACAGATAGGCACAGAAAGGTTGTAGTTTTAAAGTACAATATTATTTTGAAATATTGATTAGGATAACAGATTCACATACATCTTTACTGTGATCAATTTTAAATTCAAAATGTCCATCTACAAAAACTCGAGGAAATACTAGTATTGTTCATGCAACTCTAAAAGGTACTACCTCTGTTTCAAGATAATTAGAAAGAAATTGCCTCAATAACTCAGAAACTCATCATTAAGAAACCAAGCTTATTACTTTTATTTTAGTATACTCATATTTGGATGTTTTTATTCTCTTGAATTGTTGGATTCCTTGCCATCTAAAACAATCATTTGAAATGATTACTATAATTTCATTATCTTTAAAATTCTCAAATTCACACACTGAGATGTCAAGTTTATTTTTCTTTTCAGGTGAAAGGAAAAGCACCTGTAAAATAAGACCTGTAGTAGGCATCCAGAGAAAGCTTTAGAACCACCTCAAAAAAACTCTGAGTAGCTGCAGGATTGTTCTGGTGGCAGGAGGTCTTGAGGGCCAATAGCAGTCCTGTCATGGAACCGTCTCCTGGTCCCTGATCCCATCCTCTTTCTTTTATTTTGAGACGGAGTTTTGCTCTTGTTTCCCAGGCTGGAGTGTAATGGTGCAATCTCAGCTCACTGCAACCTCCACCTCCCATGTTCCAGCAATTCTCCTACCTCAGCCTCCCAAGTAGCTGGGATTATAGGCGCACACCACCACTCCCAGTTAATTTTTTGTATTTAGTAGAGATGGGGTTTCACCATGTTGGTTAGACTGGACTCAAACTCCTGACCTCAGGTAATCCACCCACCTCGGCCTCCCAAAGTGCTGGGATTACAAGCGTGAGCCACTTACAAGCGTGAGCCACTGTGCTCAGTCCTGTCCTCTCAATGGGACCCTTAGCCTTACAACAGTTGCAGTTTGACCTACAGTCTGTGCCAGTTAGTGGAACAGATGTATTCTACACTTGCAGAACCAGGGAGTAGGGATCTTGCCCATCCTCAACTCTGTGAATATGTTTGCATTTTCTTCTCTAATATCTCAGACCCCAAGCTATAAGGTACATCTGAAACAATTGTTCAACTGCTGAAAGGTGAGCCTATTTTGACTAGCCCAAAGAGGGTAGACAATAATATTTTTAAAGAACCGGTAGAATGGTTACTCTCCTTACATTACAGTGGTATATTTTCAAAATGTAAGTTCTCAATCTAATATTCCAGAAAGTATTCTCTTGGCTTCTGTTCACTGCAGAATAAATGCATCAATGTTGAAAAGGAAGTCTTACTGTATCAGTCCATTTTCACACTGCTATAAAGACATACCCAAGTATGATGGTTAATTCGGAGTGTCAACTTGACTGGATTGAGGGATACAAATGTATTCATCCTGGCTGTCTCTGTGTGGGTGTTGCCAAAAGAGAGTAACATTTGAGTCAGTGGGCTGGGGAAGGCAGATCCACCCTTAATCTGGTGGATACAATCTAATTAGCTTCCAGTGAACAAAAAGCAGGTAGAAAAACATGAAAAAGAGAAATCGGCCTAATCTCCTGCACTGGATGCTTCCTGTCCTCAAATATCAGACTCCAAGTTCTTCAGTTTGGGGACTGAGACTGGCTCTCCTTGCTCCTCAGCTTGCAGATAGTGTGACCTTGTGATCATGTAAGTTAATATTTAATAAACTCATATATATATCCTATTAGTTCTGTTCCAGATCCCGATATACCAAGATTGGGTAATTTATAAAGAAAAAAAGGTTTAATTAGCTCACAGTTCCACATAGCTTGGGAGGCCTCAGGAAACTTACAATCATGGTAGAAAGTGAAGCAGGCATGTCGTACATGGTGGCAGGCAAGAGAGAGTGAGCAAGAGCAGGGAAAACTGCCTCACAAAACCATTGAATCTCATGAGAACTCATTCAGCATCATGAGAACAGCACAGGCGAAACTGCCCCCACAATGCAGTTACCTCCCACCTGGTCCCTCCCTTGACATGTGAGGATTATGGGGATTGCAACTGGAGATGAGGTTTGGGTGGGGACACAGAGCCAAACCATATAATGCACACTCAGTGGAATTTTATTCAGATAATAAAGAAAATTGAGGCAGCCAAAGGCCAGAGGAGCCTATGTATACACCTACCAATACAAAAGAGAAGCATGAAAGTTCCATCTTGAAGAAAAATTACTTTCTAGTTTGATTTGGTCTCCATATCCAATTAACATGAAAATATTATATCAAATTACTTTGTAAATTATGCTCTGTAAGTGTTGCATGGAGGTTTAAAACAGGTTATATATCTGATTCCAACACTTTATTTCATTCAAATTTAGATAAAGCATCAACTAATTTTTAAAACTAATTAATATGCAAATGATATACTAGAGAGAAGCAATTGAAAGCATAAAGCATTATGGATTATGTATATTAATTTTGAAGTGGCTTTGCAAAGACTGCATAATCTCCCAATGTCTACAAGCTGCTCTTGCCTCCAAGGATTCTTATACACTTGACTGAGATAAACATTATTCATAATTTATATTGCCTGTTGTGCTATCCTACAGTATAGATATTAATAATTCTGCAAGTTAGCTGCAGTCAAATAATATTACTTAAACAATAATCTTTCAATTTAAGGTTTTCTTTTGGAAAACAATTCTCAATGGTTTTAACGCTGGAAAGCAAAAGCCATATTCTACTCCAGAGGAAAATAAGTGGCTCATCTAAAACCTGATGGATATTTCTTTTTTAAAAATTTGAAAGAGACAGAGAGTAAGAATGAGCATGGAGATTATTATGGGGGATTCAATATAAAAAAATGATTCAAAACTTGGAAGATTTCTTCCATGATATTTGCTTTTCATAAAAATATAATTGTATTTAAAAATCTACTCATGTTTAAACAGGTCAACAAGTTGTCACATTAATTTTAAAATATTATATTTTCTAACACAATACCATATTTATTTTTTTCTCTCTTATGACTAACATGTTCATATGTGGAACATAAGTAAAAAATTTTATCACATGCATTTTTGTTATAAAAATTTTACATACAGAATATAAAAAAGATAAAGACTCATTCATTAATTTGCATTATTAAATTTTATTGGATACCTAATATTCCATTGAGGTTTATTCAGATTTTTACTATTATATATAACGGTTATGTCCTTCTATATACAGATGGTCCTCAACTTATGATGGTTCAGTTTACAACTTTTTGACTTCACAATGGTGCAGTCACAATACGTATTCAGTAGAAGTTTTTGAATTTTGCTCTTTTCCCAGGTTAGCGATACCTGGTGCAATACTCTCTTGATGTTGGGCAGCAGCAGCATGCCGCAGCTCCCAGTCAGCCACTCAGTCACATAGGTAAACAACTAATACTCTACTGTGTGCTACATTGCTGGCATGTTTTGGATATTGTGTTTTGTATTTTTGTGTCCTACCATGTCTGCAAAACACTCATCCATCTCCTGTTTCTGGTGAGAAGAAGAGGAAGGCAATTACTCTTGAGATGAAACTCAAGATAACTGCCCAGTATGAAGGCGCAAGCCAGTGATGGACATTGCAAGAGTTCAGACTTTCATGATCCATGATATCAACCATCTTAAAGGGTAAGATGTGAATCAGTGAGGCAATGAAATCGTCAGCATTGGTTAAATCCACTATCATCACAAAGAAAAGAGTTGGGCTGATTGATAATATGGAAAAATTACTTGTCATGTGGATGGAAAACCAGATACAGAGGTGCATACTACTTAGCCTACTGATGATTTAGGCTAGGGTAAGAAGTCTGTTCTACTCTAGAAGGTCAAAGAGTACACCAATGATCCTACATATATACAAATGTTTATAGCAAGACATGGCCAGTTCCAACACTTCAAAATGCATCATAATTTTCATAATATGAAGATCTGTGGTGAGACAGCAAGTGCCGATATTGAAGGTACCAAAGCTTTTGGGAAGAGCTGCGTAGGGTAAGTGTGGATGAGAAGTGTTTACCAGCACAAATATTTAAAGTCAATGAAATGAGCTTATTCCGAAAGTGTACGCCAGAGCATATATACATTCACCAAGAGTCCAATGTCAGGGTCTACGGCATTCAAAGGCTGTGTAACACTGCTTTGGGGTGTTACAGGAAAGGCTTTAATTTGAGGTGGAAATGTTGCTTTGGGGTGGAAGTGTTGCAGGGTTCAAATTAAAGCCTTTCCTAATCTACCACTCAGAGAACCCAAGAGCATTCAAGAATGTGAGCAACACCATATACCATAAAGAAAAAGCCTGGATATCAGCATTGTTTGAAGACTGGTTTTTGAAATGTTTTATTCCACAGGCAAGAGAATATTGTAGGAAAAACAACATTCCATTCAAGATTCTTCTAATCTTAGACAATGCTCCAGGGCTTCCACAGAATATCGGTGACATGCATCTTGATGTAAATGTTGTGAATCTGCTGCTGAACCCAAATGCTTTCATTCAACCCATGCACCAAGGCACAAGAGCTGCGTTCAAAGCACATTGATACGCCAGACGTTTGCGCAGGCTGTTGGAGCCACTAAATCTGGCTGCATTCTAAATTCTATCCAGAACATCGCCGCAAAAAGGGAAGAAGTCACACGGCAATGCATGAACGGCATTTGGAAGAAAGTTTTGAAGACATATGTGAACACATTCAAAGGCTTTAACAAAGATTCTGCTGTTGATGAAAGAGTAACAAGATACTAGTGCTTAGGAAATCACTAGAATTGGACACTGATAAAGAGAAAATTTATGAGCTTGTTGGCATTGAGGCTGAAGAACTTTCCAAAAAGGAGCTGACTGAATTGGAGGAAGAAAGAAGTAAAGAAGTTGAGGCAGAGAAAGCAGAAGTGATGTCCAAGGCACCAAGAAAGTTCACAACAAAGAAACTGGCAGAAATATTTGCTACTACTATTAGCAATGGCTTTTGGAAGTCAGAGAAACAGCTGTCAATTACAGGAGATTCACAAGCGCTGATGGCAGATACAGGATGCTCTTGTTTGCGATAAAGAGAAATATATGATGAAAAGAAGAAATAAACCATACCACCAAAATTGCTATCTTCTGGAAGAACACTGTGCCTGCTAAACCATCAACAAGTGTCAATGCCCTTCTACCCGCTATTCTCAAGCCTCTCAGAAGAGAGAGAAATTGATAACCCTGTTGCTGCAGCATCTCCATCACCCAGCAATTATTTTTAGTTCAACGCTTCAAACATTCTTCACCAGCGGGCATTCTTCTGTGTATGTTACTTCATGGTGAGTACCCATACAACCATCCTGTTTTTCACTTTCAGTATGGTATTCAATAAATTACATGAGATAGCCAACACTTTATTATAAAATAGGCTTTGCATTAGATGATTTTACCCTACTGTAGGCTAATGTAAGTGTTCTGAGAAGATTTAAAGTAGGCTAGGCTAAACTATGATGGGCAGTAGGTTAGGTGTATTAAATGCATTTTCTACTTACAACATTTTCAACTTACTCTGGGTTTATTGGGACATAACCCCAACATAAATTGAGGAGCATCTGTAAATATCTGACTATATTTCTGATTGTTTCTTTACAACACTAAAAATGCAGTGTTATTCCAATTATTAAGTTTATATGTATTTACATATTATGTTTGTTTATATTGTATTACACAAAATATAGGTTATATATTTTCTAGGATATAATTTTTGCATATATACATATTTATTCAGACATACAGTTAGAAATCGATCTAAAAAAAGAAAGAGAAGGAAAAGAAAGAAGAGATGAAGAGGGAGAGAGGAAGAAAGAAAACATGTACAAAAATAGTGGTTACATATGGATGATAGGATTATAAGTAAACATTTTTATTATTTTAGTTTTTAATGCTTCTCTAAATTTTACTAGCCCCATCTCTTGATTACAAAAATATATTGTCACATGATAACTAATTAACTGCAGAAAACTTTTAAACTCGTAAGTTGTTAACTTTTTTCCATATTAGTCATTTACTCAAAGATCTAGGTCAATGATTTTGAATTCCAGTTTCTAACTTTCTCCCAATTCAGGGTGTTTTTAATTACTTGGAAGAATGCTGCAAAATGCTTAAGATATGCTCTCAAAAATTCAGTAAGTAAGGGTTTTAAATGTACCTTTCTGTATGCCACGTATCACTTGGAAGTAGGAGTAGAGAAAGGGGCAGGAGAGTTATACAGTTAAATACCAACGAGAAGAGGTCATGGCTCCACATCAACTGGGGATCCCTGCTAGGCATAGAGTTCCTTGGATCCTTTGCTATTTTGCAAACCAAAATATCTGGGTTGTAATTTAACTGCATTATTTTACGGAGTTGTATAAATAACTTACACTTTTGACTATAAATGTTTGTCAAGTGTCTAAAACATCATGCTTATCCAAGCCTCTTCACCAGCCGGTATGGAATCAGGATTGACAATCAAGGTGTAAGTAAATGATCAGTTTTACAGACATGTTTAGTAGGATACAATAAACAAATACGGAATACTTGTGAAAAGAGACCTGCTCAGCTTCCATTGCTTTAAAAACACATACCCAGGCAATTTTTACTGCCCTACCAATTTTTATTACACTGTACATATTGAGTAATTTGGTTTCTGCTATGTTTAATAACATTCTTAATGTGTGCTATTTGATTGCTCCAGATAAATACTGGAAGCCAATTTATAAACATCTTTCAGTCTGATTAAATTTGTATGTGCCCAATTCTGATTTTCCAAATATTGTGCACAAAGATGGACTTGACATTGTTCTCTGCAGCTGTCCTAGATGTTTCGCATTAATAAATGCATGCTAGCAGATTTCTAACACCCAGAGAGTCAATTAATTTATAATGCATGAGTCACATCATCCTTACTGCTTCACTAAGGCAGAATCCTAAAAATGAAGCCTGTTTTAAAATGAGGGAGGAGAGGCTCTGCAAGCTGACAAGCTTATGTTCTTGAGGGACCCAGATGTTTGTGGCTGAATCGTAATAGCTACCACTTACTGACCACTACACAACACGAAGAGCTTTACAAATGACATCTCTCTTTGTTACAATAACCCTGCAAATTAGGGGTCATTTCTACCATTTTGCAGTTGAAACCAAGTTTCAGAAAGGTTAAGTAACGTTTCCTTAGTCAAACAGCTTCTAAAAGGGAAGTTCAAACTATGAACATGGGTTTATTTGACTTGGACCCTTTTGAGCTCTCACTTGTGTCATGCTGGTTGCCCATGGGCTTGGGCGAGATTACCCAGAGAAAGAAAGTAGCAGTGATTCTTAGCCCTCTTAGGAACTGGATAAAAGTTATAGCTGCAGTAGTTAGAAATATCCACATATAAAACACTTTGCGCGCGCACACACACACACACACACGCACACACAGACTCTTAGTTAGTGGATTCTCTAGGAAATAATTCACCTGGGTTCAGAACCCCTGACTGGGGTAATGTAATGTAATGTAAACATTTCGGGAGCAGGCGAGGAAAAGTGTTCCAAAATGGAAACTGAGGATGAAAAAAACCTAAAAACAATGGCAACAAAAGTAGAGTTACAGAAATCAAGATTGGAGAGAATTTCAAGAAGGGAAATTGATTAAAACAAGGAGTCCATTGCATTTAACAAGTAGAAAGTTGGAATTTGTATTGTAATTGAGCAGTGAGGTGAGCAAATTAAGATAAGAATGAGCTCCATAGATGGCAAGCAGGTGTCATATGAAGTGTCAACTCTGGTTATTAACAACTGCCTGGAATAACATATTTAGAAGGTTTGGAGGCCAGTTATAGACTTTGGAAAAGGGTGTGGGATTGATAGGGAATGTCTACAGATAGCAATAATGGAAAACATGTGTGCCGACAATCTGCTAGCCTGAATAGACAGCTCTTTTTAGTAACTGTGCATGAAGAGAAGAAAGGAAATAGGAGAGTAGCTAAAAGGTATATAGGGTTAAAGAAAAGTTTTCTTGCTTGTTTTTGTGATAAGGTGAGACGTACTTGAAAATGTTTACAAAGGGACAGGACATAGAGAAAAGAAATGGTTTGCAGAGCAGTATCAGCATGCAACAGAACACAAAAGGAAGTGGAGTCAGAGAAGAATGCAGAGAAAAAACACCATCTTGTATAAGATGAGAAGAAAGAAAGTGAGAATAAATACAGATCAATTTGCTGTACAGAGGCAGAAAATGGATGTATTCCATTCCTTAAATCTCAGAGGACTCTGAAATAGAAGTCTGCTAGGGATAGGGCAGGTGTGAGAGAAATGAAATTGATTATTTATTCATTCGCATAGTATTTGTTGAGCACCTACAGTGTGCAGGCATTCTTCAGGTACTAGGAATATACTACATATGGTAGCTGAAACAAAGCCCCGCTATCACTTTTGGGGGAAGCAGGCTTTCAGAGAATGTTTATGAATAATGTGGCAGCGATAAGGACTCAGCAGGAAAGCACATGAGGATAAGAAGGCTAGAGGACAACTCAATGGGAGGGTGCTATTTTACAGGGTGGTCATGGGAGGCCTTGAACGGAAAAAAGGAGGAAAACAAACAGCAAGTGGTAATGCTCTGTAAGACGGAGATATGCTTAGTGTGTCCAGCAACTGACAGTGTGTCTGGACTAGAGTGAGTGAGGAAAAAGAGTAAGGAGGAAAGTTACAGAGAGGGAGGGAGCAGATTAGACAGGACTTTGCAGGTCATGATAAGAACTTGTCTGGATGAAATAGAAGGCCATGGAGAGGAGGTTCTGCACAGAGAAAGGGCACAATCTGAATTATATTTGAAAATGATCAGGTCCATTATGGGGAAAAGGCAGTAGAAAGGCATGGGTGTATACAAGGAGACATGTCAAGGGGCTTTTGTAACATTCTAAGTGAAAGACAAAGGATGGGATGGGCCAGGGTAATAGCAACCAAAGAGGTAAAAAGTGGTCAGTTTCTGGTGCAAGACTTGCAGATAGATTGAACGTGGGGTGTGAGAAAAAATAGGAGTGAAAAATGACTTGAAAAGTTGACCAGAGCAATTAGAGCAGTGGAGTTGCTCTTTAGTGATGTGTGGAAGATTTAGAAGAGGAGCAGCTTTGGAGAGTAAGGGTGGAATTCCAGCATTTGATTTTGAACATGTTAAGTTTGACATTTCTAGGAGATATCCATGTGCAAACATTGAATAGCTAGTTGGATATACAAGTCCAAAATTCAGAGAGTTCAGACTGGAGATACACATTTGGGAGACTTTGACATATAGATAATAGTTAAAGCCATGGGATTATATGAGATCGCCTAATGAGGCAATGTAAAAAAGGAAGAAAAAAGGTCTAAGTTCTGAGCCATCAGGCATTTCAAAATTCATTTATTCATTCATTCATTCGTTTATTGAGACAGGGTCTCACTTTGTCACCCAGACCAGAGTGCAGTGGTGCGAACAGAGTTCACTGCAGTCTCACACTCCTCCCAGGTCAGTCTCCCCAGTAGCTAGGACTACAGCCATGTACCACCACACTCAGCTAATTTTCTATTTTTTTGTAGACAGGTTCTTGCTATGCTTCCCAGGCTGGTCTAGAACTCCTGGGCTCAAGCAATCCTCCTGTCCTGGCCTCCCAGTGTGCTGGGATTACAAGCATGAGCCACCATGCCCTGCCCATTCCAACATGTAGAAACCATGACGAAGAAAAAGGGGCCAGGCCTGGTGGCTCATGTCTGTAATTCCAGCACTTTGGGAGGCAAAGGTGGGTGGATCACAAGGTCAAGTGATCGAGACCATTCTGGCCAACAGGGTGAAACCCCATCTCTACTAAAAATACAAAAATTAGCTGGGCATGGAGGCGCACGCCTGTAGTTCCAGCTACTTGGGAGGCTGAGGCAGGAGAATCACTTGAACCCAGGAGGCAGAGGTTGCAGGGAGCCGAGACTGTACAACAGCTCTCCAGTCTGGCAACAGAGCAAGACTCCATCAGAAAGAAGGGAAGGGAAGAGGAGGGGAGGGGAGGCAAGGGGGAGGAAGGAAGAAAGAAAGAAAGAGGACTAGCTAGGAGATAAACAAGGAAAGTATCTCAAGAAGAGACCAATTCACTGTGTTGAATGTGGTCCAACAAAGTTGGAACTGAATTCTGACCACTAAATTTGTCATAGTAAAGGTAACTAGTGTACTTAAGAAGAATGTTTTCAGCACAGTGGTATCGATGGAGGCCATGTTAGATTAGAGAGAGTGGGAAAACAATATTTGATGAGTGTGGGCAACTCTTTCCAGAGTTGCATTGTAAAAGGGAGTGGGAGCCATAAGAAATGGAACAGCATCTGGGAAACATATGGGGTCAAGGAAGTTTCTTTTTAAGGACAAAAGATATTATGGCATAATTCTATGCTAATGAAATTATCCAGAAGAGAGGAAAAATCAATGATACAGGAGGGAGGCAATTCCTAAGTTTTAAATTGCACACCATTCTGAGTAGCGGGATGAAATCTCATGCCACCCCACTCCATCCCGCCCAATACATGAATCACCTCTTTGTCTAACGTAACTATGCTGTATACACCACCTGCAGCAGGTCAACAGTAGCCTAATGCTATGTCAACAATGCCTACACCATTCACCTCACTCCCTCTCACCATGTAGGCATTCTGTCATCTCACATCATTACAGGAAGAGCAAGTACAGCACAATAAAATATGTTTAGAGACCACATTTATACAACTTTTATGGTAGTATATAGTTACAATTGTTCTATTTTATTATTGTTGTTGTTAATCTCTTACTTTGGCTAATTTATAAGCTAGACTTTATATAGGTGTGTGTGGTATGTGTGTATACATATTTATAGGAAGAAACATAGAATGTATAGGATTTGGTGCTATCTGCAGTTTGAGGCATCCACTGAGGGTCTTGGAACATATCCCCTTGGACAAGAAGGAACTACTATGTAAAAATAATATAGATAATATTGCCTATATTTATTCAATAAGAACTCAAAAACTCAGAAATACAGAGTACTCATACAAATTTGTAATTTCCTGCCTACAATATTCTTAATTTCCTTATAATTCTCAGACATTATTGTTTTTATATATTATTCATGATGAGCTATTACAGAATTTACTCTGAAAACAGGAAATCAGAGGCATCCAGGCACCTCACAGATAAAGAACCTACATCTACTCCCTGCTTTAAATATTTTCCTTGCAGAGCTGATACCTGCTACGGACATTAATACACCCTTTCTCCATACCTCCTGTTCCTCAGAGTTCGGATGCTCTATCCTTTACTTCCTCAGGATGAAAATAGATGGCCAAGCCTCATGAACAGGTCAATTGAGACACAAGCAGCAGAAGGCAGGTCAGAGTATCACATCCCTCCAGAGAGGTGGGGCCTGGGTCATCATTTCCCAGAAGGCAACAAGATAGGCTATGAAAGAAATAGCAACAGAAGGAAGAAGCTGCTGCCAGACTCCCCGCCCCTCTGGTCTTTAGAATTCATGAATCCCCACACCTGAACTATAAGAGAGGCAGCTATCCCATCATTCCCATCCTACACTCCACCATTGGGCACACTTTGGCTCAGCACTGGCCACAGAGTTCAAGTGGAATAGCCTGTAGTGCATCTCCAGAGAAGACAGGCAGGGGCAAGGAATGAGCTGGGCTTTGGGTGATAGGTCTAGGAGGAGGAAGGGAACCATCAAGGACCCACACCACGAACTCAGTAGTTGTGAAGACAAAAGAGGATTATGTCTGTGAAAGACCCTTGAATAAGTGGCTAATGTAGTGAATTACCAATGTTGCAAAGGCTCAGCCAAGATTCATGTAGACTCTCTGGTCTGTATGGGAGCTTTGAGGTAGGTCAAAGGCCTGTGTAGTCATTCTTCTTCACATCGACATGGACATATTGAAGTCAGGCTTCCATGTGTACCACAGTACAATGCCTGTTACAATTTTTTAAAAGGGTAAAACTTCATTTTGTTATTGTTGTTGTTGTTGTTTTGCATCTCGCTCTGTCACCCAAGCTGGAGTGCAGTGGCGCCATCACAGCTCACTGTAACCTCCATCTCCTTGGCTCAAGTGATCCTCCCACCTCAACCTCCCGAGTAGCTGGGTTCACACGCCTGGCTAATGTTTTGTATTTGTTTGTAGAGACAGAGTTTCGCCATATTGCCGAGGCTGGTCTTGAACTGGGCTCAAGTGATCCACCTGCCTCAGCCTCCCAAAGTATTGGGACTATAGGGATGAGCCACTGTACCTGGCCAAAACTCCATTTTATGCAGTGTGTATCAGGATAACTACTATGCAGACCTGTTTTCTTATGCCAAGCAACTTTCAGTAACTATATGCCATATATTAAAGTGTTACAATACCTGTCGCCCAGGCTGGAGTGCCAGTGGCGCGATGTCGCCTCACTGCAAGCTCCGCCTCCCGGGTTCATACCATTCTCCTGCCCCAGCCTCCAGAGTAGCTGGAACTACAGGCGCCCGCCACCACGCCCGGCTAATTTTGTTTTTGTATTTTTAGTTGAGATGCGGGTTTCACCCTGTTAGCCAGGATGGTTTCCATCTCCTGTCCTCGTGATCCGCCCACCTCGGCCTCCCAAAGTGCTGGGATTACAAGTGTGAGCCACTGCGCCCAGACATGTTACCATACTTTAAAAAAATAAATGACGGAAATCACCATTCCTACATTTTCTATAGCGAGACCAAATAAACTTCACCCACCAGGTCACAAAACCTTAAAGATGACAAAAGCTGGGTAAACCGAGTGCTGCTGAAATACCAGAGGGAGAACAATGTCACTTGGAGCACTCAAGCAGTTCCAGCGAGATGTACTGATCACATTTTAAAGCTTTACTTTTACTCCATCAAAGAAAATCACATCTCATTTTGACCAAATCAAGGCATAGTTACACCTGGCAGTCAAAACCCTTGGCTCCAGCCTCTGTAGAGGCCCTTAGCCCCATGACCTCCCTCCAATTGCTATAAGCTCCTGACTCCTGGCACACTCTTGTTCCTGCTGTACCCACCACCACCTGGTGCGTCCTCCCGCTCATTCACTTCTATGTTCTGAGGCTTTCACCTCTTCCCAAAGCTTTGTCTGCTTTCCTATAGCAGATGGGAACTTTTTTTCTTCTAAATATACACAGATCATTGTCTCAATTCTTTTATAACATTACATTCTGCCTTAAAATACAGGTATTGATAGCCTGTCTCTTCTATTAAACTGCATGCTCCTTGAACAGCTAACACTTATAGTGTTGTTACAATATGTCAGGTACTGTGATGTTGGTTTTGCAGACATCAGTAGGTACCATTATTAGCCCCATTTTACAGCTGTGGAAACTGAGACTAGGAAATGTTGAGTGACTTGTCAAAGATCACACCACTAGTAAGTGGAAATACTGAGACATACATTCGGGTCTGCCAGATTCCTCAGCCTAGGTTTTTAACCATGATGTTACACCACATAGTCCTTCCACAGTGGAAGGCATGTCATAAACATTTGATTTTTTAAAAATTCATTCTTATATGAATTTTGATTCAGCCCACCTTTATTAAGCCAGGCACTACAGTGATGCGAGAGAAACAAGGAAAAATAAGTCCTAAACTCTTCAACAGGGGAACTTATGGTCACAAGAAACACAAAAAGGTTAGTGCACTTTAAGATTCCCATTCTTTATTCTCATACTTGCCCAGCAATTGGAAAATCTTCTGACAGAGCCTCAAGTTGTGGAAACTAGTTAAAGTCCTCTCTGCTCACTGCAATAAAATGTTTTGTAATGAGAAATCAACTACCTTAATTTATTTTAACAGATAACATTATACAATTAGCGATGCTGAGATTAAATCAGATACTGTAATGTTATAATCAAGAGTATCTGAATACATTTCTTTTCTTTTATAGCATAAATGTTCTCCGTTGAGACAGGAAATGTAGCTTAGCATTTTTAGAGCCACTGGCTAAATTACCTCTATTGATGAGGCTCGGCAGGTTCTTTCTGAACGATTCTAAATAACTGCTGAGGGATGAAAGAAAGTGTTCCATAGGCTGTAGCCACAGCATGCTCGGAGTCTACTGGGGAGACAATAAAGCACTTGCCCCATGCATGAACGGGTCTGCGTCCCGCCTGGAGCATGGCTGACTAGCCATCCCTGAAATTGTATAAATGAAAGGAAGTAGGCCAAGGTAGACATTTGTATTAATAATTGGTGTGCACGAAGTAAATTAGGCTATCCCACCAGGTCCTCCAGAAAGGATGGAAAGGCAGTATGAACCTTCAGAAATAAAGTCTGCTAAAGCAATCTTTTCAAAGCTTTTGACAAATTGCAAACCTCAATCATTTATTTTTTCTCATTGAAAGGAAAGCTCAGGGAAAAGTTTCAGTTCAGTTCACGCACAACACATGTACAGATTCACATACACACAAAGAATGTATAGGTGTATGAAGCATGAACCAGGACATGAGAGTTATGTAGCACTATCCTTATTCACAGAGGTAGTCAAGGGACCTGGTTGTGCCATTAGGCATGGGAGCATTTTTCAGCAATGTCAGAGGGCAGGCGCACAACAGTTCCGGGCTCCTCTAGCTCCTATGTATCGTGCTCCACATGAACAATCCACAGCACAGTGAAATCTGGCCCCCTTGTTTGCACAGTCATGTTGTGATAGCAGGAACAGTGAAAGGCAGTCCCCATCAGATGAGAAAGGTCAAGTAATACAACCAAACTATGGCTCAGATTTTTCACATTTTGAAAGGAAACAAAACATTTGGAACCTCTTTGCTTTTGTGGATCTGGGGAATGGAATTTTAACCTGCCTATTTTTTGGTGTAGAAAATTTCCAAGTTTCTAAATTGTCTTCAACATCTCCCTTTCATGAAGAGCACATAGCAGGTAAAGAATAATGAAGAATATTAGCCCATTTATTAATGCTGTAAAATCAACTTTTCCTCTAATCTTTGCAGGAAAAAAAAGCTAATTTATTTTGACAGTAATATCTTTTACACCAAACATTATTAATCTTATGTCATTATATAATAAATTTTTATTCTTATACTTGCACAAACATTAACAATAATAATTCAAAAGGAATAATAAAATCAAAGTTAATAAATAATGGCAAATTATTTAAATATTTTAATTAAAAAACAGATTCCCAAACTTCCTCTCAATTGGCATTTAAATTAAGGTGAAACACAAGCAATTAAAGATTAACAAAGTTTTGAGATTTAACTCAAGTAATTAAAGAATAATATTATAGTACTTAAAGAATAGAAAATAGATTCCCTTGGTAGTGCTATTCCATTCCTTAACCACTCAAATATTTAAATAACAAAAATGTAGTAGTATTGAAACCTGATAAACATCTTTACCTAAAAGTTCTCATTATACTTAAGAAACTGAAAGCTCCGCATACCGAAACAGAATGCAAATTCTCATTCATCTTGAGTGTCACTCAAGAAACACATTTGATGTGGTTTTTGCCTTGATAATGAGGACACAATAAACTATGAAAAATGTCATTTCTGGAAAATTTGTTGGCTATAGTTCAGCAAGAAATGAATCTTTTTAACAGATATGGCATGATGACTTTGATGAATTGAACTTTTAAATATATGGAGCATTAAAAAAGATATTCCCTTAGAAATGAATTAATTTAGATACAACAACATACAGTATACCATAATTCATTGTGTCCACTTTCATCACTGCAGAGTGGTTCTGTCCATGTGACAAGATCCCTCTTCAAATTCCTATTTGGGCTTCACTTTCAATTCATAAATTAAAATATGAAGACCTAGCTTGGACTCAATCTCTAAGTTTCCTATTAACTCTTATCAATTCTATACGTTTTATGCACTCTGAAACTTTTCATGGTTTGAAGATAAAAATTTCAGGAAAATATCCTTCTGAAAGATTCTTTTTATCTAGTTAGCAGAAAAATTTGAGCTACAAGACAGTTCCAACAAGACAAGTCAATAATCTTGGTCAATTTCTATATATGCATCACTTTGAAATTTGTTTAAAAGAAATTAAAAGCTTATAAATGCCAAATATTAAAATGTAACACTCCACTATGGGGCTCTGTATTTGGATGTTTAGACAGGGAGCTGAAATCTTATATAAGGACACATATTCATATTACTGGGATTCATATGATGCCTTGATAGATAAAGTCAAACAACATTTAGCTAATTTTGGTTATAGTTTAAAAGTAAGAAGTTTGAAGGCCTATAATGTAGGATACCATTTTTAGTATCCTAAAGGATTTAAAAGCATACCCAGCATAGGGTGAGACAAGCTGAGAACATATAGTAATACAATAAGTATCCTTTTTCAAGAGATTTATCATATTGATTTTAGTAGTATGCTACCTGCCATGGCTACTATCAGCTAACAAAGGCACATCTGAAATGATGCTGACTTCCAGTCCCTAAGCAAGAAATCTTCTAATGTAAACCATCGATTAACTGTTACCAAACTCTTCCTAAAATGAATGCTTATATTGTCCATGGAGTCTAATTTACTGACAAAATATAAGTGTATTATAAATCATTGAAAGTATTAAAGTATGTTACATCTTGGTAATCACAGTACTTTAGAGCAATAGTTTGGGCTCCAGGTAGTATAAAGAGAGAGGAGACAGATCAATTTCCAATAATAATTTATAAGAATAAAAACTTTCTATTTAAATTTACTTTTAACAGAACAGAAACCTAGAAATGACCAGGGTACTTTAGTTATTGGAATTTCTAGATAGTATTGGAAGTTCTAGAAATGAACAGAAATGAAAGAAATTTCCTACTTTTTAAGGATACTTTTTAATGACAAAATAAAAGCTTCTCCTTCTCAATGATGAATAGGAAGAGGTTTCCCAATCCAGATTCATTTGCCTTGTGGTTTTGATTAAAATCTACACATAGGAAACTTCATATTATAGGAAATGTACAATTTTTGTAGTGAATTTCTTATAAATTATATTTGTTACAAGATCAAGCAATGTTTCATTTTGTTTAAAATGTTCCAACGATCTAAAATTACCATCAGTTTGTTTATGCTCTTCAAACTCTCTTCTCCTAAACTCTATTAATATCACCAAACTAAAGATTTTTATGCTATTTGATTTTTATTTTTATTTTTTATGTTTATTTTATTTTTTTGAGACGGAGTCTCGCTCTGTTGCCCAGGCTGGAATGCAGTGGCGTGATCTCAGCTCACTGCAAGCTCCGCCTCCCAGGTTCATGCCATTCTCCTGCCTCAGCCTCCCAAGCAGCTGAGACTACAGGCACCCACCACCATGCCCGGCTGATTTTTTGTAGTTTTAGTAGAGACAGGGTTTCACCGTGCTAGCCAGGATGGTCTCGATCTCCTGACTTCATGATCCGCCCACCTCGACCTCCCAAAGTGCTGGGATTACAGGCGTGAGCTACCTCGCCCGTCCCAAACTAAAGATTTAAAAAGGATTTTTTTTCCCTCTAAACAAGCGAGCTAATGCCTATGGGAAAATAACCTTCTTAACAAATAGAACCCAGGGGATCTAGTCAGACAAAGGAATAAATTCTCATCTTTCACGCGACTTTCAAACTAGTAAACAATACAAGAATTCTATAACATTTTCTTTTCAACTCATGCCACATAATGTATAAAGTAAGTTTGTATGTAATGGCAACTCCAGATCAGCTTTCCAGACATGAAGATTCAATGATTAGAGGCTTAACTTTAATATGCAAAGTAGAGGGTTGGGTGGATGTGGAGATGGCATCAGGATAAATAATCCACATAACTGGAAGTGGAAGTTTAGGTCATTTCCTACCCAAGGATATACACAGGGCATATTGAATAATGGTCAGACTACCTGAAAGGAAACCACAAGCTGATTAGTTCCACTCCAAGGGATGGTTTTTAAAAACCAGTTGTTATTCTTCACCATTGATTAGAAGTCTAAATGGAAGGCTACATATGGTGAAAGATATATACATTCAGCCATTACCACAGAAGGGTGATAAATTATCCAGCATGCCTGCAGAGAACTCTCTAATCCACTCTTTCAATTTTCACTCTCACCTGTGAAAAAGCCTGAACTGTATGCCAATTGGTTGTTAATAATGCTGTCTGGAAGGGAGCAAGTTGAAATTGTTCCCCAAACTGCAAATCAAGAGACAAAGTATGTGTGTCTACTACAGTTGAATGGAATTATATATCAGAATAAAAGACTGTGTCTGCAGTACAGGACTGAAGTATGCTTTCATGTGTCCTATAAAATCCTTGTGCTCTGGGCAGCACAAAGCTCTTAGAATGCTTCCATTTTTTTCTCCCAGAAGAACATCATAACATAGATGTAGCTAACAAAGGCCTCCAAAAGGAAGCTTGTGATATAAAATATAAAATAATTGTTTTTAAATTTGTAGTTTCCAGATTGGGTTTCTACTCTGCCTGCCAAATACTCTCCTTCTTTCTCATGGATTAGCTGCAAAAATATGGATTTCATTTATTAATGGAAGTGGTGACTTGGCCACTTTGCATGGATTCTTTAGCTCTTCTATCTCCACTCTCCTCTTCCTCCATAGAACACAGTGAGGTATGATGGATCCAAAGCCAGGATGAGGGGAGCACACAGTGAGGCTGCCTGGCATGGTCTGCAGCGCAGCCTACTCTGGCGGCCTCTCAAAACCCTCCTGACTAGTGCTACCTGCAATCCTTCACCAGCCCCTCTGCTGGGCAGCAGAAATGCTAGCACCAATCAATGTCTTTTACGTAGGTTCCAAATGCCAGTTTTCCAGGAATATTTCATCCTCGCACGTGTCAGTAGCAGAGAGACTCTTTTGTAACTTTTCTCTAAAAGTGTGTGGGTCTGTATTTATTTGCTACAGAAAAATAAAATGTAAGACTTCCACAGCTTAGAGCGGGCCCACGTGTCACTTCTGAGCCATGTGTGCCCTAAGTCTGTCACTCTCCGTCTCTGAGCCCTTGCTGACAGCTATAAAGTAAAATAGCACAATTTTATCAGTCCTGCCTTCTTCATGGGGTCATAGTATCAAATGACCTATCTGAACGGGCTTTTGATGACTTACTTTCAATTAAATGTATTATATTATTTTTAGCCAGGAAAGCTTATCAAATCAGGCATGCATATTTACATAACACTGCCAAGTTACAAGGTTATGCACATGGAATATGAAAGCTGAATCAAGGAAATGGATAAAAGAAGAAGGAGGAAGGAATTACAGAGAAAGGAAAAGAAAGCCATGAAAGACAAGTGTGAGGGTACATCTGTGCATGTTCAGTAAGGATCTGAAAAAGTAGAACTTGAAGAGGTGTCTGTTTACAATCTTACTGCGATGGTTAATTTGATGTGTCAAGTTGGCTAGGCTGCGGTGCCCAGTTGTTTGGACAAATACTAGTCTAGATGTTGCTGTGGATGTGATTAATGTTTACCATCAGTTCACTAAGTAAAGCAGATTTCCCTCAATAATGTGGGAGGGCTTCATCCAATCATTTGAAGGCCTTAAGAACAAAAACTGAAGTTTCCCGGAGAAGAAAGAATTCTATCTCAAGATTTAACATAGAAATCTTGCCTCAGTTCCAGCCTTCAGGTCTGCCCTACAGATTTCAGACTTACTAGTTCCTACAACGGCATGAGCCAATTCCGTAAAATAAATCCCCATACCTCTATAGGTGCCCTGTGGTTCTGTTTCTCTGGAGCACCCTGAGTGATACAATCATCAAGGCTGTTTCTATTGGTAAACCCATTGGATTCTTTTTAGTCTTTATCTTATTTGCCATTTTGCAGGAACATGTGCATTCCAATCATGCCAGCAATACAATATAGAGAGAATAAAGTCCTGAGGAAATGAGCACTTTTGGACACAATGAGAAGAGTTTGGTGGCTCTCGAAGTCAATAAATATCTGCACTTAGCTGTCTTACCAATAGCTCAAACTCAAATGTTCAAACCAGAAATCTTTGCTTCCCATAACAGGCTTCTTTTCTTGAGTTGCTGTTCCTGCAGTGTCCCCCTCTATCCCCACTGGAGATTCATCCTTCCCTTCTTCCTCTGGGTGACTGTTCGTGTCTACTCCAGCAACCTTATAGTTCTTTCATGAAACAGTTTCTCAGATGAAGCCCTCACCATCAACCCCTACCCAAGTCTGCTCTTCTGTCTGTATTCTCCATCTCAGTGGTCTCACTATGATTTGCCAGAATGAGGACTGAGAGCCACCTCCACTTCTATCTCCTCTTCATTCCTACATCATCACACATTGTCATTCCTACCTCATTAATGCCACCTAAATTTGCTCCAGTCTCTACATCTTCCCTGCTGCCATTCTTTCCAGATCGTTTTATGTCCCCCCGATTAGCTGCAACAATAATCATCTCTCTCTTCCTATTTGTCCTCCTCCTTGTCGTTTAGCAGAATGGCCTTCTCCAATGTTCCTCTGACCCTGCCACCCTGCTCCTTTAGCCCTTCTAAGACTGCATACTTTTAGGGTAACCAGTTGGAATGGCATGCAAAGTTCTCCATAGCCTCCTCCTGCTCCAATCTCTGATTTTACTAGTTACTTCCTAATCTCTTTCTTGAACTTTACATTTCAGCTTTATTTCATACACCACTTCAAAAAATGCCAGTTTTTTTCTTTCTTGGGTTCCAAAGGCTTTGAAAATGCTAACCTCTTGGAAAATACACACTACTTTGATTTTTCACCCTGACAAGTCCTTCACTGATCTCAGATCCACAGGCATTCCTATCCTCTCCATATCTAAATCTGGATTGTATTCTCTACTGTCTTCCCACTGCACCTTGGCATATCCTGAGCATACTCCTCTCACAAGATTGCTATGTTTTTGTTTTGTTTTGTTCCTCTCTAGATGATAAGGTCCTTGAAGGCAAAAGCCATGTCTTATTTGCCATTTATCCTCGTCATATAGCAGAGGGTGTGGTACGTATTAAGCACTCAGTATTAGTTTGGTGAATGAATCAATGTGAGAATATGCATTATCTTTTAAATAAATCTATGAACTAATTATTAACAATCCTTTAAAGTCTCTCCTGTCTCTAAATTCTATATTCCATCCTTTTATCTTTCCTTGACCATACAGAAATACCTTCTTTAAAAATTATGCAGAAATAAGAACTAGAGATATGTGTGCATATTTGCTTGTGTGTGTGTATATCTTTGAGGCCAAAGATATTAGCAAGTAACAAAAGATGCATGTTTTATTTCATTTAACCCTATGCAAATCTTAAGGATGCATGAGAACTTGTTTCAAAAAGTGTAATAAAAGTATCATTAATTTTTAAAAACATAAGAACATCTAGGTAACCTGGAACACTTTAGATTCCACATCTTGATGTCTTTTTAATTCCACAAAAACAGAAACAAAAACTTATTTAATGATTAAAGAAGGGGATTCTTTCCACATTATAGTCCATGACCCAGTTAAGACCAAACACAGCACTTAGTTAACTTAGACCAAATGTAGGCCAGCTTCATGGTGTCCACATAATTAGAATTACGCAGAAGCCACCCTTTGTATAAGAGGAATCACAGCATTTCACATAGCTAGTTTGGAAG